>NC_138873.1:82313617-83008037 GCF_965194805.1 Balaenoptera borealis
TTCCAATTCTCTCTTCTTCGTTTATAGGTCTAGGCATAGGTCTGCTAGATCATATGGTAGCTCAATGGTTACCTTTTAAAGGCACCTCTATTCTGTTCTCCTTAGTGGCTCTTTCTAGGTAACGTCCCACTTAAAGTGGAGGGTATGTATTTCTTCCCGGCACCTTCAGCATTTATTCTTTGTAGTTTTTGCTGATGGTTATTCTGAGTGGTGTGAGCTGATACCTCTTTGTGGTTGAATTTGCATGTGTCTCATAATGTGTTGAAATTGAGCTTTAAGACATGTCCTTTTAATTTTTCCAGCTGTGATTAGAGCTTATTTCTTCAAAGTGTTTTCTTAAAGTATGTGTCACCATTTGAAATATTTTGGCCATTATCTCCCTCAAGACATTTTGAGGGCAGGTTTCATATACAGCCCTGAAGTACTTGTTCATATGAAGTGACCATTAGCTCAGGCTTTAAACCTGCTTTTGCAGGTAATGGCCAGAGAGCGGCAGCCTTTCTACGTTCCCCATGCTGGTACTAGGGAAACAGACCTACCGGCCAGTGGTGTTCTTCGGTTATAAATTAGAGTGCAATGTGCCCGGATAAACCCACAAATGTTGATGTCTCCTTGCTTTTGTTTGTTTTTAATTTAATTTATATTTATTATTAGAGTAATATTCCATTGTGTACGTGGACCACTTCTTCTTGGTGCATTCCTCGGTTGATGGACATTTTCATTGCTTCCAAGTGCTGGCTATGGTAAATATTGCTGGCGTACAGGTTTGCCAGCCTGTGATTTTTGATTCTCATTTTCTCAGGTGATAGGCCAAGCAGTGGTTGTGATTGATTGACTGGTAGCTCAATGTTTCCCTTTTCAAAGCACCTACGTTGTGTTTTCATTAGTGGCTCTTTACATGCCCCCCCTTACAACCGAGGGTACGCATTTCTCCACACTCCCTTCACCGTTTATTTTTGGCAGCATTTTTCCTAATGGCCATTCTGATTGCTGTGAGCTGATAGGTTTTTGTAATATGGGTATGCATGACATTAAAATTTTTAAATTCATCATATTCCTACGCCTTTTTCTTTTCTCTTAAAAGAAAAAACCGTAAGTATAATAGAGCTCTTGAAATTGACTTCTTCGAAGGTTGCCCTCTTTTGAATTTTTTGGTCGATTTTTGACCCCAGAAATTTTTTGGAGGGCAGGTGTCATTGACAGAACTGCAAGTTGGTGAAAATTTAGTGACCTTTTGCAGTGGGTTCAAAGCTGCTGTTGTGGGAAACGTCCACAAGGAGGTAGCTTTTCTCCATTCCCCAATCTGGGTACTAGGGCAGCAGAGCCCTTCTGGAAGTCATTGTCCTAGGTTATAAATTAGAATGGAATTTGCCAGGAGAAATCCCCATAAGTTTATGTCTCATTACTTCTTCTTGGTTTTTAAAATTTTTTTAATCTGGGTAAAGTTTAGAATATTGTTTGTCCTAGGTGTACACCATCTGGTCCATTTGTACATTATGTATGTCTATTAATGTACAGATCCTCTTCCCATGTAAAATATTACAGTGTTCCATCGACCTCCCTTGCTATATGTTCGGTCTTTTTGATACATGTATATAATAAGTATTTGTATATGTATAGTAACACTAATCCTCATTTCTCAATTTCCCCCCTCCTTTCTTTTTAGATGAGCATAGTTTGTTTTGTTTTCTAAGCCTGTGAGTGTCTTTCTCTTTGGAAATATGTTCATCTGTGTCAGTTATTAGATAAGGCCATAAGTGATTATATAGGCTATAGGTCTTTTGCTTTCCGACCTACTTCATGTTTTGTGATTATCTCCAGGCTCATCTGTGGTGCCTCAAAGAGCAGCGCTTCAGTGTTTTCCATGGCTAATATTCCATTGTGTACATGGACCACTTCTTCTTGGTGCATTCCTCTGTTGATGGACATTTTCCTTGCTTCCAAGTGTTGCCTATGGTAAATATTGCTGGAGGGCAGGATTGCCAGCCTGTGATTTGTGATTTTCCTTTTCTCAGGTGATAGACCCAGCAGTGGTTATGATTGATTGACTGGTATGGTAGCTCAACGTTTACCTTTTCAAGGCACCTCAATTGTGCTCTCATTAGTGGCTCTTACCACGTCCCCCTTAGAATCGAGGGTACGCACTTCTCCACAATCACGTCAGCATTTCTTGTTTGCAGCATTTTTGTTGATGGCCATTCTGACTGGTGTGAGCTGATAGGTGTTTGTAATTTGGGTTTACATGTCTGTAAAAATTCCTACAATTCATCATTTTTCCACGCCTTTTTCTTTTCTGTTAAAAGAAAAAAGAACAAAAGTGTGAGTATAATATACCTCTTCAAATTTTCTTTTTGGAAGGTTGCACTCTAGAATTTTTTGGTCGATTTTCGACCTCAGTATTTTTTGGAGGGCAGGTGTCATTTACAGACCTGCAATTGGTGAATATTTAGTGACCTTTTGCAGTGGGTTTAAAGCTGCTGTGGTGGGAAACGGCCACAAGGATGCAGCATTTCTCCATTCCCAAATCTGGGTACTAGGGCAGCAGAGCCGTTCTGGAAGTCGTTTGCCTAGGTTGTAAATTTGAATGGAATGTGCCAGGAAAACCCCCCATAAGTTTATGTCTCATTACTCCTAGTTCGTTGTTTTAATTTTTTCAATTGGGGTAATGGTTAGAATGTTGCTTGTCCAAGGTGTACACACTCTGGTTCACCTACATATTCTATATACCTATTTATGTAGAGATCCTCTTCCCCTGTAAATTATTACAGAGTGTTCCGTAAACCTTCCTTGCTATATGGTCGGTCTTTTTGATATATGTATATAATATGTATTTGTATACATATGGTAACGCTAATCTTCATTTATCCATTCCCCCCACCTTTCCTTTTAGATAAGCATAGTTTTTTTTTTAATAAGTCTGTGATTGACTTTCTCTGTGGAAATATGTTCATTTGTGTCAGTTATTAGATAACGCCTATAAGTGATATCATAGGATATAGGACTTTTGCTTTCCGACTTACCTCATGTTCTGTGATTATCTCCAAGATCATCTATGGTGCCTCAAAGAGCAGTGTTTCATTGTTTTCTATGGCTAGTATTCATTGTGTACATGGACCACTTCTTCTTTATCCTTTCATCTGTTGATGGACATTTTGGTTGGTTCACTGTCTTGTCTATGGTGAATAAGGCTGCAGTGCAGCTTTTGCAGCCCGGGTCTTCTTCATTCTGGTCTTCTCAGGTGAGAGGCCCATTGGTGCGCCTGCTGGATTGAATGGTACCTCAATTTTTCCTTTTCAACGCAGCTCCTTTCTGTTCTCATTATTAGCGTTTAACCCTTTGGCATCTCACCAGCAGCTAGAGGGTACACAGTTCTCTAAAACCTCTTCAGCATTTATTGTTTGTAGACTTTTTGCCAATGGTCAGTCGACTGGTGTGAGTTGAAAACTTTTTGTAGATTAGATTGCATGAGTCTAATACTTCCTGAGGTGGAGCTTTTATCAATTTTCCTTTCTTTAAAAAGAGAGTGAGTAAAACTTACCTCTTCATACTATCTTCTTGAAAATTTGGCCTGTTTTGAATTTTTTGTATCTATTCCCTACCTCAGCACAATTTTGAGGGCAGGTGTCCTTTACAGCCCTGAGTCCTTGTGAATGGTAAGTGACCATTAACTGTGGGTTAAAAGCTGCTCTTGCGGGAATCGGCCACAAGGCGGCAGCATTTCTCCTTTACCAAATCTGGTTACTAGGGCAACAGAGCCTTACTGGAAGTGGTGTTCTAGGTTGTAAATTAGAATGGAATGTGCGAGGAAACAGCCCTTTAAGTTTATGTCTCATTACTTCTTGTTGGTATTTTGAACTTAATTTTTATTTCTTATCACAGCAAACTTGATTACAATGTTTTGTTTGTTCTAGGTGTGCAAGATGTGGTTCTTTCACACACATGCATATATCTATTCTTCTTCGGATCCTTTTCCCATGTAGGTAATGACACAATGTTGAGTAGACTTCTCTTGGTATTGCGTAGGTCTTTGGTGATTATATATTTCACATGTGTTTGTATCTCTCTGTTAACCTCAATATGGTAATGTATCCAATCCTCACACCTTTCCATTTGGTGAACCATAAGTTTTTTTAATGAATCTATGATAGTGTTTCTCTGTGGAAATATCTTTGTTTGTATCATTTTTTAGGTAACACCTATATGTGATATGATAGGATATGTGTCTTTCGCTTTCTCACTTACTCCAAGTTGCGTGATTACTTCTAGACTCATCTATGGTGCTGCAAATGGCATTGTTTCATTTTTTCACTAGCTCCTATTCCATCTGTACAGGTAGCAGTTCTTCTTTGTCCACCCATCTGTCGGTGGACTTTTTGGTTACTTCCATATCTTGGCTATTGTAATACTATGCAATGTAGATTTGCGTGCCTGTGTCCTTCCAATTCTCTCTTCTTCGTTTATAGGTCTAGGCATAGGTCTGCTAGATCATATGGTAGCTCAATGGTTACCTTTTAAAGGCACCTCTATTCTGTTCTCCTTAGTGGCTCTTTCTAGGTAACGTCCCACTTAAAGTGGAGGGTATGTATTTCTTCCCGGCACCTTCAGCATTTATTCTTTGTAGTTTTTGCTGATGGTTATTCTGAGTGGTGTGAGCTGATACCTCTTTGTGGTTGAATTTGCATGTGTCTCATAATGTGTTGAAATTGAGCTTTAAGACATGTCCTTTTAATTTTTCCAGCTGTGATTAGAGCTTATTTCTTCAAAGTGTTTTCTTAAAGTATGTGTCACCATTTGAAATATTTTGGCCATTATCTCCCTCAAGACATTTTGAGGGCAGGTTTCATTTACAGCCCTGAAGTACTTGTTCATATGAAGTGACCATTAGCTCAGGCTTTAAACCTGCTTTTGCAGGTAATGGCCAGAGAGCGGCAGCCTTTCTACGTTCCCCATGCTGGTACTAGGGAAACAGACCTACCGGCCAGTGGTGTTCTTCGGTTATAAATTAGAGTGCAATGTGCCCGGATAAACCCACAAATGTTGATGTCTCCTTGCTTTTCTTTGTTTTTAATTTAATTTATATTTATTATTAGAGTAATATTCCATTGTGTACGTGGACCACTTCTTCTTGGTGCATTCCTCGGTTGACGGACATTTTCATTGCTTCCAAGTGCTGGCTATGGTAAATATTGCTGGCGTACAGGTTTGCCAGCCTGTGATTTTTGATTCTCATTTTCTCAGGTGATAGGCCAAGCAGTGGTTGTGATTGATTGACTGGTAGCTCAATGTTTCCCTTTTCAAAGCACCTACGTTGTGTTTTCATTAGTGGCTCTTTACATGCCCCCCCTTACAACCGAGGGTACGCATTTCTCCACACTCCCTTCACCGTTTATTTTTGGCAGGATTTTTCCTAATGGCCATTCTGATTGCTGTGAGCTGATAGGTTTTTGTAATATGGGTATGCATGACATTAAAATTTTTAAATTCATCATATTCCTACGCCTTTTTCTTTTCTCTTAAAAGAAAAAACCGTAAGTATAATAGAGCTCTTGAAATTGACTTCTTCGAAGGTTGCCCTCTTTTGAATTTTTTGGTCGATTTTTGACCCCAGAAATTTTTTGGAGGGCAGGTGTCATTGACAGAACTGCAAGTTGGTGAAAATTTAGTGACCTTTTGCAGTGGGTTCAAAGCTGCTGTTGTGGGAAACGTCCACAAGGAGGTAGCTTTTCTCCATTCCCCAATCTGGGTACTAGGGCAGCAGAGCCCTTCTGGAAGTCATTGTCCTAGGTTATAAATTAGAATGGAATTTGCCAGGAGAAATCCCCATAAGTTTATGTCTCATTACTTCTTCTTGGTTTTTAAAATTTTTTTAATCTGGGTAAAGTTTAGAATATTGTTTGTCCTAGGTGTACACCATCTGGTCCATTTGTACATTATGTATGTCTATTAATGTACAGATCCTCTTCCCATGTAAAATATTACAGTGTTCCATCGACCTCCCTTGCTATATGTTCGGTCTTTTTGATACATGTATATAATAAGTATTTGTATATGTATAGTAACACTAATCCTCATTTCTCAATTTCCCCCCTCCTTTCTTTTTAGATGAGCATAGTTTGTTTTGTTTTCTAAGCCTGTGAGTGTCTTTCTCTTTGGAAATATGTTCATCTGTGTCAGTTATTAGATAAGGCCATAAGTGATTATATAGGCTATAGGTCTTTTGCTTTCCGACCTACTTCATGTTTTGTGATTATCTCCAGGCTCATCTGTGGTGCCTCAAAGAGCAGCGCTTCAGTGTTTTCCATGGCTAATATTCCATTGTGTACATGGACCACTTCTTCTTGGTGCATTCCTCTGTTGATGGACATTTTCCTTGCTTCCAAGTGTTGCCTATGGTAAATATTGCTGGAGGGCAGGATTGCCAGCCTGTGATTTGTGATTTTCCTTTTCTCAGGTGATAGACCCAGCAGTGGTTATGATTGATTGACTGGTATGGTAGCTCAACGTTTACCTTTTCAAGGCACCTCAATTGTGCTCTCATTAGTGGCTCTTACCACGTCCCCCTTAGAATCGAGGGTACGCACTTCTCCACAATCACGTCAGCATTTCTTGTTTGCAGCATTTTTGTTGATGGCCATTCTGACTGGTGTGAGCTGATAGGTGTTTGTAATTTGGGTTTACATGTCTGTAAAAATTCCTACAATTCATCATTTTTCCACGCCTTTTTCTTTTCTGTTAAAAGAAAAAAGAACAAAAGTGTGAGTATAATATACCTCTTCAAATTTTCTTTTTGGAAGGTTGCACTCTAGAATTTTTTGGTCGATTTTCGACCTCAGTATTTTTTGGAGGGCAGGTGTCATTTACAGACCTGCAATTGGTGAATATTTAGTGACCTTTTGCAGTGGGTTTAAAGCTGCTGTGGTGGGAAACGGCCACAAGGATGCAGCATTTCTCCATTCCCAAATCTGGGTACTAGGGCAGCAGAGCCGTTCTGGAAGTCGTTTGCCTAGGTTGTAAATTTGAATGGAATGTGCCAGGAAAACCCCCCATAAGTTTATGTCTCATTACTCCTAGTTCGTTGTTTTAATTTTTTCAATTGGGGTAATGGTTAGAATGTTGCTTGTCCAAGGTGTACACACTCTGGTTCATCTACATATTCTATATACCTATTTATGTAGAGATCCTCTTCCCCTGTAAATTATTACAGAGTGTTCCGTAAACCTTCCTTGCTATATGGTCGGTCTTTTTGATATATGTATATAATATGTATTTGTATACATATGGTAACGCTAATCTTCATTTATCCATTCCCCCCACCTTTCCTTTTAGATAAGCATAGTTTTTTTTTTAATAAGTCTGTGATTGACTTTCTCTGTGGAAATATGTTCATTTGTGTCAGTTATTAGATAACGCCTATAAGTGATATCATAGGATATAGGACTTTTGCTTTCCGACTTACCTCATGTTCTGTGATTATCTCCAAGATCATCTATGGTGCCTCAAAGAGCAGTGTTTCATTGTTTTCTATGGCTAGTATTCATTGTGTACATGGACCACTTCTTCTTTATCCTTTCATCTGTTGATGGACATTTTGGTTGCTTCACTGTCTTGGCTATGGTGAATAAGGCTGCAGTGCAGCTTTTGCAGCCCGGGTCTTCTTCATTCTGGTCTTCTCAGGTGAGAGGCCCATTGGTGCGCCTGCTGGATTGAATGGTACCTCAATTTTTCCTTTTCAACGCAGCTCCTTTCTGTTCTCATTATTAGCGTTTAACCCTTTGGCATCTCACCAGCAGCTAGAGGGTACACAGTTCTCTAAAACCTCTTCAGCATTTATTGTTTGTAGACTTTTTGCCAATGGTCAGTCGACTGGTGTGAGTTGAAAACTTTTTGTAGATTAGATTGCATGAGTCTAATACTTCCTGAGGTGGAGCTTTTATCCATTTTCCTTTCTTTAAAAAGAGAGTGAGTAAAACTTACCTCTTCATACTATCTTCTTGAAAATTTGGCCTGTTTTGAATTTTTTGTATCCATTCCCTACCTCAGCACAATTTTGAGGGCAGGTGTCCTTTACAGCCCTGAGTCCTTGTGAATGGTAAGTGACCATTAGCTGTGGGTTAAAAGCTGCTCTTGCGGGAATCGGCCACAAGGCGGCAGCATTTCTCCTTTACCAAATCTGGTTACTAGGGCAACAGAGCCTTACTGGAAGTGGTGTTCTAGGTTGTAAATTAGAATGGAATGTGCGAGGAAACAGCCCTTTAAGTTTATGTCTCATTACTTCTTGTTGGTATTTTGAATTTAATTTTTATTTCTTATCACAGCAAACTTGATTACAATGTTTTGTTTGTTCTAGGTGTGCAAGATGTGGTTCTTTCACACACATGCATATATCTATTCTTCTTCGGATCCTTTTCCCATGTAGGTAATGACACAATGTTGAGTAGACTTCTCTTGGTATTGCGTAGGTCTTTGGTGATTATATATTTCACATGTGTTTGTATCTCTCTGTTAACCTCAATATGGTAATGTATCCAATCCTCACACCTTTCCATTTGGTGAACCATAAGTTTTTTTAATGAATCTATGATAGTGTTTCTCTGTGGAAATATCTTTGTTTGTATCATTTTTTAGGTAACACCTATATGTGATATGATAGGATATGTGTCTTTCGCTTTCTCACTTACTTCAAGTTGCGTGTTTACTTCTAGACTCATCTATGGTGCTGCAAATGGCATTGTTTCATTTTTTCACTAGCTCCTATTCCATCTGTACAGGTAGCAGTTCTTCTTTGTCCACCCATCTGTCGGTGGACTTTTTGGTTACTTCCATATCTTGGCTATTGTAATACTATGCAATGTAGATTTGCGTGCCTGTGTCCTTCCAATTCTCTCTTCTTAGTTTATAGGTCTAGGCATAGGTCTGCTAGATCATATGGTAGCTCAATGGTTACCTTTTAAAGGCACCTCTATTCTGTTCTCCTTAGTGGCTCTTTCCAGGTTACGTCCCACTTAAAGTGGAGGGTATGTATTTCTTCCCGGCACCTTCAGCATTTATTCTTTGTAGTTTTTGCTGATGGTTATTCTGAGTGGTGTGAGCTGATACCTCTTTGTGGTTGAATTTGCATGTGTCTCATAATGTGTTGAAATTGAGCTTTAAGACATGTCCTTTTAATTTTTCCAGCTGTGATTAGAGCTTATTTCTTCAAAGTGTTTTCTTAAAGTATGTGTCACCATTTGAAATATTTTGGCCATTATCTCCCTCAAGACATTTTGAGGGCAGGTTTCATTTACAGCCCTGAAGTACTTGTTCATATGAAGTGACCATTAGCTCAGGCTTTAAACCTGCTTTTGCAGGTAATGGCCAGAGAGCGGCAGCCTTTCTACGTTCCCCATGCTGGTACTAGGGAAACAGACCTACCGGCCAGTGGTGTTCTTCGGTTATAAATTAGAGTGCAATGTGCCCGGATAAACCACAAATGTTGATGTCTCCTTGCTTTTGTTTGTTTTTAATTTAATTTATATTTATTATTAGAGTAATATTCCATTGTGTACGTGGACCACTTCTTCTTGGTGCATTCCTCGGTTGATGGACATTTTCATTGCTTCCAAGTGCTGGCTATGGTAAATATTGCTGGCGTACAGGTTTGCCAGCCTGTGATTTTTGATTCTCATTTTCTCAGGTGATAGGCCAAGCAGTGGTTGTGATTGATTGACTGGTAGCTCAATGTTTCCCTTTTCAAAGCACCTACGTTGTGTTTTCATTAGTGGCTCTTTACATGCCCCCCCTTACAACCGAGGGTACGCATTTCTCCACACTCCCTTCACCGTTTATTTTTGGCAGCATTTTTCCTAATGGCCATTCTGATTGCTGTGAGCTGATAGGTTTTTGTAATATGGGTATGCATGACATTAAAATTTTTAAATTCATCATATTCCTACGCCTTTTTCTTTTCTCTTAAAAGAAAAAACCGTAAGTATAATAGAGCTCTTGAAATTGACTTCTTCGAAGGTTGCCCTCTTTTGAATTTTTTTCGTCGATTTTTGACCCCAGAAATTTTTTGGAGGGCAGGTGTCATTGACAGAACTGCAAGTTGGTGAAAATTTAGTGACCTTTTGCAGTGGGTTCAAAGCTGCTGTTGTGGGAAACGTCCACAAGGAGGTAGCTTTTCTCCATTCCCCAATCTGGGTACTAGGGCAGCAGAGCCCTTCTGGAAGTCATTGTCCTAGGTTATAAATTAGAATGGAATTTGCCAGGAGAAATCCCCATAAGTTTATGTCTCATTACTTCTTCTTGGTTTTTAAAATTTTTTTAATCTGGGTAAAGTTTAGAATATTGTTTGTCCTAGGTGTACACCATCTGGTCCATTTGTACATTATGTATGTCTATTAATGTACAGATCCTCTTCCCATGTAAAATATTACAGTGTTCCATCGACCTCCCTTGCTATATGTTCGGTCTTTTTGATACATGTATATAATAAGTATTTGTATATGTATAGTAACACTAATCCTCATTTCTCAATTTCCCCCCTCCTTTCCTTTTAGATGAGCATAGTTTGTTTTGTTTTCTAAGCCTGTGAGTGTCTTTCTCTTTGGAAATATGTTCATCTGTGTCAGTTATTAGATAAGGCCATAAGTGATTATATAGGCTATAGGTCTTTTGCTTTCCGACCTACTTCATGTTTTGTGATTATCTCCAGGCTCATCTGTGGTGCCTCAAAGAGCAGCGCTTCAGTGTTTTCCATGGCTAATATTCCATTGTGTACATGGACCACTTCTTCTTGGTGCACTCCTCTGTTGATGGACATTTTCCTTGCTTCCAAGTGTTGCCTATGGTAAATATTGCTGGAGGGCAGGATTGCCAGCCTGTGATTTTTGATTTTCCTTTTCTCAGGTGATAGACCCAGCAGTGGTTATGATTGATTGACTGGTATGGTAGCTCAACGTTTACCTTTTCAAGGCACCTCAATTGTGCTCTCATTAGTGGCTCTTACCACGTCCCCCTTAGAATCGAGGGTACGCACTTCTCCACAATCACGTCAGCATTTCTTGTTTGCAGCATTTTTGTTGATGGCCATTCTGACTGGTGTGAGCTGATAGGTGTTTGTAATTTGGGTTTACATGTCTGTAAAAATTCCTACAATTCATCATTTTTCCACGCCTTTTTCTTTTCTGTTAAAAGAAAAAAGAACAAAAGTGTGAGTATAATATACCTCTTCAAATTTTCTTTTTGGAAGGTTGCACTCTAGAATTTTTTGGTCGATTTTCGACCTCAGTATTTTTTGGAGGGCAGGTGTCATTTACAGACCTGCAATTGGTGAATATTTAGTGACCTTTTGCAGTGGGTTTAAAGCTGCTGTGGTGGGAAACGGCCACAAGGATGCAGCATTTCTCCATTCCCAAATCTGGGTACTAGGGCAGCAGAGCCGTTCTGGAAGTCGTTTGCCTAGGTTGTAAATTTGAATGGAATGTGCCAGGAAAACCCCCCATAAGTTTATGTCTCATTACTCCTAGTTCGTTGTTTTAATTTTTTCAATTGGGGTAATGGTTAGAATGTTGCTTGTCCAAGGTGTACACACTCTGGTTCATCTACATATTCTATATACCTATTTATGTAGAGATCCTCTTCCCCTGTAAATTATTACAGAGTGTTCCGTGAACCGTCCTTGCTATATGGTCGGTCTTTTTGATATATGTATATAATATGTATTTGTATACATATGGTAACACTAATCTTCATTTATCCATTCCCCCCACCTTTCCTTTTAGATAAGCATAGTTTTTTTTTAATACGTCTGTGATTGACTTTCTCTGTGGAAATATGTTCATTTGTGTCAGTTATTAGATAACGCCTATAAGTGATATCATAGGATATAGGACTTTTGCTTTCCGACTTACCTCATGTTCTGTGATTATCTCCAAGATCATCTATGGTGCCTCAAAGAGCAGTGTTTCATTGTTTTCTATGGCTAGTATTCATTGTGTACATGGACCACTTCTTCTTTATCCTTTCATCTGTTGATGGACATTTTGGTTGCTTCACTGTCTTGTCTATTGTGAATAAGGCTGCAGTGCAGCTTTTGCAGCCCGGGTCTTCTTCATTCTGGTCTTCTCAGGTGAGAGGCCCATTGGTGCGCCTGCTGGATTGAATGGTACCTCAATTTTTCCTTTTCAACGCAGCTCCTTTCTGTTCTCATTATTAGCGTTTAACCCTTTTGCATCTCACCAGCAGCTAGAGGGTACACAGTTCTCTAAAACTTCTTCAGCATTTATTGTTTGTAGACTTTTTGCCAATGGTCAGTCGACTGGTGTGAGTTGAAAACTTTTTGTAGATTAGATTGCATGAGTCTAATACTTCCTGAGGTGGAGCTTTTATCCATTTTCCTTTCTTTAAAAAGAGAGTGAGTAAAACTTACCTCTTCATACTATCTTCTTGAAAATTTGGCCTGTTTTGAATTTTTTGTATCCATTCCCTACCTCAGCACAATTTTGAGGGCAGGTGTCCTTTACAGCCCTGAGTCCTTGTGAATGGTAAGTGACCATTAGCTGTGGGTTAAAAGCTGCTCTTGCGGGAATCGGCCACAAGGCGGCAGCATTTCTCCTTTAGCAAATCTGGTTACTAGGGCAACAGAGCCTTACTGGAAGTGGTGTTCTAGGTTTTAAATTAGAATGGAATGTGCGAGGAAACAGCCCTTTAAGTTTATGTCTCATTACTTCTTGTTGGTATTTTGAACTTAATTTTTATTTTTTATCACAGCAAACTTGATTACAATGTTTTGTTTGTTCTAGGTGTGCAAGACGTGGTTCTTTCACACACATGCATATATCTATTCTTCGGATCCTTTTCCCATGTAGGTTATGACACAATGTTGAGTAGTCTTCTCTTGGTATTGCGTAGGTCTTTGGTGATTATATATTTCACATGTGTTTGTATCTCTCTGTTAACCTCAATATGGTAATGTATCCAATCCTCACACCTTTCCATTTGGTGAACCATAAGTTTTTTTAATGAATCTATGATAGTGTTTCTCTGTGGAAATATCTTTGTTTGTATCATTTTTTAGGTAACACCTATATGTGATATGATAGGATATGTGTCTTTCGCTTTCTCACTTACTCCAAGTTGCGTGATTACTTCTAGACTCATCTATGGTGCTGCAAATGGCATTGTTTCATTTTTTCACTAGCTCCTATTCCATCTGTACAGGTAGCAGTTCTTCTTTGTCCACCCATCTGTCGGTGGACTTTTTGGTTACTTCCATATCTTGGCTATCGTAATACTATGCAATGTAGATTTGCGTGCCTGTGTCCTTCCAATTCTCTCTTCTTCGTTTATAGGTCTAGGCATAGGTCTGCTAGATCATATGGTAGCTCAATGGTTACCTTTTAAAGGCACCTCTATTCTGTTCTCCTTAGTGGCTCTTTCTAGGTAACGTCCCACTTAAAGTGGAGGGTATGTATTTCTTCCCGGCACCTTCAGCATTTATTCTTTGTAGTTTTTGCTGATGGTTATTCTGAGTGGTGTGAGCTGATACCTCTTTGTGGTTGAATTTGCATGTGTCTCATAATGTGTTGAAATTGAGCTTTAAGACATGTCCTTTTAATTTTTCCAGCTGTGATTAGAGCTTATTTCTTCAAAGTGTTTTCTTAAAGTATGTGTCACCATTTGAAATATTTTGGCCATTATCTCCCTCAAGACATTTTGAGGGCAGGTTTCATTTACAGCCCTGAAGTACTTGTTCATATGAAGTGACCATTAGCTCAGGCTTTAAACCTGCTTTTGCAGGTAATGGCCAGAGAGCGGCAGCCTTTCTACGTTCCCCATGCTGGTACTAGGGAAACAGACCTACCGGCCAGTGGTGTTCTTCGGTTATAAATTAGAGTGCAATGTGCCCGGATAAACCCACAAATGTTGATGTCTCCTTGCTTTTGTTTGTTTTTAATTTAATTTATATTTATTATTAGAGTAATATTCCATTGTGTACGTGGACCACTTCTTCTTGGTGCATTCCTCGGTTGATGGACATTTTCATTGCTTCCAAGTGCTGGCTATGGTAAATATTGCTGGCGTACAGGTTTGCCAGCCTGTGATTTTTGATTCTCATTTTCTCAGGTGATAGGCCAAGCAGTGGTTGTGATTGATTGACTGGTAGCTCAATGTTTCCCTTTTCAAAGCACCTACGTTGTGTTTTCATTAGTGGCTCTTTACATGCCCCCCCTTACAACCGAGGGTACGCATTTCTCCACACTCCCTTCACCGTTTATTTTTGGCAGCATTTTTCCTAATGGCCATTCTGATTGCTGTGAGCTGATAGGTTTTTGTAATATGGGTATGCATGACATTAAAATTTTTAAATTCATCATATTCCTACGCCTTTTTCTTTTCTCTTAAAAGAAAAAACCGTAAGTATAATAGAGCTCTTGAAATTGACTTCTTCGAAGGTTGCCCTCTTTTGAATTTTTTTCGTCGATTTTTGACCCCAGAAATTTTTTGGAGGGCAGGTGTCATTGACAGAACTGCAAGTTGGTGAAAATTTAGTGACCTTTTGCAGTGGGTTCAAAGCTGCTGTTGTGGGAAACGTCCACAAGGAGGTAGCTTTTCTCCATTCCCCAATCTGGGTACTAGGGCAGCAGAGCCCTTCTGGAAGTCATTGTCCTAGGTTATAAATTAGAATGGAATTTGCCAGGAGAAATCCCCATAAGTTTATGTCTCATTACTTCTTCTTGGTTTTTAAAATTTTTTTAATCTGGGTAAAGTTTAGAATATTGTTTGTCCTAGGTGTACACCATCTGGTCCATTTGTACATTATGTATGTCTATTAATGTACAGATCCTCTTCCCATGTAAAATATTACAGTGTTCCATCGACCTCCCTTGCTATATGTTCGGTCTTTTTGATACATGTATATAATAAGTATTTGTATATGTATAGTAACACTAATCCTCATTTCTCAATTTCCCCCCTCCTTTCCTTTTAGATGAGCATAGTTTGTTTTGTTTTCTAAGCCTGTGAGTGTCTTTCTCTTTGGAAATATGTTCATCTGTGTCAGTTATTAGATAAGGCCATAAGTGATTATATAGGCTATAGGTCTTTTGCTTTCCGACCTACTTCATGTTTTGTGATTATCTCCAGGCTCATCTGTGGTGCCTCAAAGAGCAGCGCTTCAGTGTTTTCCATGGCTAATATTCCATTGTGTACATGGACCACTTCTTCTTGGTGCACTCCTCTGTTGATGGACATTTTCCTTGCTTCCAAGTGTTGCCTATGGTAAATATTGCTGGAGGGCAGGATTGCCAGCCTGTGATTTTTGATTTTCCTTTTCTCAGGTGATAGACCCAGCAGTGGTTATGATTGATTGACTGGTATGGTAGCTCAACGTTTACCTTTTCAAGGCACCTCAATTGTGCTCTCATTAGTGGCTCTTACCACGTCCCCCTTAGAATCGAGGGTACGCACTTCTCCACAATCACGTCAGCATTTCTTGTTTGCAGCATTTTTGTTGATGGCCATTCTGACTGGTGTGAGCTGATAGGTGTTTGTAATTTGGGTTTACATGTCTGTAAAAATTCCTACAATTCATCATTTTTCCACGCCTTTTTCTTTTCTGTTAAAAGAAAAAAGAACAAAAGTGTGAGTATAATATACCTCTTCAAATTTTCTTTTTGGAAGGTTGCACTCTAGAATTTTTTGGTCGATTTTCGACCTCAGTATTTTTTGGAGGGCAGGTGTCATTTACAGACCTGCAATTGGTGAATATTTAGTGACCTTTTGCAGTGGGTTTAAAGCTGCTGTGGTGGGAAACGGCCACAAGGATGCAGCATTTCTCCATTCCCAAATCTGGGTACTAGGGCAGCAGAGCCGTTCTGGAAGTCGTTTGCCTAGGTTGTAAATTTGAATGGAATGTGCCAGGAAAACCCCCCATAAGTTTATGTCTCATTACTCCTAGTTCGTTGTTTTAATTTTTTCAATTGGGGTAATGGTTAGAATGTTGCTTGTCCAAGGTGTACACACTCTGGTTCATCTACATATTCTATATACCTATTTATGTAGAGATCCTCTTCCCCTGTAAATTATTACAGAGTGTTCCGTGAACCGTCCTTGCTATATGGTCGGTCTTTTTGATATATGTATATAATATGTATTTGTATACATATGGTAACGCTAATCTTCATTTATCCATTCCCCCCACCTTTCCTTTTAGATAAGCATAGTTTTTTTTTAATACGTCTGTGATTGACTTTCTCTGTGGAAATATGTTCATTTGTGTCAGTTATTAGATAACGCCTATAAGTGATATCATAGGATATAGGACTTTTGCTTTCCGACTTACCTCATGTTCTGTGATTATCTCCAAGATCATCTATGGTGCCTCAAAGAGCAGTGTTTCATTGTTTTCTATGGCTAGTATTCATTGTGTACATGGACCACTTCTTCTTTATCCTTTCATCTGTTGATGGACATTTTGGTTGCTTCACTGTCTTGTGTATTGTGAATAAGGCTGCAGTGCAGCTTTTGCAGCCCGGGTCTTCTTCATTCTGGTCTTCTCAGGTGAGAGGCCCATTGGTGCGCCTGCTGGATTGAATGGTACCTCAATTTTTCCTTTTCAACGCAGCTCCTTTCTGTTCTCATTATTAGCGTTTAACCCTTTTGCATCTCACCAGCAGCTAGAGGGTACACAGTTCTCTAAAACCTCTTCAGCATTTATTGTTTGTAGACTTTTTGCCAATGGTCAGTCGACTGGTGTGAGTTGAAAACTTTTTGTAGATTAGATTGCATGAGTCTAATACTTCCTGAGGTGGAGCTTTTATCCATTTTCCTTTCTTTAAAAAGAGGGTGAGTAAAACTTACCTCTTCATACTATCTTCTTGAAAATTTGGCCTGTTTTGAATTTTTTGTATCCATTCCCTACCTCAGCACAATTTTGAGGGCAGGTGTCCTTTACAGCCCTGAGTCCTTGTGAAAGGTAAGTGACCATTAACTGTGGGTTAAAAGCTGCTCTTGCGGGAATCGGCCACAAGGCGGCAGCATTTCTCCTTTACCAAATCTGGTTACTAGGGCAACAGAGCCTTACTGGAAGTGGTGTTCTAGGTTGTAAATTAGAATGGAATGTGCGAGGAAACAGCCCTTTAAGTTTATGTCTCATTACTTCTTGTTGGTATTTTGAATTTAATTTTTATTTCTTATCACAGCAAACTTGATTACAATGTTTTGTTTGTTCTAGGTGTGCAAGATGTGGTTCTTTCACACACATGCATATATCTATTCTTCTTCGGATCCTTTTCCCATGTAGGTAATGACACAATGTTGAGTAGACTTCTCTTGGTATTGCGTAGGTCTTTGGTGATTATATATTTCACATGTGTTTGTATCTCTCTGTTAACCTCAATATGGTAATGTATCCAATCCTCACACCTTTCCATTTGGTGAACCATAAGTTTTTTTAATGAATCTATGATAGTGTTTCTCTGTGGAAATATCTTTGTTTGTATCATTTTTTAGGTAACACCTATATGTGATATGATAGGATATGTGTCTTTCGCTTTCTCACTTACTCCAAGTTGCGTGATTACTTCTAGACTCATCTATGGTGCTGCAAATGGCATTGTTTCATTTTTTCACTAGCTCCTATTCCATCTGTACAGGTAGCAGTTCTTCTTTGTCCACCCATCTGTCGGTGGACTTTTTGGTTACTTCCATATCTTGGCTATCGTAATACTATGCAATGTAGATTTGCGTGCCTGTGTCCTTCCAATTCTCTCTTCTTCGTTTATAGGTCTAGGCATAGGTCTGCTAGATCATATGGTAGCTCAATGGTTACCTTTTAAAGGCACCTCTATTCTGTTCTCCTTAGTGGCTCTTTCTAGGTAACGTCCCACTTAAAGTGGAGGGTATGTATTTCTTCCCGGCACCTTCAGCATTTATTCTTTGTAGTTTTTGCTGATGGTTATTCTGAGTGGTGTGAGCTGATACCTCTTTGTGGTTGAATTTGCATGTGTCTCATAATGTGTTGAAATTGAGCTTTAAGACATGTCCTTTTAATTTTTCCAGCTGTGATTAGAGCTTATTTCTTCAAAGTGTTTTCTTAAAGTATGTGTCACCATTTGAAATATTTTGGCCATTATCTCCCTCAAGACATTTTGAGGGCAGGTTTCATATACAGCCCTGAAGTACTTGTTCATATGAAGTGACCATTAGCTCAGGCTTTAAACCTGCTTTTGCAGGTAATGGCCAGAGAGCGGCAGCCTTTCTACGTTCCCCATGCTGGTACTAGGGAAACAGACCTACCGGCCAGTGGTGTTCTTCGGTTATAAATTAGAGTGCAATGTGCCCGGATAAACCCACAAATGTTGATGTCTCCTTGCTTTTGTTTGTTTTTAATTTAATTTATATTTATTATTAGAGTAATATTCCATTGTGTACGTGGACCACTTCTTCTTGGTGCATTCCTCGGTTGATGGACATTTTCATTGCTTCCAAGTGCTGGCTATGGTAAATATTGCTGGCGTACAGGTTTGCCAGCCTGTGATTTTTGATTCTCATTTTCTCAGGTGATAGGCCAAGCAGTGGTTGTGATTGATTGACTGGTAGCTCAATGTTTCCCTTTTCAAAGCACCTACGTTGTGTTTTCATTAGTGGCTCTTTACATGCCCCCCCTTACAACCGAGGGTACGCATTTCTCCACACTCCCTTCACCGTTTATTTTTGGCAGCATTTTTCCTAATGGCCATTCTGATTGCTGTGAGCTGATAGGTTTTTGTAATATGGGTATGCATGACATTAAAATTTTTAAATTCATCATATTCCTACGCCTTTTTCTTTTCTCTTAAAAGAAAAAACCGTAAGTATAATAGAGCTCTTGAAATTGACTTCTTCGAAGGTTGCCCTCTTTTGAATTTTTTGGTCGATTTTTGACCCCAGAAATTTTTTGGAGGGCAGGTGTCATTGACAGAACTGCAAGTTGGTGAAAATTTAGTGACCTTTTGCAGTGGGTTCAAAGCTGCTGTTGTGGGAAACGTCCACAAGGAGGTAGCTTTTCTCCATTCCCCAATCTGGGTACTAGGGCAGCAGAGCCCTTCTGGAAGTCATTGTCCTAGGTTATAAATTAGAATGGAATTTGCCAGGAGAAATCCCCATAAGTTTATGTCTCATTACTTCTTCTTGGTTTTTAAAATTTTTTTAATCTGGGTAAAGTTTAGAATATTGTTTGTCCTAGGTGTACACCATCTGGTCCATTTGTACATTATGTATGTCTATTAATGTACAGATCCTCTTCCCATGTAAAATATTACAGTGTTCCATCGACCTCCCTTGCTATATGTTCGGTCTTTTTGATACATGTATATAATAAGTATTTGTATATGTATAGTAACACTAATCCTCATTTCTCAATTTCCCCCCTCCTTTCCTTTTAGATGAGCATAGTTTGTTTTGTTTTCTAAGCCTGTGAGTGTCTTTCTCTTTGGAAATATGTTCATCTGTGTCAGTTATTAGATAAGGCCATAAGTGATTATATAGGCTATAGGTCTTTTGCTTTCCGACCTACTTCATGTTTTGTGATTATCTCCAGGCTCATCTGTGGTGCCTCAAAGAGCAGCGCTTCAGTGTTTTCCATGGCTAATATTCCATTGTGTACATGGACCACTTCTTCTTGGTGCACTCCTCTGTTGATGGACATTTTCCTTGCTTCCAAGTGTTGCCTATGGTAAATATTGCTGGAGGGCAGGATTGCCAGCCTGTGATTTGTGATTTTCCTTTTCTCAGGTGATAGACCCAGCAGTGGTTATGATTGATTGACTGGTATGGTAGCTCAACGTTTACCTTTTCAAGGCACCTCAATTGTGCTCTCATTAGTGGCTCTTACCACGTCCCCCTTAGAATCGAGGGTACGCACTTCTCCACAATCACGTCAGCATTTCTTGTTTGCAGCATTTTTGTTGATGGCCATTCTGACTGGTGTGAGCTGATAGGTGTTTGTAATTTGGGTTTACATGTCTGTAAAAATTCCTACAATTCATCATTTTTCCACGCCTTTTTCTTTTCTGTTAAAAGAAAAAAGAACAAAAGTGTGAGTATAATATACCTCTTCAAATTTTCTTTTTGGAAGGTTGCACTCTAGAATTTTTTGGTCGATTTTCGACCTCAGTATTTTTTGGAGGGCAGGTGTCATTTACAGACCTGCAATTGGTGAATATTTAGTGACCTTTTGCAGTGGGTTTAAAGCTGCTGTGGTGGGAAACGGCCACAAGGATGCAGCATTTCTCCATTCCCAAATCTGGGTACTAGGGCAGCAGAGCCGTTCTGGAAGTCGTTTGCCTAGGTTGTAAATTTGAATGGAATGTGCCAGGAAAACCCCCCATAAGTTTATGTCTCATTACTCCTAGTTCGTTGTTTTAATTTTTTCAATTGGGGTAATGGTTAGAATGTTGCTTGTCCAAGGTGTACACACTCTGGTTCATCTACATATTCTATATACCTATTTATGTAGAGATCCTCTTCCCCTGTAAATTATTACAGAGTGTTCCGTAAACCTTCCTTGCTATATGGTCGGTCTTTTTGATATATGTATATAATATGTATTTGTATACATATGGTAACGCTAATCTTCATTTATCCATTCCCCCCACCTTTCCTTTTAGATAAGCATAGTTTTTTTTTAATACGTCTGTGATTGACTTTCTCTGTGGAAATATGTTCATTTGTGTCAGTTATTAGATAACGCCTATAAGTGATATCATAGGATATAGGACTTTTGCTTTCCGACTTACCTCATGTTCTGTGATTATCTCCAAGATCATCTATGGTGCCTCAAAGAGCAGTGTTTCATTGTTTTCTATGGCTAGTATTCATTGTGTACATGGACCACTTCTTCTTTATCCTTTCATCTGTTGATGGACATTTTGGTTGCTTCACTGTCTTGGCTATGGTGAATAAGGCTGCAGTGCAGCTTTTGCAGCCCGGGTCTTCTTCATTCTGGTCTTCTCAGGTGAGAGGCCCATTGGTGCGCCTGCTGGATTGAATGGTACCTCAATTTTTCCTTTTCAACGCAGCTCCTTTCTGTTCTCATTATTAGCGTTTAACCCTTTTGCATCTCACCAGCAGCTAGAGGGTACACAGTTCTCTAAAACCTCTTCAGCATTTATTGTTTGTAGACTTTTTGCCAATGGTCAGTCGACTGGTGTGAGTTGAAAACTTTTTGTAGATTAGATTGCATGAGTCTAATACTTCCTGAGGTGGAGCTTTTATCCATTTTCCTTTCTTTAAAAAGAGGGTGAGTAAAACTTACCTCTTCATACTATCTTCTTGAAAATTTGGCCTGTTTTGAATTTTTTGTATCCATTCCCTACCTCAGCACAATTTTGAGGGCAGGTGTCCTTTACAGCCCTGAGTCCTTGTGAAAGGTAAGTGACCATTAACTGTGGGTTAAAAGCTGCTCTTGCGGGAATCGGCCACAAGGCGGCAGCATTTCTCCTTTACCAAATCTGGTTACTAGGGCAACAGAGCCTTACTGGAAGTGGTGTTCTAGGTTGTAAATTAGAATGGAATGTGCGAGGAAACAGCCCTTTAAGTTTATGTCTCATTACTTCTTGTTGGTATTTTGAATTTAATTTTTATTTCTTATCACAGCAAACTTGATTACAATGTTTTGTTTGTTCTAGGTGTGCAAGATGTGGTTCTTTCACACACATGCATATATCTATTCTTCTTCGGATCCTTTTCCCATGTAGGTAATGACACAATGTTGAGTAGACTTCTCTTGGTATTGCGTAGGTCTTTGGTGATTATATATTTCACATGTGTTTGTATCTCTCTGTTAACCTCAATATGGTAATGTATCCAATCCTCACACCTTTCCATTTGGTGAACCATAAGTTTTTTTAATGAATCTATGATAGTGTTTCTCTGTGGAAATATCTTTGTTTGTATCATTTTTTAGGTAACACCTATATGTGATATGATAGGATATGTGTCTTTCGCTTTCTCACTTACTCCAAGTTGCGTGATTACTTCTAGACTCATCTATGGTGCTGCAAATGGCATTGTTTCATTTTTTCACTAGCTCCTATTCCATCTGTACAGGTAGCAGTTCTTCTTTGTCCACCCATCTGTCGGTGGACTTTTTGGTTACTTCCATATCTTGGCTATCGTAATACTATGCAATGTAGATTTGCGTGCCTGTGTCCTTCCAATTCTCTCTTCTTCGTTTATAGGTCTAGGCATAGGTCTGCTAGATCATATGGTAGCTCAATGGTTACCTTTTAAAGGCACCTCTATTCTGTTCTCCTTAGTGGCTCTTTCTAGGTAACGTCCCACTTAAAGTGGAGGGTATGTATTTCTTCCCGGCACCTTCAGCATTTATTCTTTGTAGTTTTTGCTGATGGTTATTCTGAGTGGTGTGAGCTGATACCTCTTTGTGGTTGAATTTGCATGTGTCTCATAATGTGTTGAAATTGAGCTTTAAGACATGTCCTTTTAATTTTTCCAGCTGTGATTAGAGCTTATTTCTTCAAAGTGTTTTCTTAAAGTATGTGTCACCATTTGAAATATTTTGGCCATTATCTCCCTCAAGACATTTTGAGGGCAGGTTTCATATACAGCCCTGAAGTACTTGTTCATATGAAGTGACCATTAGCTCAGGCTTTAAACCTGCTTTTGCAGGTAATGGCCAGAGAGCGGCAGCCTTTCTACGTTCCCCATGCTGGTACTAGGGAAACAGACCTACCGGCCAGTGGTGTTCTTCGGTTATAAATTAGAGTGCAATGTGCCCGGATAAACCCACAAATGTTGATGTCTCCTTGCTTTTGTTTGTTTTTAATTTAATTTATATTTATTATTAGAGTAATATTCCATTGTGTACGTGGACCACTTCTTCTTGGTGCATTCCTCGGTTGATGGACATTTTCATTGCTTCCAAGTGCTGGCTATGGTAAATATTGCTGGCGTACAGGTTTGCCAGCCTGTGATTTTTGATTCTCATTTTCTCAGGTGATAGGCCAAGCAGTGGTTGTGATTGATTGACTGGTAGCTCAATGTTTCCCTTTTCAAAGCACCTACGTTGTGTTTTCATTAGTGGCTCTTTACATGCCCCCCCTTACAACCGAGGGTACGCATTTCTCCACACTCCCTTCACCGTTTATTTTTGGCAGCATTTTTCCTAATGGCCATTCTGATTGCTGTGAGCTGATAGGTTTTTGTAATATGGGTATGCATGACATTAAAATTTTTAAATTCATCATATTCCTACGCCTTTTTCTTTTCTCTTAAAAGAAAAAACCGTAAGTATAATAGAGCTCTTGAAATTGACTTCTTCGAAGGTTGCCCTCTTTTGAATTTTTTGGTCGATTTTTGACCCCAGAAATTTTTTGGAGGGCAGGTGTCATTGACAGAACTGCAAGTTGGTGAAAATTTAGTGACCTTTTGCAGTGGGTTCAAAGCTGCTGTTGTGGGAAACGTCCACAAGGAGGTAGCTTTTCTCCATTCCCCAATCTGGGTACTAGGGCAGCAGAGCCCTTCTGGAAGTCATTGTCCTAGGTTATAAATTAGAATGGAATTTGCCAGGAGAAATCCCCATAAGTTTATGTCTCATTACTTCTTCTTGGTTTTTAAAATTTTTTTAATCTGGGTAAAGTTTAGAATATTGTTTGTCCTAGGTGTACACCATCTGGTCCATTTGTACATTATGTATGTCTATTAATGTACAGATCCTCTTCCCATGTAAAATATTACAGTGTTCCATCGACCTCCCTTGCTATATGTTCGGTCTTTTTGATACATGTATATAATAAGTATTTGTATATGTATAGTAACACTAATCCTCATTTCTCAATTTCCCCCCTCCTTTCTTTTTAGATGAGCATAGTTTGTTTTGTTTTCTAAGCCTGTGAGTGTCTTTCTCTTTGGAAATATGTTCATCTGTGTCAGTTATTAGATAAGGCCATAAGTGATTATATAGGCTATAGGTCTTTTGCTTTCCGACCTACTTCATGTTTTGTGATTATCTCCAGGCTCATCTGTGGTGCCTCAAAGAGCAGCGCTTCAGTGTTTTCCATGGCTAATATTCCATTGTGTACATGGACCACTTCTTCTTGGTGCATTCCTCTGTTGATGGACATTTTCCTTGCTTCCAAGTGTTGCCTATGGTAAATATTGCTGGAGGGCAGGATTGCCAGCCTGTGATTTGTGATTTTCCTTTTCTCAGGTGATAGACCCAGCAGTGGTTATGATTGATTGACTGGTATGGTAGCTCAACGTTTACCTTTTCAAGGCACCTCAATTGTGCTCTCATTAGTGGCTCTTACCACGTCCCCCTTAGAATCGAGGGTACGCACTTCTCCACAATCACGTCAGCATTTCTTGTTTGCAGCATTTTTGTTGATGGCCATTCTGACTGGTGTGAGCTGATAGGTGTTTGTAATTTGGGTTTACATGTCTGTAAAAATTCCTACAATTCATCATTTTTCCACGCCTTTTTCTTTTCTGTTAAAAGAAAAAAGAACAAAAGTGTGAGTATAATATACCTCTTCAAATTTTCTTTTTGGAAGGTTGCACTCTAGAATTTTTTGGTCGATTTTCGACCTCAGTATTTTTTGGAGGGCAGGTGTCATTTACAGACCTGCAATTGGTGAATATTTAGTGACCTTTTGCAGTGGGTTTAAAGCTGCTGTGGTGGGAAACGGCCACAAGGATGCAGCATTTCTCCATTCCCAAATCTGGGTACTAGGGCAGCAGAGCCGTTCTGGAAGTCGTTTGCCTAGGTTGTAAATTTGAATGGAATGTGCCAGGAAAACCCCCCATAAGTTTATGTCTCATTACTCCTAGTTCGTTGTTTTAATTTTTTCAATTGGGGTAATGGTTAGAATGTTGCTTGTCCAAGGTGTACACACTCTGGTTCATCTACATATTCTATATACCTATTTATGTAGAGATCCTCTTCCCCTGTAAATTATTACAGAGTGTTCCGTAAACCTTCCTTGCTATATGGTCGGTCTTTTTGATATATGTATATAATATGTATTTGTATACATATGGTAACGCTAATCTTCATTTATCCATTCCCCCCACCTTTCCTTTTAGATAAGCATAGTTTTTTTTTTTAATAAGTCTGTGATTGACTTTCTCTGTGGAAATATGTTCATTTGTGTCAGTTATTAGATAACGCCTATAAGTGATATCATAGGATATAGGACTTTTGCTTTCCGACTTACCTCATGTTCTGTGATTATCTCCAAGATCATCTATGGTGCCTCAAAGAGCAGTGTTTCATTGTTTTCTATGGCTAGTATTCATTGTGTACATGGACCACTTCTTCTTTATCCTTTCATCTGTTGATGGACATTTTGGTTGCTTCACTGTCTTGGCTATGGTGAATAAGGCTGCAGTGCAGCTTTTGCAGCCCGGGTCTTCTTCATTCTGGTCTTCTCAGGTGAGAGGCCCATTGGTGCGCCTGCTGGATTGAATGGTACCTCAATTTTTCCTTTTCAACGCAGCTCCTTTCTGTTCTCATTATTAGCGTTTAACCCTTTGGCATCTCACCAGCAGCTAGAGGGTACACAGTTCTCTAAAACCTCTTCAGCATTTATTGTTTGTAGACTTTTTGCCAATGGTCAGTCGACTGGTGTGAGTTGAAAACTTTTTGTAGATTAGATTGCATGAGTCTAATACTTCCTGAGGTGGAGCTTTTATCCATTTTCCTTTCTTTAAAAAGAGAGTGAGTAAAACTTACCTCTTCATACTATCTTCTTGAAAATTTGGCCTGTTTTGAATTTTTTGTATCCATTCCCTACCTCAGCACAATTTTGAGGGCAGGTGTCCTTTACAGCCCTGAGTCCTTGTGAATGGTAAGTGACCATTAGCTGTGGGTTAAAAGCTGCTCTTGCGGGAATCGGCCACAAGGCGGCAGCATTTCTCCTTTACCAAATCTGGTTACTAGGGCAACAGAGCCTTACTGGAAGTGGTGTTCTAGGTTGTAAATTAGAATGGAATGTGCGAGGAAAAAGCCCTTTAAGTTTATGTCTCATTACTTCTAGTTGGTATTTTGAACTTAATTTTTATTTCTTATCACAGCAAACTTGATTACAATGTTTTGTTTGTTCTAGGTGTGCAAGATGTGGTTCTTTCACACATATGCATATATCTATTCTTCTTCGGATCCTTTTCCCATGTAGGTTATGACACAATGTTGAGTAGTCTTCTCTTGGTATTGCGTAGGTCTTTGGTGATTATATATTTCACATGTGTTTGTATCTCTCTGTTAACCTCAATATGGTAATGTATCCAATCCTCACACCTTTCCATTTGGTGAACCATAAGTTTTTTTAATGAATCTATGATAGTGTTTCTCTGTGGAAATATCTTTGTTTGTATCATTTTTTAGGTAACACCTATATGTGATATGATAGGATATGTGTCTTTCGCTTTCTCACTTACTCCAAGTTGCGTGATTACTTCTAGACTCATCTATGGTGCTGCAAATGGCATTGTTTCATTTTTTCACTAGCTCCTATTCCATCTGTACAGGTAGCAGTTCTTCTTTGTCCACCCATCTGTCGGTGGACTTTTTGGTTACTTCCATATCTTGGCTATTGTAATACTATGCAATGTAGATTTGCGTGCCTGTGTCCTTCCAATTCTCTCTTCTTCGTTTATAGGTCTAGGCATAGGTCTGCTAGATCATATGGTAGCTCAATGGTTACCTTTTAAAGGCACCTCTATTCTGTTCTCCTTAGTGGCTCTTTCTAGGTAACGTCCCACTTAAAGTGGAGGGTATGTATTTCTTCCCGGCACCTTCAGCATTTATTCTTTGTAGTTTTTGCTGATGGTTATTCTGAGTGGTGTGAGCTGATACCTCTTTGTGGTTGAATTTGCATGTGTCTCATAATGTGTTGAAATTGAGCTTTAAGACATGTCCTTTTAATTTTTCCAGCTGTGATTAGAGCTTATTTCTTCAAAGTGTTTTCTTAAAGTATGTGTCACCATTTGAAATATTTTGGCCATTATCTCCCTCAAGACATTTTGAGGGCAGGTTTCATTTACAGCCCTGAAGTACTTGTTCATATGAAGTGACCATTAGCTCAGGCTTTAAACCTGCTTTTGCAGGTAATGGCCAGAGAGCGGCAGCCTTTCTACGTTCCCCATGCTGGTACTAGGGAAACAGACCTACCGGCCAGTGGTGTTCTTCGGTTATAAATTAGAGTGCAATGTGCCCGGATAAACCCACAAATGTTGATGTCTCCTTGCTTTTGTTTGTTTTTAATTTAATTTATATTTATTATTAGAGTAATATTCCATTGTGTACGTGGACCACTTCTTCTTGGTGCATTCCTCGGTTGATGGACATTTTCATTGCTTCCAAGTGCTGGCTATGGTAAATATTGCTGGCGTACAGGTTTGCCAGCCTGTGATTTTTGATTCTCATTTTCTCAGGTGATAGGCCAAGCAGTGGTTGTGATTGATTGACTGGTAGCTCAATGTTTCCCTTTTCAAAGCACCTACGTTGTGTTTTCATTAGTGGCTCTTTACATGCCCCCCCTTACAACCGAGGGTACGCATTTCTCCACACTCCCTTCACCGTTTATTTTTGGCAGCATTTTTCCTAATGGCCATTCTGATTGCTGTGAGCTGATAGGTTTTTGTAATATGGGTATGCATGACATTAAAATTTTTAAATTCATCATATTCCTACGCCTTTTTCTTTTCTCTTAAAAGAAAAAACCGTAAGTATAATAGAGCTCTTGAAATTGACTTCTTCGAAGGTTGCCCTCTTTTGAATTTTTTGGTCGATTTTTGACCCCAGAAATTTTTTGGAGGGCAGGTGTCATTGACAGAACTGCAAGTTGGTGAAAATTTAGTGACCTTTTGCAGTGGGTTCAAAGCTGCTGTTGTGGGAAACGTCCACAAGGAGGTAGCTTTTCTCCATTCCCCAATCTGGGTACTAGGGCAGCAGAGCCCTTCTGGAAGTCATTGTCCTAGGTTATAAATTAGAATGGAATTTGCCAGGAGAAATCCCCATAAGTTTATGTCTCATTACTTCTTCTTGGTTTTTAAAATTTTTTTAATCTGGGTAAAGTTTAGAATATTGTTTGTCCTAGGTGTACACCATCTGGTCCATTTGTACATTATGTATGTCTATTAATGTACAGATCCTCTTCCCATGTAAAATATTACAGTGTTCCATCGACCTCCCTTGCTATATGTTCGGTCTTTTTGATACATGTATATAATAAGTATTTGTATATGTATAGTAACACTAATCCTCATTTCTCAATTTCCCCCCTCCTTTCTTTTTAGATGAGCATAGTTTGTTTTGTTTTCTAAGCCTGTGAGTGTCTTTCTCTTTGGAAATATGTTCATCTGTGTCAGTTATTAGATAAGGCCATAAGTGATTATATAGGCTATAGGTCTTTTGCTTTCCGACCTACTTCATGTTTTGTGATTATCTCCAGGCTCATCTGTGGTGCCTCAAAGAGCAGCGCTTCAGTGTTTTCCATGGCTAATATTCCATTGTGTACATGGACCACTTCTTCTTGGTGCATTCCTCTGTTGATGGACATTTTCCTTGCTTCCAAGTGTTGCCTATGGTAAATATTGCTGGAGGGCAGGATTGCCAGCCTGTGATTTGTGATTTTCCTTTTCTCAGGTGATAGACCCAGCAGTGGTTATGATTGATTGACTGGTATGGTAGCTCAACGTTTACCTTTTCAAGGCACCTCAATTGTGCTCTCATTAGTGGCTCTTACCACGTCCCCCTTAGAATCGAGGGTACGCACTTCTCCACAATCACGTCAGCATTTCTTGTTTGCAGCATTTTTGTTGATGGCCATTCTGACTGGTGTGAGCTGATAGGTGTTTGTAATTTGGGTTTACATGTCTGTAAAAATTCCTACAATTCATCATTTTTCCACGCCTTTTTCTTTTCTGTTAAAAGAAAAAAGAACAAAAGTGTGAGTATAATATACCTCTTCAAATTTTCTTTTTGGAAGGTTGCACTCTAGAATTTTTTGGTCGATTTTCGACCTCAGTATTTTTTGGAGGGCAGGTGTCATTTACAGACCTGCAATTGGTGAATATTTAGTGACCTTTTGCAGTGGGTTTAAAGCTGCTGTGGTGGGAAACGGCCACAAGGATGCAGCATTTCTCCATTCCCAAATCTGGGTACTAGGGCAGCAGAGCCGTTCTGGAAGTCGTTTGCCTAGGTTGTAAATTTGAATGGAATGTGCCAGGAAAACCCCCCATAAGTTTATGTCTCATTACTCCTAGTTCGTTGTTTTAATTTTTTCAATTGGGGTAATGGTTAGAATGTTGCTTGTCCAAGGTGTACACACTCTGGTTCATCTACATATTCTATATACCTATTTATGTAGAGATCCTCTTCCCCTGTAAATTATTACAGAGTGTTCCGTAAACCTTCCTTGCTATATGGTCGGTCTTTTTGATATATGTATATAATATGTATTTGTATACATATGGTAACGCTAATCTTCATTTATCCATTCCCCCCACCTTTCCTTTTAGATAAGCATAGTTTTTTTTTTTAATAAGTCTGTGATTGACTTTCTCTGTGGAAATATGTTCATTTGTGTCAGTTATTAGATAACGCCTATAAGTGATATCATAGGATATAGGACTTTTGCTTTCCGACTTACCTCATGTTCTGTGATTATCTCCAAGATCATCTATGGTGCCTCAAAGAGCAGTGTTTCATTGTTTTCTATGGCTAGTATTCATTGTGTACATGGACCACTTCTTCTTTATCCTTTCATCTGTTGATGGACATTTTGGTTGCTTCACTGTCTTGGCTATGGTGAATAAGGCTGCAGTGCAGCTTTTGCAGCCCGGGTCTTCTTCATTCTGGTCTTCTCAGGTGAGAGGCCCATTGGTGCGCCTGCTGGATTGAATGGTACCTCAATTTTTCCTTTTCAACGCAGCTCCTTTCTGTTCTCATTATTAGCGTTTAACCCTTTGGCATCTCACCAGCAGCTAGAGGGTACACAGTTCTCTAAAACCTCTTCAGCATTTATTGTTTGTAGACTTTTTGCCAATGGTCAGTCGACTGGTGTGAGTTGAAAACTTTTTGTAGATTAGATTGCATGAGTCTAATACTTCCTGAGGTGGAGCTTTTATCCATTTTCCTTTCTTTAAAAAGAGAGTGAGTAAAACTTACCTCTTCATACTATCTTCTTGAAAATTTGGCCTGTTTTGAATTTTTTGTATCCATTCCCTACCTCAGCACAATTTTGAGGGCAGGTGTCCTTTACAGCCCTGAGTCCTTGTGAATGGTAAGTGACCATTAGCTGTGGGTTAAAAGCTGCTCTTGCGGGAATCGGCCACAAGGCGGCAGCATTTCTCCTTTACCAAATCTGGTTACTAGGGCAACAGAGCCTTACTGGAAGTGGTGTTCTAGGTTGTAAATTAGAATGGAATGTGCGAGGAAACAGCCCTTTAAGTTTATGTCTCATTACTTCTTGTTGGTATTTTGAATTTAATTTTTATTTCTTATCACAGCAAACTTGATTACAATGTTTTGTTTGTTCTAGGTGTGCAAGATGTGGTTCTTTCACACACATGCATATATCTATTCTTCTTCGGATCCTTTTCCCATGTAGGTAATGACACAATGTTGAGTAGACTTCTCTTGGTATTGCGTAGGTCTTTGGTGATTATATATTTCACATGTGTTTGTATCTCTCTGTTAACCTCAATATGGTAATGTATCCAATCCTCACACCTTTCCATTTGGTGAACCATAAGTTTTTTTAATGAATCTATGATAGTGTTTCTCTGTGGAAATATCTTTGTTTGTATCATTTTTTAGGTAACACCTATATGTGATATGATAGGATATGTGTCTTTCGCTTTCTCACTTACTCCAAGTTGCGTGATTACTTCTAGACTCATCTATGGTGCTGCAAATGGCATTGTTTCATTTTTTCACTAGCTCCTATTCCATCTGTACAGGTAGCAGTTCTTCTTTGTCCACCCATCTGTCGGTGGACTTTTTGGTTACTTCCATATCTTGGCTATTGTAATACTATGCAATGTAGATTTGCGTGCCTGTGTCCTTCCAATTCTCTCTTCTTAGTTTATAGGTCTAGGCATAGGTCTGCTAGATCATATGGTAGCTCAATGGTTACCTTTTAAAGGCACCTCTATTCTGTTCTCCTTAGTGGCTCTTTCCAGGTTACGTCCCACTTAAAGTGGAGGGTATGTATTTCTTCCCAGCACCTTCAGCATTTATTCTTTGTAGTTTTTGCTGATGGTTATTCTGAGTGGTGTGAGCTGATACCTCTTTGTGGTTGAATTTGCATGTGTCTCATAATGTGTTGAAATTGAGCTTTAAGACATGTCCTTTTAATTTTTCCAGCTGTGATTAGAGCTTATTGCTTCAAAGTGTTTTCTTAAAGTATGTGTCACCATTTGAAATAGTTTGGCCATTATCTCCCTCAAGACATTTTGAGGGCAGGTTTCATTTACAGCCCTGAAGTACTTGTTCATATGAAGTGACCATTAGCTCAGGCTTTAAACCTGCTTTTGCAGGTAATGGCCAGAGAGCGGCAGCCTTTCTACGTTCCCCATGCTGGTACTAGGGAAACAGACCTACCGGCCAGTGGTGTTCTTCGGTTATAAATTAGAGTGCAATGTGCCCGGATAAACCCACAAATGTTGATGTCTCCTTGCTTTTGTTTGTTTTTAATTTAATTTATATTTATTATTAGAGTAATATTCCATTGTGTACGTGGACCACTTCTTCTTGGTGCATTCCTCGGTTGATGGACATTTTCATTGCTTCCAAGTGCTGGCTATGGTAAATATTGCTGGCGTACAGGTTTGCCAGCCTGTGATTTTTGATTCTCATTTTCTCAGGTGATAGGCCAAGCAGTGGTTGTGATTGATTGACTGGTAGCTCAATGTTTCCCTTTTCAAAGCACCTACGTTGTGTTTTCATTAGTGGCTCTTTACATGCCCCCCCTTACAACCGAGGGTACGCATTTCTCCACACTCCCTTCACCGTTTATTTTTGGCAGCATTTTTCCTAATGGCCATTCTGATTGCTGTGAGCTGATAGGTTTTTGTAATATGGGTATGCATGACATTAAAATTTTTAAATTCATCATATTCCTACGCCTTTTTCTTTTCTCTTAAAAGAAAAAACCGTAAGTATAATAGAGCTCTTGAAATTGACTTCTTCGAAGGTTGCCCTCTTTTGAATTTTTTGGTCGATTTTTGACCCCAGAAATTTTTTGGAGGGCAGGTGTCATTTACAGAACTGCAAGTTGGTGAAAATTTAGTGACCTTTTGCAGTGGGTTCAAAGCTGCTGTTGTGGGAAACGTCCACAAGGAGGTAGCTTTTCTCCATTCCCCAATCTGGGTACTAGGGCAGCAGAGCCCTTCTGGAAGTCATTGTCCTAGGTTATAAATTAGAATGGAATTTGCCAGGAGAAATCCCCATAAGTTTATGTCTCATTACTTCTTCTTGGTTTTCAAAATTTTTTTAATCTGGGTAAAGTTTAGAATATTGTTTGTCCTAGGTGTACACCATCTGGTCCATTTGTACATTATGTATGTCTATTAATGTACAGATCCTCTTCCCATGTAAAATATTACAGTGTTCCATCGACCTCCCTTGCTATATGTTCGGTCTTTTTGATACATGTATATAATAAGTATTTGTATATGTATAGTAACACTAATCCTCATTTCTCAATTTCCCCCCTCCTTTCTTTTTAGATGAGCATAGTTTGTTTTGTTTTCTAAGCCTGTGAGTGTCTTTCTCTTTGGAAATATGTTCATCTGTGTCAGTTATTAGATAAGGCCATAAGTGATTATATAGGCTATAGGTCTTTTGCTTTCCGACCTACTTCATGTTTTGTGATTATCTCCAGGCTCATCTGTGGTGCCTCAAAGAGCAGCGCTTCAGTGTTTTCCATGGCTAATATTCCATTGTGTACATGGACCACTTCTTCTTGGTGCATTCCTCTGTTGATGGACATTTTCCTTGCTTCCAAGTGCTGCCTATGGTAAATATTGCTGGAGGGCAGGATTGCCAGCCTGTGATTTTTGATTTTCCTTTTCTCAGGTGATAGACCCAGCAGTGGTTATGATTGATTGACTGGTATGGTAGCTCAACGTTTACCTTTTCAAGGCACCTCAATTGTGCTCTCATTAGTGGCTCTTACCACGTCCCCCTTAGAATCGAGGGTACGCACTTCTCCACAATCACGTCAGCATTTCTTGTTTGCAGCATTTTTGTTGATGGCCATTCTGACTGGTGTGAGCTGATAGGTGTTTGTAATTTGGGTTTACATGTCTGTAAAAATTCCTACAATTCATCATTTTTCCACGCCTTTTTCTTTTCTGTTAAAAGAAAAAAGAACAAAAGTGTGAGTATAATATACCTCTTCAAATTTTCTTTTTGGAAGGTTGCACTCTAGAATTTTTTGGTCGATTTTCGACCTCAGTATTTTTTGGAGGGCAGGTGTCATTTACAGACCTGCAATTGGTGAATATTTAGTGACCTTTTGCAGTGGGTTTAAAGCTGCTGTGGTGGGAAACGGCCACAAGGATGCAGCATTTCTCCATTCCCAAATCTGGGTACTAGGGCAGCAGAGCCGTTCTGGAAGTCGTTTGCCTAGGTTGTAAATTTGAATGGAATGTGCCAGGAAAACCCCCCATAAGTTTATGTCTCATTACTCCTAGTTCGTTGTTTTAATTTTTTCAATTGGGGTAATGGTTAGAATGTTGCTTGTCCAAGGTGTACACACTCTGGTTCACCTACATATTCTATATACCTATTTATGTAGAGATCCTCTTCCCCTGTAAATTATTACAGAGTGTTCCGTAAACCTTCCTTGCTATATGGTCGGTCTTTTTGATATATGTATATAATATGTATTTGTATACATATGGTAACGCTAATCTTCATTTATCCATTCCCCCCACCTTTCCTTTTAGATAAGCATAGTTTTTTTTTTAATAAGTCTGTGATTGACTTTCTCTGTGGAAATATGTTCATTTGTGTCAGTTATTAGATAACGCCTATAAGTGATATCATAGGATATAGGACTTTTGCTTTCCGACTTACCTCATGTTCTGTGATTATCTCCAAGATCATCTATGGTGCCTCAAAGAGCAGTGTTTCATTGTTTTCCATGGCTAGTATTCATTGTGTACATGGACCACTTCTTCTTTATCCTTTCATCTGTTGATGGACATTTTGGTTGCTTCACTGTCTTGGCTATGGTGAATAAGGCTGCAGTGCAGCTTTTGCAGCCCGGGTCTTCTTCATTCTGGTCTTCTCAGGTGAGAGGCCCATTGGTGCGCCTGCTGGATTGAATGGTACCTCAATTTTTCCTTTTCAACGCAGCTCCTTTCTGTTCTCATTATTAGCGTTTAACCCTTTGGCATCTCACCAGCAGCTAGAGGGTACACAGTTCTCTAAAACCTCTTCAGCATTTATTGTTTGTAGACTTTTTGCCAATGGTCAGTCGACTGGTGTGAGTTGAAAACTTTTTGTAGATTAGATTGCATGAGTCTAATACTTCCTGAGGTGGAGCTTTTATCCATTTTCCTTTCTTTAAAAAGAGAGTGAGTAAAACTTACCTCTTCATACTATCTTCTTGAAAATTTGGCCTGTTTTGAATTTTTTGTATCCATTCCCTACCTCAGCACAATTTTGAGGGCAGGTGTCCTTTACAGCCCTGAGTCCTTGTGAATGGTAAGTGACCATTAGCTGTGGGTTAAAAGCTGCTCTTGCGGGAATCGGCCACAAGGCGGCAGCATTTCTCCTTTACCAAATCTGGTTACTAGGGCAACAGAGCCTTACTGGAAGTGGTGTTCTAGGTTGTAAATTAGAATGGAATGTGCGAGGAAACAGCCCTTTAAGTTTATGTCTCATTACTTCTTGTTGGTATTTTGAATTTAATTTTTATTTCTTATCACAGCAAACTTGATTACAATGTTTTGTTTGTTCTAGGTGTGCAAGATGTGGTTCTTTCACACACATGCATATATCTATTCTTCTTCGGATCCTTTTCCCATGTAGGTAATGACACAATGTTGAGTAGACTTCTCTTGGTATTGCGTAGGTCTTTGGTGATTATATATTTCACATGTGTTTGTATCTCTCTGTTAACCTCAATATGGTAATGTATCCAATCCTCACACCTTTCCATTTGGTGAACCATAAGTGTTTTTAATGAATCTATGATAGTGTTTCTCTGTGGAAATATCTTTGTTTGTATCATTTTTTAGGTAACACCTATATGTGATATGATAGGATATGTGTCTTTCGCTTTCTCACTTACTCCAAGTTGCGTGATTACTTCTAGACTCATCTATGGTGCTGCAAATGGCATTGTTTCATTTTTTCACTAGCTCCTATTCCATCTGTACAGGTAGCAGTTCTTCTTTGTCCACCCATCTGTCGGTGGACTTTTTGGTTACTTCCATATCTTGGCTATTGTAATACTATGCAATGTAGATTTGCGTGCCTGTGTCCTTCCAATTCTCTCTTCTTCGTTTATAGGTCTAGGCATAGGTCTGCTAGATCATATGGTAGCTCAATGGTTACCTTTTAAAGGCACCTCTATTCTGTTCTCCTTAGTGGCTCTTTCTAGGTAACGTCCCACTTAAAGTGGAGGGTATGTATTTCTTCCCGGCACCTTCAGCATTTATTCTTTGTAGTTTTTGCTGATGGTTATTCTGAGTGGTGTGAGCTGATACCTCTTTGTGGTTGAATTTGCATGTGTCTCATAATGCGTTGAAATTGAGCTTTAAGACATGTCCTTTTAATTTTTCCAGCTGTGATTAGAGCTTATTTCTTCAAAGTGTTTTCTTAAAGTATGTGTCACCATTTGAAATATTTTGGCCATTATCTCCCTCAAGACATTTTGAGGGCAGGTTTCATTTACAGCCCTGAAGTACTTGTTCATATGAAGTGACCATTAGCTCAGGCTTTAAACCTGCTTTTGCAGGTAATGACCAGAGAGCGGCAGCCTTTCTACGTTCCCCATGCTGGTACTAGGGAAACAGACCTACCGGCCAGTGGTGTTCTTCGGTTATAAATTAGAGTGCAATGTGCCCGGATAAACCCACAAATGTTGATGTCTCCTTGCTTTTGTTTGTTTTTAATTTAATTTATATTTATTATTAGAGTAATATTCCATTGTGTACGTGGACCACTTCTTCTTGGTGCATTCCTCGGTTGATGGACATTTTCATTGCTTCCAAGTGCTGGCTATGGTAAATATTGCTGGCGTACAGGTTTGCCAGCCTGTGATTTTTGATTCTCATTTTCTCAGGTGATAGACCCAGCAGTGGTTATGATTGATTGACTTGTATGGTAGCTCAACGTTTACCTTTTCAAGGCACCTCAATTGTGCTGTCATTAGTGGCTCTTACCACGTCCCCCTTAGAATCGAGGGTACGCACTTCTCCACAATCACGTCAGCATTTCTTGTTTGCAGCATATTTGTTGATGGCCATTCTGACTGGTGTGAGCTGATAGGTGTTTGTAATTTGGGTTTACATGTCTGTAAAAATTCCTACAATTCATCATTTTTCCACGCCTTTTTCTTTTCTGTTAAAAGAAAAAAGAACAAAAGTGTGAGTATAATATACCTCTTCAAATTTTCTTTTTGGAAGGTTGCACTCTAGAATTTTTTGGTCGATTTTCGACCTCAGTATTTTTTGGAGGGCAGGTGTCATTTACAGACCTGCAATTGGTGAATATTTAGTGACCTTTTGCAGTGGGTTTAAAGCTGCTGTGGTGGGAAACGGCCACAAGGATGCAGCATTTCTCCATTCCCAAATCTGGGTACTAGGGCAGCAGAGCCGTTCTGGAAGTCGTTTGCCTAGGTTGTAAATTTGAATGGAATGTGCCAGGAAAACCCCCCATAAGTTTATGTCTCATTACTCCTAGTTCGTTGTTTTAATTTTTTCAATTGGGGTAATGGTTAGAATGTTGCTTGTCCAAGGTGTACACACTCTGGTTCATCTACATATTCTATATACCTATTTATGTAGAGATGCTCTTCCCCTGTAAATTATTACAGAGTGTTCCGTAAACCTTCCTTGCTATATGGTCGGTCTTTTTGATATATGTATATAATATGTATTTGTATACATATGGTAACGCTAATCTTCATTTATCCATTCCCCCCACCTTTCCTTTTAGATAAGCATAGTTTTTTTTTAATAAGTCTGTGATTGACTTTCTCTGTGGAAATATGTTCATTTGTGTCAGTTATTAGATAACGCCTATAAGTGATATCATAGGATATAGGACTTTTGCTTTCCGACTTACCTCATGTTCTGTGATTATCTCCAAGATCATCTATGGTGCCTCAAAGAGCAGTGTTTCATTGTTTTCCATGGCTAGTATTCATTGTGTACATGGACCACTTCTTCTTTATCCTTTCATCTGTTGATGGACATTTTGGTTGCTTCACTGTCTTGTCTATGGTGAATAAGGCTGCAGTGCAGCTTTTGCAGCCCGGGTCTTCTTCATTCTGGTCTTCTCAGGTGAGAGGCCCATTGGTGCGTCTGCTGGATTGAATGGTACCTCAATTTTTCCTTTTCAACGCAGCTCCTTTCTGTTCTCATTATTAGCGTTTAACCCTTTGGCATCTCACCAGCAGCTAGAGGGTACACAGTTCTCTAAAACCTCTTCAGCATTTATTGTTTGTAGACTTTTTGCCAATGGTCAGTCGACTGGTGTGAGTTGAAAACTTTTTGTAGATTAGATTGCATGAGTCTAATACTTCCTGAGGTGGAGCTTTTATCCATTTTCCTTTCTTTAAAAAGAGAGTGAGTAAAACTTACCTCTTCATACTATCTTCTTGAAAATTTGGCCTGTTTTGAATTTTTTGTATCCATTCCCTACCTCAGCACAATTTTGAGGGCAGGTGTCCTTTACAGCCCTGAGTCCTTGTGAATGGTAAGTGACCATTAGCTGTGGGTTAAAAGCTGCTCTTGCGGGAATCGGCCACAAGGCGGCAGCATTTCTCCTTTACCAAATCTGGTTTCTAGGGCAACAGAGCCTTACTGGAAGTGGTGTTCTAGGTTGTAAATTAGAATGGAATGTGCGAGGAAAAAGCCCTTTAAGTTTATGTCTCATTACTTCTTGTTGGTATTTTGAACTTAATTTTTATTTCTTATCACAGCAAACTTGATTACAATGTTTTGTTTGTTCTAGGTGTGCAAGATGTGGTTCTTTCACACATATGCATATATCTATTCTTCGGATCCTTTTCCCATGTAGGTTGTGACACAATGTTGAGTAGTCTTCTCTTGGTATTGCGTAGGTCTTTGGTGATTATATATTTCACATGTGTTTGTATCTCTCTGTTAACCTCAATATGGTAATGTATCCAATCCTCACACCTTTCCATTTGGTGAACCATAAGTTTTTTTAATGAATCTATGATAGTGTTTCTCTGTGGAAATATCTTTGTTTGTATCATTTTTTAGGTAACACCTATATGTGATATGATAGGATATGTGTCTTTCGCTTTCTCACTTACTCCAAGTTGCGTGATTACTTCTAGACTCATCTATGGTGCTGCAAATGGCATTGTTTCATTTTTTCACTAGCTCTTATTCCATCTGTACAGGTAGCAGTACTTCTTTGTCCACCCATCTGTCGGTGGACTTTTTGGTTACTTCCATATCTTGGCTATTGTAATACTATGCAATGTAGATTTGCGTGCCTGTGTCCTTCCAATTCTCTCTTCTTCGTTTATAGGTCTAGGCATAGGTCTGCTAGATCATATGGTAGCTCAATGGTTACCTTTTAAAGGCACCTCTATTCTGTTCTCCTTAGTGGCTCTTTCCAGGTTACGTCCCACTTAAAGTGGAGGGTATGTATTTCTTCCCAGCACCTTCAGCATTTATTCTTTGTAGTTTTTGCTGATGGTTATTCTGAGTGGTGTGAGCTGATACCTCTTTGTGGTTGAATTTGCATGTGTCTCATAATGTGTTGAAATTGAGCTTTAAGACATGTCCTTTTAATTTTTCCAGCTGTGATTAGAGCTTATTGCTTCAAAGTGTTTTCTTAAAGTATGTGTCACCATTTGAAATAGTTTGGCCATTATCTCCCTCAAGACATTTTGAGGGCAGGTTTCATTTACAGCCCTGAAGTACTTGTTCATATGAAGTGACCATTAGCTCAGGCTTTAAACCTGCTTTTGCAGGTAATGGCCAGAGAGCGGCAGCCTTTCTACGTTCCCCATGCTGGTACTAGGGAAACAGACCTACCGGCCAGTGGTGTTCTTCGGTTATAAATTAGAGTGCAATGTGCCCGGATAAACCCACAAATGTTGATGTCTCCTTGCTTTTGTTTGTTTTTAATTTAATTTATATTTATTATTAGAGTAATATTCCATTGTGTACGTGGACCACTTCTTCTTGGTGCATTCCTCGGTTGATGGACATTTTCATTGCTTCCAAGTGCTGGCTATGGTAAATATTGCTGGCGTACAGGTTTGCCAGCCTGTGATTTTTGATTCTCATTTTCTCAGGTGATAGGCCAAGCAGTGGTTGTGATTGATTGACTGGTATGGTAGCTCAACGTTTACCTTTTCAAGGCACCTCAATTGTGCTGTCATTAGTGGCTCTTACCACGTCCCCCTTAGAATCGAGGGTACGCATTTCTCCACAATCACGTCAGCATTTCTTGTTTTCAGCATATTTGTTGATGGCCATTCTGATTCCTGTGAGCTGATAGGTGTTTGTAATTTGGGTTTACATGTCTGTAAAAATTCCTACAATTCATCATTTTTCCACGCCTTTTTCTTTTCTGTTAAAAGAAAAAAGAACAAAAGTGTGAGTATAATATACCTCTTCAAATTTTCTTTTTGGAAGGTTGCACTCTAGAATTTTTTGGTCGATTTTCGACCTCAGTATTTTTTGGAGGGCAGGTGTCATTTACAGACCTGCAATTGGTGAATATTTAGTGACCTTTTGCAGTGGGTTTAAAGCTGCTGTGGTGGGAAACGGCCACAAGGATGCAGCATTTCTCCATTCCCAAATCTGGGTACTAGGGCAGCAGAGCCGTTCTGGAAGTCGTTTGCCTAGGTTGTAAATTTGAATGGAATGTGCCAGGAAAACCCCCCATAAGTTTATGTCTCATTACTCCTAGTTCGTTGTTTTAATTTTTTCAATTGGGGTAATGGTTAGAATGTTGCTTGTCCAAGGTGTACACACTCTGGTTCATCTACATATTCTATATACCTATTTATGTAGAGATCCTCTTCCCCTGTAAATTATTACAGAGTGTTCCGTAAACCTTCCTTGCTATATGGTCGGTCTTTTTGATATATGTATATAATATGTATTTGTATACATATGGTAACGCTAATCTTCATTTATCCATTCCCCCCACCTTTCCTTTTAGATAAGCATAGTTTTTTTTTTAATAAGTCTGTGATTGACTTTCTCTGTGGAAATATGTTCATTTGTGTCAGTTATTAGATAACGCCTATAAGTGATATCATAGGATATAGGACTTTTGCTTTCCGACTTACCTCATGTTCTGTGATTATCTCCAAGATCATCTATGGTGCCTCAAAGAGCAGTGTTTCATTGTTTTCCATGGCTAGTATTCATTGTGTACATGGACCACTTCTTCTTTATCCTTTCATCTGTTGATGGACATTTTGGTTGCTTCACTGTCTTGTCTATGGTGAATAAGGCTGCAGTGCAGCTTTTGCAGCCCGGGTCTTCTTCATTCTGGTCTTCTCAGGTGAGAGGCCCATTGGTGCGTCTGCTGGATTGAATGGTACCTCAATTTTTCCTTTTCAACGCAGCTCCTTTCTGTTCTCATTATTAGCGTTTAACCCTTTTGCATCTCACCAGCAGCTAGAGGGTACACAGTTCTCTAAAACCTCTTCAGCATTTATTGTTTGTAGACTTTTTGCCAATGGTCAGTCGACTGGTGTGAGTTGAAAACTTTTTGTAGATTAGATTGCATGAGTCTAATACTTCCTGAGGTGGAGCTTTTATCCATTTTCCTTTCTTTAAAAAGAGAGTGAGTAAAACTTACCTCTTCATACTATCTTCTTGAAAATTTGGCCTGTTTTGAATTTTTTGTATCCATTCCCTACCTCAGCACAATTTTGAGGGCAGGTGTCCTTTACAGCCCTGAGTCCTTGTGAATGGTAAGTGACCATTAGCTGTGGGTTAAAAGCTGCTCTTGCGGGAATCGGCCACAAGGCGGCAGCATTTCTCCTTTACCAAATCTGGTTTCTAGGGCAACAGAGCCTTACTGGAAGTGGTGTTCTAGGTTGTAAATTAGAATGGAATGTGCGAGGAAAAAGCCCTTTAAGTTTATGTCTCATTACTTCTTGTTGGTATTTTGAACTTAATTTTTATTTCTTATCACAGCAAACTTGATTACAATGTTTTGTTTGTTCTAGGTGTGCAAGATGTGGTTCTTTCACACATATGCATATATCTATTCTTCGGATCCTTTTCCCATGTAGGTTATGACACAATGTTGAGTAGTCTTCTCTTGGTATTGCGTAGGTCTTTGGTGATTATATATTTCACATGTGTTTGTATCTCTCTGTTAACCTCAATATGGTAATGTATCCAATCCTCACACCTTTCCATTTGGTGAACCATAAGTTTTTTTAATGAATCTATGATAGTGTTTCTCTGTGGAAATATCTTTGTTTGTATCATTTTTTAGGTAACACCTATATGTGATATGATAGGATATGTGTCTTTCGCTTTCTCACTTACTCCAAGTTGCGTGATTACTTCTAGACTCATCTATGGTGCTGCAAATGGCATTGTTTCATTTTTTCACTAGCTCTTATTCCATCTGTACAGGTAGCAGTACTTCTTTGTCCACCCATCTGTCGGTGGACTTTTTGGTTACTTCCATATCTTGGCTATTGTAATACTATGCAATGTAGATTTGCGTGCCTGTGTCCTTCCAATTCTCTCTTCTTCGTTTATAGGTCTAGGCATAGGTCTGCTAGATCATATGGTAGCTCAATGGTTACCTTTTAAAGGCACCTCTATTCTGTTCTCCTTAGTGGCTCTTTCCAGGTTACGTCCCACTTAAAGTGGAGGGTATGTATTTCTTCCCAGCACCTTCAGCATTTATTCTTTGTAGTTTTTGCTGATGGTTATTCTGAGTGGTGTGAGCTGATACCTCTTTGTGGTTGAATTTGCATGTGTCTCATAATGTGTTGAAATTGAGCTTTAAGACATGTCCTTTTAATTTTTCCAGCTGTGATTAGAGCTTATTTCTTCAAAGTGTTTTCTTAAAGTATGTGTCACCATTTGAAATAGTTTGGCCATTATCTCCCTCAAGACATTTTGAGGGCAGGTTTCATTTACAGCCCTGAAGTACTTGTTCATATGAAGTGACCATTAGCTCAGGCTTTAAACCTGCTTTTGCAGGTAATGGCCAGAGAGCGGCAGCCTTTCTACGTTCCCCATGCTGGTACTAGGGAAACAGACCTACCGGCCAGTGGTGTTCTTCGGTTATAAATTAGAGTGCAATGTGCCCGGATAAACCCACAAATGTTGATGTCTCCTTGCTTTTGTTTGTTTTTAATTTAATTTATATTTATTATTAGAGTAATATTCCATTGTGTACGTGGACCACTTCTTCTTGGTGCATTCCTCGGTTGATGGACATTTTCATTGCTTCCAAGTGCTGGCTATGGTAAATATTGCTGGCGTACAGGTTTGCCAGCCTGTGATTTTTGATTCTCATTTTCTCAGGTGATAGGCCAAGCAGTGGTTGTGATTGATTGACTGGTAGCTCAATGTTTCCCTTTTCAAAGCACCTACGTTGTGTTTTCATTAGTGGCTCTTTACATGCCCCCCCTTACAACCGAGGGTACGCATTTCTCCACACTCCCTTCACCGTTTATTTTTGGCAGCATTTTTCCTAATGGCCATTCTGATTGCTGTGAGCTGATAGGTTTTTGTAATATGGGTATGCATGACATTAAAATTTTTAAATTCATCATATTCCTACGCCTTTTTCTTTTCTCTTAAAAGAAAAAACCGTAAGTATAATAGAGCTCTTGAAATTGACTTCTTCGAAGGTTGCCCTCTTTTGAATTTTTTGGTCGATTTTTGACCCCAGAAATTTTTTGGAGGGCAGGTGTCATTGACAGAACTGCAAGTTGGTGAAAATTTAGTGACCTTTTGCAGTGGGTTCAAAGCTGCTGTTGTGGGAAACGTCCACAAGGAGGTAGCTTTTCTCCATTCCCCAATCTGGGTACTAGGGCAGCAGAGCCCTTCTGGAAGTCATTGTCCTAGGTTATAAATTAGAATGGAATTTGCCAGGAGAAATCCCCATAAGTTTATGTCTCATTACTTCTTCTTGGTTTTTAAAATTTTTTTAATCTGGGTAAAGTTTAGAATATTGTTTGTCCTAGGTGTACACCATCTGGTCCATTTGTACATTATGTATGTCTATTAATGTACAGATCCTCTTCCCATGTAAAATATTACAGTGTTCCATCGACCTCCCTTGCTATATGTTCGGTCTTTTTGATACATGTATATAATATGTATTTCTATATGTATAGTAACACTAATCCTCATTTCTCAATTTCCCCCCTCCTTTCCTTTTAGATGAGCATAGTTTGTTTTGTTTTCTAAGCCTGTGAGTGTCTTTCTCTTTGGAAATATGTTCATCTGTGTCAGTTATTAGATAATGCCATAAGTGATGATATAGGCTATAGGTCTTTTGCTTTCCGACCTACTTCATGTTTTGTGATTATCTCCAGGCTCATCTGTGGTGCCTCAAAGAGCAGCGCTTCAGTGTTTTCCATGGCTAATATTCCATTGTGTACATGGACCACTTCTTCTTGGTGCATTCCTCTGTTGATGGACATTTTCCTTGCTTCCAAGTGTTGCCTATGGTAAATATTGCTGGAGGGCAGGATTGCCAGCCTGTGATTTTTGATTTTCCTTTTCTCAGGTGATAGACCCAGCAGTGGTTATGATTGATTGACTGGTATGGTAGCTCAACGTTTACCTTTTCAAGGCACCTCAATTGTGCTTTCATTAGTGGCTCTTACCACGTCCCCCTTAGAATCGAGGGTACGCACTTCTCCACAATCACGTCAGCATTTCTTGTTTGCAGCATATTTGTTGATGGCCATTCTGACTGGTGTGAGCTGATAGGTGTTTGTAATTTGGGTTTACATGTCTGTAAAAATTCCTACAATTCATCATTTTTCCACGCCTTTTTCTTTTCTGTTAAAAGAAAAAAGAACAAAAGTGTGAGTATAATATACCTCTTCAAATTTTCTTTTTGGAAGGTTGCACTCTAGAATTTTTTGGTCGATTTTCGACCTCAGTATTTTTTGGAGGGCAGGTGTCATTTACAGACCTGCAATAGGTGAATATTTAGTGACCTTTTGCAGTGGGTTTAAAGCTGCTGTTGTGGGAAACGGCCACAAGGATGCAGCATTTCTCCATTCCCAAATCTGGGTACTAGGGCAGCAGAGCCGTTCTGGAAGTCGTTTGCCTAGGTTGTAAATTTGAATGGAATGTGCCAGGAAAACCCCCCATAAGTTTATGTCTCATTACTCCTAGTTCGTTGTTTTAATTTTTTCAATTGGGGTAATGGTTAGAATGTTGCTTGTCCAAGGTGTACACACTCTGGTTCATCTACATATTCTATATACCTATTTATGTAGAGATCCTCTTCCCCTGTAAATTATTACAGAGTGTTCCGTAAACCTTCCTTGCTATATGGTCGGTCTTTTTGATATATGTATATAATATGTATTTGTATACATATGGTAACGCTAATCTTCATTTATCCATTCCCCCCACCTTTCCTTTTAGATAAGCATAGTTTTTTTTTAATAAGTCTGTGATTGACTTTCTCTGTGGAAATATGTTCATTTGTGTCAGTTATTAGATAACGCCTATAAGTGATATCATAGGATATAGGACTTTTGCTTTCCGACTTACCTCATGTTCTGTGATTATCTCCAAGATCATCTATGGTGCCTCAAAGAGCAGTGTTTCATTGTTTTCCATGGCTAGTATTCATTGTGTACATGGACCACTTCTTCTTTATCCTTTCATCTGTTGATGGACATTTTGGTTGCTTCACTGTCTTGTCTATGGTGAATAAGGCTGCAGTGCAGCTTTTGCAGCCCGGGTCTTCTTCATTCTGGTCTTCTCAGGTGAGAGGCCCATTGGTGCGTCTGCTGGATTGAATGGTACCTCAATTTTTCCTTTTCAACGCAGCTCCTTTCTGTTCTCATTATTAGCGTTTAACCCTTTTGCATCTCACCAGCAGCTAGAGGGTACACAGTTCTCTAAAACCTCTTCAGCATTTATTGTTTGTAGACTTTTTGCCAATGGTCAGTCGACTGGTGTGAGTTGAAAACTTTTTGTAGATTAGATTGCATGAGTCTAATACTTCCTGAGGTGGAGCTTTTATCCATTTTCCTTTCTTTAAAAAGAGAGTGAGTAAAACTTACCTCTTCATACTATCTTCTTGAAAATTTGGCCTGTTTTGAATTTTTTGTATCCATTCCCTACCTCAGCACAATTTTGAGGGCAGGTGTCCTTTACAGCCCTGAGTCCTTGTGAATGGTAAGTGACCATTAGCTGTGGGTTAAAAGCTGCTCTTGCGGGAATCGGCCACAAGGCGGCAGCATTTCTCCTTTACCAAATCTGGTTTCTAGGGCAACAGAGCCTTACTGGAAGTGGTGTTCTAGGTTGTAAATTAGAATGGAATGTGCGAGGAAAAAGCCCTTTAAGTTTATGTCTCATTACTTCTTGTTGGTATTTTGAACTTAATTTTTATTTCTTATCACAGCAAACTTGATTACAATGTTTTGTTTGTTCTAGGTGTGCAAGATGTGGTTCTTTCACACATATGCATATATCTATTCTTCGGATCCTTTTCCCATGTAGGTTATGACACAATGTTGAGTAGTCTTCTCTTGGTATTGCGTAGGTCTTTGGTGATTATATATTTCACATGTGTTTGTATCTCTCTGTTAACCTCAATATGGTAATGTATCCAATCCTCACACCTTTCCATTTGGTGAACCATAAGTTTTTTTAATGAATCTATGATAGTGTTTCTCTGTGGAAATATCTTTGTTTGTATCATTTTTTAGGTAACACCTATATGTGATATGATAGGATATGTGTCTTTCGCTTTCTCACTTACTCCAAGTTGCGTGATTACTTCTAGACTCATCTATGGTGCTGCAAATGGCATTGTTTCATTTTTTCACTAGCTCTTATTCCATCTGTACAGGTAGCAGTACTTCTTTGTCCACCCATCTGTCGGTGGACTTTTTGGTTACTTCCATATCTTGGCTATTGTAATACTATGCAATGTAGATTTGCGTGCCTGTGTCCTTCCAATTCTCTCTTCTTCGTTTATAGGTCTAGGCATAGGTCTGCTAGATCATATGGTAGCTCAATGGTTACCTTTTAAAGGCACCTCTATTCTGTTCTCCTTAGTGGCTCTTTCCAGGTTACGTCCCACTTAAAGTGGAGGGTATGTATTTCTTCCCAGCACCTTCAGCATTTATTCTTTGTAGTTTTTGCTGATGGTTATTCTGAGTGGTGTGAGCTGATACCTCTTTGTGGTTGAATTTGCATGTGTCTCATAATGTGTTGAAATTGAGCTTTAAGACATGTCCTTTTAATTTTTCCAGCTGTGATTAGAGCTTATTTCTTCAAAGTGTTTTCTTAAAGTATGTGTCACCATTTGAAATAGTTTGGCCATTATCTCCCTCAAGACATTTTGAGGGCAGGTTTCATTTACAGCCCTGAAGTACTTGTTCATATGAAGTGACCATTAGCTCAGGCTTTAAACCTGCTTTTGCAGGTAATGGCCAGAGAGCGGCAGCCTTTCTACGTTCCCCATGCTGGTACTAGGGAAACAGACCTACCGGCCAGTGGTGTTCTTCGGTTATAAATTAGAGTGCAATGTGCCCGGATAAACCCACAAATGTTGATGTCTCCTTGCTTTTGTTTGTTTTTAATTTAATTTATATTTATTATTAGAGTAATATTCCATTGTGTACGTGGACCACTTCTTCTTGGTGCATTCCTCGGTTGATGGACATTTTCATTGCTTCCAAGTGCTGGCTATGGTAAATATTGCTGGCGTACAGGTTTGCCAGCCTGTGATTTTTGATTCTCATTTTCTCAGGTGATAGGCCAAGCAGTGGTTGTGATTGATTGACTGGTAGCTCAATGTTTCCCTTTTCAAAGCACCTACGTTGTGTTTTCATTAGTGGCTCTTTACATGCCCCCCCTTACAACCGAGGGTACGCATTTCTCCACACTCCCTTCACCGTTTATTTTTGGCAGCATTTTTCCTAATGGCCATTCTGATTGCTGTGAGCTGATAGGTTTTTGTAATATGGGTATGCATGACATTAAAATTTTTAAATTCATCATATTCCTACGCCTTTTTCTTTTCTCTTAAAAGAAAAAACCGTAAGTATAATAGAGCTCTTGAAATTGACTTCTTCGAAGGTTGCCCTCTTTTGAATTTTTTGGTCGATTTTTGACCCCAGAAATTTTTTGGAGGGCAGGTGTCATTGACAGAACTGCAAGTTGGTGAAAATTTAGTGACCTTTTGCAGTGGGTTCAAAGCTGCTGTTGTGGGAAACGTCCACAAGGAGGTAGCTTTTCTCCATTCCCCAATCTGGGTACTAGGGCAGCAGAGCCCTTCTGGAAGTCATTGTCCTAGGTTATAAATTAGAATGGAATTTGCCAGGAGAAATCCCCATAAGTTTATGTCTCATTACTTCTTCTTGGTTTTTAAAATTTTTTTAATCTGGGTAAAGTTTAGAATATTGTTTGTCCTAGGTGTACACCATCTGGTCCATTTGTACATTATGTATGTCTATTAATGTACAGATCCTCTTCCCATGTAAAATATTACAGTGTTCCATCGACCTCCCTTGCTATATGTTCGGTCTTTTTGATACATGTATATAATATGTATTTCTATATGTATAGTAACACTAATCCTCATTTCTCAATTTCCCCCCTCCTTTCCTTTTAGATGAGCATAGTTTGTTTTGTTTTCTAAGCCTGTGAGTGTCTTTCTCTTTGGAAATATGTTCATCTGTGTCAGTTATTAGATAATGCCATAAGTGATGATATAGGCTATAGGTCTTTTGCTTTCCGACCTACTTCATGTTTTGTGATTATCTCCAGGCTCATCTGTGGTGCCTCAAAGAGCAGCGCTTCAGTGTTTTCCATGGCTAATATTCCATTGTGTACATGGACCACTTCTTCTTGGTGCATTCCTCTGTTGATGGACATTTTCCTTGCTTCCAAGTGTTGCCTATGGTAAATATTGCTGGAGGGCAGGATTGCCAGCCTGTGATTTTTGATTTTCCTTTTCTCAGGTGATAGACCCAGCAGTGGTTATGATTGATTGACTGGTATGGTAGCTCAACGTTTACCTTTTCAAGGCACCTCAATTGTGCTTTCATTAGTGGCTCTTACCACGTCCCCCTTAGAATCGAGGGTACGCACTTCTCCACAATCACGTCAGCATTTCTTGTTTGCAGCATTTTTGTTGATGGCCATTCTGACTGGTGTGAGCTGATAGGTGTTTGTAATTTGGGTTTACATGTCTGTAAAAATTCCTACAGTTCATCATTTTTCCACGCCTTTTTCTTTTCTGTTAAAAGAAAAAAGAACAAAAGTGTGAGTATAATATACCTCTTCAAATTTTCTTTTTGGAAGGTTGCACTCTAGAATTTTTTGGTCGATTTTCGACCTCAGTATTTTTTGGAGGGCAGGTGTCATTTACAGACCTGCAATTGGTGAATATTTAGTGACCTTTTGCAGTGGGTTTAAAGCTGCTGTGGTGGGAAACGGCCACAAGGATGCAGCATTTCTCCATTCCCAAATCTGGGTACTAGGGCAGCAGAGCCGTTCTGGAAGTCGTTTGCCTAGGTTGTAAATTTGAATGGAATGTGCCAGGAAAACCCCCCATAAGTTTATGTCTCATTACTCCTAGTTCGTTGTTTTAATTTTTTCAATTGGGGTAATGGTTAGAATGTTGCTTGTCCAAGGTGTACACACTCTGGTTCACCTACATATTCTATATACCTATTTATGTAGAGATCCTCTTCCCCTGTAAATTATTACAGAGTGTTCCGTAAACCTTCCTTGCTATATGGTCGGTCTTTTTGATATATGTATATAATATGTATTTGTATACATATGGTAACGCTAATCTTCATTTATCCATTCCCCCCACCTTTCCTTTTAGATAAACATAGTTTTTTTTTTAATAAGTCTGTGATTGACTTTCTCTGTGGAAATATGTTCATTTGTGTCAGTTATTAGATAACGCCTATAAGTGATATCATAGGATATAGGACTTTTGCTTTCCGACTTACCTCATGTTCTGTGATTATCTCCAAGATCATCTATGGTGCCTCAAAGAGCAGTGTTTCATTGTTTTCCATGGCTAGTATTCATTGTGTACATGGACCACTTCTTCTTTATCCTTTCATCTGTTGATGGACATTTTGGTTGCTTCACTGTCTTGGCTATGGTGAATAAGGCTGCAGTGCAGCTTTTGCAGCCCGGGTCTTCTTCATTCTGGTCTTCTCAGGTGAGAGGCCCATTGGTGCGTCTGCTGGATTGAATGGTACCTCAATTTTTCCTTTTCAACGCAGCTCCTTTCTGTTCTCATTATTAGCGTTTAACCCTTTTGCATCTCACCAGCAGCTAGAGGGTACACAGTTCTCTAAAACCTCTTCAGCATTTATTGTTTGTAGACTTTTTGCCAATGGTCAGTCGACTGGTGTGAGTTGAAAACTTTTTGTAGATTAGATTGCATGAGTCTAATACTTCCTGAGGTGGAGCTTTTATCCATTTTCCTTTCTTTAAAAAGAGAGTGAGTAAAACTTACCTCTTCATACTATCTTCTTGAAAATTTGGCCTGTTTTGAATTTTTTGTATCCATTCCCTACCTCAGCACAATTTTGAGGGCAGGTGTCCTTTACAGCCCTGAGTCCTTGTGAATGGTAAGTGACCATTAGCTGTGGGTTAAAAGCTGCTCTTGCGGGAATCGGCCACAAGGCGGCAGCATTTCTCCTTTACCAAATCTGGTTTCTAGGGCAACAGAGCCTTACTGGAAGTGGTGTTCTAGGTTGTAAATTAGAATGGAATGTGCGAGGAAAAAGCCCTTTAAGTTTATGTCTCATTACTTCTTGTTGGTATTTTGAACTTAATTTTTATTTCTTATCACAGCAAACTTGATTACAATGTTTTGTTTGTTCTAGGTGTGCAAGATGTGGTTCTTTCACACATATGCATATATCTATTCTTCGGATCCTTTTCCCATGTAGGTTATGACACAATGTTGAGTAGTCTTCTCTTGGTATTGCGTAGGTCTTTGGTGATTATATATTTCACATGTGTTTGTATCTCTCTGTTAACCTCAATATGGTAATGTATCCAATCCTCACACCTTTCCATTTGGTGAACCATAAGTTTTTTTAATGAATCTATGATAGTGTTTCTCTGTGGAAATATCTTTGTTTGTATCATTTTTTAGGTAACACCTATATGTGATATGATAGGATATGTGTCTTTCGCTTTCTCACTTACTCCAAGTTGCGTGATTACTTCTAGACTCATCTATGGTGCTGCAAATGGCATTGTTTCATTTTTTCACTAGCTCTTATTCCATCTGTACAGGTAGCAGTACTTCTTTGTCCACCCATCTGTCGGTGGACTTTTTGGTTACTTCCATATCTTGGCTATTGTAATACTATGCAATGTAGATTTGCGTGCCTGTGTCCTTCCAATTCTCTCTTCTTCGTTTATAGGTCTAGGCATAGGTCTGCTAGATCATATGGTAGCTCAATGGTTACCTTTTAAAGGCACCTCTATTCTGTTCTCCTTAGTGGCTCTTTCCAGGTTACGTCCCACTTAAAGTGGAGGGTATGTATTTCTTCCCAGCACCTTCAGCATTTATTCTTTGTAGTTTTTGCTGATGGTTATTCTGAGTGGTGTGAGCTGATACCTCTTTGTGGTTGAATTTGCATGTGTCTCATAATGTGTTGAAATTGAGCTTTAAGACATGTCCTTTTAATTTTTCCAGCTGTGATTAGAGCTTATTTCTTCAAAGTGTTTTCTTAAAGTATGTGTCACCATTTGAAATAGTTTGGCCATTATCTCCCTCAAGACATTTTGAGGGCAGGTTTCATTTACAGCCCTGAAGTACTTGTTCATATGAAGTGACCATTAGCTCAGGCTTTAAACCTGCTTTTGCAGGTAATGGCCAGAGAGCGGCAGCCTTTCTACGTTCCCCATGCTGGTACTAGGGAAACAGACCTACCGGCCAGTGGTGTTCTTCGGTTATAAATTAGAGTGCAATGTGCCCGGATAAACCCACAAATGTTGATGTCTCCTTGCTTTTGTTTGTTTTTAATTTAATTTATATTTATTATTAGAGTAATATTCCATTGTGTACGTGGACCACTTCTTCTTGGTGCATTCCTCGGTTGATGGACATTTTCATTGCTTCCAAGTGCTGGCTATGGTAAATATTGCTGGCGTACAGGTTTGCCAGCCTGTGATTTTTGATTCTCATTTTCTCAGGTGATAGGCCAAGCAGTGGTTGTGATTGATTGACTGGTAGCTCAATGTTTCCCTTTTCAAAGCACCTACGTTGTGTTTTCATTAGTGGCTCTTTACATGCCCCCCCTTACAACCGAGGGTACGCATTTCTCCACACTCCCTTCACCGTTTATTTTTGGCAGCATTTTTCCTAATGGCCATTCTGATTGCTGTGAGCTGATAGGTTTTTGTAATATGGGTATGCATGACATTAAAATTTTTAAATTCATCATATTCCTACGCCTTTTTCTTTTCTCTTAAAAGAAAAAACCGTAAGTATAATAGAGCTCTTGAAATTGACTTCTTCGAAGGTTGCCCTCTTTTGAATTTTTTGGTCGATTTTTGACCCCAGAAATTTTTTGGAGGGCAGGTGTCATTGACAGAACTGCAAGTTGGTGAAAATTTAGTGACCTTTTGCAGTGGGTTCAAAGCTGCTGTTGTGGGAAACGTCCACAAGGAGGTAGCTTTTCTCCATTCCCCAATCTGGGTACTAGGGCAGCAGAGCCCTTCTGGAAGTCATTGTCCTAGGTTATAAATTAGAATGGAATTTGCCAGGAGAAATCCCCATAAGTTTATGTCTCATTACTTCTTCTTGGTTTTTAAAATTTTTTTAATCTGGGTAAAGTTTAGAATATTGTTTGTCCTAGGTGTACACCATCTGGTCCATTTGTACATTATGTATGTCTATTAATGTACAGATCCTCTTCCCATGTAAAATATTACAGTGTTCCATCGACCTCCCTTGCTATATGTTCGGTCTTTTTGATACATGTATATAATAAGTATTTGTATATGTATAGTAACACTAATCCTCATTTCTCAATTTCCCCCCTCCTTTCTTTTTAGATGAGCATAGTTTGTTTTGTTTTCTAAGCCTGTGAGTGACTTTCTCTTTGGAAATATGTTCATCTGTGTCAGTTATTAGATAAGGCCATAAGTGATGATATAGGCTATAGGTCTTTTGCTTTCCGACCTACTTCATGTTTTGTGATTATCTCCAGGCTCATCTGTGGTGCCTCAAAGAGCAGCGCTTCAGTGTTTTCCATGGCTAATATTCCATTGTGTACATGGACCACTTCTTCTTGGTGCATTCCTCTGTTGATGGACATTTTCCTTGCTTCCAAGTGCTGCCTATGGTAAATATTGCTGGAGGGCAGGATTGCCAGCCTGTGATTTTTGATTTTCCTTTTCTCAGGTGATAGACCCAGCAGTGGTTATGATTGATTGACTGGTATGGTAGCTCAACGTTTACCTTTTCAAGGCACCTCAATTGTGCTTTCATTAGTGGCTCTTACCACGTCCCCCTTAGAATCGAGGGTACGCACTTCTCCACAATCACGTCAGCATTTCTTGTTTGCAGCATTTTTGTTGATGGCCATTCTGACTGGTGTGAGCTGATAGGTGTTTGTAATTTGGGTTTACATGTCTGTAAAAATTCCTACAGTTCATCATTTTTCCACGCCTTTTTCTTTTCTGTTAAAAGAAAAAAGAACAAAAGTGTGAGTATAATATACCTCTTCAAATTTTCTTTTTGGAAGGTTGCACTCTAGAATTTTTTGGTCGATTTTCGACCTCAGTATTTTTTGGAGGGCAGGTGTCATTTACAGACCTGCAATTGGTGAATATTTAGTGACCTTTTGCAGTGGGTTTAAAGCTGCTGTGGTGGGAAACGGCCACAAGGATGCAGCATTTCTCCATTCCCAAATCTGGGTACTAGGGCAGCAGAGCCGTTCTGGAAGTCGTTTGCCTAGGTTGTAAATTTGAATGGAATGTGCCAGGAAAACCCCCCATAAGTTTATGTCTCATTACTCCTAGTTCGTTGTTTTAATTTTTTCAATTGGGGTAATGGTTAGAATGTTGCTTGTCCAAGGTGTACACACTCTGGTTCACCTACATATTCTATATACCTATTTATGTAGAGATCCTCTTCCCCTGTAAATTATTACAGAGTGTTCCGTAAACCTTCCTTGCTATATGGTCGGTCTTTTTGATATATGTATATAATATGTATTTGTATACATATGGTAACGCTAATCTTCATTTATCCATTCCCCCCACCTTTCCTTTTAGATAAGCATAGTTTTTTTTTAATAAGTCTGTGATTGACTTTCTCTGTGGAAATATGTTCATTTGTGTCAGTTATTAGATAACGCCTATAAGTGATATCATAGGATATAGGACTTTTGCTTTCCGACTTACCTCATGTTCTGTGATTATCTCCAAGATCATCTATGGTGCCTCAAAGAGCAGTGTTTCATTGTTTTCCATGGCTAGTATTCATTGTGTACATGGACCACTTCTTCTTTATCCTTTCATCTGTTGATGGACATTTTGGTTGCTTCACTGTCTTGTCTATGGTGAATAAGGCTGCAGTGCAGCTTTTGCAGCCCGGGTCTTCTTCATTCTGGTCTTCTCAGGTGAGAGGCCCATTGGTGCGTCTGCTGGATTGAATGGTACCTCAATTTTTCCTTTTCAACGCAGCTCCTTTCTGTTCTCATTATTAGCGTTTAACCCTTTTGCATCTCACCAGCAGCTAGAGGGTACACAGTTCTCTAAAACCTCTTCAGCATTTATTGTTTGTAGACTTTTTGCCAATGGTCAGTCGACTGGTGTGAGTTGAAAACTTTTTGTAGATTAGATTGCATGAGTCTAATACTTCCTGAGGTGGAGCTTTTATCCATTTTCCTTTCTTTAAAAAGAGAGTGAGTAAAACTTACCTCTTCATACTATCTTCTTGAAAATTTGGCCTGTTTTGAATTTTTTGTATCCATTCCCTACCTCAGCACAATTTTGAGGGCAGGTGTCCTTTACAGCCCTGAGTCCTTGTGAATGGTAAGTGACCATTAGCTGTGGGTTAAAAGCTGCTCTTGCGGGAATCGGCCACAAGGCGGCAGCATTTCTCCTTTACCAAATCTGGTTTCTAGGGCAACAGAGCCTTACTGGAAGTGGTGTTCTAGGTTGTAAATTAGAATGGAATGTGCGAGGAAAAAGCCCTTTAAGTTTATGTCTCATTACTTCTTGTTGGTATTTTGAACTTAATTTTTATTTCTTATCACAGCAAACTTGATTACAATGTTTTGTTTGTTCTAGGTGTGCAAGATGTGGTTCTTTCACACATATGCATATATCTATTCTTCGGATCCTTTTCCCATGTAGGTTATGACACAATGTTGAGTAGTCTTCTCTTGGTATTGCGTAGGTCTTTGGTGATTATATATTTCACATGTGTTTGTATCTCTCTGTTAACCTCAATATGGTAATGTATCCAATCCTCACACCTTTCCATTTGGTGAACCATAAGTTTTTTTAATGAATCTATGATAGTGTTTCTCTGTGGAAATATCTTTGTTTGTATCATTTTTTAGGTAACACCTATATGTGATATGATAGGATATGTGTCTTTCGCTTTCTCACTTACTCCAAGTTGCGTGATTACTTCTAGACTCATCTATGGTGCTGCAAATGGCATTGTTTCATTTTTTCACTAGCTCTTATTCCATCTGTACAGGTAGCAGTACTTCTTTGTCCACCCATCTGTCGGTGGACTTTTTGGTTACTTCCATATCTTGGCTATTGTAATACTATGCAATGTAGATTTGCGTGCCTGTGTCCTTCCAATTCTCTCTTCTTCGTTTATAGGTCTAGGCATAGGTCTGCTAGATCATATGGTAGCTCAATGGTTACCTTTTAAAGGCACCTCTATTCTGTTCTCCTTAGTGGCTCTTTCCAGGTTACGTCCCACTTAAAGTGGAGGGTATGTATTTCTTCCCAGCACCTTCAGCATTTATTCTTTGTAGTTTTTGCTGATGGTTATTCTGAGTGGTGTGAGCTGATACCTCTTTGTGGTTGAATTTGCATGTGTCTCATAATGTGTTGAAATTGAGCTTTAAGACATGTCCTTTTAATTTTTCCAGCTGTGATTAGAGCTTATTTCTTCAAAGTGTTTTCTTAAAGTATGTGTCACCATTTGAAATAGTTTGGCCATTATCTCCCTCAAGACATTTTGAGGGCAGGTTTCATTTACAGCCCTGAAGTACTTGTTCATATGAAGTGACCATTAGCTCAGGCTTTAAACCTGCTTTTGCAGGTAATGGCCAGAGAGCGGCAGCCTTTCTACGTTCCCCATGCTGGTACTAGGGAAACAGACCTACCGGCCAGTGGTGTTCTTCGGTTATAAATTAGAGTGCAATGTGCCCGGATAAACCCACAAATGTTGATGTCTCCTTGCTTTTGTTTGTTTTTAATTTAATTTATATTTATTATTAGAGTAATATTCCATTGTGTACGTGGACCACTTCTTCTTGGTGCATTCCTCGGTTGATGGACATTTTCATTGCTTCCAAGTGCTGGCTATGGTAAATATTGCTGGCGTACAGGTTTGCCAGCCTGTGATTTTTGATTCTCATTTTCTCAGGTGATAGGCCAAGCAGTGGTTGTGATTGATTGACTGGTAGCTCAATGTTTCCCTTTTCAAAGCACCTACGTTGTGTTTTCATTAGTGGCTCTTTACATGCCCCCCCTTACAACCGAGGGTACGCATTTCTCCACACTCCCTTCACCGTTTATTTTTGGCAGCATTTTTCCTAATGGCCATTCTGATTGCTGTGAGCTGATAGGTTTTTGTAATATGGGTATGCATGACATTAAAATTTTTAAATTCATCATATTCCTACGCCTTTTTCTTTTCTCTTAAAAGAAAAAACCGTAAGTATAATAGAGCTCTTGAAATTGACTTCTTCGAAGGTTGCCCTCTTTTGAATTTTTTGGTCGATTTTTGACCCCAGAAATTTTTTGGAGGGCAGGTGTCATTGACAGAACTGCAAGTTGGTGAAAATTTAGTGACCTTTTGCAGTGGGTTCAAAGCTGCTGTTGTGGGAAACGTCCACAAGGAGGTAGCTTTTCTCCATTCCCCAATCTGGGTACTAGGGCAGCAGAGCCCTTCTGGAAGTCATTGTCCTAGGTTATAAATTAGAATGGAATTTGCCAGGAGAAATCCCCATAAGTTTATGTCTCATTACTTCTTCTTGGTTTTTAAAATTTTTTTAATCTGGGTAAAGTTTAGAATATTGTTTGTCCTAGGTGTACACCATCTGGTCCATTTGTACATTATGTATGTCTATTAATGTACAGATCCTCTTCCCATGTAAAATATTACAGTGTTCCATCGACCTCCCTTGCTATATGTTCGGTCTTTTTGATACATGTATATAATATGTATTTCTATATGTATAGTAACACTAATCCTCATTTCTCAATTTCCCCCCTCCTTTCCTTTTAGATGAGCATAGTTTGTTTTGTTTTCTAAGCCTGTGAGTGTCTTTCTCTTTGGAAATATGTTCATCTGTGTCAGTTATTAGATAATGCCATAAGTGATGATATAGGCTATAGGTCTTTTGCTTTCCGACCTACTTCATGTTTTGTGATTATCTCCAGGCTCATCTGTGGTGCCTCAAAGAGCAGCGCTTCAGTGTTTTCCATGGCTAATATTCCATTGTGTACATGGACCACTTCTTCTTGGTGCATTCCTCTGTTGATGGACATTTTCCTTGCTTCCAAGTGTTGCCTATGGTAAATATTGCTGGAGGGCAGGATTGCCAGCCTGTGATTTTTGATTTTCCTTTTCTCAGGTGATAGACCCAGCAGTGGTTATGATTGATTGACTGGTATGGTAGCTCAACGTTTACCTTTTCAAGGCACCTCAATTGTGCTCTCATTAGTGGCTCTTACCACGTCCCCCTTAGAATCGAGGGTACGCACTTCTCCACAATCACGTCAGCATTTCTTGTTTGCAGCATTTTTGTTGATGGCCATTCTGACTGGTGTGAGCTGATAGGTGTTTGTAATTTGGGTTTACATGTCTGTAAAAATTCCTACAGTTCATCATTTTTCCACGCCTTTTTCTTTTCTGTTAAAAGAAAAAAGAACAAAAGTGTGAGTATAATATACCTCTTCAAATTTTCTTTTTGGAAGGTTGCACTCTAGAATTTTTTGGTCGATTTTCGACCTCAGTATTTTTTGGAGGGCAGGTGTCATTTACAGACCTGCAATTGGTGAATATTTAGTGACCTTTTGCAGTGGGTTTAAAGCTGCTGTGGTGGGAAACGGCCACAAGGATGCAGCATTTCTCCATTCCCAAATCTGGGTACTAGGGCAGCAGAGCCGTTCTGGAAGTCGTTTGCCTAGGTTGTAAATTTGAATGGAATGTGCCAGGAAAACCCCCCATAAGTTTATGTCTCATTACTCCTAGTTCGTTGTTTTAATTTTTTCAATTGGGGTAATGGTTAGAATGTTGCTTGTCCAAGGTGTACACACTCTGGTTCATCTACATATTCTATATACCTATTTATGTAGAGATGCTCTTCCCCTGTAAATTATTACAGAGTGTTCCGTAAACCTTCCTTGCTATATGGTCGGTCTTTTTGATATATGTATATAATATGTATTTGTATACATATGGTAACGCTAATCTTCATTTATCCATTCCCCCCACCTTTCCTTTTAGATAAGCATAGTTTTTTTTTAATAAGTCTGTGATTGACTTTCTCTGTGGAAATATGTTCATTTGTGTCAGTTATTAGATAACGCCTATAAGTGATATCATAGGATATAGGACTTTTGCTTTCCGACTTACCTCATGTTCTGTGATTATCTCCAAGATCATCTATGGTGCCTCAAAGAGCAGTGTTTCATTGTTTTCCATGGCTAGTATTCATTGTGTACATGGACCACTTCTTCTTTATCCTTTCATCTGTTGATGGACATTTTGGTTGCTTCACTGTCTTGGCTATGGTGAATAAGGCTGCAGTGCAGCTTTTGCAGCCCGGGTCTTCTTCATTCTGGTCTTCTCAGGTGAGAGGCCCATTGGTGCGCCTGCTGGATTGAATGGTACCTCAATTTTTCCTTTTCAACGCAGCTCCTTTCTGTTCTCATTATTAGCGTTTAACCCTTTGGCATCTCACCAGCAGCTAGAGGGTACACAGTTCTCTAAAACCTCTTCAGCATTTATTGTTTGTAGACTTTTTGCCAATGGTCAGTCGACTGGTGTGAGTTGAAAACTTTTTGTAGATTAGATTGCATGAGTCTAATACTTCCTGAGGTGGAGCTTTTATCCATTTTCCTTTCTTTAAAAAGAGAGTGAGTAAAACTTACCTCTTCATACTATCTTCTTGAAAATTTGGCCTGTTTTGAATTTTTTGTATCCATTCCCTACCTCAGCACAATTTTGAGGGCAGGTGTCCTTTACAGCCCTGAGTCCTTGTGAATGGTAAGTGACCATTAGCTGTGGGTTAAAAGCTGCTCTTGCGGGAATCGGCCACAAGGCGGCAGCATTTCTCCTTTACCAAATCTGGTTACTAGGGCAACAGAGCCTTACTGGAAGTGGTGTTCTAGGTTGTAAATTAGAATGGAATGTGCGAGGAAAAAGCCCTTTAAGTTTATGTCTCATTACTTCTTGTTGGTATTTTGAACTTAATTTTTATTTCTTATCACAGCAAACTTGATTACAATGTTTTGTTTGTTCTAGGTGTGCAAGATGTGGTTCTTTCACACATATGCATATATCTATTCTTCTTCGGATCCTTTTCCCATGTAGGTTATGACACAATGTTGAGTAGTCTTCTCTTGGTATTGCGTAGGTCTTTGGTGATTATATATTTCACATGTGTTTGTATCTCTCTGTTAACCTCAATATGGTAATGTATCCAATCCTCACACCTTTCCATTTGGTGAACCATAAGTTTTTTTAATGAATCTATGATAGTGTTTCTCTGTGGAAATATCTTTGTTTGTATCATTTTTTAGGTAACACCTATATGTGATATGATAGGATATGTGTCTTTCGCTTTCTCACTTACTCCAAGTTGCGTGATTACTTCTAGACTCATCTATGGTGCTGCAAATGGCATTGTTTCATTTTTTCACTAGCTCCTATTCCATCTGTACAGGTAGCAGTTCTTCTTTGTCCACCCATCTGTCGGTGGACTTTTTGGTTACTTCCATATCTTGGCTATTGTAATACTATGCAATGTAGATTTGCGTGCCTGTGTCCTTCCAATTCTCTCTTCTTAGTTTATAGGTCTAGGCATAGGTCTGCTAGATCATATGGTAGCTCAATGGTTACCTTTTAAAGGCACCTCTATTCTGTTCTCCTTAGTGGCTCTTTCCAGGTTACGTCCCACTTAAAGTGGAGGGTATGTATTTCTTCCCAGCACCTTCAGCATTTATTCTTTGTAGTTTTTGCTGATGGTTATTCTGAGTGGTGTGAGCTGATACCTCTTTGTGGTTGAATTTGCATGTGTCTCATAATGTGTTGAAATTGAGCTTTAAGACATGTCCTTTTAATTTTTCCAGCTGTGATTAGAGCTTATTTCTTCAAAGTGTTTTCTTAAAGTATGTGTCACCATTTGAAATATTTTGGCCATTATCTCCCTCAAGACATTTTGAGGGCAGGTTTCATTTACAACCCTGAAGTACTTGTTCATATGAAGTGACCATTAGCTCAGGCTTTAAACCTGCTTTTGCAGGTAATGGCCAGAGAGCGGCAGCCTTTCTACGTTCCCCATGCTGGTACTAGGGAAACAGACCTACCGGCCAGTGGTGTTCTTCGGTTATAAATTAGAGTGCAATGTGCCCGGATAAACCCACAAATGTTGATGTCTCCTTGCTTTTGTTTGTTTTTAATTTAATTTATATTTATTATTAGAGTAATATTCCATTGTGTACGTGGACCACTTCTTCTTGGTGCATTCCTCGGTTGATGGACATTTTCATTGCTTCCAAGTGCTGGCTATGGTAAATATTGCTGGCGTACAGGTTTGCCAGCCTGTGATTTTTGATTCTCATTTTCTCAGGTGATAGGCCAAGCAGTGGTTGTGATTGATTGACTGGTAGCTCAATGTTTCCCTTTTCAAAGCACCTACGTTGTGTTTTCATTAGTGGCTCTTTACATGCCCCCCCTTACAACCGAGGGTACGCATTTCTCCACACTCCCTTCACCGTTTATTTTTGGCAGCATTTTTCCTAATGGCCATTCTGATTGCTGTGAGCTGATAGGTTTTTGTAATATGGGTATGCATGACATTAAAATTTTTAAATTCATCATATTCCTACGCCTTTTTCTTTTCTCTTAAAAGAAAAAACCGTAAGTATAATAGAGCTCTTGAAATTGACTTCTTCGAAGGTTGCCCTCTTTTGAATTTTTTGGTCGATTTTTGACCCCAGAAATTTTTTGGAGGGCAGGTGTCATTGACAGAACTGCAAGTTGGTGAAAATTTAGTGACCTTTTGCAGTGGGTTCAAAGCTGCTGTTGTGGGAAACGTCCACAAGGAGGTAGCTTTTCTCCATTCCCCAATCTGGGTACTAGGGCAGCAGAGCCCTTCTGGAAGTCATTGTCCTAGGTTATAAATTAGAATGGAATTTGCCAGGAGAAATCCCCATAAGTTTATGTCTCATTACTTCTTCTTGGTTTTTAAAATTTTTTTAATCTGGGTAAAGTTTAGAATATTGTTTGTCCTAGGTGTACACCATCTGGTCCATTTGTACATTATGTATGTCTATTAATGTACAGATCCTCTTCCCATGTAAAATATTACAGTGTTCCATCGACCTCCCTTGCTATATGTTCGGTCTTTTTGATACATGTATATAATAAGTATTTGTATATGTATAGTAACACTAATCCTCATTTCTCAATTTCCCCCCTCCTTTCTTTTTAGATGAGCATAGTTTGTTTTGTTTTCTAAGCCTGTGAGTGTCTTTCTCTTTGGAAATATGTTCATCTGTGTCAGTTATTAGATAAGGCCATAAGTGATTATATAGGCTATAGGTCTTTTGCTTTCCGACCTACTTCATGTTTTGTGATTATCTCCAGGCTCATCTGTGGTGCCTCAAAGAGCAGCGCTTCAGTGTTTTCCATGGCTAATATTCCATTGTGTACATGGACCACTTCTTCTTGGTGCATTCCTCTGTTGATGGACATTTTCCTTGCTTCCAAGTGTTGCCTATGGTAAATATTGCTGGAGGGCAGGATTGCCAGCCTGTGATTTGTGATTTTCCTTTTCTCAGGTGATAGACCCAGCAGTGGTTATGATTGATTGACTGGTATGGTAGCTCAACGTTTACCTTTTCAAGGCACCTCAATTGTGCTCTCATTAGTGGCTCTTACCACGTCCCCCTTAGAATCGAGGGTACGCACTTCTCCACAATCACGTCAGCATTTCTTGTTTGCAGCATTTTTGTTGATGGCCATTCTGACTGGTGTGAGCTGATAGGTGTTTGTAATTTGGGTTTACATGTCTGTAAAAATTCCTACAATTCATCATTTTTCCACGCCTTTTTCTTTTCTGTTAAAAGAAAAAAGAACAAAAGTGTGAGTATAATATACCTCTTCAAATTTTCTTTTTGGAAGGTTGCACTCTAGAATTTTTTGGTCGATTTTCGACCTCAGTATTTTTTGGAGGGCAGGTGTCATTTACAGACCTGCAATTGGTGAATATTTAGTGACCTTTTGCAGTGGGTTTAAAGCTGCTGTGGTGGGAAACGGCCACAAGGATGCAGCATTTCTCCATTCCCAAATCTGGGTACTAGGGCAGCAGAGCCGTTCTGGAAGTCGTTTGCCTAGGTTGTAAATTTGAATGGAATGTGCCAGGAAAACCCCCCATAAGTTTATGTCTCATTACTCCTAGTTCGTTGTTTTAATTTTTTCAATTGGGGTAATGGTTAGAATGTTGCTTGTCCAAGGTGTACACACTCTGGTTCATCTACATATTCTATATACCTATTTATGTAGAGATCCTCTTCCCCTGTAAATTATTACAGAGTGTTCCGTAAACCTTCCTTGCTATATGGTCGGTCTTTTTGATATATGTATATAATATGTATTTGTATACATATGGTAACGCTAATCTTCATTTATCCATTCCCCCCACCTTTCCTTTTAGATAAGCATAGTTTTTTTTTTTAATAAGTCTGTGATTGACTTTCTCTGTGGAAATATGTTCATTTGTGTCAGTTATTAGATAACGCCTATAAGTGATATCATAGGATATAGGACTTTTGCTTTCCGACTTACCTCATGTTCTGTGATTATCTCCAAGATCATCTATGGTGCCTCAAAGAGCAGTGTTTCATTGTTTTCTATGGCTAGTATTCATTGTGTACATGGACCACTTCTTCTTTATCCTTTCATCTGTTGATGGACATTTTGGTTGCTTCACTGTCTTGGCTATGGTGAATAAGGCTGCAGTGCAGCTTTTGCAGCCCGGGTCTTCTTCATTCTGGTCTTCTCAGGTGAGAGGCCCATTGGTGCGCCTGCTGGATTGAATGGTACCTCAATTTTTCCTTTTCAACGCAGCTCCTTTCTGTTCTCATTATTAGCGTTTAACCCTTTGGCATCTCACCAGCAGCTAGAGGGTACACAGTTCTCTAAAACCTCTTCAGCATTTATTGTTTGTAGACTTTTTGCCAATGGTCAGTCGACTGGTGTGAGTTGAAAACTTTTTGTAGATTAGATTGCATGAGTCTAATACTTCCTGAGGTGGAGCTTTTATCCATTTTCCTTTCTTTAAAAAGAGAGTGAGTAAAACTTACCTCTTCATACTATCTTCTTGAAAATTTGGCCTGTTTTGAATTTTTTGTATCCATTCCCTACCTCAGCACAATTTTGAGGGCAGGTGTCCTTTACAGCCCTGAGTCCTTGTGAATGGTAAGTGACCATTAGCTGTGGGTTAAAAGCTGCTCTTGCGGGAATCGGCCACAAGGCGGCAGCATTTCTCCTTTACCAAATCTGGTTACTAGGGCAACAGAGCCTTACTGGAAGTGGTGTTCTAGGTTGTAAATTAGAATGGAATGTGCGAGGAAACAGCCCTTTAAGTTTATGTCTCATTACTTCTTGTTGGTATTTTGAATTTAATTTTTATTTCTTATCACAGCAAACTTGATTACAATGTTTTGTTTGTTCTAGGTGTGCAAGATGTGGTTCTTTCACACACATGCATATATCTATTCTTCTTCGGATCCTTTTCCCATGTAGGTAATGACACAATGTTGAGTAGACTTCTCTTGGTATTGCGTAGGTCTTTGGTGATTATATATTTCACATGTGTTTGTATCTCTCTGTTAACCTCAATATGGTAATGTATCCAATCCTCACACCTTTCCATTTGGTGAACCATAAGTTTTTTTAATGAATCTATGATAGTGTTTCTCTGTGGAAATATCTTTGTTTGTATCATTTTTTAGGTAACACCTATATGTGATATGATAGGATATGTGTCTTTCGCTTTCTCACTTACTCCAAGTTGCGTGATTACTTCTAGACTCATCTATGGTGCTGCAAATGGCATTGTTTCATTTTTTCACTAGCTCCTATTCCATCTGTACAGGTAGCAGTTCTTCTTTGTCCACCCATCTGTCGGTGGACTTTTTGGTTACTTCCATATCTTGGCTATTGTAATACTATGCAATGTAGATTTGCGTGCCTGTGTCCTTCCAATTCTCTCTTCTTAGTTTATAGGTCTAGGCATAGGTCTGCTAGATCATATGGTAGCTCAATGGTTACCTTTTAAAGGCACCTCTATTCTGTTCTCCTTAGTGGCTCTTTCCAGGTTACGTCCCACTTAAAGTGGAGGGTATGTATTTCTTCCCAGCACCTTCAGCATTTATTCTTTGTAGTTTTTGCTGATGGTTATTCTGAGTGGTGTGAGCTGATACCTCTTTGTGGTTGAATTTGCATGTGTCTCATAATGTGTTGAAATTGAGCTTTAAGACATGTCCTTTTAATTTTTCCAGCTGTGATTAGAGCTTATTTCTTCAAAGTGTTTTCTTAAAGTATGTGTCACCATTTGAAATATTTTGGCCATTATCTCCCTCAAGACATTTTGAGGGCAGGTTTCATTTACAACCCTGAAGTACTTGTTCATATGAAGTGACCATTAGCTCAGGCTTTAAACCTGCTTTTGCAGGTAATGGCCAGAGAGCGGCAGCCTTTCTACGTTCCCCATGCTGGTACTAGGGAAACAGACCTACCGGCCAGTGGTGTTCTTCGGTTATAAATTAGAGTGCAATGTGCCCGGATAAACCCACAAATGTTGATGTCTCCTTGCTTTTGTTTGTTTTTAATTTAATTTATATTTATTATTAGAGTAATATTCCATTGTGTACGTGGACCACTTCTTCTTGGTGCATTCCTCGGTTGATGGACATTTTCATTGCTTCCAAGTGCTGGCTATGGTAAATATTGCTGGCGTACAGGTTTGCCAGCCTGTGATTTTTGATTCTCATTTTCTCAGGTGATAGGCCAAGCAGTGGTTGTGATTGATTGACTGGTAGCTCAATGTTTCCCTTTTCAAAGCACCTACGTTGTGTTTTCATTAGTGGCTCTTTACATGCCCCCCCTTACAACCGAGGGTACGCATTTCTCCACACTCCCTTCACCGTTTATTTTTGGCAGCATTTTTCCTAATGGCCATTCTGATTGCTGTGAGCTGATAGGTTTTTGTAATATGGGTATGCATGACATTAAAATTTTTAAATTCATCATATTCCTACGCCTTTTTCTTTTCTCTTAAAAGAAAAAACCGTAAGTATAATAGAGCTCTTGAAATTGACTTCTTCGAAGGTTGCCCTCTTTTGAATTTTTTGGTCGATTTTTGACCCCAGAAATTTTTTGGAGGGCAGGTGTCATTTACAGAACTGCAAGTTGGTGAAAATTTAGTGACCTTTTGCAGTGGGTTCAAAGCTGCTGTTGTGGGAAACGTCCACAAGGAGGTAGCTTTTCTCCATTCCCCAATCTGGGTACTAGGGCAGCAGAGCCCTTCTGGAAGTCATTGTCCTAGGTTATAAATTAGAATGGAATTTGCCAGGAGAAATCCCCATAAGTTTATGTCTCATTACTTCTTCTTGGTTTTCAAAATTTTTTTAATCTGGGTAAAGTTTAGAATATTGTTTGTCCTAGGTGTACACCATCTGGTCCATTTGTACATTATGTATGTCTATTAATGTACAGATCCTCTTCCCATGTAAAATATTACAGTGTTCCATCGACCTCCCTTGCTATATGTTCGGTCTTTTTGATACATGTATATAATAAGTATTTGTATATGTATAGTAACACTAATCCTCATTTCTCAATTTCCCCCCTCCTTTCTTTTTAGATGAGCATAGTTTGTTTTGTTTTCTAAGCCTGTGAGTGTCTTTCTCTTTGGAAATATGTTCATCTGTGTCAGTTATTAGATAAGGCCATAAGTGATTATATAGGCTATAGGTCTTTTGCTTTCCGACCTACTTCATGTTTTGTGATTATCTCCAGGCTCATCTGTGGTGCCTCAAAGAGCAGCGCTTCAGTGTTTTCCATGGCTAATATTCCATTGTGTACGTGGACCACTTCTTCTTGGTGCATTCCTCGGTTGATGGACATTTTCATTGCTTCCAAGTGCTGGCTATGGTAAATATTGCTGGCGTACAGGTTTGCCAGCCTGTGATTTTTGATTCTCATTTTCTCAGGTGATAGACCCAGCAGTGGTTATGATTGATTGACTTGTATGGTAGCTCAACGTTTACCTTTTCAAGGCACCTCAATTGTGCTGTCATTAGTGGCTCTTACCACGTCCCCCTTAGAATCGAGGGTACGCACTTCTCCACAATCACGTCAGCATTTCTTGTTTGCAGCATATTTGTTGATGGCCATTCTGACTGGTGTGAGCTGATAGGTGTTTGTAATTTGGGTTTACATGTCTGTAAAAATTCCTACAATTCATCATTTTTCCACGCCTTTTTCTTTTCTGTTAAAAGAAAAAAGAACAAAAGTGTGAGTATAATATACCTCTTCAAATTTTCTTTTTGGAAGGTTGCACTCTAGAATTTTTTGGTCGATTTTCGACCTCAGTATTTTTTGGAGGGCAGGTGTCATTTACAGACCTGCAATTGGTGAATATTTAGTGACCTTTTGCAGTGGGTTTAAAGCTGCTGTGGTGGGAAACGGCCACAAGGATGCAGCATTTCTCCATTCCCAAATCTGGGTACTAGGGCAGCAGAGCCGTTCTGGAAGTCGTTTGCCTAGGTTGTAAATTTGAATGGAATGTGCCAGGAAAACCCCCCATAAGTTTATGTCTCATTACTCCTAGTTCGTTGTTTTAATTTTTTCAATTGGGGTAATGGTTAGAATGTTGCTTGTCCAAGGTGTACACACTCTGGTTCATCTACATATTCTATATACCTATTTATGTAGAGATGCTCTTCCCCTGTAAATTATTACAGAGTGTTCCGTAAACCTTCCTTGCTATATGGTCGGTCTTTTTGATATATGTATATAATATGTATTTGTATACATATGGTAACGCTAATCTTCATTTATCCATTCCCCCCACCTTTCCTTTTAGATAAGCATAGTTTTTTTTTAATAAGTCTGTGATTGACTTTCTCTGTGGAAATATGTTCATTTGTGTCAGTTATTAGATAACGCCTATAAGTGATATCATAGGATATAGGACTTTTGCTTTCCGACTTACCTCATGTTCTGTGATTATCTCCAAGATCATCTATGGTGCCTCAAAGAGCAGTGTTTCATTGTTTTCCATGGCTAGTATTCATTGTGTACATGGACCACTTCTTCTTTATCCTTTCATCTGTTGATGGACATTTTGGTTGCTTCACTGTCTTGTCTATGGTGAATAAGGCTGCAGTGCAGCTTTTGCAGCCCGGGTCTTCTTCATTCTGGTCTTCTCAGGTGAGAGGCCCATTGGTGCGTCTGCTGGATTGAATGGTACCTCAATTTTTCCTTTTCAACGCAGCTCCTTTCTGTTCTCATTATTAGCGTTTAACCCTTTTGCATCTCACCAGCAGCTAGAGGGTACACAGTTCTCTAAAACCTCTTCAGCATTTATTGTTTGTAGACTTTTTGCCAATGGTCAGTCGACTGGTGTGAGTTGAAAACTTTTTGTAGATTAGATTGCATGAGTCTAATACTTCCTGAGGTGGAGCTTTTATCCATTTTCCTTTCTTTAAAAAGAGAGTGAGTAAAACTTACCTCTTCATACTATCTTCTTGAAAATTTGGCCTGTTTTGAATTTTTTGTATCCATTCCCTACCTCAGCACAATTTTGAGGGCAGGTGTCCTTTACAGCCCTGAGTCCTTGTGAATGGTAAGTGACCATTAGCTGTGGGTTAAAAGCTGCTCTTGCGGGAATCGGCCACAAGGCGGCAGCATTTCTCCTTTACCAAATCTGGTTTCTAGGGCAACAGAGCCTTACTGGAAGTGGTGTTCTAGGTTGTAAATTAGAATGGAATGTGCGAGGAAAAAGCCCTTTAAGTTTATGTCTCATTACTTCTTGTTGGTATTTTGAACTTAATTTTTATTTCTTATCACAGCAAACTTGATTACAATGTTTTGTTTGTTCTAGGTGTGCAAGATGTGGTTCTTTCACACATATGCATATATCTATTCTTCGGATCCTTTTCCCATGTAGGTTGTGACACAATGTTGAGTAGTCTTCTCTTGGTATTGCGTAGGTCTTTGGTGATTATATATTTCACATGTGTTTGTATCTCTCTGTTAACCTCAATATGGTAATGTATCCAATCCTCACACCTTTCCATTTGGTGAACCATAAGTTTTTTTAATGAATCTATGATAGTGTTTCTCTGTGGAAATATCTTTGTTTGTATCATTTTTTAGGTAACACCTATATGTGATATGATAGGATATGTGTCTTTCGCTTTCTCACTTACTCCAAGTTGCGTGATTACTTCTAGACTCATCTATGGTGCTGCAAATGGCATTGTTTCATTTTTTCACTAGCTCTTATTCCATCTGTACAGGTAGCAGTACTTCTTTGTCCACCCATCTGTCGGTGGACTTTTTGGTTACTTCCATATCTTGGCTATTGTAATACTATGCAATGTAGATTTGCGTGCCTGTGTCCTTCCAATTCTCTCTTCTTCGTTTATAGGTCTAGGCATAGGTCTGCTAGATCATATGGTAGCTCAATGGTTACCTTTTAAAGGCACCTCTATTCTGTTCTCCTTAGTGGCTCTTTCCAGGTTACGTCCCACTTAAAGTGGAGGGTATGTATTTCTTCCCAGCACCTTCAGCATTTATTCTTTGTAGTTTTTGCTGATGGTTATTCTGAGTGGTGTGAGCTGATACCTCTTTGTGGTTGAATTTGCATGTGTCTCATAATGTGTTGAAATTGAGCTTTAAGACATGTCCTTTTAATTTTTCCAGCTGTGATTAGAGCTTATTTCTTCAAAGTGTTTTCTTAAAGTATGTGTCACCATTTGAAATAGTTTGGCCATTATCTCCCTCAAGACATTTTGAGGGCAGGTTTCATTTACAGCCCTGAAGTACTTGTTCATATGAAGTGACCATTAGCTCAGGCTTTAAACCTGCTTTTGCAGGTAATGGCCAGAGAGCGGCAGCCTTTCTACGTTCCCCATGCTGGTACTAGGGAAACAGACCTACCGGCCAGTGGTGTTCTTCGGTTATAAATTAGAGTGCAATGTGCCCGGATAAACCCACAAATGTTGATGTCTCCTTGCTTTTGTTTGTTTTTAATTTAATTTATATTTATTATTAGAGTAATATTCCATTGTGTACGTGGACCACTTCTTCTTGGTGCATTCCTCGGTTGATGGACATTTTCATTGCTTCCAAGTGCTGGCTATGGTAAATATTGCTGGCGTACAGGTTTGCCAGCCTGTGATTTTTGATTCTCATTTTCTCAGGTGATAGGCCAAGCAGTGGTTGTGATTGATTGACTGGTATGGTAGCTCAACGTTTACCTTTTCAAGGCACCTCAATTGTGCTGTCATTAGTGGCTCTTACCACGTCCCCCTTAGAATCGAGGGTACGCATTTCTCCACAATCACGTCAGCATTTCTTGTTTTCAGCATATTTGTTGATGGCCATTCTGATTCCTGTGAGCTGATAGGTGTTTGTAATTTGGGTTTACATGTCTGTAAAAATTCCTACAATTCATCATTTTTCCACGCCTTTTTCTTTTCTGTTAAAAGAAAAAAGAACAAAAGTGTGAGTATAATATACCTCTTCAAATTTTCTTTTTGGAAGGTTGCACTCTAGAATTTTTTGGTCGATTTTCGACCTCAGTATTTTTTGGAGGGCAGGTGTCATTTACAGACCTGCAATTGGTGAATATTTAGTGACCTTTTGCAGTGGGTTTAAAGCTGCTGTGGTGGGAAACGGCCACAAGGATGCAGCATTTCTCCATTCCCAAATCTGGGTACTAGGGCAGCAGAGCCGTTCTGGAAGTCGTTTGCCTAGGTTGTAAATTTGAATGGAATGTGCCAGGAAAACCCCCCATAAGTTTATGTCTCATTACTCCTAGTTCGTTGTTTTAATTTTTTCAATTGGGGTAATGGTTAGAATGTTGCTTGTCCAAGGTGTACACACTCTGGTTCATCTACATATTCTATATACCTATTTATGTAGAGATCCTCTTCCCCTGTAAATTATTACAGAGTGTTCCGTAAACCTTCCTTGCTATATGGTCGGTCTTTTTGATATATGTATATAATATGTATTTGTATACATATGGTAACGCTAATCTTCATTTATCCATTCCCCCCACCTTTCCTTTTAGATAAGCATAGTTTTTTTTTTAATAAGTCTGTGATTGACTTTCTCTGTGGAAATATGTTCATTTGTGTCAGTTATTAGATAACGCCTATAAGTGATATCATAGGATATAGGACTTTTGCTTTCCGACTTACCTCATGTTCTGTGATTATCTCCAAGATCATCTATGGTGCCTCAAAGAGCAGTGTTTCATTGTTTTCCATGGCTAGTATTCATTGTGTACATGGACCACTTCTTCTTTATCCTTTCATCTGTTGATGGACATTTTGGTTGCTTCACTGTCTTGTCTATGGTGAATAAGGCTGCAGTGCAGCTTTTGCAGCCCGGGTCTTCTTCATTCTGGTCTTCTCAGGTGAGAGGCCCATTGGTGCGTCTGCTGGATTGAATGGTACCTCAATTTTTCCTTTTCAACGCAGCTCCTTTCTGTTCTCATTATTAGCGTTTAACCCTTTTGCATCTCACCAGCAGCTAGAGGGTACACAGTTCTCTAAAACCTCTTCAGCATTTATTGTTTGTAGACTTTTTGCCAATGGTCAGTCGACTGGTGTGAGTTGAAAACTTTTTGTAGATTAGATTGCATGAGTCTAATACTTCCTGAGGTGGAGCTTTTATCCATTTTCCTTTCTTTAAAAAGAGAGTGAGTAAAACTTACCTCTTCATACTATCTTCTTGAAAATTTGGCCTGTTTTGAATTTTTTGTATCCATTCCCTACCTCAGCACAATTTTGAGGGCAGGTGTCCTTTACAGCCCTGAGTCCTTGTGAATGGTAAGTGACCATTAGCTGTGGGTTAAAAGCTGCTCTTGCGGGAATCGGCCACAAGGCGGCAGCATTTCTCCTTTACCAAATCTGGTTTCTAGGGCAACAGAGCCTTACTGGAAGTGGTGTTCTAGGTTGTAAATTAGAATGGAATGTGCGAGGAAAAAGCCCTTTAAGTTTATGTCTCATTACTTCTTGTTGGTATTTTGAACTTAATTTTTATTTCTTATCACAGCAAACTTGATTACAATGTTTTGTTTGTTCTAGGTGTGCAAGATGTGGTTCTTTCACACATATGCATATATCTATTCTTCGGATCCTTTTCCCATGTAGGTTATGACACAATGTTGAGTAGTCTTCTCTTGGTATTGCGTAGGTCTTTGGTGATTATATATTTCACATGTGTTTGTATCTCTCTGTTAACCTCAATATGGTAATGTATCCAATCCTCACACCTTTCCATTTGGTGAACCATAAGTTTTTTTAATGAATCTATGATAGTGTTTCTCTGTGGAAATATCTTTGTTTGTATCATTTTTTAGGTAACACCTATATGTGATATGATAGGATATGTGTCTTTCGCTTTCTCACTTACTCCAAGTTGCGTGATTACTTCTAGACTCATCTATGGTGCTGCAAATGGCATTGTTTCATTTTTTCACTAGCTCTTATTCCATCTGTACAGGTAGCAGTACTTCTTTGTCCACCCATCTGTCGGTGGACTTTTTGGTTACTTCCATATCTTGGCTATTGTAATACTATGCAATGTAGATTTGCGTGCCTGTGTCCTTCCAATTCTCTCTTCTTCGTTTATAGGTCTAGGCATAGGTCTGCTAGATCATATGGTAGCTCAATGGTTACCTTTTAAAGGCACCTCTATTCTGTTCTCCTTAGTGGCTCTTTCCAGGTTACATCCCACTTAAAGTGGAGGGTATGTATTTCTTCCCAGCACCTTCAGCATTTATTCTTTGTAGTTTTTGCTGATGGTTATTCTGAGTGGTGTGAGCTGATACCTCTTTGTGGTTGAATTTGCATGTGTCTCATAATGTGTTGAAATTGAGCTTTAAGACATGTCCTTTTAATTTTTCCAGCTGTGATTAGAGCTTATTTCTTCAAAGTGTTTTCTTAAAGTATGTGTCACCATTTGAAATAGTTTGGCCATTATCTCCCTCAAGACATTTTGAGGGCAGGTTTCATTTACAGCCCTGAAGTACTTGTTCATATGAAGTGACCATTAGCTCAGGCTTTAAACCTGCTTTTGCAGGTAATGGCCAGAGAGCGGCAGCCTTTCTACGTTCCCCATGCTGGTACTAGGGAAACAGACCTACCGGCCAGTGGTGTTCTTCGGTTATAAATTAGAGTGCAATGTGCCCGGATAAACCCACAAATGTTGATGTCTCCTTGCTTTTGTTTGTTTTTAATTTAATTTATATTTATTATTAGAGTAATATTCCATTGTGTACGTGGACCACTTCTTCTTGGTGCATTCCTCGGTTGATGGACATTTTCATTGCTTCCAAGTGCTGGCTATGGTAAATATTGCTGGCGTACAGGTTTGCCAGCCTGTGATTTTTGATTCTCATTTTCTCAGGTGATAGGCCAAGCAGTGGTTGTGATTGATTGACTGGTAGCTCAATGTTTCCCTTTTCAAAGCACCTACGTTGTGTTTTCATTAGTGGCTCTTTACATGCCCCCCCTTACAACCGAGGGTACGCATTTCTCCACACTCCCTTCACCGTTTATTTTTGGCAGCATTTTTCCTAATGGCCATTCTGATTGCTGTGAGCTGATAGGTTTTTGTAATATGGGTATGCATGACATTAAAATTTTTAAATTCATCATATTCCTACGCCTTTTTCTTTTCTCTTAAAAGAAAAAACCGTAAGTATAATAGAGCTCTTGAAATTGACTTCTTCGAAGGTTGCCCTCTTTTGAATTTTTTGGTCGATTTTTGACCCCAGAAATTTTTTGGAGGGCAGGTGTCATTTACAGAACTGCAAGTTGGTGAAAATTTAGTGACCTTTTGCAGTGGGTTCAAAGCTGCTGTTGTGGGAAACGTCCACAAGGAGGTAGCTTTTCTCCATTCCCCAATCTGGGTACTAGGGCAGCAGAGCCCTTCTGGAAGTCATTGTCCTAGGTTATAAATTAGAATGGAATTTGCCAGGAGAAATCCCCATAAGTTTATGTCTCATTACTTCTTCTTGGTTTTTAAAATTTTTTTAATCTGGGTAAAGTTTAGAATATTGTTTGTCCTAGGTGTACACCATCTGGTCCATTTGTACATTATGTATGTCTATTAATGTACAGATCCTCTTCCCATGTAAAATATTACAGTGTTCCATCGACCTCCCTTGCTATATGTTCGGTCTTTTTGATACATGTATATAATATGTATTTCTATATGTATAGTAACACTAATCCTCATTTCTCAATTTCCCCCCTCCTTTCCTTTTAGATGAGCATAGTTTGTTTTGTTTTCTAAGCCTGTGAGTGTCTTTCTCTTTGGAAATATGTTCATCTGTGTCAGTTATTAGATAATGCCATAAGTGATGATATAGGCTATAGGTCTTTTGCTTTCCGACCTACTTCATGTTTTGTGATTATCTCCAGGCTCATCTGTGGTGCCTCAAAGAGCAGCGCTTCAGTGTTTTCCATGGCTAATATTCCATTGTGTACATGGACCACTTCTTCTTGGTGCATTCCTCTGTTGATGGACATTTTCCTTGCTTCCAAGTGTTGCCTATGGTAAATATTGCTGGAGGGCAGGATTGCCAGCCTGTGATTTTTGATTTCCTTTTCTCAGGTGATAGACCCAGCAGTGGTTATGATTGATTGACTGGTATGGTAGCTCAACGTTTACCTTTTCAAGGCACCTCAATTGTGCTTTCATTAGTGGCTCTTACCACGTCCCCCTTAGAATCGAGGGTACGCACTTCTCCACAATCACGTCAGCATTTCTTGTTTGCAGCATATTTGTTGATGGCCATTCTGACTGGTGTGAGCTGATAGGTGTTTGTAATTTGGGTTTACATGTCTGTAAAAATTCCTACAATTCATCATTTTTCCACGCCTTTTTCTTTTCTGTTAAAAGAAAAAAGAACAAAAGTGTGAGTATAATATACCTCTTCAAATTTTCTTTTTGGAAGGTTGCACTCTAGAATTTTTTGGTCGATTTTCGACCTCAGTATTTTTTGGAGGGCAGGTGTCATTTACAGACCTGCAATAGGTGAATATTTAGTGACCTTTTGCAGTGGGTTTAAAGCTGCTGTTGTGGGAAACGGCCACAAGGATGCAGCATTTCTCCATTCCCAAATCTGGGTACTAGGGCAGCAGAGCCGTTCTGGAAGTCGTTTGCCTAGGTTGTAAATTTGAATGGAATGTGCCAGGAAAACCCCCCATAAGTTTATGTCTCATTACTCCTAGTTCGTTGTTTTAATTTTTTCAATTGGGGTAATGGTTAGAATGTTGCTTGTCCAAGGTGTACACACTCTGGTTCATCTACATATTCTATATACCTATTTATGTAGAGATCCTCTTCCCCTGTAAATTATTACAGAGTGTTCCGTAAACCTTCCTTGCTATATGGTCGGTCTTTTTGATATATGTATATAATATGTATTTGTATACATATGGTAACGCTAATCTTCATTTATCCATTCCCCCCACCTTTCCTTTTAGATAAGCATAGTTTTTTTTTAATAAGTCTGTGATTGACTTTCTCTGTGGAAATATGTTCATTTGTGTCAGTTATTAGATAACGCCTATAAGTGATATCATAGGATATAGGACTTTTGCTTTCCGACTTACCTCATGTTCTGTGATTATCTCCAAGATCATCTATGGTGCCTCAAAGAGCAGTGTTTCATTGTTTTCCATGGCTAGTATTCATTGTGTACATGGACCACTTCTTCTTTATCCTTTCATCTGTTGATGGACATTTTGGTTGCTTCACTGTCTTGTCTATGGTGAATAAGGCTGCAGTGCAGCTTTTGCAGCCCGGGTCTTCTTCATTCTGGTCTTCTCAGGTGAGAGGCCCATTGGTGCGCCTGCTGGATTGAATGGTACCTCAATTTTTCCTTTTCAACGCAGCTCCTTTCTGTTCTCATTATTAGCGTTTAACCCTTTTGCATCTCACCAGCAGCTAGAGGGTACACAGTTCTCTAAAACCTCTTCAGCATTTATTGTTTGTAGACTTTTTGCCAATGGTCAGTCGACTGGTGTGAGTTGAAAACTTTTTGTAGATTAGATTGCATGAGTCTAATACTTCCTGAGGTGGAGCTTTTATCCATTTTCCTTTCTTTAAAAAGAGAGTGAGTAAAACTTACCTCTTCATACTATCTTCTTGAAAATTTGGCCTGTTTTGAATTTTTTGTATCCATTCCCTACCTCAGCACAATTTTGAGGGCAGGTGTCCTTTACAGCCCTGAGTCCTTGTGAATGGTAAGTGACCATTAGCTGTGGGTTAAAAGCTGCTCTTGCGGGAATCGGCCACAAGGCGGCAGCATTTCTCCTTTACCAAATCTGGTTTCTAGGGCAACAGAGCCTTACTGGAAGTGGTGTTCTAGGTTGTAAATTAGAATGGAATGTGCGAGGAAAAAGCCCTTTAAGTTTATGTCTCATTACTTCTTGTTGGTATTTTGAACTTAATTTTTATTTCTTATCACAGCAAACTTGATTACAATGTTTTGTTTGTTCTAGGTGTGCAAGATGTGGTTCTTTCACACATATGCATATATCTATTCTTCGGATCCTTTTCCCATGTAGGTTATGACACAATGTTGAGTAGTCTTCTCTTGGTATTGCGTAGGTCTTTGGTGATTATATATTTCACATGTGTTTGTATCTCTCTGTTAACCTCAATATGGTAATGTATCCAATCCTCACACCTTTCCATTTGGTGAACCATGTTTTTTTAATGAATCTATGATAGTGTTTCTCTGTGGAAATATCTTTGTTTGTATCATTTTTTAGGTAACACCTATATGTGATATGATAGGATATGTGTCTTTCGCTTTCTCACTTACTCCAAGTTGCGTGATTACTTCTAGACTCATCTATGGTGCTGCAAATGGCATTGTTTCATTTTTTCACTAGCTCTTATTCCATCTGTACAGGTAGCAGTACTTCTTTGTCCACCCATCTGTCGGTGGACTTTTTGGTTACTTCCATATCTTGGCTATTGTAATACTATGCAATGTAGATTTGCGTGCCTGTGTCCTTCCAATTCTCTCTTCTTCGTTTATAGGTCTAGGCATAGGTCTGCTAGATCATATGGTAGCTCAATGGTTACCTTTTAAAGGCACCTCTATTCTGTTCTCCTTAGTGGCTCTTTCCAGGTTACGTCCCACTTAAAGTGGAGGGTATGTATTTCTTCCCAGCACCTTCAGCATTTATTCTTTGTAGTTTTTGCTGATGGTTATTCTGAGTGGTGTGAGCTGATACCTCTTTGTGGTTGAATTTGCATGTGTCTCATAATGTGTTGAAATTGAGCTTTAAGACATGTCCTTTTAATTTTTCCAGCTGTGATTAGAGCTTATTTCTTCAAAGTGTTTTCTTAAAGTATGTGTCACCATTTGAAATAGTTTGGCCATTATCTCCCTCAAGACATTTTGAGGGCAGGTTTCATTTACAGCCCTGAAGTACTTGTTCATATGAAGTGACCATTAGCTCAGGCTTTAAACCTGCTTTTGCAGGTAATGGCCAGAGAGCGGCAGCCTTTCTACGTTCCCCATGCTGGTACTAGGGAAACAGACCTACCGGCCAGTGGTGTTCTTCGGTTATAAATTAGAGTGCAATGTGCCCGGATAAACCCACAAATGTTGATGTCTCCTTGCTTTTGTTTGTTTTTAATTTAATTTATATTTATTATTAGAGTAATATTCCATTGTGTACGTGGACCACTTCTTCTTGGTGCATTCCTCGGTTGATGGACATTTTCATTGCTTCCAAGTGCTGGCTATGGTAAATATTGCTGGCGTACAGGTTTGCCAGCCTGTGATTTTTGATTCTCATTTTCTCAGGTGATAGGCCAAGCAGTGGTTGTGATTGATTGACTGGTAGCTCAATGTTTCCCTTTTCAAAGCACCTACGTTGTGTTTTCATTAGTGGCTCTTTACATGCCCCCCCTTACAACCGAGGGTACGCATTTCTCCACACTCCCTTCACCGTTTATTTTTGGCAGCATTTTTCCTAATGGCCATTCTGATTGCTGTGAGCTGATAGGTTTTTGTAATATGGGTATGCATGACATTAAAATTTTTAAATTCATCATATTCCTACGCCTTTTTCTTTTCTCTTAAAAGAAAAAACCGTAAGTATAATAGAGCTCTTGAAATTGACTTCTTCGAAGGTTGCCCTCTTTTGAATTTTTTGGTCGATTTTTGACCCCAGAAATTTTTTGGAGGGCAGGTGTCATTGACAGAACTGCAAGTTGGTGAAAATTTAGTGACCTTTTGCAGTGGGTTCAAAGCTGCTGTTGTGGGAAACGTCCACAAGGAGGTAGCTTTTCTCCATTCCCCAATCTGGGTACTAGGGCAGCAGAGCCCTTCTGGAAGTCATTGTCCTAGGTTATAAATTAGAATGGAATTTGCCAGGAGAAATCCCCATAAGTTTATGTCTCATTACTTCTTCTTGGTTTTTAAAATTTTTTTAATCTGGGTAAAGTTTAGAATATTGTTTGTCCTAGGTGTACACCATCTGGTCCATTTGTACATTATGTATGTCTATTAATGTACAGATCCTCTTCCCATGTAAAATATTACAGTGTTCCATCGACCTCCCTTGCTATATGTTCGGTCTTTTTGATACATGTATATAATATGTATTTCTATATGTATAGTAACACTAATCCTCATTTCTCAATTTCCCCCCTCCTTTCCTTTTAGATGAGCATAGTTTGTTTTGTTTTCTAAGCCTGTGAGTGTCTTTCTCTTTGGAAATATGTTCATCTGTGTCAGTTATTAGATAATGCCATAAGTGATGATATAGGCTATAGGTCTTTTGCTTTCCGACCTACTTCATGTTTTGTGATTATCTCCAGGCTCATCTGTGGTGCCTCAAAGAGCAGCGCTTCAGTGTTTTCCATGGCTAATATTCCATTGTGTACATGGACCACTTCTTCTTGGTGCATTCCTCTGTTGATGGACATTTTCCTTGCTTCCAAGTGTTGCCTATGGTAAATATTGCTGGAGGGCAGGATTGCCAGCCTGTGATTTTTGATTTTCCTTTTCTCAGGTGATAGACCCAGCAGTGGTTATGATTGATTGACTGGTATGGTAGCTCAACGTTTACCTTTTCAAGGCACCTCAATTGTGCTTTCATTAGTGGCTCTTACCACGTCCCCCTTAGAATCGAGGGTACGCACTTCTCCACAATCACGTCAGCATTTCTTGTTTGCAGCATATTTGTTGATGGCCATTCTGACTGGTGTGAGCTGATAGGTGTTTGTAATTTGGGTTTACATGTCTGTAAAAATTCCTACAATTCATCATTTTTCCACGCCTTTTTCTTTTCTGTTAAAAGAAAAAAGAACAAAAGTGTGAGTATAATATACCTCTTCAAATTTTCTTTTTGGAAGGTTGCACTCTAGAATTTTTTGGTCGATTTTCGACCTCAGTATTTTTTGGAGGGCAGGTGTCATTTACAGACCTGCAATAGGTGAATATTTAGTGACCTTTTGCAGTGGGTTTAAAGCTGCTGTTGTGGGAAACGGCCACAAGGATGCAGCATTTCTCCATTCCCAAATCTGGGTACTAGGGCAGCAGAGCCGTTCTGGAAGTCGTTTGCCTAGGTTGTAAATTTGAATGGAATGTGCCAGGAAAACCCCCCATAAGTTTATGTCTCATTACTCCTAGTTCGTTGTTTTAATTTTTTCAATTGGGGTAATGGTTAGAATGTTGCTTGTCCAAGGTGTACACACTCTGGTTCATCTACATATTCTATATACCTATTTATGTAGAGATCCTCTTCCCCTGTAAATTATTACAGAGTGTTCCGTAAACCTTCCTTGCTATATGGTCGGTCTTTTTGATATATGTATATAATATGTATTTGTATACATATGGTAACGCTAATCTTCATTTATCCATTCCCCCCACCTTTCCTTTTAGATAAGCATAGTTTTTTTTTAATAAGTCTGTGATTGACTTTCTCTGTGGAAATATGTTCATTTGTGTCAGTTATTAGATAACGCCTATAAGTGATATCATAGGATATAGGACTTTTGCTTTCCGACTTACCTCATGTTCTGTGATTATCTCCAAGATCATCTATGGTGCCTCAAAGAGCAGTGTTTCATTGTTTTCCATGGCTAGTATTCATTGTGTACATGGACCACTTCTTCTTTATCCTTTCATCTGTTGATGGACATTTTGGTTGCTTCACTGTCTTGTCTATGGTGAATAAGGCTGCAGTGCAGCTTTTGCAGCCCGGGTCTTCTTCATTCTGGTCTTCTCAGGTGAGAGGCCCATTGGTGCGTCTGCTGGATTGAATGGTACCTCAATTTTTCCTTTTCAACGCAGCTCCTTTCTGTTCTCATTATTAGCGTTTAACCCTTTTGCATCTCACCAGCAGCTAGAGGGTACACAGTTCTCTAAAACCTCTTCAGCATTTATTGTTTGTAGACTTTTTGCCAATGGTCAGTCGACTGGTGTGAGTTGAAAACTTTTTGTAGATTAGATTGCATGAGTCTAATACTTCCTGAGGTGGAGCTTTTATCCATTTTCCTTTCTTTAAAAAGAGAGTGAGTAAAACTTACCTCTTCATACTATCTTCTTGAAAATTTGGCCTGTTTTGAATTTTTTGTATCCATTCCCTACCTCAGCACAATTTTGAGGGCAGGTGTCCTTTACAGCCCTGAGTCCTTGTGAATGGTAAGTGACCATTAGCTGTGGGTTAAAAGCTGCTCTTGCGGGAATCGGCCACAAGGCGGCAGCATTTCTCCTTTACCAAATCTGGTTTCTAGGGCAACAGAGCCTTACTGGAAGTGGTGTTCTAGGTTGTAAATTAGAATGGAATGTGCGAGGAAAAAGCCCTTTAAGTTTATGTCTCATTACTTCTTGTTGGTATTTTGAACTTAATTTTTATTTCTTATCACAGCAAACTTGATTACAATGTTTTGTTTGTTCTAGGTGTGCAAGATGTGGTTCTTTCACACATATGCATATATCTATTCTTCGGATCCTTTTCCCATGTAGGTTATGACACAATGTTGAGTAGTCTTCTCTTGGTATTGCGTAGGTCTTTGGTGATTATATATTTCACATGTGTTTGTATCTCTCTGTTAACCTCAATATGGTAATGTATCCAATCCTCACACCTTTCCATTTGGTGAACCATAAGTTTTTTTAATGAATCTATGATAGTGTTTCTCTGTGGAAATATCTTTGTTTGTATCATTTTTTAGGTAACACCTATATGTGATATGATAGGATATGTGTCTTTCGCTTTCTCACTTACTCCAAGTTGCGTGATTACTTCTAGACTCATCTATGGTGCTGCAAATGGCATTGTTTCATTTTTTCACTAGCTCTTATTCCATCTGTACAGGTAGCAGTACTTCTTTGTCCACCCATCTGTCGGTGGACTTTTTGGTTACTTCCATATCTTGGCTATTGTAATACTATGCAATGTAGATTTGCGTGCCTGTGTCCTTCCAATTCTCTCTTCTTCGTTTATAGGTCTAGGCATAGGTCTGCTAGATCATATGGTAGCTCAATGGTTACCTTTTAAAGGCACCTCTATTCTGTTCTCCTTAGTGGCTCTTTCCAGGTTACGTCCCACTTAAAGTGGAGGGTATGTATTTCTTCCCAGCACCTTCAGCATTTATTCTTTGTAGTTTTTGCTGATGGTTATTCTGAGTGGTGTGAGCTGATACCTCTTTGTGGTTGAATTTGCATGTGTCTCATAATGTGTTGAAATTGAGCTTTAAGACATGTCCTTTTAATTTTTCCAGCTGTGATTAGAGCTTATTTCTTCAAAGTGTTTTCTTAAAGTATGTGTCACCATTTGAAATAGTTTGGCCATTATCTCCCTCAAGACATTTTGAGGGCAGGTTTCATTTACAGCCCTGAAGTACTTGTTCATATGAAGTGACCATTAGCTCAGGCTTTAAACCTGCTTTTGCAGGTAATGGCCAGAGAGCGGCAGCCTTTCTACGTTCCCCATGCTGGTACTAGGGAAACAGACCTACCGGCCAGTGGTGTTCTTCGGTTATAAATTAGAGTGCAATGTGCCCGGATAAACCCACAAATGTTGATGTCTCCTTGCTTTTGTTTGTTTTTAATTTAATTTATATTTATTATTAGAGTAATATTCCATTGTGTACGTGGACCACTTCTTCTTGGTGCATTCCTCGGTTGATGGACATTTTCATTGCTTCCAAGTGCTGGCTATGGTAAATATTGCTGGCGTACAGGTTTGCCAGCCTGTGATTTTTGATTCTCATTTTCTCAGGTGATAGGCCAAGCAGTGGTTGTGATTGATTGACTGGTAGCTCAATGTTTCCCTTTTCAAAGCACCTACGTTGTGTTTTCATTAGTGGCTCTTTACATGCCCCCCCTTACAACCGAGGGTACGCATTTCTCCACACTCCCTTCACCGTTTATTTTTGGCAGCATTTTTCCTAATGGCCATTCTGATTGCTGTGAGCTGATAGGTTTTTGTAATATGGGTATGCATGACATTAAAATTTTTAAATTCATCATATTCCTACGCCTTTTTCTTTTCTCTTAAAAGAAAAAACCGTAAGTATAATAGAGCTCTTGAAATTGACTTCTTCGAAGGTTGCCCTCTTTTGAATTTTTTGGTCGATTTTTGACCCCAGAAATTTTTTGGAGGGCAGGTGTCATTGACAGAACTGCAAGTTGGTGAAAATTTAGTGACCTTTTGCAGTGGGTTCAAAGCTGCTGTTGTGGGAAACGTCCACAAGGAGGTAGCTTTTCTCCATTCCCCAATCTGGGTACTAGGGCAGCAGAGCCCTTCTGGAAGTCATTGTCCTAGGTTATAAATTAGAATGGAATTTGCCAGGAGAAATCCCCATAAGTTTATGTCTCATTACTTCTTCTTGGTTTTTAAAATTTTTTTAATCTGGGTAAAGTTTAGAATATTGTTTGTCCTAGGTGTACACCATCTGGTCCATTTGTACATTATGTATGTCTATTAATGTACAGATCCTCTTCCCATGTAAAATATTACAGTGTTCCATCGACCTCCCTTGCTATATGTTCGGTCTTTTTGATACATGTATATAATAAGTATTTGTATATGTATAGTAACACTAATCCTCATTTCTCAATTTCCCCCCTCCTTTCTTTTTAGATGAGCATAGTTTGTTTTGTTTTCTAAGCCTGTGAGTGTCTTTCTCTTTGGAAATATGTTCATCTGTGTCAGTTATTAGATAAGGCCATAAGTGATTATATAGGCTATAGGTCTTTTGCTTTCCGACCTACTTCATGTTTTGTGATTATCTCCAGGCTCATCTGTGGTGCCTCAAAGAGCAGCGCTTCAGTGTTTTCCATGGCTAATATTCCATTGTGTACATGGACCACTTCTTCTTGGTGCATTCCTCTGTTGATGGACATTTTCCTTGCTTCCAAGTGCTGCCTATGGTAAATATTGCTGGAGGGCAGGATTGCCAGCCTGTGATTTTTGATTTTCCTTTTCTCAGGTGATAGACCCAGCAGTGGTTATGATTGATTGACTGGTATGGTAGCTCAACGTTTACCTTTTCAAGGCACCTCAATTGTGCTCTCATTAGTGGCTCTTACCACGTCCCCCTTAGAATCGAGGGTACGCACTTCTCCACAATCACGTCAGCATTTCTTGTTTGCAGCATTTTTGTTGATGGCCATTCTGACTGGTGTGAGCTGATAGGTGTTTGTAATTTGGGTTTACATGTCTGTAAAAATTCCTACAGTTCATCATTTTTCCACGCCTTTTTCTTTTCTGTTAAAAGAAAAAAGAACAAAAGTGTGAGTATAATATACCTCTTCAAATTTTCTTTTTGGAAGGTTGCACTCTAGAATTTTTTGGTCGATTTTCGACCTCAGTATTTTTTGGAGGGCAGGTGTCATTTACAGACCTGCAATTGGTGAATATTTAGTGACCTTTTGCAGTGGGTTTAAAGCTGCTGTGGTGGGAAACGGCCACAAGGATGCAGCATTTCTCCATTCCCAAATCTGGGTACTAGGGCAGCAGAGCCGTTCTGGAAGTCGTTTGCCTAGGTTGTAAATTTGAATGGAATGTGCCAGGAAAACCCCCCATAAGTTTATGTCTCATTACTCCTAGTTCGTTGTTTTAATTTTTTCAATTGGGGTAATGGTTAGAATGTTGCTTGTCCAAGGTGTACACACTCTGGTTCACCTACATATTCTATATACCTATTTATGTAGAGATCCTCTTCCCCTGTAAATTATTACAGAGTGTTCCGTAAACCTTCCTTGCTATATGGTCGGTCTTTTTGATATATGTATATAATATGTATTTGTATACATATGGTAACGCTAATCTTCATTTATCCATTCCCCCCACCTTTCCTTTTAGATAAACATAGTTTTTTTTTTAATAAGTCTGTGATTGACTTTCTCTGTGGAAATATGTTCATTTGTGTCAGTTATTAGATAACGCCTATAAGTGATATCATAGGATATAGGACTTTTGCTTTCCGACTTACCTCATGTTCTGTGATTATCTCCAAGATCATCTATGGTGCCTCAAAGAGCAGTGTTTCATTGTTTTCCATGGCTAGTATTCATTGTGTACATGGACCACTTCTTCTTTATCCTTTCATCTGTTGATGGACATTTTGGTTGCTTCACTGTCTTGGCTATGGTGAATAAGGCTGCAGTGCAGCTTTTGCAGCCCGGGTCTTCTTCATTCTGGTCTTCTCAGGTGAGAGGCCCATTGGTGCGCCTGCTGGATTGAATGGTACCTCAATTTTTCCTTTTCAACGCAGCTCCTTTCTGTTCTCATTATTAGCGTTTAACCCTTTTGCATCTCACCAGCAGCTAGAGGGTACACAGTTCTCTAAAACCTCTTCAGCATTTATTGTTTGTAGACTTTTTGCCAATGGTCAGTCGACTGGTGTGAGTTGAAAACTTTTTGTAAATTAGATTGCATGAGTCTAATACTTCCTGAGGTGGAGCTTTTATCCATTTTCCTTTCTTTAAAAAGAGAGTGAGTAAAACTTACCTCTTCATACTATCTTCTTGAAAATTTGGCCTGTTTTGAATTTTTTGTATCCATTCCCTACCTCAGCACAATTTTGAGGGCAGGTGTCCTTTACAGCCCTGAGTCCTTGTGAATGGTAAGTGACCATTAGCTGTGGGTTAAAAGCTGCTCTTGCGGGAATCGGCCACAAGGCGGCAGCATTTCTCCTTTACCAAATCTGGTTACTAGGGCAACAGAGCCTTACTGGAAGTGGTGTTCTAGGTTGTAAATTAGAATGGAATGTGCGAGGAAACAGCCCTTTAAGTTTATGTCTCATTACTTCTTGTTGGTATTTTGAATTTAATTTTTATTTCTTATCACAGCAAACTTGATTACAATGTTTTGTTTGTTCTAGGTGTGCAAGATGTGGTTCTTTCACACACATGCATATATCTATTCTTCTTCGGATCCTTTTCCCATGTAGGTAATGACACAATGTTGAGTAGACTTCTCTTGGTATTGCGTAGGTCTTTGGTGATTATATATTTCACATGTGTTTGTATCTCTCTGTTAACCTCAATATGGTAATGTATCCAATCCTCACACCTTTCCATTTGGTGAACCATAAGTTTTTTTAATGAATCTATGATAGTGTTTCTCTGTGGAAATATCTTTGTTTGTATCATTTTTTAGGTAACACCTATATGTGATATGATAGGATATGTGTCTTTCGCTTTCTCACTTACTCCAAGTTGCGTGATTACTTCTAGACTCATCTATGGTGCTGCAAATGGCATTGTTTCATTTTTTCACTAGCTCCTATTCCATCTGTACAGGTAGCAGTTCTTCTTTGTCCACCCATCTGTCGGTGGACTTTTTGGTTACTTCCATATCTTGGCTATTGTAATACTATGCAATGTAGATTTGTGTGCCTGTGTCCTTCCAATTCTCTCTTCTTAGTTTATAGGTCTAGGCATAGGTCTGCTAGATCATATGGTAGCTCAATGGTTACCTTTTAAAGGCACCTCTATTCTGTTCTCCTTAGTGGCTCTTTCCAGGTTACGTCCCACTTAAAGTGGAGGGTATGTATTTCTTCCCAGCACCTTCAGCATTTATTCTTTGTAGTTTTTGCTGATGGTTATTCTGAGTGGTGTGAGCTGATACCTCTTTGTGGTTGAATTTGCATGTGTCTCATAATGTGTTGAAATTGAGCTTTAAGACATGTCCTTTTAATTTTTCCAGCTGTGATTAGAGCTTATTTCTTCAAAGTGTTTTCTTAAAGTATGTGTCACCATTTGAAATAGTTTGGCCATTATCTCCCTCAAGACATTTTGAGGGCAGGTTTCATTTACAGCCCTGAAGTACTTGTTCATATGAAGTGACCATTAGCTCAGGCTTTAAACCTGCTTTTGCAGGTAATGGCCAGAGAGCGGCAGCCTTTCTACGTTCCCCATGCTGGTACTAGGGAAACAGACCTACCGGCCAGTGGTGTTCTTCGGTTATAAATTAGAGTGCAATGTGCCCGGATAAACCCACAAATGTTGATGTCTCCTTGCTTTTGTTTGTTTTTAATTTAATTTATATTTATTATTAGAGTAATATTCCATTGTGTACGTGGACCACTTCTTCTTGGTGCATTCCTCGGTTGATGGACATTTTCATTGCTTCCAAGTGCTGGCTATGGTAAATATTGCTGGCGTACAGGTTTGCCAGCCTGTGATTTTTGATTCTCATTTTCTCAGGTGATAGGCCAAGCAGTGGTTGTGATTGATTGACTGGTAGCTCAATGTTTCCCTTTTCAAAGCACCTACGTTGTGTTTTCATTAGTGGCTCTTTACATGCCCCCCCTTACAACCGAGGGTACGCATTTCTCCACACTCCCTTCACCGTTTATTTTTGGCAGCATTTTTCCTAATGGCCATTCTGATTGCTGTGAGCTGATAGGTTTTTGTAATATGGGTATGCATGACATTAAAATTTTTAAATTCATCATATTCCTACGCCTTTTTCTTTTCTCTTAAAAGAAAAAACCGTAAGTATAATAGAGCTCTTGAAATTGACTTCTTCGAAGGTTGCCCTCTTTTGAATTTTTTGGTCGATTTTTGACCCCAGAAATTTTTTGGAGGGCAGGTGTCATTTACAGAACTGCAAGTTGGTGAAAATTTAGTGACCTTTTGCAGTGGGTTCAAAGCTGCTGTTGTGGGAAACGTCCACAAGGAGGTAGCTTTTCTCCATTCCCCAATCTGGGTACTAGGGCAGCAGAGCCCTTCTGGAAGTCATTGTCCTAGGTTATAAATTAGAATGGAATTTGCCAGGAGAAATCCCCATAAGTTTATGTCTCATTACTTCTTCTTGGTTTTTAAAATTTTTTTAATCTGGGTAAAGTTTAGAATATTGTTTGTCCTAGGTGTACACCATCTGGTCCATTTGTACATTATGTATGTCTATTAATGTACAGATCCTCTTCCCATGTAAAATATTACAGTGTTCCATCGACCTCCCTTGCTATATGTTCGGTCTTTTTGATACATGTATATAATAAGTATTTGTATATGTATAGTAACACTAATCCTCATTTCTCAATTTCCCCCCTCCTTTCTTTTTAGATGAGCATAGTTTGTTTTGTTTTCTAAGCCTGTGAGTGTCTTTCTCTTTGGAAATATGTTCATCTGTGTCAGTTATTAGATAAGGCCATAAGTGATTATATAGGCTATAGGTCTTTTGCTTTCCGACCTACTTCATGTTTTGTGATTATCTCCAGGCTCATCTGTGGTGCCTCAAAGAGCAGCGCTTCAGTGTTTTCCATGGCTAATATTCCATTGTGTACATGGACCACTTCTTCTTGGTGCATTCCTCTGTTGATGGACATTTTCCTTGCTTCCAAGTGTTGCCTATGGTAAATATTGCTGGAGGGCAGGATTGCCAGCCTGTGATTTGTGATTTTCCTTTTCTCAGGTGATAGACCCAGCAGTGGTTATGATTGATTGACTGGTATGGTAGCTCAACGTTTACCTTTTCAAGGCACCTCAATTGTGCTCTCATTAGTGGCTCTTACCACGTCCCCCTTAGAATCGAGGGTACGCACTTCTCCACAATCACGTCAGCATTTCTTGTTTGCAGCATTTTTGTTGATGGCCATTCTGACTGGTGTGAGCTGATAGGTGTTTGTAATTTGGGTTTACATGTCTGTAAAAATTCCTACAATTCATCATTTTTCCACGCCTTTTTCTTTTCTGTTAAAAGAAAAAAGAACAAAAGTGTGAGTATAATATACCTCTTCAAATTTTCTTTTTGGAAGGTTGCACTCTAGAATTTTTTGGTCGATTTTCGACCTCAGTATTTTTTGGAGGGCAGGTGTCATTTACAGACCTGCAATAGGTGAATATTTAGTGACCTTTTGCAGTGGGTTTAAAGCTGCTGTGGTGGGAAACGGCCACAAGGATGCAGCATTTCTCCATTCCCAAATCTGGGTACTAGGGCAGCAGAGCCGTTCTGGAAGTCGTTTGCCTAGGTTGTAAATTTGAATGGAATGTGCCAGGAAAACCCCCCATAAGTTTATGTCTCATTACTCCTAGTTCGTTGTTTTAATTTTTTCAATTGGGGTAATGGTTAGAATGTTGCTTGTCCAAGGTGTACACACTCTGGTTCACCTACATATTCTATATACCTATTTATGTAGAGATCCTCTTCCCCTGTAAATTATTACAGAGTGTTCCGTAAACCTTCCTTGCTATATGGTCGGTCTTTTTGATATATGTATATAATATGTATTTGTATACATATGGTAACGCTAATCTTCATTTATCCATTCCCCCCACCTTTCCTTTTAGATAAGCATAGTTTTTTTTTTAATAAGTCTGTGATTGACTTTCTCTGTGGAAATATGTTCATTTGTGTCAGTTATTAGATAACGCCTATAAGTGATATCATAGGATATAGGACTTTTGCTTTCCGACTTACCTCATGTTCTGTGATTATCTCCAAGATCATCTATGGTGCCTCAAAGAGCAGTGTTTCATTGTTTTCCATGGCTAGTATTCATTGTGTACATGGACCACTTCTTCTTTATCCTTTCATCTGTTGATGGACATTTTGGTTGGTTCACTGTCTTGGCTATGGTGAATAAGGCTGCAGTGCAGCTTTTGCAGCCCGGGTCTTCTTCATTCTGGTCTTCTCAGGTGAGAGGCCCATTGGTGCGCCTGCTGGATTGAATGGTACCTCAATTTTTCCTTTTCAACGCAGCTCCTTTCTGTTCTCATTATTAGCGTTTAACCCTTTTGCATCTCACCAGCAGCTAGAGGGTACACAGTTCTCTAAAACCTCTTCAGCATTTATTGTTTGTAGACTTTTTGCCAATGGTCAGTCGACTGGTGTGAGTTGAAAACTTTTTGTAGATTAGATTGCATGAGTCTAATACTTCCTGAGGTGGAGCTTTTATCCATTTTCCTTTCTTTAAAAAGAGAGTGAGTAAAACTTACCTCTTCATACTATCTTCTTGAAAATTTGGCCTGTTTTGAATTTTTTGTATCCATTCCCTACCTCAGCACAATTTTGAGGGCAGGTGTCCTTTACAGCCCTAAGTCCTTGTGAATGGTAAGTGACCATTAGCTGTGGGTTAAAAGCTGCTCTTGCGGGAATCGGCCACAAGGCGGCAGCATTTCTCCTTTACCAAATCTGGTTACTAGGGCAACAGAGCCTTACTGGAAGTGGTGTTCTAGGTTGTAAATTAGAATGGAATGTGCGAGGAAAAAGCCCTTTAAGTTTATGTCTCATTACTTCTTGTTGGTATTTTGAACTTAATTTTTATTTCTTATCACAGCAAACTTGATTACAATGTTTTGTTTGTTCTAGGTGTGCAAGATGTGGTTCTTTCACACATATGCATATATCTATTCTTCTTCGGATCCTTTTCCCATGTAGGTTATGACACAATGTTGAGTAGTCTTCTCTTGGTATTGCGTAGGTCTTTGGTGATTATATATTTCACATGTGTTTGTATCTCTCTGTTAACCTCAATATGGTAATGTATCCAATCCTCACACCTTTCCATTTGGTGAACCATAAGTGTTTTTAATGAATCTATGATAGTGTTTCTCTGTGGAAATATCTTTGTTTGTATCATTTTTTAGGTAACACCTATATGTGATATGATAGGATATGTGTCTTTCGCTTTCTCACTTACTCCAAGTTGCGTGATTACTTCTAGACTCATCTATGGTGCTGCAAATGGCATTGTTTCATTTTTTCACTAGCTCCTATTCCATCTGTACAGGTAGCAGTTCTTCTTTGTCCACCCATCTGTCGGTGGACTTTTTGGTTACTTCCATATCTTGGCTATTGTAATACTATGCAATGTAGATTTGCGTGCCTGTGTCCTTCCAATTCTCTCTTCTTCGTTTATAGGTCTAGGCATAGGTCTGCTAGATCATATGGTAGCTCAATGGTTACCTTTTAAAGGCACCTCTATTCTGTTCTCCTTAGTGGCTCTTTCCAGGTTACGTCCCACTTAAAGTGGAGGGTATGTATTTCTTCCCAGCACCTTCAGCATTTATTCTTTGTAGTTTTTGCTGATGGTTATTCTGAGTGGTGTGAGCTGATACCTCTTTGTGGTTGAATTTGCATGTGTCTCATAATGTGTTGAAATTGAGCTTTAAGACATGTCCTTTTAATTTTTCCAGCTGTGATTAGAGCTTATTTCTTCAAAGTGTTTTCTTAAAGTATGTGTCACCATTTGAAATAGTTTGGCCATTATCTCCCTCAAGACATTTTGAGGGCAGGTTTCATTTACAGCCCTGAAGTACTTGTTCATATGAAGTGACCATTAGCTCAGGCTTTAAACCTGCTTTTGCAGGTAATGGCCAGAGAGCGGCAGCCTTTCTACGTTCCCCATGCTGGTACTAGGGAAACAGACCTACCGGCCAGTGGTGTTCTTCGGTTATAAATTAGAGTGCAATGTGCCCGGATAAACCCACAAATGTTGATGTCTCCTTGCTTTTGTTTGTTTTTAATTTAATTTATATTTATTATTAGAGTAATATTCCATTGTGTACGTGGACCACTTCTTCTTGGTGCATTCCTCGGTTGATGGACATTTTCATTGCTTCCAAGTGCTGGCTATGGTAAATATTGCTGGCGTACAGGTTTGCCAGCCTGTGATTTTTGATTCTCATTTTCTCAGGTGATAGACCCAGCAGTGGTTATGATTGATTGACTTGTATGGTAGCTCAACGTTTACCTTTTCAAGGCACCTCAATTGTGCTGTCATTAGTGGCTCTTACCACGTCCCCCTTAGAATCGAGGGTACGCACTTCTCCACAATCACGTCAGCATTTCTTGTTTGCAGCATATTTGTTGATGGCCATTCTGACTGGTGTGAGCTGATAGGTGTTTGTAATTTGGGTTTACATGTCTGTAAAAATTCCTACAATTCATCATTTTTCCACGCCTTTTTCTTTTCTGTTAAAAGAAAAAAGAACAAAAGTGTGAGTATAATATACCTCTTCAAATTTTCTTTTTGGAAGGTTGCACTCTAGAATTTTTTGGTCGATTTTCGACCTCAGTATTTTTTGGAGGGCAGGTGTCATTTACAGACCTGCAATTGGTGAATATTTAGTGACCTTTTGCAGTGGGTTTAAAGCTGCTGTGGTGGGAAACGGCCACAAGGATGCAGCATTTCTCCATTCCCAAATCTGGGTACTAGGGCAGCAGAGCCGTTCTGGAAGTCGTTTGCCTAGGTTGTAAATTTGAATGGAATGTGCCAGGAAAACCCCCCATAAGTTTATGTCTCATTACTCCTAGTTCGTTGTTTTAATTTTTTCAATTGGGGTAATGGTTAGAATGTTGCTTGTCCAAGGTGTACACACTCTGGTTCATCTACATATTCTATATACCTATTTATGTAGAGATCCTCTTCCCCTGTAAATTATTACAGAGTGTTCCGTAAACCTTCCTTGCTATATGGTCGGTCTTTTTGATATATGTATATAATATGTATTTGTATACATATGGTAACGCTAATCTTCATTTATCCATTCCCCCCACCTTTCCTTTTAGATAAGCATAGTTTTTTTTTTAATAAGTCTGTGATTGACTTTCTCTGTGGAAATATGTTCATTTGTGTCAGTTATTAGATAACGCCTATAAGTGATATCATAGGATATAGGACTTTTGCTTTCCGACTTACCTCATGTTCTGTGATTATCTCCAAGATCATCTATGGTGCCTCAAAGAGCAGTGTTTCATTGTTTTCCATGGCTAGTATTCATTGTGTACATGGACCACTTCTTCTTTATCCTTTCATCTGTTGATGGACATTTTGGTTGCTTCACTGTCTTGTCTATGGTGAATAAGGCTGCAGTGCAGCTTTTGCAGCCCGGGTCTTCTTCATTCTGGTCTTCTCAGGTGAGAGGCCCATTGGTGCGTCTGCTGGATTGAATGGTACCTCAATTTTTCCTTTTCAACGCAGCTCCTTTCTGTTCTCATTATTAGCGTTTAACCCTTTTGCATCTCACCAGCAGCTAGAGGGTACACAGTTCTCTAAAACCTCTTCAGCATTTATTGTTTGTAGACTTTTTGCCAATGGTCAGTCGACTGGTGTGAGTTGAAAACTTTTTGTAGATTAGATTGCATGAGTCTAATACTTCCTGAGGTGGAGCTTTTATCCATTTTCCTTTCTTTAAAAAGAGAGTGAGTAAAACTTACCTCTTCATACTATCTTCTTGAAAATTTGGCCTGTTTTGAATTTTTTGTATCCATTCCCTACCTCAGCACAATTTTGAGGGCAGGTGTCCTTTACAGCCCTGAGTCCTTGTGAATGGTAAGTGACCATTAGCTGTGGGTTAAAAGCTGCTCTTGCGGGAATCGGCCACAAGGCGGCAGCATTTCTCCTTTACCAAATCTGGTTTCTAGGGCAACAGAGCCTTACTGGAAGTGGTGTTCTAGGTTGTAAATTAGAATGGAATGTGCGAGGAAAAAGCCCTTTAAGTTTATGTCTCATTACTTCTTGTTGGTATTTTGAACTTAATTTTTATTTCTTATCACAGCAAACTTGATTACAATGTTTTGTTTGTTCTAGGTGTGCAAGATGTGGTTCTTTCACACATATGCATATATCTATTCTTCGGATCCTTTTCCCATGTAGGTTATGACACAATGTTGAGTAGTCTTCTCTTGGTATTGCGTAGGTCTTTGGTGATTATATATTTCACATGTGTTTGTATCTCTCTGTTAACCTCAATATGGTAATGTATCCAATCCTCACACCTTTCCATTTGGTGAACCATAAGTTTTTTTAATGAATCTATGATAGTGTTTCTCTGTGGAAATATCTTTGTTTGTATCATTTTTTAGGTAACACCTATATGTGATATGATAGGATATGTGTCTTTCGCTTTCTCACTTACTCCAAGTTGCGTGATTACTTCTAGACTCATCTATGGTGCTGCAAATGGCATTGTTTCATTTTTTCACTAGCTCTTATTCCATCTGTACAGGTAGCAGTACTTCTTTGTCCACCCATCTGTCGGTGGACTTTTTGGTTACTTCCATATCTTGGCTATTGTAATACTATGCAATGTAGATTTGCGTGCCTGTGTCCTTCCAATTCTCTCTTCTTCGTTTATAGGTCTAGGCATAGGTCTGCTAGATCATATGGTAGCTCAATGGTTACCTTTTAAAGGCACCTCTATTCTGTTCTCCTTAGTGGCTCTTTCCAGGTTACGTCCCACTTAAAGTGGAGGGTATGTATTTCTTCCCAGCACCTTCAGCATTTATTCTTTGTAGTTTTTGCTGATGGTTATTCTGAGTGGTGTGAGCTGATACCTCTTTGTGGTTGAATTTGCATGTGTCTCATAATGTGTTGAAATTGAGCTTTAAGACATGTCCTTTTAATTTTTCCAGCTGTGATTAGAGCTTATTTCTTCAAAGTGTTTTCTTAAAGTATGTGTCACCATTTGAAATAGTTTGGCCATTATCTCCCTCAAGACATTTTGAGGGCAGGTTTCATTTACAGCCCTGAAGTACTTGTTCATATGAAGTGACCATTAGCTCAGGCTTTAAACCTGCTTTTGCAGGTAATGGCCAGAGAGCGGCAGCCTTTCTACGTTCCCCATGCTGGTACTAGGGAAACAGACCTACCGGCCAGTGGTGTTCTTCGGTTATAAATTAGAGTGCAATGTGCCCGGATAAACCCACAAATGTTGATGTCTCCTTGCTTTTGTTTGTTTTTAATTTAATTTATATTTATTATTAGAGTAATATTCCATTGTGTACGTGGACCACTTCTTCTTGGTGCATTCCTCGGTTGATGGACATTTTCATTGCTTCCAAGTGCTGGCTATGGTAAATATTGCTGGCGTACAGGTTTGCCAGCCTGTGATTTTTGATTCTCATTTTCTCAGGTGATAGGCCAAGCAGTGGTTGTGATTGATTGACTGGTAGCTCAATGTTTCCCTTTTCAAAGCACCTACGTTGTGTTTTCATTAGTGGCTCTTTACATGCCCCCCCTTACAACCGAGGGTACGCATTTCTCCACACTCCCTTCACCGTTTATTTTTGGCAGCATTTTTCCTAATGGCCATTCTGATTGCTGTGAGCTGATAGGTTTTTGTAATATGGGTATGCATGACATTAAAATTTTTAAATTCATCATATTCCTACGCCTTTTTCTTTTCTCTTAAAAGAAAAAACCGTAAGTATAATAGAGCTCTTGAAATTGACTTCTTCGAAGGTTGCCCTCTTTTGAATTTTTTGGTCGATTTTTGACCCCAGAAATTTTTTGGAGGGCAGGTGTCATTTACAGAACTGCAAGTTGGTGAAAATTTAGTGACCTTTTGCAGTGGGTTCAAAGCTGCTGTTGTGGGAAACGTCCACAAGGAGGTAGCTTTTCTCCATTCCCCAATCTGGGTACTAGGGCAGCAGAGCCCTTCTGGAAGTCATTGTCCTAGGTTATAAATTAGAATGGAATTTGCCAGGAGAAATCCCCATAAGTTTATGTCTCATTACTTCTTCTTGGTTTTTAAAATTTTTTTAATCTGGGTAAAGTTTAGAATATTGTTTGTCCTAGGTGTACACCATCTGGTCCATTTGTACATTATGTATGTCTATTAATGTACAGATCCTCTTCCCATGTAAAATATTACAGTGTTCCATCGACCTCCCTTGCTATATGTTCGGTCTTTTTGATACATGTATATAATATGTATTTCTATATGTATAGTAACACTAATCCTCATTTCTCAATTTCCCCCCTCCTTTCCTTTTAGATGAGCATAGTTTGTTTTGTTTTCTAAGCCTGTGAGTGTCTTTCTCTTTGGAAATATGTTCATCTGTGTCAGTTATTAGATAATGCCATAAGTGATGATATAGGCTATAGGTCTTTTGCTTTCCGACCTACTTCATGTTTTGTGATTATCTCCAGGCTCATCTGTGGTGCCTCAAAGAGCAGCGCTTCAGTGTTTTCCATGGCTAATATTCCATTGTGTACATGGACCACTTCTTCTTGGTGCATTCCTCTGTTGATGGACATTTTCCTTGCTTCCAAGTGTTGCCTATGGTAAATATTGCTGGAGGGCAGGATTGCCAGCCTGTGATTTTTGATTTTCATTTTCTCAGGTGATAGACCCAGCAGTGGTTATGATTGATTGACTGGTATGGTAGCTCAACGTTTACCTTTTCAAGGCACCTCAATTGTGCTTTCATTAGTGGCTCTTACCACGTCCCCCTTAGAATCGAGGGTACGCACTTCTCCACAATCACGTCAGCATTTCTTGTTTGCAGCATATTTGTTGATGGCCATTCTGACTGGTGTGAGCTGATAGGTGTTTGTAATTTGGGTTTACATGTCTGTAAAAATTCCTACAATTCATCATTTTTCCACGCCTTTTTCTTTTCTGTTAAAAGAAAAAAGAACAAAAGTGTGAGTATAATATACCTCTTCAAATTTTCTTTTTGGAAGGTTGCACTCTAGAATTTTTTGGTCGATTTTCGACCTCAGTATTTTTTGGAGGGCAGGTGTCATTTACAGACCTGCAATAGGTGAATATTTAGTGACCTTTTGCAGTGGGTTTAAAGCTGCTGTGGTGGGAAACGGCCACAAGGATGCAGCATTTCTCCATTCCCAAATCTGGGTACTAGGGCAGCAGAGCCGTTCTGGAAGTCGTTTGCCTAGGTTGTAAATTTGAATGGAATGTGCCAGGAAAACCCCCCATAAGTTTATGTCTCATTACTCCTAGTTCGTTGTTTTAATTTTTTCAATTGGGGTAATGGTTAGAATGTTGCTTGTCCAAGGTGTACACACTCTGGTTCACCTACATATTCTATATACCTATTTATGTAGAGATCCTCTTCCCCTGTAAATTATTACAGAGTGTTCCGTAAACCTTCCTTGCTATATGGTCGGTCTTTTTGATATATGTATATAATATGTATTTGTATACATATGGTAACGCTAATCTTCATTTATCCATTCCCCCCACCTTTCCTTTTAGATAAGCATAGTTTTTTTTTTAATAAGTCTGTGATTGACTTTCTCTGTGGAAATATGTTCATTTGTGTCAGTTATTAGATAACGCCTATAAGTGATATCATAGGATATAGGACTTTTGCTTTCCGACTTACCTCATGTTCTGTGATTATCTCCAAGATCATCTATGGTGCCTCAAAGAGCAGTGTTTCATTGTTTTCCATGGCTAGTATTCATTGTGTACATGGACCACTTCTTCTTTATCCTTTCATCTGTTGATGGACATTTTGGTTGGTTCACTGTCTTGGCTATGGTGAATAAGGCTGCAGTGCAGCTTTTGCAGCCCGGGTCTTCTTCATTCTGGTCTTCTCAGGTGAGAGGCCCATTGGTGCGCCTGCTGGATTGAATGGTACCTCAATTTTTCCTTTTCAACGCAGCTCCTTTCTGTTCTCATTATTAGCGTTTAACCCTTTTGCATCTCACCAGCAGCTAGAGGGTACACAGTTCTCTAAAACCTCTTCAGCATTTATTGTTTGTAGACTTTTTGCCAATGGTCAGTCGACTGGTGTGAGTTGAAAACTTTTTGTAGATTAGATTGCATGAGTCTAATACTTCCTGAGGTGGAGCTTTTATCCATTTTCCTTTCTTTAAAAAGAGAGTGAGTAAAACTTACCTCTTCATACTATCTTCTTGAAAATTTGGCCTGTTTTGAATTTTTTGTATCCATTCCCTACCTCAGCACAATTTTGAGGGCAGGTGTCCTTTACAGCCCTAAGTCCTTGTGAATGGTAAGTGACCATTAGCTGTGGGTTAAAAGCTGCTCTTGCGGGAATCGGCCACAAGGCGGCAGCATTTCTCCTTTACCAAATCTGGTTACTAGGGCAACAGAGCCTTACTGGAAGTGGTGTTCTAGGTTGTAAATTAGAATGGAATGTGCGAGGAAAAAGCCCTTTAAGTTTATGTCTCATTACTTCTTGTTGGTATTTTGAACTTAATTTTTATTTCTTATCACAGCAAACTTGATTACAATGTTTTGTTTGTTCTAGGTGTGCAAGATGTGGTTCTTTCACACATATGCATATATCTATTCTTCTTCGGATCCTTTTCCCATGTAGGTTATGACACAATGTTGAGTAGTCTTCTCTTGGTATTGCGTAGGTCTTTGGTGATTATATATTTCACATGTGTTTGTATCTCTCTGTTAACCTCAATATGGTAATGTATCCAATCCTCACACCTTTCCATTTGGTGAACCATAAGTGTTTTTAATGAATCTATGATAGTGTTTCTCTGTGGAAATATCTTTGTTTGTATCATTTTTTAGGTAACACCTATATGTGATATGATAGGATATGTGTCTTTCGCTTTCTCACTTACTCCAAGTTGCGTGATTACTTCTAGACTCATCTATGGTGCTGCAAATGGCATTGTTTCATTTTTTCACTAGCTCCTATTCCATCTGTACAGGTAGCAGTTCTTCTTTGTCCACCCATCTGTCGGTGGACTTTTTGGTTACTTCCATATCTTGGCTATTGTAATACTATGCAATGTAGATTTGCGTGCCTGTGTCCTTCCAATTCTCTCTTCTTCGTTTATAGGTCTAGGCATAGGTCTGCTAGATCATATGGTAGCTCAATGGTTACCTTTTAAAGGCACCTCTATTCTGTTCTCCTTAGTGGCTCTTTCCAGGTTACGTCCCACTTAAAGTGGAGGGTATGTATTTCTTCCCAGCACCTTCAGCATTTATTCTTTGTAGTTTTTGCTGATGGTTATTCTGAGTGGTGTGAGCTGATACCTCTTTGTGGTTGAATTTGCATGTGTCTCATAATGTGTTGAAATTGAGCTTTAAGACATGTCCTTTTAATTTTTCCAGCTGTGATTAGAGCTTATTTCTTCAAAGTGTTTTCTTAAAGTATGTGTCACCATTTGAAATAGTTTGGCCATTATCTCCCTCAAGACATTTTGAGGGCAGGTTTCATTTACAGCCCTGAAGTACTTGTTCATATGAAGTGACCATTAGCTCAGGCTTTAAACCTGCTTTTGCAGGTAATGGCCAGAGAGCGGCAGCCTTTCTACGTTCCCCATGCTGGTACTAGGGAAACAGACCTACCGGCCAGTGGTGTTCTTCGGTTATAAATTAGAGTGCAATGTGCCCGGATAAACCCACAAATGTTGATGTCTCCTTGCTTTTGTTTGTTTTTAATTTAATTTATATTTATTATTAGAGTAATATTCCATTGTGTACGTGGACCACTTCTTCTTGGTGCATTCCTCGGTTGATGGACATTTTCATTGCTTCCAAGTGCTGGCTATGGTAAATATTGCTGGCGTACAGGTTTGCCAGCCTGTGATTTTTGATTCTCATTTTCTCAGGTGATAGACCCAGCAGTGGTTATGATTGATTGACTTGTATGGTAGCTCAACGTTTACCTTTTCAAGGCACCTCAATTGTGCTGTCATTAGTGGCTCTTACCACGTCCCCCTTAGAATCGAGGGTACGCACTTCTCCACAATCACGTCAGCATTTCTTGTTTGCAGCATATTTGTTGATGGCCATTCTGACTGGTGTGAGCTGATAGGTGTTTGTAATTTGGGTTTACATGTCTGTAAAAATTCCTACAATTCATCATTTTTCCACGCCTTTTTCTTTTCTGTTAAAAGAAAAAAGAACAAAAGTGTGAGTATAATATACCTCTTCAAATTTTCTTTTTGGAAGGTTGCACTCTAGAATTTTTTGGTCGATTTTCGACCTCAGTATTTTTTGGAGGGCAGGTGTCATTTACAGACCTGCAATTGGTGAATATTTAGTGACCTTTTGCAGTGGGTTTAAAGCTGCTGTGGTGGGAAACGGCCACAAGGATGCAGCATTTCTCCATTCCCAAATCTGGGTACTAGGGCAGCAGAGCCGTTCTGGAAGTCGTTTGCCTAGGTTGTAAATTTGAATGGAATGTGCCAGGAAAACCCCCCATAAGTTTATGTCTCATTACTCCTAGTTCGTTGTTTTAATTTTTTCAATTGGGGTAATGGTTAGAATGTTGCTTGTCCAAGGTGTACACACTCTGGTTCATCTACATATTCTATATACCTATTTATGTAGAGATCCTCTTCCCCTGTAAATTATTACAGAGTGTTCCGTAAACCTTCCTTGCTATATGGTCGGTCTTTTTGATATATGTATATAATATGTATTTGTATACATATGGTAACGCTAATCTTCATTTATCCATTCCCCCCACCTTTCCTTTTAGATAAGCATAGTTTTTTTTTTAATAAGTCTGTGATTGACTTTCTCTGTGGAAATATGTTCATTTGTGTCAGTTATTAGATAACGCCTATAAGTGATATCATAGGATATAGGACTTTTGCTTTCCGACTTACCTCATGTTCTGTGATTATCTCCAAGATCATCTATGGTGCCTCAAAGAGCAGTGTTTCATTGTTTTCCATGGCTAGTATTCATTGTGTACATGGACCACTTCTTCTTTATCCTTTCATCTGTTGATGGACATTTTGGTTGCTTCACTGTCTTGTCTATGGTGAATAAGGCTGCAGTGCAGCTTTTGCAGCCCGGGTCTTCTTCATTCTGGTCTTCTCAGGTGAGAGGCCCATTGGTGCGTCTGCTGGATTGAATGGTACCTCAATTTTTCCTTTTCAACGCAGCTCCTTTCTGTTCTCATTATTAGCGTTTAACCCTTTTGCATCTCACCAGCAGCTAGAGGGTACACAGTTCTCTAAAACCTCTTCAGCATTTATTGTTTGTAGACTTTTTGCCAATGGTCAGTCGACTGGTGTGAGTTGAAAACTTTTTGTAGATTAGATTGCATGAGTCTAATACTTCCTGAGGTGGAGCTTTTATCCATTTTCCTTTCTTTAAAAAGAGAGTGAGTAAAACTTACCTCTTCATACTATCTTCTTGAAAATTTGGCCTGTTTTGAATTTTTTGTATCCATTCCCTACCTCAGCACAATTTTGAGGGCAGGTGTCCTTTACAGCCCTGAGTCCTTGTGAATGGTAAGTGACCATTAGCTGTGGGTTAAAAGCTGCTCTTGCGGGAATCGGCCACAAGGCGGCAGCATTTCTCCTTTACCAAATCTGGTTTCTAGGGCAACAGAGCCTTACTGGAAGTGGTGTTCTAGGTTGTAAATTAGAATGGAATGTGCGAGGAAAAAGCCCTTTAAGTTTATGTCTCATTACTTCTTGTTGGTATTTTGAACTTAATTTTTATTTCTTATCACAGCAAACTTGATTACAATGTTTTGTTTGTTCTAGGTGTGCAAGATGTGGTTCTTTCACACATATGCATATATCTATTCTTCGGATCCTTTTCCCATGTAGGTTATGACACAATGTTGAGTAGTCTTCTCTTGGTATTGCGTAGGTCTTTGGTGATTATATATTTCACATGTGTTTGTATCTCTCTGTTAACCTCAATATGGTAATGTATCCAATCCTCACACCTTTCCATTTGGTGAACCATAAGTTTTTTTAATGAATCTATGATAGTGTTTCTCTGTGGAAATATCTTTGTTTGTATCATTTTTTAGGTAACACCTATATGTGATATGATAGGATATGTGTCTTTCGCTTTCTCACTTACTCCAAGTTGCGTGATTACTTCTAGACTCATCTATGGTGCTGCAAATGGCATTGTTTCATTTTTTCACTAGCTCTTATTCCATCTGTACAGGTAGCAGTACTTCTTTGTCCACCCATCTGTCGGTGGACTTTTTGGTTACTTCCATATCTTGGCTATTGTAATACTATGCAATGTAGATTTGCGTGCCTGTGTCCTTCCAATTCTCTCTTCTTCGTTTATAGGTCTAGGCATAGGTCTGCTAGATCATATGGTAGCTCAATGGTTACCTTTTAAAGGCACCTCTATTCTGTTCTCCTTAGTGGCTCTTTCCAGGTTACGTCCCACTTAAAGTGGAGGGTATGTATTTCTTCCCAGCACCTTCAGCATTTATTCTTTGTAGTTTTTGCTGATGGTTATTCTGAGTGGTGTGAGCTGATACCTCTTTGTGGTTGAATTTGCATGTGTCTCATAATGTGTTGAAATTGAGCTTTAAGACATGTCCTTTTAATTTTTCCAGCTGTGATTAGAGCTTATTTCTTCAAAGTGTTTTCTTAAAGTATGTGTCACCATTTGAAATAGTTTGGCCATTATCTCCCTCAAGACATTTTGAGGGCAGGTTTCATTTACAGCCCTGAAGTACTTGTTCATATGAAGTGACCATTAGCTCAGGCTTTAAACCTGCTTTTGCAGGTAATGGCCAGAGAGCGGCAGCCTTTCTACGTTCCCCATGCTGGTACTAGGGAAACAGACCTACCGGCCAGTGGTGTTCTTCGGTTATAAATTAGAGTGCAATGTGCCCGGATAAACCCACAAATGTTGATGTCTCCTTGCTTTTGTTTGTTTTTAATTTAATTTATATTTATTATTAGAGTAATATTCCATTGTGTACGTGGACCACTTCTTCTTGGTGCATTCCTCGGTTGATGGACATTTTCATTGCTTCCAAGTGCTGGCTATGGTAAATATTGCTGGCGTACAGGTTTGCCAGCCTGTGATTTTTGATTCTCATTTTCTCAGGTGATAGGCCAAGCAGTGGTTGTGATTGATTGACTGGTAGCTCAATGTTTCCCTTTTCAAAGCACCTACGTTGTGTTTTCATTAGTGGCTCTTTACATGCCCCCCCTTACAACCGAGGGTACGCATTTCTCCACACTCCCTTCACCGTTTATTTTTGGCAGCATTTTTCCTAATGGCCATTCTGATTGCTGTGAGCTGATAGGTTTTTGTAATATGGGTATGCATGACATTAAAATTTTTAAATTCATCATATTCCTACGCCTTTTTCTTTTCTCTTAAAAGAAAAAACCGTAAGTATAATAGAGCTCTTGAAATTGACTTCTTCGAAGGTTGCCCTCTTTTGAATTTTTTGGTCGATTTTTGACCCCAGAAATTTTTTGGAGGGCAGGTGTCATTTACAGAACTGCAAGTTGGTGAAAATTTAGTGACCTTTTGCAGTGGGTTCAAAGCTGCTGTTGTGGGAAACGTCCACAAGGAGGTAGCTTTTCTCCATTCCCCAATCTGGGTACTAGGGCAGCAGAGCCCTTCTGGAAGTCATTGTCCTAGGTTATAAATTAGAATGGAATTTGCCAGGAGAAATCCCCATAAGTTTATGTCTCATTACTTCTTCTTGGTTTTTAAAATTTTTTTAATCTGGGTAAAGTTTAGAATATTGTTTGTCCTAGGTGTACACCATCTGGTCCATTTGTACATTATGTATGTCTATTAATGTACAGATCCTCTTCCCATGTAAAATATTACAGTGTTCCATCGACCTCCCTTGCTATATGTTCGGTCTTTTTGATACATGTATATAATATGTATTTCTATATGTATAGTAACACTAATCCTCATTTCTCAATTTCCCCCCTCCTTTCCTTTTAGATGAGCATAGTTTGTTTTGTTTTCTAAGCCTGTGAGTGTCTTTCTCTTTGGAAATATGTTCATCTGTGTCAGTTATTAGATAATGCCATAAGTGATGATATAGGCTATAGGTCTTTTGCTTTCCGACCTACTTCATGTTTTGTGATTATCTCCAGGCTCATCTGTGGTGCCTCAAAGAGCAGCGCTTCAGTGTTTTCCATGGCTAATATTCCATTGTGTACATGGACCACTTCTTCTTGGTGCATTCCTCTGTTGATGGACATTTTCCTTGCTTCCAAGTGTTGCCTATGGTAAATATTGCTGGAGGGCAGGATTGCCAGCCTGTGATTTTTGATTTTCATTTTCTCAGGTGATAGACCCAGCAGTGGTTATGATTGATTGACTGGTATGGTAGCTCAACGTTTACCTTTTCAAGGCACCTCAATTGTGCTTTCATTAGTGGCTCTTACCACGTCCCCCTTAGAATCGAGGGTACGCACTTCTCCACAATCACGTCAGCATTTCTTGTTTGCAGCATATTTGTTGATGGCCATTCTGACTGGTGTGAGCTGATAGGTGTTTGTAATTTGGGTTTACATGTCTGTAAAAATTCCTACAATTCATCATTTTTCCACGCCTTTTTCTTTTCTGTTAAAAGAAAAAAGAACAAAAGTGTGAGTATAATATACCTCTTCAAATTTTCTTTTTGGAAGGTTGCACTCTAGAATTTTTTGGTCGATTTTCGACCTCAGTATTTTTTGGAGGGCAGGTGTCATTTACAGACCTGCAATTGGTGAATATTTAGTGACCTTTTGCAGTGGGTTTAAAGCTGCTGTTGTGGGAAACGGCCACAAGGATGCAGCATTTCTCCATTCCCAAATCTGGGTACTAGGGCAGCAGAGCCGTTCTGGAAGTCGTTTGCCTAGGTTGTAAATTTGAATGGAATGTGCCAGGAAAACCCCCCATAAGTTTATGTCTCATTACTCCTAGTTCGTTGTTTTAATTTTTTCAATTGGGGTAATGGTTAGAATGTTGCTTGTCCAAGGTGTACACACTCTGGTTCATCTACATATTCTATATACCTATTTATGTAGAGATCCTCTTCCCCTGTAAATTATTACAGAGTGTTCCGTAAACCTTCCTTGCTATATGGTCGGTCTTTTTGATATATGTATATAATATGTATTTGTATACATATGGTAACGCTAATCTTCATTTATCCATTCCCCCCACCTTTCCTTTTAGATAAGCATAGTTTTTTTTTAATAAGTCTGTGATTGACTTTCTCTGTGGAAATATGTTCATTTGTGTCAGTTATTAGATAACGCCTATAAGTGATATCATAGGATATAGGACTTTTGCTTTCCGACTTACCTCATGTTCTGTGATTATCTCCAAGATCATCTATGGTGCCTCAAAGAGCAGTGTTTCATTGTTTTCCATGGCTAGTATTCATTGTGTACATGGACCACTTCTTCTTTATCCTTTCATCTGTTGATGGACATTTTGGTTGCTTCACTGTCTTGTCTATGGTGAATAAGGCTGCAGTGCAGCTTTTGCAGCCCGGGTCTTCTTCATTCTGGTCTTCTCAGGTGAGAGGCCCATTGGTGCGTCTGCTGGATTGAATGGTACCTCAATTTTTCCTTTTCAACGCAGCTCCTTTCTGTTCTCATTATTAGCGTTTAACCCTTTTGCATCTCACCAGCAGCTAGAGGGTACACAGTTCTCTAAAACCTCTTCAGCATTTATTGTTTGTAGACTTTTTGCCAATGGTCAGTCGACTGGTGTGAGTTGAAAACTTTTTGTAGATTAGATTGCATGAGTCTAATACTTCCTGAGGTGGAGCTTTTATCCATTTTCCTTTCTTTAAAAAGAGAGTGAGTAAAACTTACCTCTTCATACTATCTTCTTGAAAATTTGGCCTGTTTTGAATTTTTTGTATCCATTCCCTACCTCAGCACAATTTTGAGGGCAGGTGTCCTTTACAGCCCTGAGTCCTTGTGAATGGTAAGTGACCATTAGCTGTGGGTTAAAAGCTGCTCTTGCGGGAATCGGCCACAAGGCGGCAGCATTTCTCCTTTACCAAATCTGGTTTCTAGGGCAACAGAGCCTTACTGGAAGTGGTGTTCTAGGTTGTAAATTAGAATGGAATGTGCGAGGAAAAAGCCCTTTAAGTTTATGTCTCATTACTTCTTGTTGGTATTTTGAACTTAATTTTTATTTCTTATCACAGCAAACTTGATTACAATGTTTTGTTTGTTCTAGGTGTGCAAGATGTGGTTCTTTCACACATATGCATATATCTATTCTTCGGATCCTTTTCCCATGTAGGTTATGACACAATGTTGAGTAGTCTTCTCTTGGTATTGCGTAGGTCTTTGGTGATTATATATTTCACATGTGTTTGTATCTCTCTGTTAACCTCAATATGGTAATGTATCCAATCCTCACACCTTTCCATTTGGTGAACCATAAGTTTTTTTAATGAATCTATGATAGTGTTTCTCTGTGGAAATATCTTTGTTTGTATCATTTTTTAGGTAACACCTATATGTGATATGATAGGATATGTGTCTTTCGCTTTCTCACTTACTCCAAGTTGCGTGATTACTTCTAGACTCATCTATGGTGCTGCAAATGGCATTGTTTCATTTTTTCACTAGCTCTTATTCCATCTGTACAGGTAGCAGTACTTCTTTGTCCACCCATCTGTCGGTGGACTTTTTGGTTACTTCCATATCTTGGCTATTGTAATACTATGCAATGTAGATTTGCGTGCCTGTGTCCTTCCAATTCTCTCTTCTTCGTTTATAGGTCTAGGCATAGGTCTGCTAGATCATATGGTAGCTCAATGGTTACCTTTTAAAGGCACCTCTATTCTGTTCTCCTTAGTGGCTCTTTCCAGGTTACGTCCCACTTAAAGTGGAGGGTATGTATTTCTTCCCAGCACCTTCAGCATTTATTCTTTGTAGTTTTTGCTGATGGTTATTCTGAGTGGTGTGAGCTGATACCTCTTTGTGGTTGAATTTGCATGTGTCTCATAATGTGTTGAAATTGAGCTTTAAGACATGTCCTTTTAATTTTTCCAGCTGTGATTAGAGCTTATTTCTTCAAAGTGTTTTCTTAAAGTATGTGTCACCATTTGAAATAGTTTGGCCATTATCTCCCTCAAGACATTTTGAGGGCAGGTTTCATTTACAGCCCTGAAGTACTTGTTCATATGAAGTGACCATTAGCTCAGGCTTTAAACCTGCTTTTGCAGGTAATGGCCAGAGAGCGGCAGCCTTTCTACGTTCCCCATGCTGGTACTAGGGAAACAGACCTACCGGCCAGTGGTGTTCTTCGGTTATAAATTAGAGTGCAATGTGCCCGGATAAACCCACAAATGTTGATGTCTCCTTGCTTTTGTTTGTTTTTAATTTAATTTATATTTATTATTAGAGTAATATTCCATTGTGTACGTGGACCACTTCTTCTTGGTGCATTCCTCGGTTGATGGACATTTTCATTGCTTCCAAGTGCTGGCTATGGTAAATATTGCTGGCGTACAGGTTTGCCAGCCTGTGATTTTTGATTCTCATTTTCTCAGGTGATAGGCCAAGCAGTGGTTGTGATTGATTGACTGGTAGCTCAATGTTTCCCTTTTCAAAGCACCTACGTTGTGTTTTCATTAGTGGCTCTTTACATGCCCCCCCTTACAACCGAGGGTACGCATTTCTCCACACTCCCTTCACCGTTTATTTTTGGCAGCATTTTTCCTAATGGCCATTCTGATTGCTGTGAGCTGATAGGTTTTTGTAATATGGGTATGCATGACATTAAAATTTTTAAATTCATCATATTCCTACGCCTTTTTCTTTTCTCTTAAAAGAAAAAACCGTAAGTATAATAGAGCTCTTGAAATTGACTTCTTCGAAGGTTGCCCTCTTTTGAATTTTTTGGTCGATTTTTGACCCCAGAAATTTTTTGGAGGGCAGGTGTCATTTACAGAACTGCAAGTTGGTGAAAATTTAGTGACCTTTTGCAGTGGGTTCAAAGCTGCTGTTGTGGGAAACGTCCACAAGGAGGTAGCTTTTCTCCATTCCCCAATCTGGGTACTAGGGCAGCAGAGCCCTTCTGGAAGTCATTGTCCTAGGTTATAAATTAGAATGGAATTTGCCAGGAGAAATCCCCATAAGTTTATGTCTCATTACTTCTTCTTGGTTTTTAAAATTTTTTTAATCTGGGTAAAGTTTAGAATATTGTTTGTCCTAGGTGTACACCATCTGGTCCATTTGTACATTATGTATGTCTATTAATGTACAGATCCTCTTCCCATGTAAAATATTACAGTGTTCCATCGACCTCCCTTGCTATATGTTCGGTCTTTTTGATACATGTATATAATATGTATTTCTATATGTATAGTAACACTAATCCTCATTTCTCAATTTCCCCCCTCCTTTCCTTTTAGATGAGCATAGTTTGTTTTGTTTTCTAAGCCTGTGAGTGTCTTTCTCTTTGGAAATATGTTCATCTGTGTCAGTTATTAGATAATGCCATAAGTGATGATATAGGCTATAGGTCTTTTGCTTTCCGACCTACTTCATGTTTTGTGATTATCTCCAGGCTCATCTGTGGTGCCTCAAAGAGCAGCGCTTCAGTGTTTTCCATGGCTAATATTCCATTGTGTACATGGACCACTTCTTCTTGGTGCATTCCTCTGTTGATGGACATTTTCCTTGCTTCCAAGTGTTGCCTATGGTAAATATTGCTGGAGGGCAGGATTGCCAGCCTGTGATTTTTGATTTTCATTTTCTCAGGTGATAGACCCAGCAGTGGTTATGATTGATTGACTGGTATGGTAGCTCAACGTTTACCTTTTCAAGGCACCTCAATTGTGCTTTCATTAGTGGCTCTTACCACGTCCCCCTTAGAATCGAGGGTACGCACTTCTCCACAATCACGTCAGCATTTCTTGTTTGCAGCATATTTGTTGATGGCCATTCTGACTGGTGTGAGCTGATAGGTGTTTGTAATTTGGGTTTACATGTCTGTAAAAATTCCTACAATTCATCATTTTTCCACGCCTTTTTCTTTTCTGTTAAAAGAAAAAAGAACAAAAGTGTGAGTATAATATACCTCTTCAAATTTTCTTTTTGGAAGGTTGCACTCTAGAATTTTTTGGTCGATTTTCGACCTCAGTATTTTTTGGAGGGCAGGTGTCATTTACAGACCTGCAATTGGTGAATATTTAGTGACCTTTTGCAGTGGGTTTAAAGCTGCTGTTGTGGGAAACGGCCACAAGGATGCAGCATTTCTCCATTCCCAAATCTGGGTACTAGGGCAGCAGAGCCGTTCTGGAAGTCGTTTGCCTAGGTTGTAAATTTGAATGGAATGTGCCAGGAAAACCCCCCATAAGTTTATGTCTCATTACTCCTAGTTCGTTGTTTTAATTTTTTCAATTGGGGTAATGGTTAGAATGTTGCTTGTCCAAGGTGTACACACTCTGGTTCATCTACATATTCTATATACCTATTTATGTAGAGATCCTCTTCCCCTGTAAATTATTACAGAGTGTTCCGTAAACCTTCCTTGCTATATGGTCGGTCTTTTTGATATATGTATATAATATGTATTTGTATACATATGGTAACGCTAATCTTCATTTATCCATTCCCCCCACCTTTCCTTTTAGATAAGCATAGTTTTTTTTTAATAAGTCTGTGATTGACTTTCTCTGTGGAAATATGTTCATTTGTGTCAGTTATTAGATAACGCCTATAAGTGATATCATAGGATATAGGACTTTTGCTTTCCGACTTACCTCATGTTCTGTGATTATCTCCAAGATCATCTATGGTGCCTCAAAGAGCAGTGTTTCATTGTTTTCCATGGCTAGTATTCATTGTGTACATGGACCACTTCTTCTTTATCCTTTCATCTGTTGATGGACATTTTGGTTGCTTCACTGTCTTGTCTATGGTGAATAAGGCTGCAGTGCAGCTTTTGCAGCCCGGGTCTTCTTCATTCTGGTCTTCTCAGGTGAGAGGCCCATTGGTGCGTCTGCTGGATTGAATGGTACCTCAATTTTTCCTTTTCAACGCAGCTCCTTTCTGTTCTCATTATTAGCGTTTAACCCTTTTGCATCTCACCAGCAGCTAGAGGGTACACAGTTCTCTAAAACCTCTTCAGCATTTATTGTTTGTAGACTTTTTGCCAATGGTCAGTCGACTGGTGTGAGTTGAAAACTTTTTGTAGATTAGATTGCATGAGTCTAATACTTCCTGAGGTGGAGCTTTTATCCATTTTCCTTTCTTTAAAAAGAGAGTGAGTAAAACTTACCTCTTCATACTATCTTCTTGAAAATTTGGCCTGTTTTGAATTTTTTGTATCCATTCCCTACCTCAGCACAATTTTGAGGGCAGGTGTCCTTTACAGCCCTGAGTCCTTGTGAATGGTAAGTGACCATTAGCTGTGGGTTAAAAGCTGCTCTTGCGGGAATCGGCCACAAGGCGGCAGCATTTCTCCTTTACCAAATCTGGTTTCTAGGGCAACAGAGCCTTACTGGAAGTGGTGTTCTAGGTTGTAAATTAGAATGGAATGTGCGAGGAAAAAGCCCTTTAAGTTTATGTCTCATTACTTCTTGTTGGTATTTTGAACTTAATTTTTATTTCTTATCACAGCAAACTTGATTACAATGTTTTGTTTGTTCTAGGTGTGCAAGATGTGGTTCTTTCACACATATGCATATATCTATTCTTCGGATCCTTTTCCCATGTAGGTTATGACACAATGTTGAGTAGTCTTCTCTTGGTATTGCGTAGGTCTTTGGTGATTATATATTTCACATGTGTTTGTATCTCTCTGTTAACCTCAATATGGTAATGTATCCAATCCTCACACCTTTCCATTTGGTGAACCATAAGTTTTTTTAATGAATCTATGATAGTGTTTCTCTGTGGAAATATCTTTGTTTGTATCATTTTTTAGGTAACACCTATATGTGATATGATAGGATATGTGTCTTTCGCTTTCTCACTTACTCCAAGTTGCGTGATTACTTCTAGACTCATCTATGGTGCTGCAAATGGCATTGTTTCATTTTTTCACTAGCTCTTATTCCATCTGTACAGGTAGCAGTACTTCTTTGTCCACCCATCTGTCGGTGGACTTTTTGGTTACTTCCATATCTTGGCTATTGTAATACTATGCAATGTAGATTTGCGTGCCTGTGTCCTTCCAATTCTCTCTTCTTCGTTTATAGGTCTAGGCATAGGTCTGCTAGATCATATGGTAGCTCAATGGTTACCTTTTAAAGGCACCTCTATTCTGTTCTCCTTAGTGGCTCTTTCCAGGTTACGTCCCACTTAAAGTGGAGGGTATGTATTTCTTCCCAGCACCTTCAGCATTTATTCTTTGTAGTTTTTGCTGATGGTTATTCTGAGTGGTGTGAGCTGATACCTCTTTGTGGTTGAATTTGCATGTGTCTCATAATGTGTTGAAATTGAGCTTTAAGACATGTCCTTTTAATTTTTCCAGCTGTGATTAGAGCTTATTTCTTCAAAGTGTTTTCTTAAAGTATGTGTCACCATTTGAAATAGTTTGGCCATTATCTCCCTCAAGACATTTTGAGGGCAGGTTTCATTTACAGCCCTGAAGTACTTGTTCATATGAAGTGACCATTAGCTCAGGCTTTAAACCTGCTTTTGCAGGTAATGGCCAGAGAGCGGCAGCCTTTCTACGTTCCCCATGCTGGTACTAGGGAAACAGACCTACCGGCCAGTGGTGTTCTTCGGTTATAAATTAGAGTGCAATGTGCCCGGATAAACCCACAAATGTTGATGTCTCCTTGCTTTTGTTTGTTTTTAATTTAATTTATATTTATTATTAGAGTAATATTCCATTGTGTACGTGGACCACTTCTTCTTGGTGCATTCCTCGGTTGATGGACATTTTCATTGCTTCCAAGTGCTGGCTATGGTAAATATTGCTGGCGTACAGGTTTGCCAGCCTGTGATTTTTGATTCTCATTTTCTCAGGTGATAGGCCAAGCAGTGGTTGTGATTGATTGACTGGTAGCTCAATGTTTCCCTTTTCAAAGCACCTACGTTGTGTTTTCATTAGTGGCTCTTTACATGCCCCCCCTTACAACCGAGGGTACGCATTTCTCCACACTCCCTTCACCGTTTATTTTTGGCAGCATTTTTCCTAATGGCCATTCTGATTGCTGTGAGCTGATAGGTTTTTGTAATATGGGTATGCATGACATTAAAATTTTTAAATTCATCATATTCCTACGCCTTTTTCTTTTCTCTTAAAAGAAAAAACCGTAAGTATAATAGAGCTCTTGAAATTGACTTCTTCGAAGGTTGCCCTCTTTTGAATTTTTTGGTCGATTTTTGACCCCAGAAATTTTTTGGAGGGCAGGTGTCATTTACAGAACTGCAAGTTGGTGAAAATTTAGTGACCTTTTGCAGTGGGTTCAAAGCTGCTGTTGTGGGAAACGTCCACAAGGAGGTAGCTTTTCTCCATTCCCCAATCTGGGTACTAGGGCAGCAGAGCCCTTCTGGAAGTCATTGTCCTAGGTTATAAATTAGAATGGAATTTGCCAGGAGAAATCCCCATAAGTTTATGTCTCATTACTTCTTCTTGGTTTTTAAAATTTTTTTAATCTGGGTAAAGTTTAGAATATTGTTTGTCCTAGGTGTACACCATCTGGTCCATTTGTACATTATGTATGTCTATTAATGTACAGATCCTCTTCCCATGTAAAATATTACAGTGTTCCATCGACCTCCCTTGCTATATGTTCGGTCTTTTTGATACATGTATATAATATGTATTTCTATATGTATAGTAACACTAATCCTCATTTCTCAATTTCCCCCCTCCTTTCCTTTTAGATGAGCATAGTTTGTTTTGTTTTCTAAGCCTGTGAGTGTCTTTCTCTTTGGAAATATGTTCATCTGTGTCAGTTATTAGATAATGCCATAAGTGATGATATAGGCTATAGGTCTTTTGCTTTCCGACCTACTTCATGTTTTGTGATTATCTCCAGGCTCATCTGTGGTGCCTCAAAGAGCAGCGCTTCAGTGTTTTCCATGGCTAATATTCCATTGTGTACATGGACCACTTCTTCTTGGTGCATTCCTCTGTTGATGGACATTTTCCTTGCTTCCAAGTGTTGCCTATGGTAAATATTGCTGGAGGGCAGGATTGCCAGCCTGTGATTTTTGATTTTCATTTTCTCAGGTGATAGACCCAGCAGTGGTTATGATTGATTGACTGGTATGGTAGCTCAACGTTTACCTTTTCAAGGCACCTCAATTGTGCTTTCATTAGTGGCTCTTACCACGTCCCCCTTAGAATCGAGGGTACGCACTTCTCCACAATCACGTCAGCATTTCTTGTTTGCAGCATATTTGTTGATGGCCATTCTGACTGGTGTGAGCTGATAGGTGTTTGTAATTTGGGTTTACATGTCTGTAAAAATTCCTACAATTCATCATTTTTCCACGCCTTTTTCTTTTCTGTTAAAAGAAAAAAGAACAAAAGTGTGAGTATAATATACCTCTTCAAATTTTCTTTTTGGAAGGTTGCACTCTAGAATTTTTTGGTCGATTTTCGACCTCAGTATTTTTTGGAGGGCAGGTGTCATTTACAGACCTGCAATTGGTGAATATTTAGTGACCTTTTGCAGTGGGTTTAAAGCTGCTGTTGTGGGAAACGGCCACAAGGATGCAGCATTTCTCCATTCCCAAATCTGGGTACTAGGGCAGCAGAGCCGTTCTGGAAGTCGTTTGCCTAGGTTGTAAATTTGAATGGAATGTGCCAGGAAAACCCCCCATAAGTTTATGTCTCATTACTCCTAGTTCGTTGTTTTAATTTTTTCAATTGGGGTAATGGTTAGAATGTTGCTTGTCCAAGGTGTACACACTCTGGTTCATCTACATATTCTATATACCTATTTATGTAGAGATCCTCTTCCCCTGTAAATTATTACAGAGTGTTCCGTAAACCTTCCTTGCTATATGGTCGGTCTTTTTGATATATGTATATAATATGTATTTGTATACATATGGTAACGCTAATCTTCATTTATCCATTCCCCCCACCTTTCCTTTTAGATAAGCATAGTTTTTTTTTAATAAGTCTGTGATTGACTTTCTCTGTGGAAATATGTTCATTTGTGTCAGTTATTAGATAACGCCTATAAGTGATATCATAGGATATAGGACTTTTGCTTTCCGACTTACCTCATGTTCTGTGATTATCTCCAAGATCATCTATGGTGCCTCAAAGAGCAGTGTTTCATTGTTTTCCATGGCTAGTATTCATTGTGTACATGGACCACTTCTTCTTTATCCTTTCATCTGTTGATGGACATTTTGGTTGCTTCACTGTCTTGTCTATGGTGAATAAGGCTGCAGTGCAGCTTTTGCAGCCCGGGTCTTCTTCATTCTGGTCTTCTCAGGTGAGAGGCCCATTGGTGCGTCTGCTGGATTGAATGGTACCTCAATTTTTCCTTTTCAACGCAGCTCCTTTCTGTTCTCATTATTAGCGTTTAACCCTTTTGCATCTCACCAGCAGCTAGAGGGTACACAGTTCTCTAAAACCTCTTCAGCATTTATTGTTTGTAGACTTTTTGCCAATGGTCAGTCGACTGGTGTGAGTTGAAAACTTTTTGTAGATTAGATTGCATGAGTCTAATACTTCCTGAGGTGGAGCTTTTATCCATTTTCCTTTCTTTAAAAAGAGAGTGAGTAAAACTTACCTCTTCATACTATCTTCTTGAAAATTTGGCCTGTTTTGAATTTTTTGTATCCATTCCCTACCTCAGCACAATTTTGAGGGCAGGTGTCCTTTACAGCCCTGAGTCCTTGTGAATGGTAAGTGACCATTAGCTGTGGGTTAAAAGCTGCTCTTGCGGGAATCGGCCACAAGGCGGCAGCATTTCTCCTTTACCAAATCTGGTTTCTAGGGCAACAGAGCCTTACTGGAAGTGGTGTTCTAGGTTGTAAATTAGAATGGAATGTGCGAGGAAAAAGCCCTTTAAGTTTATGTCTCATTACTTCTTGTTGGTATTTTGAACTTAATTTTTATTTCTTATCACAGCAAACTTGATTACAATGTTTTGTTTGTTCTAGGTGTGCAAGATGTGGTTCTTTCACACATATGCATATATCTATTCTTCGGATCCTTTTCCCATGTAGGTTATGACACAATGTTGAGTAGTCTTCTCTTGGTATTGCGTAGGTCTTTGGTGATTATATATTTCACATGTGTTTGTATCTCTCTGTTAACCTCAATATGGTAATGTATCCAATCCTCACACCTTTCCATTTGGTGAACCATAAGTTTTTTTAATGAATCTATGATAGTGTTTCTCTGTGGAAATATCTTTGTTTGTATCATTTTTTAGGTAACACCTATATGTGATATGATAGGATATGTGTCTTTCGCTTTCTCACTTACTCCAAGTTGCGTGATTACTTCTAGACTCATCTATGGTGCTGCAAATGGCATTGTTTCATTTTTTCACTAGCTCTTATTCCATCTGTACAGGTAGCAGTACTTCTTTGTCCACCCATCTGTCGGTGGACTTTTTGGTTACTTCCATATCTTGGCTATTGTAATACTATGCAATGTAGATTTGCGTGCCTGTGTCCTTCCAATTCTCTCTTCTTCGTTTATAGGTCTAGGCATAGGTCTGCTAGATCATATGGTAGCTCAATGGTTACCTTTTAAAGGCACCTCTATTCTGTTCTCCTTAGTGGCTCTTTCCAGGTTACGTCCCACTTAAAGTGGAGGGTATGTATTTCTTCCCAGCACCTTCAGCATTTATTCTTTGTAGTTTTTGCTGATGGTTATTCTGAGTGGTGTGAGCTGATACCTCTTTGTGGTTGAATTTGCATGTGTCTCATAATGTGTTGAAATTGAGCTTTAAGACATGTCCTTTTAATTTTTCCAGCTGTGATTAGAGCTTATTTCTTCAAAGTGTTTTCTTAAAGTATGTGTCACCATTTGAAATAGTTTGGCCATTATCTCCCTCAAGACATTTTGAGGGCAGGTTTCATTTACAGCCCTGAAGTACTTGTTCATATGAAGTGACCATTAGCTCAGGCTTTAAACCTGCTTTTGCAGGTAATGGCCAGAGAGCGGCAGCCTTTCTACGTTCCCCATGCTGGTACTAGGGAAACAGACCTACCGGCCAGTGGTGTTCTTCGGTTATAAATTAGAGTGCAATGTGCCCGGATAAACCCACAAATGTTGATGTCTCCTTGCTTTTGTTTGTTTTTAATTTAATTTATATTTATTATTAGAGTAATATTCCATTGTGTACGTGGACCACTTCTTCTTGGTGCATTCCTCGGTTGATGGACATTTTCATTGCTTCCAAGTGCTGGCTATGGTAAATATTGCTGGCGTTCAGGTTTGCCAGCCTGTGATTTTTGATTCTCATTTTCTCAGGTGATAGGCCAAGCAGTGGTTGTGATTGATTGACTGGTAGCTCAGTGTTTCCCTTTTCAAAGCACCTACGTTGTGTTTTCATTAGTGGCTCTTTACATGCCCCCCCTTACAACCGAGGGTACGCATTTCTCCACACTCCCTTCACCGTTTATTTTTGGCAGCATTTTTCCTAATGGCCATTCTGATTGCTGTGAGCTGATAGGTTTTTGTAATATGGGTATGCATGACATTAAAATTTTTAAATTCATCATATTCCTACGCCTTTTTCTTTTCTCTTAAAAGAAAAAACCGTAAGTATAATAGAGCTCTTGAAATTGACTTCTTCGAAGGTTGCCCTCTTTTGAATTTTTTGGTCGATTTTTGACCCCAGAAATTTTTTGGAGGGCAGGTGTCATTTACAGAACTGCAAGTTGGTGAAAATTTAGTGACCTTTTGCAGTGGGTTCAAAGCTGCTGTTGTGGGAAACGTCCACAAGGAGGTAGCTTTTCTCCATTCCCCAATCTGGGTACTAGGGCAGCAGAGCCCTTCTGGAAGTCATTGTCCTAGGTTATAAATTAGAATGGAATTTGCCAGGAGAAATCCCCATAAGTTTATGTCTCATTACTTCTTCTTGGTTTTTAAAATTTTTTTAATCTGGGTAAAGTTTAGAATATTGTTTGTCCTAGGTGTACACCATCTGGTCCATTTGTACATTATGTATGTCTATTAATGTACAGATCCTCTTCCCATGTAAAATATTACAGTGTTCCATCGACCTCCCTTGCTATATGTTCGGTCTTTTTGATACATGTATATAATATGTATTTCTATATGTATAGTAACACTAATCCTCATTTCTCAATTTCCCCCCTCCTTTCCTTTTAGATGAGCATAGTTTGTTTTGTTTTCTAAGCCTGTGAGTGTCTTTCTCTTTGGAAATATGTTCATCTGTGTCAGTTATTAGATAATGCCATAAGTGATGATATAGGCTATAGGTCTTTTGCTTTCCGACCTACTTCATGTTTTGTGATTATCTCCAGGCTCATCTGTGGTGCCTCAAAGAGCAGCGCTTCAGTGTTTTCCATGGCTAATATTCCATTGTGTACATGGACCACTTCTTCTTGGTGCATTCCTCTGTTGATGGACATTTTCCTTGCTTCCAAGTGTTGCCTATGGTAAATATTGCTGGAGGGCAGGATTGCCAGCCTGTGATTTTTGATTTTCATTTTCTCAGGTGATAGACCCAGCAGTGGTTATGATTGATTGACTGGTATGGTAGCTCAACGTTTACCTTTTCAAGGCACCTCAATTGTGCTTTCATTAGTGGCTCTTACCACGTCCCCCTTAGAATCGAGGGTACGCACTTCTCCACAATCACGTCAGCATTTCTTGTTTGCAGCATATTTGTTGATGGCCATTCTGACTGGTGTGAGCTGATAGGTGTTTGTAATTTGGGTTTACATGTCTGTAAAAATTCCTACAATTCATCATTTTTCCACGCCTTTTTCTTTTCTGTTAAAAGAAAAAAGAACAAAAGTGTGAGTATAATATACCTCTTCAAATTTTCTTTTTGGAAGGTTGCACTCTAGAATTTTTTGGTCGATTTTCGACCTCAGTATTTTTTGGAGGGCAGGTGTCATTTACAGACCTGCAATAGGTGAATATTTAGTGACCTTTTGCAGTGGGTTTAAAGCTGCTGTTGTGGGAAACGGCCACAAGGATGCAGCATTTCTCCATTCCCAAATCTGGGTACTAGGGCAGCAGAGCCGTTCTGGAAGTCGTTTGCCTAGGTTGTAAATTTGAATGGAATGTGCCAGGAAAACCCCCCATAAGTTTATGTCTCATTACTCCTAGTTCGTTGTTTTAATTTTTTCAATTGGGGTAATGGTTAGAATGTTGCTTGTCCAAGGTGTACACACTCTGGTTCATCTACATATTCTATATACCTATTTATGTAGAGATCCTCTTCCCCTGTAAATTATTACAGAGTGTTCCGTAAACCTTCCTTGCTATATGGTCGGTCTTTTTGATATATGTATATAATATGTATTTGTATACATATGGTAACGCTAATCTTCATTTATCCATTCCCCCCACCTTTCCTTTTAGATAAGCATAGTTTTTTTTTAATAAGTCTGTGATTGACTTTCTCTGTGGAAATATGTTCATTTGTGTCAGTTATTAGATAACGCCTATAAGTGATATCATAGGATATAGGACTTTTGCTTTCCGACTTACCTCATGTTCTGTGATTATCTCCAAGATCATCTATGGTGCCTCAAAGAGCAGTGTTTCATTGTTTTCCATGGCTAGTATTCATTGTGTACATGGACCACTTCTTCTTTATCCTTTCATCTGTTGATGGACATTTTGGTTGCTTCACTGTCTTGTCTATGGTGAATAAGGCTGCAGTGCAGCTTTTGCAGCCCGGGTCTTCTTCATTCTGGTCTTCTCAGGTGAGAGGCCCATTGGTGCGCCTGCTGGATTGAATGGTACCTCAATTTTTCCTTTTCAACGCAGCTCCTTTCTGTTCTCATTATTAGCGTTTAACCCTTTTGCATCTCACCAGCAGCTAGAGGGTACACAGTTCTCTAAAACCTCTTCAGCATTTATTGTTTGTAGACTTTTTGCCAATGGTCAGTCGACTGGTGTGAGTTGAAAACTTTTTGTAGATTAGATTGCATGAGTCTAATACTTCCTGAGGTGGAGCTTTTATCCATTTTCCTTTCTTTAAAAAGAGAGTGAGTAAAACTTACCTCTTCATACTATCTTCTTGAAAATTTGGCCTGTTTTGAATTTTTTGTATCCATTCCCTACCTCAGCACAATTTTGAGGGCAGGTGTCCTTTACAGCCCTGAGTCCTTGTGAATGGTAAGTGACCATTAGCTGTGGGTTAAAAGCTGCTCTTGCGGGAATCGGCCACAAGGCGGCAGCATTTCTCCTTTACCAAATCTGGTTTCTAGGGCAACAGAGCCTTACTGGAAGTGGTGTTCTAGGTTGTAAATTAGAATGGAATGTGCGAGGAAAAAGCCCTTTAAGTTTATGTCTCATTACTTCTTGTTGGTATTTTGAACTTAATTTTTATTTCTTATCACAGCAAACTTGATTACAATGTTTTGTTTGTTCTAGGTGTGCAAGATGTGGTTCTTTCACACATATGCATATATCTATTCTTCGGATCCTTTTCCCATGTAGGTTATGACACAATGTTGAGTAGTCTTCTCTTGGTATTGCGTAGGTCTTTGGTGATTATATATTTCACATGTGTTTGTATCTCTCTGTTAACCTCAATATGGTAATGTATCCAATCCTCACACCTTTCCATTTGGTGAACCATAAGTTTTTTTAATGAATCTATGATAGTGTTTCTCTGTGGAAATATCTTTGTTTGTATCATTTTTTAGGTAACACCTATATGTGATATGATAGGATATGTGTCTTTCGCTTTCTCACTTACTCCAAGTTGCGTGATTACTTCTAGACTCATCTATGGTGCTGCAAATGGCATTGTTTCATTTTTTCACTAGCTCTTATTCCATCTGTACAGGTAGCAGTACTTCTTTGTCCACCCATCTGTCGGTGGACTTTTTGGTTACTTCCATATCTTGGCTATTGTAATACTATGCAATGTAGATTTGCGTGCCTGTGTCCTTCCAATTCTCTCTTCTTCGTTTATAGGTCTAGGCATAGGTCTGCTAGATCATATGGTAGCTCAATGGTTACCTTTTAAAGGCACCTCTATTCTGTTCTCCTTAGTGGCTCTTTCCAGGTTACGTCCCACTTAAAGTGGAGGGTATGTATTTCTTCCCAGCACCTTCAGCATTTATTCTTTGTAGTTTTTGCTGATGGTTATTCTGAGTGGTGTGAGCTGATACCTCTTTGTGGTTGAATTTGCATGTGTCTCATAATGTGTTGAAATTGAGCTTTAAGACATGTCCTTTTAATTTTTCCAGCTGTGATTAGAGCTTATTTCTTCAAAGTGTTTTCTTAAAGTATGTGTCACCATTTGAAATAGTTTGGCCATTATCTCCCTCAAGACATTTTGAGGGCAGGTTTCATTTACAGCCCTGAAGTACTTGTTCATATGAAGTGACCATTAGCTCAGGCTTTAAACCTGCTTTTGCAGGTAATGGCCAGAGAGCGGCAGCCTTTCTACGTTCCCCATGCTGGTACTAGGGAAACAGACCTACCGGCCAGTGGTGTTCTTCGGTTATAAATTAGAGTGCAATGTGCCCGGATAAACCCACAAATGTTGATGTCTCCTTGCTTTTGTTTGTTTTTAATTTAATTTATATTTATTATTAGAGTAATATTCCATTGTGTACGTGGACCACTTCTTCTTGGTGCATTCCTCGGTTGATGGACATTTTCATTGCTTCCAAGTGCTGGCTATGGTAAATATTGCTGGCGTTCAGGTTTGCCAGCCTGTGATTTTTGATTCTCATTTTCTCAGGTGATAGGCCAAGCAGTGGTTGTGATTGATTGACTGGTAGCTCAATGTTTCCCTTTTCAAAGCACCTACGTTGTGTTTTCATTAGTGGCTCTTTACATGCCCCCCCTTACAACCGAGGGTACGCATTTCTCCACACTCCCTTCACCGTTTATTTTTGGCAGCATTTTTCCTAATGGCCATTCTGATTGCTGTGAGCTGATAGGTTTTTGTAATATGGGTATGCATGACATTAAAATTTTTAAATTCATCATATTCCTACGCCTTTTTCTTTTCTCTTAAAAGAAAAAACCGTAAGTATAATAGAGCTCTTGAAATTGACTTCTTCGAAGGTTGCCCTCTTTTGAATTTTTTGGTCGATTTTTGACCCCAGAAATTTTTTGGAGGGCAGGTGTCATTTACAGAACTGCAAGTTGGTGAAAATTTAGTGACCTTTTGCAGTGGGTTCAAAGCTGCTGTTGTGGGAAACGTCCACAAGGAGGTAGCTTTTCTCCATTCCCCAATCTGGGTACTAGGGCAGCAGAGCCCTTCTGGAAGTCATTGTCCTAGGTTATAAATTAGAATGGAATTTGCCAGGAGAAATCCCCATAAGTTTATGTCTCATTACTTCTTCTTGGTTTTTAAAATTTTTTTAATCTGGGTAAAGTTTAGAATATTGTTTGTCCTAGGTGTACACCATCTGGTCCATTTGTACATTATGTATGTCTATTAATGTACAGATCCTCTTCCCATGTAAAATATTACAGTGTTCCATCGACCTCCCTTGCTATATGTTCGGTCTTTTTGATACATGTATATAATATGTATTTCTATATGTATAGTAACACTAATCCTCATTTCTCAATTTCCCCCCTCCTTTCCTTTTAGATGAGCATAGTTTGTTTTGTTTTCTAAGCCTGTGAGTGTCTTTCTCTTTGGAAATATGTTCATCTGTGTCAGTTATTAGATAATGCCATAAGTGATGATATAGGCTATAGGTCTTTTGCTTTCCGACCTACTTCATGTTTTGTGATTATCTCCAGGCTCATCTGTGGTGCCTCAAAGAGCAGCGCTTCAGTGTTTTCCATGGCTAATATTCCATTGTGTACATGGACCACTTCTTCTTGGTGCATTCCTCTGTTGATGGACATTTTCCTTGCTTCCAAGTGTTGCCTATGGTAAATATTGCTGGAGGGCAGGATTGCCAGCCTGTGATTTTTGATTTTCATTTTCTCAGGTGATAGACCCAGCAGTGGTTATGATTGATTGACTGGTATGGTAGCTCAACGTTTACCTTTTCAAGGCACCTCAATTGTGCTTTCATTAGTGGCTCTTACCACGTCCCCCTTAGAATCGAGGGTACGCACTTCTCCACAATCACGTCAGCATTTCTTGTTTGCAGCATATTTGTTGATGGCCATTCTGACTGGTGTGAGCTGATAGGTGTTTGTAATTTGGGTTTACATGTCTGTAAAAATTCCTACAATTCATCATTTTTCCACGCCTTTTTCTTTTCTGTTAAAAGAAAAAAGAACAAAAGTGTGAGTATAATATACCTCTTCATATTTTCTTTTTGGAAGGTTGCACTCTAGAATTTTTTGGTCGATTTTCGACCTCAGTATTTTTTGGAGGGCAGGTGTCATTTACAGACCTGCAATTGGTGAATATTTAGTGACCTTTTGCAGTGGGTTTAAAGCTGCTGTTGTGGGAAACGGCCACAAGGATGCAGCATTTCTCCATTCCCAAATCTGGGTACTAGGGCAGCAGAGCCGTTCTGGAAGTCGTTTGCCTAGGTTGTAAATTTGAATGGAATGTGCCAGGAAAACCCCCCATAAGTTTATGTCTCATTACTCCTAGTTCGTTGTTTTAATTTTTTCAATTGGGGTAATGGTTAGAATGTTGCTTGTCCAAGGTGTACACACTCTGGTTCACCTACATATTCTATATACCTATTTATGTAGAGATCCTCTTCCCCTGTAAATTATTACAGAGTGTTCCGTAAACCTTCCTTGCTATATGGTCGGTCTTTTTGATATATGTATATAATATGTATTTGTATACATATGGTAACGCTAATCTTCATTTATCCATTCCCCCCACCTTTCCTTTTAGATAAGCATAGTTTTTTTTTAATAAGTCTGTGATTGACTTTCTCTGTGGAAATATGTTCATTTGTGTCAGTTATTAGATAACGCCTATAAGTGATATCATAGGATATAGGACTTTTGCTTTCCGACTTACCTCATGTTCTGTGATTATCTCCAAGATCATCTATGGTGCCTCAAAGAGCAGTGTTTCATTGTTTTCCATGGCTAGTATTCATTGTGTACATGGACCACTTCTTCTTTATCCTTTCATCTGTTGATGGACATTTTGGTTGCTTCACTGTCTTGGCTATGGTGAATAAGGCTGCAGTGCAGCTTTTGCAGCCCGGGTCTTCTTCATTCTGGTCTTCTCAGGTGAGAGGCCCATTGGTGCGCCTGCTGGATTGAATGGTACCTCAATTTTTCCTTTTCAACGCAGCTCCTTTCTGTTCTCATTATTAGCGTTTAACCCTTTTGCATCTCACCAGCAGCTAGAGGGTACACAGTTCTCTAAAACCTCTTCAGCATTTATTGTTTGTAGACTTTTTGCCAATGGTCAGTCGACTGGTGTGAGTTGAAAACTTTTTGTAGATTAGATTGCATGAGTCTAATACTTCCTGAGGTGGAGCTTTTATCCATTTTCCTTTCTTTAAAAAGAGAGTGAGTAAAACTTACCTCTTCATACTATCTTCTTGAAAATTTGGCCTGTTTTGAATTTTTTGTATCCATTCCCTACCTCAGCACAATTTTGAGGGCAGGTGTCCTTTACAGCCCTGAGTCCTTGTGAATGGTAAGTGACCATTAGCTGTGGGTTAAAAGCTGCTCTTGCGGGAATCGGCCACAAGGCGGCAGCATTTCTCCTTTACCAAATCTGGTTTCTAGGGCAACAGAGCCTTACTGGAAGTGGTGTTCTAGGTTGTAAATTAGAATGGAATGTGCGAGGAAAAAGCCCTTTAAGTTTATGTCTCATTACTTCTTGTTGGTATTTTGAACTTAATTTTTATTTCTTATCACAGCAAACTTGATTACAATGTTTTGTTTGTTCTAGGTGTGCAAGATGTGGTTCTTTCACACATATGCATATATCTATTCTTCGGATCCTTTTCCCATGTAGGTTATGACACAATGTTGAGTAGTCTTCTCTTGGTATTGCGTAGGTCTTTGGTGATTATATATTTCACATGTGTTTGTATCTCTCTGTTAACCTCAATATGGTAATGTATCCAATCCTCACACCTTTCCATTTGGTGAACCATAAGTTTTTTTAATGAATCTATGATAGTGTTTCTCTGTGGAAATATCTTTGTTTGTATCATTTTTTAGGTAACACCTATATGTGATATGATAGGATATGTGTCTTTCGCTTTCTCACTTACTCCAAGTTGCGTGATTACTTCTAGACTCATCTATGGTGCTGCAAATGGCATTGTTTCATTTTTTCACTAGCTCTTATTCCATCTGTACAGGTAGCAGTACTTCTTTGTCCACCCATCTGTCGGTGGACTTTTTGGTTACTTCCATATCTTGGCTATTGTAATACTATGCAATGTAGATTTGCGTGCCTGTGTCCTTCCAATTCTCTCTTCTTCGTTTATAGGTCTAGGCATAGGTCTGCTAGATCATATGGTAGCTCAATGGTTACCTTTTAAAGGCACCTCTATTCTGTTCTCCTTAGTGGCTCTTTCCAGGTTACGTCCCACTTAAAGTGGAGGGTATGTATTTCTTCCCAGCACCTTCAGCATTTATTCTTTGTAGTTTTTGCTGATGGTTATTCTGAGTGGTGTGAGCTGATACCTCTTTGTGGTTGAATTTGCATGTGTCTCATAATGTGTTGAAATTGAGCTTTAAGACATGTCCTTTTAATTTTTCCAGCTGTGATTAGAGCTTATTTCTTCAAAGTGTTTTCTTAAAGTATGTGTCACCATTTGAAATAGTTTGGCCATTATCTCCCTCAAGACATTTTGAGGGCAGGTTTCATTTACAGCCCTGAAGTACTTGTTCATATGAAGTGACCATTAGCTCAGGCTTTAAACCTGCTTTTGCAGGTAATGGCCAGAGAGCGGCAGCCTTTCTACGTTCCCCATGCTGGTACTAGGGAAACAGACCTACCGGCCAGTGGTGTTCTTCGGTTATAAATTAGAGTGCAATGTGCCCGGATAAACCCACAAATGTTGATGTCTCCTTGCTTTTGTTTGTTTTTAATTTAATTTATATTTATTATTAGAGTAATATTCCATTGTGTACGTGGACCACTTCTTCTTGGTGCATTCCTCGGTTGATGGACATTTTCATTGCTTCCAAGTGCTGGCTATGGTAAATATTGCTGGCGTACAGGTTTGCCAGCCTGTGATTTTTGATTCTCATTTTCTCAGGTGATAGGCCAAGCAGTGGTTGTGATTGATTGACTGGTAGCTCAATGTTTCCCTTTTCAAAGCACCTACGTTGTGTTTTCATTAGTGGCTCTTTACATGCCCCCCCTTACAACCGAGGGTACGCATTTCTCCACACTCCCTTCACCGTTTATTTTTGGCAGCATTTTTCCTAATGGCCATTCTGATTGCTGTGAGCTGATAGGTTTTTGTAATATGGGTATGCATGACATTAAAATTTTTAAATTCATCATATTCCTACGCCTTTTTCTTTTCTCTTAAAAGAAAAAACCGTAAGTATAATAGAGCTCTTGAAATTGACTTCTTCGAAGGTTGCCCTCTTTTGAATTTTTTGGTCGATTTTTGACCCCAGAAATTTTTTGGAGGGCAGGTGTCATTTACAGAACTGCAAGTTGGTGAAAATTTAGTGACCTTTTGCAGTGGGTTCAAAGCTGCTGTTGTGGGAAACGTCCACAAGGAGGTAGCTTTTCTCCATTCCCCAATCTGGGTACTAGGGCAGCAGAGCCCTTCTGGAAGTCATTGTCCTAGGTTATAAATTAGAATGGAATTTGCCAGGAGAAATCCCCATAAGTTTATGTCTCATTACTTCTTCTTGGTTTTTAAAATTTTTTTAATCTGGGTAAAGTTTAGAATATTGTTTGTCCTAGGTGTACACCATCTGGTCCATTTGTACATTATGTATGTCTATTAATGTACAGATCCTCTTCCCATGTAAAATATTACAGTGTTCCATCGACCTCCCTTGCTATATGTTCGGTCTTTTTGATACATGTATATAATATGTATTTCTATATGTATAGTAACACTAATCCTCATTTCTCAATTTCCCCCCTCCTTTCCTTTTAGATGAGCATAGTTTGTTTTGTTTTCTAAGCCTGTGAGTGTCTTTCTCTTTGGAAATATGTTCATCTGTGTCAGTTATTAGATAATGCCATAAGTGATGATATAGGCTATAGGTCTTTTGCTTTCCGACCTACTTCATGTTTTGTGATTATCTCCAGGCTCATCTGTGGTGCCTCAAAGAGCAGCGCTTCAGTGTTTTCCATGGCTAATATTCCATTGTGTACATGGACCACTTCTTCTTGGTGCATTCCTCTGTTGATGGACATTTTCCTTGCTTCCAAGTGTTGCCTATGGTAAATATTGCTGGAGGGCAGGATTGCCAGCCTGTGATTTTTGATTTTCATTTTCTCAGGTGATAGACCCAGCAGTGGTTATGATTGATTGACTGGTATGGTAGCTCAACGTTTACCTTTTCAAGGCACCTCAATTGTGCTTTCATTAGTGGCTCTTACCACGTCCCCCTTAGAATCGAGGGTACGCACTTCTCCACAATCACGTCAGCATTTCTTGTTTGCAGCATATTTGTTGATGGCCATTCTGACTGGTGTGAGCTGATAGGTGTTTGTAATTTGGGTTTACATGTCTGTAAAAATTCCTACAATTCATCATTTTTCCACGCCTTTTTCTTTTCTGTTAAAAGAAAAAAGAACAAAAGTGTGAGTATAATATACCTCTTCATATTTTCTTTTTGGAAGGTTGCACTCTAGAATTTTTTGGTCGATTTTCGACCTCAGTATTTTTTGGAGGGCAGGTGTCATTTACAGACCTGCAATTGGTGAATATTTAGTGACCTTTTGCAGTGGGTTTAAAGCTGCTGTTGTGGGAAACGGCCACAAGGATGCAGCATTTCTCCATTCCCAAATCTGGGTACTAGGGCAGCAGAGCCGTTCTGGAAGTCGTTTGCCTAGGTTGTAAATTTGAATGGAATGTGCCAGGAAAACCCCCCATAAGTTTATGTCTCATTACTCCTAGTTCGTTGTTTTAATTTTTTCAATTGGGGTAATGGTTAGAATGTTGCTTGTCCAAGGTGTACACACTCTGGTTCACCTACATATTCTATATACCTATTTATGTAGAGATCCTCTTCCCCTGTAAATTATTACAGAGTGTTCCGTAAACCTTCCTTGCTATATGGTCGGTCTTTTTGATATATGTATATAATATGTATTTGTATACATATGGTAACGCTAATCTTCATTTATCCATTCCCCCCACCTTTCCTTTTAGATAAGCATAGTTTTTTTTTTAATAAGTCTGTGATTGACTTTCTCTGTGGAAATATGTTCATTTGTGTCAGTTATTAGATAACGCCTATAAGTGATATCATAGGATATAGGACTTTTGCTTTCCGACTTACCTCATGTTCTGTGATTATCTCCAAGATCATCTATGGTGCCTCAAAGAGCAGTGTTTCATTGTTTTCCATGGCTAGTATTCATTGTGTACATGGACCACTTCTTCTTTATCCTTTCATCTGTTGATGGACATTTTGGTTGCTTCACTGTCTTGTCTATGGTGAATAAGGCTGCAGTGCAGCTTTTGCAGCCCGGGTCTTCTTCATTCTGGTCTTCTCAGGTGAGAGGCCCATTGGTGCGCCTGCTGGATTGAATGGTACCTCAATTTTTCCTTTTCAACGCAGCTCCTTTCTGTTCTCATTATTAGCGTTTAACCCTTTTGCATCTCACCAGCAGCTAGAGGGTACACAGTTCTCTAAAACCTCTTCAGCATTTATTGTTTGTAGACTTTTTGCCAATGGTCAGTCGACTGGTGTGAGTTGAAAACTTTTTGTAGATTAGATTGCATGAGTCTAATACTTCCTGAGGTGGAGCTTTTATCCATTTTCCTTTCTTTAAAAAGAGAGTGAGTAAAACTTACCTCTTCATACTATCTTCTTGAAAATTTGGCCTGTTTTGAATTTTTTGTATCCATTCCCTACCTCAGCACAATTTTGAGGGCAGGTGTCCTTTACAGCCCTGAGTCCTTGTGAATGGTAAGTGACCATTAGCTGTGGGTTAAAAGCTGCTCTTGCGGGAATTGGCCACAAGGCGGCAGCATTTCTCCTTTACCAAATCTGGTTTCTAGGGCAACAGAGCCTTACTGGAAGTGGTGTTCTAGGTTGTAAATTAGAATGGAATGTGCGAGGAAAAAGCCCTTTAAGTTTATGTCTCATTACTTCTTGTTGGTATTTTGAACTTAATTTTTATTTCTTATCACAGCAAACTTGATTACAATGTTTTGTTTGTTCTAGGTGTGCAAGATGTGGTTCTTTCACACATATGCATATATCTATTCTTCGGATCCTTTTCCCATGTAGGTTATGACACAATGTTGAGTAGTCTTCTCTTGGTATTGCGTAGGTCTTTGGTGATTATATATTTCACATATGTTTGTATCTCTCTGTTAACCTCAATATGGTAATGTATCCAATCCTCACACCTTTCCATTTGGTGAACCATAAGTTTTTTTAATGAATCTATGATAGTGTTTCTCTGTGGAAATATCTTTGTTTGTATCATTTTTTAGGTAACACCTATATGTGATATGATAGGATATGTGTCTTTCGCTTTCTCACTTACTCCAAGTTGCGTGATTACTTCTAGACTCATCTATGGTGCTGCAAATGGCATTGTTTCATTTTTTCACTAGCTCTTATTCCATCTGTACAGGTAGCAGTACTTCTTTGTCCACCCATCTGTCGGTGGACTTTTTGGTTACTTCCATATCTTGGCTATTGTAATACTATGCAATGTAGATTTGCGTGCCTGTGTCCTTCCAATTCTCTCTTCTTCGTTTATAGGTCTAGGCATAGGTCTGCTAGATCATATGGTAGCTCAATGGTTACCTTTTAAAGGCACCTCTATTCTGTTCTCCTTAGTGGCTCTTTCCAGGTTACGTCCCACTTAAAGTGGAGGGTATGTATTTCTTCCCAGCACCTTCAGCATTTATTCTTTGTAGTTTTTGCTGATGGTTATTCTGAGTGGTGTGAGCTGATACCTCTTTGTGGTTGAATTTGCATGTGTCTCATAATGTGTTGAAATTGAGCTTTAAGACATGTCCTTTTAATTTTTCCAGCTGTGATTAGAGCTTATTTCTTCAAAGTGTTTTCTTAAAGTATGTGTCACCATTTGAAATAGTTTGGCCATTATCTCCCTCAAGACATTTTGAGGGCAGGTTTCATTTACAGCCCTGAAGTACTTGTTCATATGAAGTGACCATTAGCTCAGGCTTTAAACCTGCTTTTGCAGGTAATGGCCAGAGAGCGGCAGCCTTTCTACGTTCCCCATGCTGGTACTAGGGAAACAGACCTACCGGCCAGTGGTGTTCTTCGGTTATAAATTAGAGTGCAATGTGCCCGGATAAACCCACAAATGTTGATGTCTCCTTGCTTTTGTTTGTTTTTAATTTAATTTATATTTATTATTAGAGTAATATTCCATTGTGTACGTGGACCACTTCTTCTTGGTGCATTCCTCGGTTGATGGACATTTTCATTGCTTCCAAGTGCTGGCTATGGTAAATATTGCTGGCGTACAGGTTTGCCAGCCTGTGATTTTTGATTCTCATTTTCTCAGGTGATAGGCCAAGCAGTGGTTGTGATTGATTGACTGGTAGCTCAATGTTTCCCTTTTCAAAGCACCTACGTTGTGTTTTCATTAGTGGCTCTTTACATGCCCCCCCTTACAACCGAGGGTACGCATTTCTCCACACTCCCTTCACCGTTTATTTTTGGCAGCATTTTTCCTAATGGCCATTCTGATTGCTGTGAGCTGATAGGTTTTTGTAATATGGGTATGCATGACATTAAAATTTTTAAATTCATCATATTCCTACGCCTTTTTCTTTTCTCTTAAAAGAAAAAACCGTAAGTATAATAGAGCTCTTGAAATTGACTTCTTCGAAGGTTGCCCTCTTTTGAATTTTTTGGTCGATTTTTGACCCCAGAAATTTTTTGGAGGGCAGGTGTCATTTACAGAACTGCAAGTTGGTGAAAATTTAGTGACCTTTTGCAGTGGGTTCAAAGCTGCTGTTGTGGGAAACGTCCACAAGGAGGTAGCTTTTCTCCATTCCCCAATCTGGGTACTAGGGCAGCAGAGCCCTTCTGGAAGTCATTGTCCTAGGTTATAAATTAGAATGGAATTTGCCAGGAGAAATCCCCATAAGTTTATGTCTCATTACTTCTTCTTGGTTTTTAAAATTTTTTTAATCTGGGTAAAGTTTAGAATATTGTTTGTCCTAGGTGTACACCATCTGGTCCATTTGTACATTATGTATGTCTATTAATGTACAGATCCTCTTCCCATGTAAAATATTACAGTGTTCCATCGACCTCCCTTGCTATATGTTCGGTCTTTTTGATACATGTATATAATATGTATTTCTATATGTATAGTAACACTAATCCTCATTTCTCAATTTCCCCCCTCCTTTCCTTTTAGATGAGCATAGTTTGTTTTGTTTTCTAAGCCTGTGAGTGTCTTTCTCTTTGGAAATATGTTCATCTGTGTCAGTTATTAGATAATGCCATAAGTGATGATATAGGCTATAGGTCTTTTGCTTTCCGACCTACTTCATGTTTTGTGATTATCTCCAGGCTCATCTGTGGTGCCTCAAAGAGCAGCGCTTCAGTGTTTTCCATGGCTAATATTCCATTGTGTACATGGACCACTTCTTCTTGGTGCATTCCTCTGTTGATGGACATTTTCCTTGCTTCCAAGTGTTGCCTATGGTAAATATTGCTGGAGGGCAGGATTGCCAGCCTGTGATTTTTGATTTTCATTTTCTCAGGTGATAGACCCAGCAGTGGTTATGATTGATTGACTGGTATGGTAGCTCAACGTTTACCTTTTCAAGGCACCTCAATTGTGCTTTCATTAGTGGCTCTTACCACGTCCCCCTTAGAATCGAGGGTACGCACTTCTCCACAATCACGTCAGCATTTCTTGTTTGCAGCATATTTGTTGATGGCCATTCTGACTGGTGTGAGCTGATAGGTGTTTGTAATTTGGGTTTACATGTCTGTAAAAATTCCTACAATTCATCATTTTTCCATGCCTTTTTCTTTTCTGTTAAAAGAAAAAAGAACAAAAGTGTGAGTATAATATACCTCTTCAAATTTTCTTTTTGGAAGGTTGCACTCTAGAATTTTTTGGTCGATTTTCGACCTCAGTATTTTTTGGAGGGCAGGTGTCATTTACAGACCTGCAATTGGTGAATATTTAGTGACCTTTTGCAGTGGGTTTAAAGCTGCTGTGGTGGGAAACGGCCACAAGGATGCAGCATTTCTCCATTCCCAAATCTGGGTACTAGGGCAGCAGAGCCGTTCTGGAAGTCGTTTGCCTAGGTTGTAAATTTGAATGGAATGTGCCAGGAAAACCCCCCATAAGTTTATGTCTCATTACTCCTAGTTCGTTGTTTTAATTTTTTCAATTGGGGTAATGGTTAGAATGTTGCTTGTCCAAGGTGTACACACTCTGGTTCACCTACATATTCTATATACCTATTTATGTAGAGATCCTCTTCCCCTGTAAATTATTACAGAGTGTTCCGTAAACCTTCCTTGCTATATGGTCGGTCTTTTTGATATATGTATATAATATGTATTTGTATACATATGGTAACGCTAATCTTCATTTATCCATTCCCCCCACCTTTCCTTTTAGATAAGCATAGTTTTTTTTTAATAAGTCTGTGATTGACTTTCTCTGTGGAAATATGTTCATTTGTGTCAGTTATTAGATAACGCCTATAAGTGATATCATAGGATATAGGACTTTTGCTTTCCGACTTACCTCATGTTCTGTGATTATCTCCAAGATCATCTATGGTGCCTCAAAGAGCAGTGTTTCATTGTTTTCCATGGCTAGTATTCATTGTGTACATGGACCACTTCTTCTTTATCCTTTCATCTGTTGATGGACATTTTGGTTGCTTCACTGTCTTGTCTATGGTGAATAAGGCTGCAGTGCAGCTTTTGCAGCCCGGGTCTTCTTCATTCTGGTCTTCTCAGGTGAGAGGCCCATTGGTGCGTCTGCTGGATTGAATGGTACCTCAATTTTTCCTTTTCAACGCAGCTCCTTTCTGTTCTCATTATTAGCGTTTAACCCTTTTGCATCTCACCAGCAGCTAGAGGGTACACAGTTCTCTAAAACCTCTTCAGCATTTATTGTTTGTAGACTTTTTGCCAATGGTCAGTCGACTGGTGTGAGTTGAAAACTTTTTGTAGATTAGATTGCATGAGTCTAATACTTCCTGAGGTGGAGCTTTTATCCATTTTCCTTTCTTTAAAAAGAGAGTGAGTAAAACTTACCTCTTCATACTATCTTCTTGAAAATTTGGCCTGTTTTGAATTTTTTGTATCCATTCCCTACCTCAGCACAATTTTGAGGGCAGGTGTCCTTTACAGCCCTGAGTCCTTGTGAATGGTAAGTGACCATTAGCTGTGGGTTAAAAGCTGCTCTTGCGGGAATCGGCCACAAGGCGGCAGCATTTCTCCTTTACCAAATCTGGTTTCTAGGGCAACAGAGCCTTACTGGAAGTGGTGTTCTAGGTTGTAAATTAGAATGGAATGTGCGAGGAAAAAGCCCTTTAAGTTTATGTCTCATTACTTCTTGTTGGTATTTTGAACTTAATTTTTATTTCTTATCACAGCAAACTTGATTACAATGTTTTGTTTGTTCTAGGTGTGCAAGATGTGGTTCTTTCACACATATGCATATATCTATTCTTCGGATCCTTTTCCCATGTAGGTTATGACACAATGTTGAGTAGTCTTCTCTTGGTATTGCGTAGGTCTTTGGTGATTATATATTTCACATGTGTTTGTATCTCTCTGTTAACCTCAATATGGTAATGTATCCAATCCTCACACCTTTCCATTTGGTGAACCATAAGTTTTTTTAATGAATCTATGATAGTGTTTCTCTGTGGAAATATCTTTGTTTGTATCATTTTTTAGGTAACACCTATATGTGATATGATAGGATATGTGTCTTTCGCTTTCTCACTTACTCCAAGTTGCGTGATTACTTCTAGACTCATCTATGGTGCTGCAAATGGCATTGTTTCATTTTTTCACTAGCTCTTATTCCATCTGTACAGGTAGCAGTACTTCTTTGTCCACCCATCTGTCGGTGGACTTTTTGGTTACTTCCATATCTTGGCTATTGTAATACTATGCAATGTAGATTTGCGTGCCTGTGTCCTTCCAATTCTCTCTTCTTCGTTTATAGGTCTAGGCATAGGTCTGCTAGATCATATGGTAGCTCAATGGTTACCTTTTAAAGGCACCTCTATTCTGTTCTCCTTAGTGGCTCTTTCCAGGTTACGTCCCACTTAAAGTGGAGGGTATGTATTTCTTCCCAGCACCTTCAGCATTTATTCTTTGTAGTTTTTGCTGATGGTTATTCTGAGTGGTGTGAGCTGATACCTCTTTGTGGTTGAATTTGCATGTGTCTCATAATGTGTTGAAATTGAGCTTTAAGACATGTCCTTTTAATTTTTCCAGCTGTGATTAGAGCTTATTTCTTCAAAGTGTTTTCTTAAAGTATGTGTCACCATTTGAAATAGTTTGGCCATTATCTCCCTCAAGACATTTTGAGGGCAGGTTTCATTTACAGCCCTGAAGTACTTGTTCATATGAAGTGACCATTAGCTCAGGCTTTAAACCTGCTTTTGCAGGTAATGGCCAGAGAGCGGCAGCCTTTCTACGTTCCCCATGCTGGTACTAGGGAAACAGACCTACCGGCCAGTGGTGTTCTTCGGTTATAAATTAGAGTGCAATGTGCCCGGATAAACCCACAAATGTTGATGTCTCCTTGCTTTTGTTTGTTTTTAATTTAATTTATATTTATTATTAGAGTAATATTCCATTGTGTACGTGGACCACTTCTTCTTGGTGCATTCCTCGGTTGATGGACATTTTCATTGCTTCCAAGTGCTGGCTATGGTAAATATTGCTGGCGTTCAGGTTTGCCAGCCTGTGATTTTTGATTCTCATTTTCTCAGGTGATAGGCCAAGCAGTGGTTGTGATTGATTGACTGGTAGCTCAATGTTTCCCTTTTCAAAGCACCTACGTTGTGTTTTCATTAGTGGCTCTTTACATGCCCCCCCTTACAACCGAGGGTACGCATTTCTCCACACTCCCTTCACCGTTTATTTTTGGCAGCATTTTTCCTAATGGCCATTCTGATTGCTGTGAGCTGATAGGTTTTTGTAATATGGGTATGCATGACATTAAAATTTTTAAATTCATCATATTCCTACGCCTTTTTCTTTTCTCTTAAAAGAAAAAACCGTAAGTATAATAGAGCTCTTGAAATTGACTTCTTCGAAGGTTGCCCTCTTTTGAATTTTTTGGTCGATTTTTGACCCCAGAAATTTTTTGGAGGGCAGGTGTCATTTACAGAACTGCAAGTTGGTGAAAATTTAGTGACCTTTTGCAGTGGGTTCAAAGCTGCTGTTGTGGGAAACGTCCACAAGGAGGTAGCTTTTCTCCATTCCCCAATCTGGGTACTAGGGCAGCAGAGCCCTTCTGGAAGTCATTGTCCTAGGTTATAAATTAGAATTGAATTTGCCAGGAGAAATCCCCATAAGTTTATGTCTCATTACTTCTTCTTGGTTTTTAAAATTTTTTTAATCTGGGTAAAGTTTAGAATATTGTTTGTCCTAGGTGTACACCATCTGGTCCATTTGTACATTATGTATGTCTATTAATGTACAGATCCTCTTCCCATGTAAAATATTACAGTGTTCCATCGACCTCCCTTGCTATATGTTCGGTCTTTTTGATACATGTATATAATATGTATTTCTATATGTATAGTAACACTAATCCTCATTTCTCAATTTCCCCCCTCCTTTCCTTTTAGATGAGCATAGTTTGTTTTGTTTTCTAAGCCTGTGAGTGTCTTTCTCTTTGGAAATATGTTCATCTGTGTCAGTTATTAGATAATGCCATAAGTGATGATATAGGCTATAGGTCTTTTGCTTTCCGACCTACTTCATGTTTTGTGATTATCTCCAGGCTCATCTGTGGTGCCTCAAAGAGCAGCGCTTCAGTGTTTTCCATGGCTAATATTCCATTGTGTACATGGACCACTTCTTCTTGGTGCATTCCTCTGTTGATGGACATTTTCCTTGCTTCCAAGTGTTGCCTATGGTAAATATTGCTGGAGGGCAGGATTGCCAGCCTGTGATTTTTGATTTTCATTTTCTCAGGTGATAGACCCAGCAGTGGTTATGATTGATTGACTGGTATGGTAGCTCAACGTTTACCTTTTCAAGGCACCTCAATTGTGCTTTCATTAGTGTCTCTTACCACGTCCCCCTTAGAATCGAGGGTACGCACTTCTCCACAATCACGTCAGCATTTCTTGTTTGCAGCATATTTGTTGATGGCCATTCTGACTGGTGTGAGCTGATAGGTGTTTGTAATTTGGGTTTACATGTCTGTAAAAATTCCTACAATTCATCATTTTTCCACGCCTTTTTCTTTTCTGTTAAAAGAAAAAAGAACAAAAGTGTGAGTATAATATACCTCTTCATATTTTCTTTTTGGAAGGTTGCACTCTAGAATTTTTTGGTCGATTTTCGACCTCAGTATTTTTTGGAGGGCAGGTGTCATTTACAGACCTGCAATTGGTGAATATTTAGTGACCTTTTGCAGTGGGTTTAAAGCTGCTGTGGTGGGAAACGGCCACAAGGATGCAGCATTTCTCCATTCCCAAATCTGGGTACTAGGGCAGCAGAGCCGTTCTGGAAGTCGTTTGCCTAGGTTGTAAATTTGAATGGAATGTGCCAGGAAAACCCCCCATAAGTTTATGTCTCATTACTCCTAGTTCGTTGTTTTAATTTTTTCAATTGGGGTAATGGTTAGAATGTTGCTTGTCCAAGGTGTACACACTCTGGTTCACCTACATATTCTATATACCTATTTATGTAGAGATCCTCTTCCCCTGTAAATTATTACAGAGTGTTCCGTAAACCTTCCTTGCTATATGGTCGGTCTTTTTGATATATGTATATAATATGTATTTGTATACATATGGTAACGCTAATCTTCATTTATCCATTCCCCCCACCTTTCCTTTTAGATAAGCATAGTTTTTTTTTTAATAAGTCTGTGATTGACTTTCTCTGTGGAAATATGTTCATTTGTGTCAGTTATTAGATAACGCCTATAAGTGATATCATAGGATATAGGACTTTTGCTTTCCGACTTACCTCATGTTCTGTGATTATCTCCAAGATCATCTATGGTGCCTCAAAGAGCAGTGTTTCATTGTTTTCCATGGCTAGTATTCATTGTGTACATGGACCACTTCTTCTTTATCCTTTCATCTGTTGATGGACATTTTGGTTGCTTCACTGTCTTGGCTATGGTGAATAAGGCTGCAGTGCAGCTTTTGCAGCCCGGGTCTTCTTCATTCTGGTCTTCTCAGGTGAGAGGCCCATTGGTGCGCCTGCTGGATTGAATGGTACCTCAATTTTTCCTTTTCAACGCAGCTCCTTTCTGTTCTCATTATTAGCGTTTAACCCTTTTGCATCTCACCAGCAGCTAGAGGGTACACAGTTCTCTAAAACCTCTTCAGCATTTATTGTTTGTAGACTTTTTGCCAATGGTCAGTCGACTGGTGTGAGTTGAAAACTTTTTGTAGATTAGATTGCATGAGTCTAATACTTCCTGAGGTGGAGCTTTTATCCATTTTCCTTTCTTTAAAAAGAGAGTGAGTAAAACTTACCTCTTCATACTATCTTCTTGAAAATTTGGCCTGTTTTGAATTTTTTGTATCCATTCCCTACCTCAGCACAATTTTGAGGGCAGGTGTCCTTTACAGCCCTGAGTCCTTGTGAATGGTAAGTGACCATTAGCTGTGGGTTAAAAGCTGCTCTTGCGGGAATCGGCCACAAGGCGGCAGCATTTCTCCTTTACCAAATCTGGTTTCTAGGGCAACAGAGCCTTACTGGAAGTGGTGTTCTAGGTTGTAAATTAGAATGGAATGTGCGAGGAAAAAGCCCTTTAAGTTTATGTCTCATTACTTCTTGTTGGTATTTTGAACTTAATTTTTATTTCTTATCACAGCAAACTTGATTACAATGTTTTGTTTGTTCTAGGTGTGCAAGATGTGGTTCTTTCACACATATGCATATATCTATTCTTCGGATCCTTTTCCCATGTAGGTTATGACACAATGTTGAGTAGTCTTCTCTTGGTATTGCGTAGGTCTTTGGTGATTATATATTTCACATGTGTTTGTATCTCTCTGTTAACCTCAATATGGTAATGTATCCAATCCTCACACCTTTCCATTTGGTGAACCATAAGTTTTTTTAATGAATCTATGATAGTGTTTCTCTGTGGAAATATCTTTGTTTGTATCATTTTTTAGGTAACACCTATATGTGATATGATAGGATATGTGTCTTTCGCTTTCTCACTTACTCCAAGTTGCGTGATTACTTCTAGACTCATCTATGGTGCTGCAAATGGCATTGTTTCATTTTTTCACTAGCTCTTATTCCATCTGTACAGGTAGCAGTACTTCTTTGTCCACCCATCTGTCGGTGGACTTTTTGGTTACTTCCATATCTTGGCTATTGTAATACTATGCAATGTAGATTTGCGTGCCTGTGTCCTTCCAATTCTCTCTTCTTCGTTTATAGGTCTAGGCATAGGTCTGCTAGATCATATGGTAGCTCAATGGTTACCTTTTAAAGGCACCTCTATTCTGTTCTCCTTAGTGGCTCTTTCCAGGTTACGTCCCACTTAAAGTGGAGGGTATGTATTTCTTCCCAGCACCTTCAGCATTTATTCTTTGTAGTTTTTGCTGATGGTTATTCTGAGTGGTGTGAGCTGATACCTCTTTGTGGTTGAATTTGCATGTGTCTCATAATGTGTTGAAATTGAGCTTTAAGACATGTCCTTTTAATTTTTCCAGCTGTGATTAGAGCTTATTTCTTCAAAGTGTTTTCTTAAAGTATGTGTCACCATTTGAAATAGTTTGGCCATTATCTCCCTCAAGACATTTTGAGGGCAGGTTTCATTTACAGCCCTGAAGTACTTGTTCATATGAAGTGACCATTAGCTCAGGCTTTAAACCTGCTTTTGCAGGTAATGGCCAGAGAGCGGCAGCCTTTCTACGTTCCCCATGCTGGTACTAGGGAAACAGACCTACCGGCCAGTGGTGTTCTTCGGTTATAAATTAGAGTGCAATGTGCCCGGATAAACCCACAAATGTTGATGTCTCCTTGCTTTTGTTTGTTTTTAATTTAATTTATATTTATTATTAGAGTAATATTCCATTGTGTACGTGGACCACTTCTTCTTGGTGCATTCCTCGGTTGATGGACATTTTCATTGCTTCCAAGTGCTGGCTATGGTAAATATTGCTGGCGTACAGGTTTGCCAGCCTGTGATTTTTGATTCTCATTTTCTCAGGTGATAGGCCAAGCAGTGGTTGTGATTGATTGACTGGTAGCTCAATGTTTCCCTTTTCAAAGCACCTACGTTGTGTTTTCATTAGTGGCTCTTTACATGCCCCCCCTTACAACCGAGGGTACGCATTTCTCCACACTCCCTTCACCGTTTATTTTTGGCAGCATTTTTCCTAATGGCCATTCTGATTGCTGTGAGCTGATAGGTTTTTGTAATATGGGTATGCATGACATTAAAATTTTTAAATTCATCATATTCCTACGCCTTTTTCTTTTCTCTTAAAAGAAAAAACCGTAAGTATAATAGAGCTCTTGAAATTGACTTCTTCGAAGGTTGCCCTCTTTTGAATTTTTTGGTCGATTTTTGACCCCAGAAATTTTTTGGAGGGCAGGTGTCATTTACAGAACTGCAAGTTGGTGAAAATTTAGTGACCTTTTGCAGTGGGTTCAAAGCTGCTGTTGTGGGAAACGTCCACAAGGAGGTAGCTTTTCTCCATTCCCCAATCTGGGTACTAGGGCAGCAGAGCCCTTCTGGAAGTCATTGTCCTAGGTTATAAATTAGAATTGAATTTGCCAGGAGAAATCCCCATAAGTTTATGTCTCATTACTTCTTCTTGGTTTTTAAAATTTTTTTAATCTGGGTAAAGTTTAGAATATTGTTTGTCCTAGGTGTACACCATCTGGTCCATTTGTACATTATGTATGTCTATTAATGTACAGATCCTCTTCCCATGTAAAATATTACAGTGTTCCATCGACCTCCCTTGCTATATGTTCGGTCTTTTTGATACATGTATATAATATGTATTTCTATATGTATAGTAACACTAATCCTCATTTCTCAATTTCCCCCCTCCTTTCCTTTTAGATGAGCATAGTTTGTTTTGTTTTCTAAGCCTGTGAGTGTCTTTCTCTTTGGAAATATGTTCATCTGTGTCAGTTATTAGATAATGCCATAAGTGATGATATAGGCTATAGGTCTTTTGCTTTCCGACCTACTTCATGTTTTGTGATTATCTCCAGGCTCATCTGTGGTGCCTCAAAGAGCAGCGCTTCAGTGTTTTCCATGGCTAATATTCCATTGTGTACATGGACCACTTCTTCTTGGTGCATTCCTCTGTTGATGGACATTTTCCTTGCTTCCAAGTGTTGCCTATGGTAAATATTGCTGGAGGGCAGGATTGCCAGCCTGTGATTTGTGATTTTCATTTTCTCAGGTGATAGACCCAGCAGTGGTTATGATTGATTGACTGGTATGGTAGCTCAACGTTTACCTTTTCAAGGCACCTCAATTGTGCTTTCATTAGTGGCTCTTACCACGTCCCCCTTAGAATCGAGGGTACGCACTTCTCCACAATCACGTCAGCATTTCTTGTTTGCAGCATATTTGTTGATGGCCATTCTGACTGGTGTGAGCTGATAGGTGTTTGTAATTTGGGTTTACATGTCTGTAAAAATTCCTACAATTCATCATTTTTCCACGCCTTTTTCTTTTCTGTTAAAAGAAAAAAGAACAAAAGTGTGAGTATAATATACCTCTTCATATTTTCTTTTTGGAAGGTTGCACTCTAGAATTTTTTGGTCGATTTTCGACCTCAGTATTTTTTGGAGGGCAGGTGTCATTTACAGACCTGCAATTGGTGAATATTTAGTGACCTTTTGCAGTGGGTTTAAAGCTGCTGTGGTGGGAAACGGCCACAAGGATGCAGCATTTCTCCATTCCCAAATCTGGGTACTAGGGCAGCAGAGCCGTTCTGGAAGTCGTTTGCCTAGGTTGTAAATTTGAATGGAATGTGCCAGGAAAACCCCCCATAAGTTTATGTCTCATTACTCCTAGTTCGTTGTTTTAATTTTTTCAATTGGGGTAATGGTTAGAATGTTGCTTGTCCAAGGTGTACACACTCTGGTTCACCTACATATTCTATATACCTATTTATGTAGAGATCCTCTTCCCCTGTAAATTATTACAGAGTGTTCCGTAAACCTTCCTTGCTATATGGTCGGTCTTTTTGATATATGTATATAATATGTATTTGTATACATATGGTAACGCTAATCTTCATTTATCCATTCCCCCCACCTTTCCTTTTAGATAAGCATAGTTTTTTTTTTAATAAGTCTGTGATTGACTTTCTCTGTGGAAATATGTTCATTTGTGTCAGTTATTAGATAACGCCTATAAGTGATATCATAGGATATAGGACTTTTGCTTTCCGACTTACCTCATGTTCTGTGATTATCTCCAAGATCATCTATGGTGCCTCAAAGAGCAGTGTTTCATTGTTTTCCATGGCTAGTATTCATTGTGTACATGGACCACTTCTTCTTTATCCTTTCATCTGTTGATGGACATTTTGGTTGCTTCACTGTCTTGGCTATGGTGAATAAGGCTGCAGTGCAGCTTTTGCAGCCCGGGTCTTCTTCATTCTGGTCTTCTCAGGTGAGAGGCCCATTGGTGCGCCTGCTGGATTGAATGGTACCTCAATTTTTCCTTTTCAACGCAGCTCCTTTCTGTTCTCATTATTAGCGTTTAACCCTTTTGCATCTCACCAGCAGCTAGAGGGTACACAGTTCTCTAAAACCTCTTCAGCATTTATTGTTTGTAGACTTTTTGCCAATGGTCAGTCGACTGGTGTGAGTTGAAAACTTTTTGTAGATTAGATTGCATGAGTCTAATACTTCCTGAGGTGGAGCTTTTATCCATTTTCCTTTCTTTAAAAAGAGAGTGAGTAAAACTTACCTCTTCATACTATCTTCTTGAAAATTTGGCCTGTTTTGAATTTTTTGTATCCATTCCCTACCTCAGCACAATTTTGAGGGCAGGTGTCCTTTACAGCCCTGAGTCCTTGTGAATGGTAAGTGACCATTAGCTGTGGGTTAAAAGCTGCTCTTGCGGGAATCGGCCACAAGGCGGCAGCATTTCTCCTTTACCAAATCTGGTTTCTAGGGCAACAGAGCCTTACTGGAAGTGGTGTTCTAGGTTGTAAATTAGAATGGAATGTGCGAGGAAAAAGCCCTTTAAGTTTATGTCTCATTACTTCTTGTTGGTATTTTGAACTTAATTTTTATTTCTTATCACAGCAAACTTGATTACAATGTTTTGTTTGTTCTAGGTGTGCAAGATGTGGTTCTTTCACACATATGCATATATCTATTCTTCGGATCCTTTTCCCATGTAGGTTATGACACAATGTTGAGTAGTCTTCTCTTGGTATTGCGTAGGTCTTTGGTGATTATATATTTCACATGTGTTTGTATCTCTCTGTTAACCTCAATATGGTAATGTATCCAATCCTCACACCTTTCCATTTGGTGAACCATAAGTTTTTTTAATGAATCTATGATAGTGTTTCTCTGTGGAAATATCTTTGTTTGTATCATTTTTTAGGTAACACCTATATGTGATATGATAGGATATGTGTCTTTCGCTTTCTCACTTACTCCAAGTTGCGTGATTACTTCTAGACTCATCTATGGTGCTGCAAATGGCATTGTTTCATTTTTTCACTAGCTCTTATTCCATCTGTACAGGTAGCAGTACTTCTTTGTCCACCCATCTGTCGGTGGACTTTTTGGTTACTTCCATATCTTGGCTATTGTAATACTATGCAATGTAGATTTGCGTGCCTGTGTCCTTCCAATTCTCTCTTCTTCGTTTATAGGTCTAGGCATAGGTCTGCTAGATCATATGGTAGCTCAATGGTTACCTTTTAAAGGCACCTCTATTCTGTTCTCCTTAGTGGCTCTTTCCAGGTTACGTCCCACTTAAAGTGGAGGGTATGTATTTCTTCCCAGCACCTTCAGCATTTATTCTTTGTAGTTTTTGCTGATGGTTATTCTGAGTGGTGTGAGCTGATACCTCTTTGTGGTTGAATTTGCATGTGTCTCATAATGTGTTGAAATTGAGCTTTAAGACATGTCCTTTTAATTTTTCCAGCTGTGATTAGAGCTTATTTCTTCAAAGTGTTTTCTTAAAGTATGTGTCACCATTTGAAATAGTTTGGCCATTATCTCCCTCAAGACATTTTGAGGGCAGGTTTCATTTACAGCCCTGAAGTACTTGTTCATATGAAGTGACCATTAGCTCAGGCTTTAAACCTGCTTTTGCAGGTAATGGCCAGAGAGCGGCAGCCTTTCTACGTTCCCCATGCTGGTACTAGGGAAACAGACCTACCGGCCAGTGGTGTTCTTCGGTTATAAATTAGAGTGCAATGTGCCCGGATAAACCCACAAATGTTGATGTCTCCTTGCTTTTGTTTGTTTTTAATTTAATTTATATTTATTATTAGAGTAATATTCCATTGTGTACGTGGACCACTTCTTCTTGGTGCATTCCTCGGTTGATGGACATTTTCATTGCTTCCAAGTGCTGGCTATGGTAAATATTGCTGGCGTACAGGTTTGCCAGCCTGTGATTTTTGATTCTCATTTTCTCAGGTGATAGGCCAAGCAGTGGTTGTGATTGATTGACTGGTAGCTCAATGTTTCCCTTTTCAAAGCACCTACGTTGTGTTTTCATTAGTGGCTCTTTACATGCCCCCCCTTACAACCGAGGGTACGCATTTCTCCACACTCCCTTCACCGTTTATTTTTGGCAGCATTTTTCCTAATGGCCATTCTGATTGCTGTGAGCTGATAGGTTTTTGTAATATGGGTATGCATGACATTAAAATTTTTAAATTCATCATATTCCTACGCCTTTTTCTTTTCTCTTAAAAGAAAAAACCGTAAGTATAATAGAGCTCTTGAAATTGACTTCTTCGAAGGTTGCCCTCTTTTGAATTTTTTGGTCGATTTTTGACCCCAGAAATTTTTTGGAGGGCAGGTGTCATTTACAGAACTGCAAGTTGGTGAAAATTTAGTGACCTTTTGCAGTGGGTTCAAAGCTGCTGTTGTGGGAAACGTCCACAAGGAGGTAGCTTTTCTCCATTCCCCAATCTGGGTACTAGGGCAGCAGAGCCCTTCTGGAAGTCATTGTCCTAGGTTATAAATTAGAATTGAATTTGCCAGGAGAAATCCCCATAAGTTTATGTCTCATTACTTCTTCTTGGTTTTTAAAATTTTTTTAATCTGGGTAAAGTTTAGAATATTGTTTGTCCTAGGTGTACACCATCTGGTCCATTTGTACATTATGTATGTCTATTAATGTACAGATCCTCTTCCCATGTAAAATATTACAGTGTTCCATCGACCTCCCTTGCTATATGTTCGGTCTTTTTGATACATGTATATAATATGTATTTCTATATGTATAGTAACACTAATCCTCATTTCTCAATTTCCCCCCTCCTTTCCTTTTAGATGAGCATAGTTTGTTTTGTTTTCTAAGCCTGTGAGTGTCTTTCTCTTTGGAAATATGTTCATCTGTGTCAGTTATTAGATAATGCCATAAGTGATGATATAGGCTATAGGTCTTTTGCTTTCCGACCTACTTCATGTTTTGTGATTATCTCCAGGCTCATCTGTGGTGCCTCAAAGAGCAGCGCTTCAGTGTTTTCCATGGCTAATATTCCATTGTGTACATGGACCACTTCTTCTTGGTGCATTCCTCTGTTGATGGACATTTTCCTTGCTTCCAAGTGTTGCCTATGGTAAATATTGCTGGAGGGCAGGATTGCCAGCCTGTGATTTGTGATTTTCATTTTCTCAGGTGATAGACCCAGCAGTGGTTATGATTGATTGACTGGTATGGTAGCTCAACGTTTACCTTTTCAAGGCACCTCAATTGTGCTCTCATTAGTGGCTCTTACCACGTCCCCCTTAGAATCGAGGGTACGCACTTCTCCACAATCACGTCAGCATTTCTTGTTTGCAGCATATTTGTTGATGGCCATTCTGACTGGTGTGAGCTGATAGGTGTTTGTAATTTGGGTTTACATGTCTGTAAAAATTCCTACAATTCATCATTTTTCCACGCCTTTTTCTTTTCTGTTAAAAGAAAAAAGAACAAAAGTGTGAGTATAATATACCTCTTCATATTTTCTTTTTGGAAGGTTGCACTCTAGAATTTTTTGGTCGATTTTCGACCTCAGTATTTTTTGGAGGGCAGGTGTCATTTACAGACCTGCAATTGGTGAATATTTAGTGACCTTTTGCAGTGGGTTTAAAGCTGCTGTGGTGGGAAACGGCCACAAGGATGCAGCATTTCTCCATTCCCAAATCTGGGTACTAGGGCAGCAGAGCCGTTCTGGAAGTCGTTTGCCTAGGTTGTAAATTTGAATGGAATGTGCCAGGAAAACCCCCCATAAGTTTATGTCTCATTACTCCTAGTTCGTTGTTTTAATTTTTTCAATTGGGGTAATGGTTAGAATGTTGCTTGTCCAAGGTGTACACACTCTGGTTCACCTACATATTCTATATACCTATTTATGTAGAGATCCTCTTCCCCTGTAAATTATTACAGAGTGTTCCGTAAACCTTCCTTGCTATATGGTCGGTCTTTTTGATATATGTATATAATATGTATTTGTATACATATGGTAACGCTAATCTTCATTTATCCATTCCCCCCACCTTTCCTTTTAGATAAGCATAGTTTTTTTTTTAATAAGTCTGTGATTGACTTTCTCTGTGGAAATATGTTCATTTGTGTCAGTTATTAGATAACGCCTATAAGTGATATCATAGGATATAGGACTTTTGCTTTCCGACTTACCTCATGTTCTGTGATTATCTCCAAGATCATCTATGGTGCCTCAAAGAGCAGTGTTTCATTGTTTTCCATGGCTAGTATTCATTGTGTACATGGACCACTTCTTCTTTATCCTTTCATCTGTTGATGGACATTTTGGTTGCTTCACTGTCTTGGCTATGGTGAATAAGGCTGCAGTGCAGCTTTTGCAGCCCGGGTCTTCTTCATTCTGGTCTTCTCAGGTGAGAGGCCCATTGGTGCGCCTGCTGGATTGAATGGTACCTCAATTTTTCCTTTTCAACGCAGCTCCTTTCTGTTCTCATTATTAGCGTTTAACCCTTTTGCATCTCACCAGCAGCTAGAGGGTACACAGTTCTCTAAAACCTCTTCAGCATTTATTGTTTGTAGACTTTTTGCCAATGGTCAGTCGACTGGTGTGAGTTGAAAACTTTTTGTAGATTAGATTGCATGAGTCTAATACTTCCTGAGGTGGAGCTTTTATCCATTTTCCTTTCTTTAAAAAGAGAGTGAGTAAAACTTACCTCTTCATACTATCTTCTTGAAAATTTGGCCTGTTTTGAATTTTTTGTATCCATTCCCTACCTCAGCACAATTTTGAGGGCAGGTGTCCTTTACAGCCCTGAGTCCTTGTGAATGGTAAGTGACCATTAGCTGTGGGTTAAAAGCTGCTCTTGCGGGAATCGGCCACAAGGCGGCAGCATTTCTCCTTTACCAAATCTGGTTTCTAGGGCAACAGAGCCTTACTGGAAGTGGTGTTCTAGGTTGTAAATTAGAATGGAATGTGCGAGGAAAAAGCCCTTTAAGTTTATGTCTCATTACTTCTTGTTGGTATTTTGAACTTAATTTTTATTTCTTATCACAGCAAACTTGATTACAATGTTTTGTTTTTTCTAGGTGTGCAAGATGTGGTTCTTTCACACATATGCATATATCTATTCTTCGGATCCTTTTCCCATGTAGGTTATGACACAATGTTGAGTAGTCTTCTCTTGGTATTGCGTAGGTCTTTGGTGATTATATATTTCACATGTGTTTGTATCTCTCTGTTAACCTCAATATGGTAATGTATCCAATCCTCACACCTTTCCATTTGGTGAACCATAAGTTTTTTTAATGAATCTATGATAGTGTTTCTCTGTGGAAATATCTTTGTTTGTATCATTTTTTAGGTAACACCTATATGTGATATGATAGGATATGTGTCTTTCGCTTTCTCACTTACTCCAAGTTGCGTGATTACTTCTAGACTCATCTATGGTGCTGCAAATGGCATTGTTTCATTTTTTCACTAGCTCTTATTCCATCTGTACAGGTAGCAGTACTTCTTTGTCCACCCATCTGTCGGTGGACTTTTTGGTTACTTCCATATCTTGGCTATTGTAATACTATGCAATGTAGATTTGCGTGCCTGTGTCCTTCCAATTCTCTCTTCTTCGTTTATAGGTCTAGGCATAGGTCTGCTAGATCATATGGTAGCTCAATGGTTACCTTTTAAAGGCACCTCTATTCTGTTCTCCTTAGTGGCTCTTTCCAGGTTACGTCCCACTTAAAGTGGAGGGTATGTATTTCTTCCCAGCACCTTCAGCATTTATTCTTTGTAGTTTTTGCTGATGGTTATTCTGAGTGGTGTGAGCTGATACCTCTTTGTGGTTGAATTTGCATGTGTCTCATAATGTGTTGAAATTGAGCTTTAAGACATGTCCTTTTAATTTTTCCAGCTGTGATTAGAGCTTATTTCTTCAAAGTGTTTTCTTAAAGTATGTGTCACCATTTGAAATAGTTTGGCCATTATCTCCCTCAAGACATTTTGAGGGCAGGTTTCATTTACAGCCCTGAAGTACTTGTTCATATGAAGTGACCATTAGCTCAGGCTTTAAACCTGCTTTTGCAGGTAATGGCCAGAGAGCGGCAGCCTTTCTACGTTCCCCATGCTGGTACTAGGGAAACAGACCTACCGGCCAGTGGTGTTCTTCGGTTATAAATTAGAGTGCAATGTGCCCGGATAAACCCACAAATGTTGATGTCTCCTTGCTTTTGTTTGTTTTTAATTTAATTTATATTTATTATTAGAGTAATATTCCATTGTGTACGTGGACCACTTCTTCTTGGTGCATTCCTCGGTTGATGGACATTTTCATTGCTTCCAAGTGCTGGCTATGGTAAATATTGCTGGCGTACAGGTTTGCCAGCCTGTGATTTTTGATTCTCATTTTCTCAGGTGATAGGCCAAGCAGTGGTTGTGATTGATTGACTGGTAGCTCAATGTTTCCCTTTTCAAAGCACCTACGTTGTGTTTTCATTAGTGGCTCTTTACATGCCCCCCCTTACAACCGAGGGTACGCATTTCTCCACACTCCCTTCACCGTTTATTTTTGGCAGCATTTTTCCTAATGGCCATTCTGATTGCTGTGAGCTGATAGGTTTTTGTAATATGGGTATGCATGACATTAAAATTTTTAAATTCATCATATTCCTACGCCTTTTTCTTTTCTCTTAAAAGAAAAAACCGTAAGTATAATAGAGCTCTTGAAATTGACTTCTTCGAAGGTTGCCCTCTTTTGAATTTTTTGGTCGATTTTTGACCCCAGAAATTTTTTGGAGGGCAGGTGTCATTTACAGAACTGCAAGTTGGTGAAAATTTAGTGACCTTTTGCAGTGGGTTCAAAGCTGCTGTTGTGGGAAACGTCCACAAGGAGGTAGCTTTTCTCCATTCCCCAATCTGGGTACTAGGGCAGCAGAGCCCTTCTGGAAGTCATTGTCCTAGGTTATAAATTAGAATTGAATTTGCCAGGAGAAATCCCCATAAGTTTATGTCTCATTACTTCTTCTTGGTTTTTAAAATTTTTTTAATCTGGGTAAAGTTTAGAATATTGTTTGTCCTAGGTGTACACCATCTGGTCCATTTGTACATTATGTATGTCTATTAATGTACAGATCCTCTTCCCATGTAAAATATTACAGTGTTCCATCGACCTCCCTTGCTATATGTTCGGTCTTTTTGATACATGTATATAATATGTATTTCTATATGTATAGTAACACTAATCCTCATTTCTCAATTTCCCCCCTCCTTTCCTTTTAGATGAGCATAGTTTGTTTTGTTTTCTAAGCCTGTGAGTGTCTTTCTCTTTGGAAATATGTTCATCTGTGTCAGTTATTAGATAATGCCATAAGTGATGATATAGGCTATAGGTCTTTTGCTTTCCGACCTACTTCATGTTTTGTGATTATCTCCAGGCTCATCTGTGGTGCCTCAAAGAGCAGCGCTTCAGTGTTTTCCATGGCTAATATTCCATTGTGTACATGGACCACTTCTTCTTGGTGCATTCCTCTGTTGATGGACATTTTCCTTGCTTCCAAGTGTTGCCTATGGTAAATATTGCTGGAGGGCAGGATTGCCAGCCTGTGATTTGTGATTTTCATTTTCTCAGGTGATAGACCCAGCAGTGGTTATGATTGATTGACTGGTATGGTAGCTCAACGTTTACCTTTTCAAGGCACCTCAATTGTGCTCTCATTAGTGGCTCTTACCACGTCCCCCTTAGAATCGAGGGTACGCACTTCTCCACAATCACGTCAGCATTTCTTGTTTGCAGCATATTTGTTGATGGCCATTCTGACTGGTGTGAGCTGATAGGTGTTTGTAATTTGGGTTTACATGTCTGTAAAAATTCCTACAATTCATCATTTTTCCACGCCTTTTTCTTTTCTGTTAAAAGAAAAAAGAACAAAAGTGTGAGTATAATATACCTCTTCATATTTTCTTTTTGGAAGGTTGCACTCTAGAATTTTTTGGTCGATTTTCGACCTCAGTATTTTTTGGAGGGCAGGTGTCATTTACAGACCTGCAATTGGTGAATATTTAGTGACCTTTTGCAGTGGGTTTAAAGCTGCTGTGGTGGGAAACGGCCACAAGGATGCAGCATTTCTCCATTCCCAAATCTGGGTACTAGGGCAGCAGAGCCGTTCTGGAAGTCGTTTGCCTAGGTTGTAAATTTGAATGGAATGTGCCAGGAAAACCCCCCATAAGTTTATGTCTCATTACTCCTAGTTCGTTGTTTTAATTTTTTCAATTGGGGTAATGGTTAGAATGTTGCTTGTCCAAGGTGTACACACTCTGGTTCACCTACATATTCTATATACCTATTTATGTAGAGATCCTCTTCCCCTGTAAATTATTACAGAGTGTTCCGTAAACCTTCCTTGCTATATGGTCGGTCTTTTTGATATATGTATATAATATGTATTTGTATACATATGGTAACGCTAATCTTCATTTATCCATTCCCCCCACCTTTCCTTTTAGATAAGCATAGTTTTTTTTTTAATAAGTCTGTGATTGACTTTCTCTGTGGAAATATGTTCATTTGTGTCAGTTATTAGATAACGCCTATAAGTGATATCATAGGATATAGGACTTTTGCTTTCCGACTTACCTCATGTTCTGTGATTATCTCCAAGATCATCTATGGTGCCTCAAAGAGCAGTGTTTCATTGTTTTCCATGGCTAGTATTCATTGTGTACATGGACCACTTCTTCTTTATCCTTTCATCTGTTGATGGACATTTTGGTTGCTTCACTGTCTTGGCTATGGTGAATAAGGCTGCAGTGCAGCTTTTGCAGCCCGGGTCTTCTTCATTCTGGTCTTCTCAGGTGAGAGGCCCATTGGTGCGCCTGCTGGATTGAATGGTACCTCAATTTTTCCTTTTCAACGCAGCTCCTTTCTGTTCTCATTATTAGCGTTTAACCCTTTTGCATCTCACCAGCAGCTAGAGGGTACACAGTTCTCTAAAACCTCTTCAGCATTTATTGTTTGTAGACTTTTTGCCAATGGTCAGTCGACTGGTGTGAGTTGAAAACTTTTTGTAGATTAGATTGCATGAGTCTAATACTTCCTGAGGTGGAGCTTTTATCCATTTTCCTTTCTTTAAAAAGAGAGTGAGTAAAACTTACCTCTTCATACTATCTTCTTGAAAATTTGGCCTGTTTTGAATTTTTTGTATCCATTCCCTACCTCAGCACAATTTTGAGGGCAGGTGTCCTTTACAGCCCTGAGTCCTTGTGAATGGTAAGTGACCATTAGCTGTGGGTTAAAAGCTGCTCTTGCGGGAATCGGCCACAAGGCGGCAGCATTTCTCCTTTACCAAATCTGGTTTCTAGGGCAACAGAGCCTTACTGGAAGTGGTGTTCTAGGTTGTAAATTAGAATGGAATGTGCGAGGAAAAAGCCCTTTAAGTTTATGTCTCATTACTTCTTGTTGGTATTTTGAACTTAATTTTTATTTCTTATCACAGCAAACTTGATTACAATGTTTTGTTTGTTCTAGGTGTGCAAGATGTGGTTCTTTCACACATATGCATATATCTATTCTTCGGATCCTTTTCCCATGTAGGTTATGACACAATGTTGAGTAGTCTTCTCTTGGTATTGCGTAGGTCTTTGGTGATTATATATTTCACATGTGTTTGTATCTCTCTGTTAACCTCAATATGGTAATGTATCCAATCCTCACACCTTTCCATTTGGTGAACCATAAGTTTTTTTAATGAATCTATGATAGTGTTTCTCTGTGGAAATATCTTTGTTTGTATCATTTTTTAGGTAACACCTATATGTGATATGATAGGATATGTGTCTTTCGCTTTCTCACTTACTCCAAGTTGCGTGATTACTTCTAGACTCATCTATGGTGCTGCAAATGGCATTGTTTCATTTTTTCACTAGCTCTTATTCCATCTGTACAGGTAGCAGTACTTCTTTGTCCACCCATCTGTCGGTGGACTTTTTGGTTACTTCCATATCTTGGCTATTGTAATACTATGCAATGTAGATTTGCGTGCCTGTGTCCTTCCAATTCTCTCTTCTTCGTTTATAGGTCTAGGCATAGGTCTGCTAGATCATATGGTAGCTCAATGGTTACCTTTTAAAGGCACCTCTATTCTGTTCTCCTTAGTGGCTCTTTCCAGGTTACGTCCCACTTAAAGTGGAGGGTATGTATTTCTTCCCAGCACCTTCAGCATTTATTCTTTGTAGTTTTTGCTGATGGTTATTCTGAGTGGTGTGAGCTGATACCTCTTTGTGGTTGAATTTGCATGTGTCTCATAATGTGTTGAAATTGAGCTTTAAGACATGTCCTTTTAATTTTTCCAGCTGTGATTAGAGCTTATTTCTTCAAAGTGTTTTCTTAAAGTATGTGTCACCATTTGAAATAGTTTGGCCATTATCTCCCTCAAGACATTTTGAGGGCAGGTTTCATTTACAGCCCTGAAGTACTTGTTCATATGAAGTGACCATTAGCTCAGGCTTTAAACCTGCTTTTGCAGGTAATGGCCAGAGAGCGGCAGCCTTTCTACGTTCCCCATGCTGGTACTAGGGAAACAGACCTACCGGCCAGTGGTGTTCTTCGGTTATAAATTAGAGTGCAATGTGCCCGGATAAACCCACAAATGTTGATGTCTCCTTGCTTTTGTTTGTTTTTAATTTAATTTATATTTATTATTAGAGTAATATTCCATTGTGTACGTGGACCACTTCTTCTTGGTGCATTCCTCGGTTGATGGACATTTTCATTGCTTCCAAGTGCTGGCTATGGTAAATATTGCTGGCGTACAGGTTTGCCAGCCTGTGATTTTTGATTCTCATTTTCTCAGGTGATAGGCCAAGCAGTGGTTGTGATTGATTGACTGGTAGCTCAATGTTTCCCTTTTCAAAGCACCTACGTTGTGTTTTCATTAGTGGCTCTTTACATGCCCCCCCTTACAACCGAGGGTACGCATTTCTCCACACTCCCTTCACCGTTTATTTTTGGCAGGATTTTTCCTAATGGCCATTCTGATTGCTGTGAGCTGATAGGTTTTTGTAATATGGGTATGCATGACATTAAAATTTTTAAATTCATCATATTCCTACGCCTTTTTCTTTTCTCTTAAAAGAAAAAACCGTAAGTATAATAGAGCTCTTGAAATTGACTTCTTCGAAGGTTGCCCTCTTTTGAATTTTTTGGTCGATTTTTGACCCCAGAAATTTTTTGGAGGGCAGGTGTCATTTACAGAACTGCAAGTTGGTGAAAATTTAGTGACCTTTTGCAGTGGGTTCAAAGCTGCTGTTGTGGGAAACGTCCACAAGGAGGTAGCTTTTCTCCATTCCCCAATCTGGGTACTAGGGCAGCAGAGCCCTTCTGGAAGTCATTGTCCTAGGTTATAAATTAGAATTGAATTTGCCAGGAGAAATCCCCATAAGTTTATGTCTCATTACTTCTTCTTGGTTTTTAAAATTTTTTTAATCTGGGTAAAGTTTAGAATATTGTTTGTCCTAGGTGTACACCATCTGGTCCATTTGTACATTATGTATGTCTATTAATGTACAGATCCTCTTCCCATGTAAAATATTACAGTGTTCCATCGACCTCCCTTGCTATATGTTCGGTCTTTTTGATACATGTATATAATATGTATTTCTATATGTATAGTAACACTAATCCTCATTTCTCAATTTCCCCCCTCCTTTCCTTTTAGATGAGCATAGTTTGTTTTGTTTTCTAAGCCTGTGAGTGTCTTTCTCTTTGGAAATATGTTCATCTGTGTCAGTTATTAGATAATGCCATAAGTGATGATATAGGCTATAGGTCTTTTGCTTTCCGACCTACTTCATGTTTTGTGATTATCTCCAGGCTCATCTGTGGTGCCTCAAAGAGCAGCGCTTCAGTGTTTTCCATGGCTAATATTCCATTGTGTACATGGACCACTTCTTCTTGGTGCATTCCTCTGTTGATGGACATTTTCCTTGCTTCCAAGTGTTGCCTATGGTAAATATTGCTGGAGGGCAGGATTGCCAGCCTGTGATTTGTGATTTTCATTTTCTCAGGTGATAGACCCAGCAGTGGTTATGATTGATTGACTGGTATGGTAGCTCAACGTTTACCTTTTCAAGGCACCTCAATTGTGCTTTCATTAGTGGCTCTTACCACGTCCCCCTTAGAATCGAGGGTACGCACTTCTCCACAATCACGTCAGCATTTCTTGTTTGCAGCATATTTGTTGATGGCCATTCTGACTGGTGTGAGCTGATAGGTGTTTGTAATTTGGGTTTACATGTCTGTAAAAATTCCTACAATTCATCATTTTTCCACGCCTTTTTCTTTTCTGTTAAAAGAAAAAAGAACAAAAGTGTGAGTATAATATACCTCTTCATATTTTCTTTTTGGAAGGTTGCACTCTAGAATTTTTTGGTCGATTTTCGACCTCAGTATTTTTTGGAGGGCAGGTGTCATTTACAGACCTGCAATTGGTGAATATTTAGTGACCTTTTGCAGTGGGTTTAAAGCTGCTGTTGTGGGAAACGGCCACAAGGATGCAGCATTTCTCCATTCCCAAATCTGGGTACTAGGGCAGCAGAGCCGTTCTGGAAGTCGTTTGCCTAGGTTGTAAATTTGAATGGAATGTGCCAGGAAAACCCCCCATAAGTTTATGTCTCATTACTCCTAGTTCGTTGTTTTAATTTTTTCAATTGGGGTAATGGTTAGAATGTTGCTTGTCCAAGGTGTACACACTCTGGTTCACCTACATATTCTATATACCTATTTATGTAGAGATCCTCTTCCCCTGTAAATTATTACAGAGTGTTCCGTAAACCTTCCTTGCTATATGGTCGGTCTTTTTGATATATGTATATAATATGTATTTGTATACATATGGTAACGCTAATCTTCATTTATCCATTCCCCCCACCTTTCCTTTTAGATAAGCATAGGTTTTTTTTTAATAAGTCTGTGATTGACTTTCTCTGTGGAAATATGTTCATTTGTGTCAGTTATTAGATAACGCCTATAAGTGATATCATAGGATATAGGACTTTTGCTTTCCGACTTACCTCATGTTCTGTGATTATCTCCAAGATCATCTATGGTGCCTCAAAGAGCAGTGTTTCATTGTTTTCCATGGCTAGTATTCATTGTGTACATGGACCACTTCTTCTTTATCCTTTCATCTGTTGATGGACATTTTGGTTGCTTCACTGTCTTGGCTATGGTGAATAAGGCTGCAGTGCAGCTTTTGCAGCCCGGGTCTTCTTCATTCTGGTCTTCTCAGGTGAGAGGCCCATTGGTGCGCCTGCTGGATTGAATGGTACCTCAATTTTTCCTTTTCAACGCAGCTCCTTTCTGTTCTCATTATTAGCGTTTAACCCTTTTGCATCTCACCAGCAGCTAGAGGGTACACAGTTCTCTAAAACCTCTTCAGCATTTATTGTTTGTAGACTTTTTGCCAATGGTCAGTCGACTGGTGTGAGTTGAAAACTTTTTGTAGATTAGATTGCATGAGTCTAATACTTCCTGAGGTGGAGCTTTTATCCATTTTCCTTTCTTTAAAAAGAGAGTGAGTAAAACTTACCTCTTCATACTATCTTCTTGAAAATTTGGCCTGTTTTGAATTTTTTGTATCCATTCCCTACCTCAGCACAATTTTGAGGGCAGGTGTCCTTTACAGCCCTGAGTCCTTGTGAATGGTAAGTGACCATTAGCTGTGGGTTAAAAGCTGCTCTTGCGGGAATCGGCCACAAGGCGGCAGCATTTCTCCTTTACCAAATCTGGTTTCTAGGGCAACAGAGCCTTACTGGAAGTGGTGTTCTAGGTTGTAAATTAGAATGGAATGTGCGAGGAAAAAGCCCTTTAAGTTTATGTCTCATTACTTCTTGTTGGTATTTTGAACTTAATTTTTATTTCTTATCACAGCAAACTTGATTACAATGTTTTGTTTGTTCTAGGTGTGCAAGATGTGGTTCTTTCACACATATGCATATATCTATTCTTCGGATCCTTTTCCCATGTAGGTTATGACACAATGTTGAGTAGTCTTCTCTTGGTATTGCGTAGGTCTTTGGTGATTATATATTTCACATGTGTTTGTATCTCTCTGTTAACCTCAATATGGTAATGTATCCAATCCTCACACCTTTCCATTTGGTGAACCATAAGTTTTTTTAATGAATCTATGATAGTGTTTCTCTGTGGAAATATCTTTGTTTGTATCATTTTTTAGGTAACACCTATATGTGATATGATAGGATATGTGTCTTTCGCTTTCTCACTTACTCCAAGTTGCGTGATTACTTCTAGACTCATCTATGGTGCTGCAAATGGCATTGTTTCATTTTTTCACTAGCTCTTATTCCATCTGTACAGGTAGCAGTACTTCTTTGTCCACCCATCTGTCGGTGGACTTTTTGGTTACTTCCATATCTTGGCTATTGTAATACTATGCAATGTAGATTTGCGTGCCTGTGTCCTTCCAATTCTCTCTTCTTCGTTTATAGGTCTAGGCATAGGTCTGCTAGATCATATGGTAGCTCAATGGTTACCTTTTAAAGGCACCTCTATTCTGTTCTCCTTAGTGGCTCTTTCCAGGTTACGTCCCACTTAAAGTGGAGGGTATGTATTTCTTCCCAGCACCTTCAGCATTTATTCTTTGTAGTTTTTGCTGATGGTTATTCTGAGTGGTGTGAGCTGATACCTCTTTGTGGTTGAATTTGCATGTGTCTCATAATGTGTTGAAATTGAGCTTTAAGACATGTCCTTTTAATTTTTCCAGCTGTGATTAGAGCTTATTTCTTCAAAGTGTTTTCTTAAAGTATGTGTCACCATTTGAAATAGTTTGGCCATTATCTCCCTCAAGACATTTTGAGGGCAGGTTTCATTTACAGCCCTGAAGTACTTGTTCATATGAAGTGACCATTAGCTCAGGCTTTAAACCTGCTTTTGCAGGTAATGGCCAGAGAGCGGCAGCCTTTCTACGTTCCCCATGCTGGTACTAGGGAAACAGACCTACCGGCCAGTGGTGTTCTTCGGTTATAAATTAGAGTGCAATGTGCCCGGATAAACCCACAAATGTTGATGTCTCCTTGCTTTTGTTTGTTTTTAATTTAATTTATATTTATTATTAGAGTAATATTCCATTGTGTACGTGGACCACTTCTTCTTGGTGCATTCCTCGGTTGATGGACATTTTCATTGCTTCCAAGTGCTGGCTATGGTAAATATTGCTGGCGTACAGGTTTGCCAGCCTGTGATTTTTGATTCTCATTTTCTCAGGTGATAGGCCAAGCAGTGGTTGTGATTGATTGACTGGTAGCTCAATGTTTCCCTTTTCAAAGCACCTACGTTGTGTTTTCATTAGTGGCTCTTTACATGCCCCCCCTTACAACCGAGGGTACGCATTTCTCCACACTCCCTTCACCGTTTATTTTTGGCAGCATTTTTCCTAATGGCCATTCTGATTGCTGTGAGCTGATAGGTTTTTGTAATATGGGTATGCATGACATTAAAATTTTTAAATTCATCATATTCCTACGCCTTTTTCTTTTCTCTTAAAAGAAAAAACCGTAAGTATAATAGAGCTCTTGAAATTGACTTCTTCGAAGGTTGCCCTCTTTTGAATTTTTTGGTCGATTTTTGACCCCAGAAATTTTTTGGAGGGCAGGTGTCATTTACAGAACTGCAAGTTGGTGAAAATTTAGTGACCTTTTGCAGTGGGTTCAAAGCTGCTGTTGTGGGAAACGTCCACAAGGAGGTAGCTTTTCTCCATTCCCCAATCTGGGTACTAGGGCAGCAGAGCCCTTCTGGAAGTCATTGTCCTAGGTTATAAATTAGAATGGAATTTGCCAGGAGAAATCCCCATAAGTTTATGTCTCATTACTTCTTCTTGGTTTTTAAAATTTTTTTAATCTGGGTAAAGTTTAGAATATTGTTTGTCCTAGGTGTACACCATCTGGTCCATTTGTACATTATGTATGTCTATTAATGTACAGATCCTCTTCCCATGTAAAATATTACAGTGTTCCATCGACCTCCCTTGCTATATGTTCGGTCTTTTTGATACATGTATATAATATGTATTTCTATATGTATAGTAACACTAATCCTCATTTCTCAATTTCCCCCCTCCTTTCCTTTTAGATGAGCATAGTTTGTTTTGTTTTCTAAGCCTGTGAGTGTCTTTCTCTTTGGAAATATGTTCATCTGTGTCAGTTATTAGATAATGCCATAAGTGATGATATAGGCTATAGGTCTTTTGCTTTCCGACCTACTTCATGTTTTGTGATTATCTCCAGGCTCATCTGTGGTGCCTCAAAGAGCAGTGCTTCAGTGTTTTCCATGGCTAATATTCCATTGTGTACATGGACCACGTCTTCTTGGTGCATTCCTCTGTTGATGGACATTTTCCTTGCTTCCAAGTGTTGCCTATGGTAAATATTGCTGGAGGGCAGGATTGCCAGCCTGTGATTTTTGATTTTCATTTTCTCAGGTGATAGACCCAGCAGTGGTTATGATTGATTGACTGGTATGGTAGCTCAACGTTTACCTTTTCAAGGCACCTCAATTGTGCTCTCATTAGTGGCTCTTACCACGTCCCCCTTAGAATCGAGGGTACGCACTTCTCCACAATCACGTCAGCATTTCTTGTTTGCAGCATATTTGTTGATGGCCATTCTGACTGGTGTGAGCTGATAGGTGTTTGTAATTTGGGTTTACATGTCTGTAAAAATTCCTACAATTCATCATTTTTCCACGCCTTTTTCTTTTCTGTTAAAAGAAAAAAGAACAAAAGTGTGAGTATAATATACCTCTTCATATTTTCTTTTTGGAAGGTTGCACTCTAGAATTTTTTGGTCGATTTTCGACCTCAGTATTTTTTGGAGGGCAGGTGTCATTTACAGACCTGCAATTGGTGAATATTTAGTGACCTTTTGCAGTGGGTTTAAAGCTGCTGTTGTGGGAAACGGCCACAAGGATGCAGCATTTCTCCATTCCCAAATCTGGGTACTAGGGCAGCAGAGCCGTTCTGGAAGTCGTTTGCCTAGGTTGTAAATTTGAATGGAATGTGCCAGGAAAACCCCCCATAAGTTTATGTCTCATTACTCCTAGTTCGTTGTTTTAATTTTTTCAATTGGGGTAATGGTTAGAATGTTGCTTGTCCAAGGTGTACACACTCTGGTTCACCTACATATTCTATATACCTATTTATGTAGAGATCCTCTTCCCCTGTAAATTATTACAGAGTGTTCCGTAAACCTTCCTTGCTATATGGTCGGTCTTTTTGATATATGTATATAATATGTATTTGTATACATATGGTAACGCTAATCTTCATTTATCCATTCCCCCCACCTTTCCTTTTAGATAAGCATAGTTTTTTTTTTAATAAGTCTGTGATTGACTTTCTCTGTGGAAATATGTTCATTTGTGTCAGTTATTAGATAACGCCTATAAGTGATATCATAGGATATAGGACTTTTGCTTTCCGACTTACCTCATGTTCTGTGATTATCTCCAAGATCATCTATGGTGCCTCAAAGAGCAGTGTTTCATTGTTTTCCATGGCTAGTATTCATTGTGTACATGGACCACTTCTTCTTTATCCTTTCATCTGTTGATGGACATTTTGGTTGCTTCACTGTCTTGGCTATGGTGAATAAGGCTGCAGTGCAGCTTTTGCAGCCCGGGTCTTCTTCATTCTGGTCTTCTCAGGTGAGAGGCCCATTGGTGCGCCTGCTGGATTGAATGGTACCTCAATTTTTCCTTTTCAACGCAGCTCCTTTCTGTTCTCATTATTAGCGTTTAACCCTTTTGCATCTCACCAGCAGCTAGAGGGTACACAGTTCTCTAAAACCTCTTCAGCATTTATTGTTTGTAGACTTTTTGCCAATGGTCAGTCGACTGGTGTGAGTTGAAAACTTTTTGTAGATTAGATTGCATGAGTCTAATACTTCCTGAGGTGGAGCTTTTATCCATTTTCCTTTCTTTAAAAAGAGAGTGAGTAAAACTTACCTCTTCATACTATCTTCTTGAAAATTTGGCCTGTTTTGAATTTTTTGTATCCATTCCCTACCTCAGCACAATTTTGAGGGCAGGTGTCCTTTACAGCCCTGAGTCCTTGTGAATGGTAAGTGACCATTAGCTGTGGGTTAAAAGCTGCTCTTGCGGGAATCGGCCACAAGGCGGCAGCATTTCTCCTTTACCAAATCTGGTTTCTAGGGCAACAGAGCCTTACTGGAAGTGGTGTTCTAGGTTGTAAATTAGAATGGAATGTGCGAGGAAAAAGCCCTTTAAGTTTATGTCTCATTACTTCTTGTTGGTATTTTGAACTTAATTTTTATTTCTTATCACAGCAAACTTGATTACAATGTTTTGTTTGTTCTAGGTGTGCAAGATGTGGTTCTTTCACACATATGCATATATCTATTCTTCGGATCCTTTTCCCATGTAGGTTATGACACAATGTTGAGTAGTCTTCTCTTGGTATTGCGTAGGTCTTTGGTGATTATATATTTCACATGTGTTTGTATCTCTCTGTTAACCTCAATATGGTAATGTATCCAATCCTCACACCTTTCCATTTGGTGAACCATAAGTTTTTTTAATGAATCTATGATAGTGTTTCTCTGTGGAAATATCTTTGTTTGTATCATTTTTTAGGTAACACCTATATGTGATATGATAGGATATGTGTCTTTCGCTTTCTCACTTACTCCAAGTTGCGTGATTACTTCTAGACTCATCTATGGTGCTGCAAATGGCATTGTTTCATTTTTTCACTAGCTCTTATTCCATCTGTACAGGTAGCAGTACTTCTTTGTCCACCCATCTGTCGGTGGACTTTTTGGTTACTTCCATATCTTGGCTATTGTAATACTATGCAATGTAGATTTGCGTGCCTGTGTCCTTCCAATTCTCTCTTCTTCGTTTATAGGTCTAGGCATAGGTCTGCTAGATCATATGGTAGCTCAATGGTTACCTTTTAAAGGCACCTCTATTCTGTTCTCCTTAGTGGCTCTTTCCAGGTTACGTCCCACTTAAAGTGGAGGGTATGTATTTCTTCCCAGCACCTTCAGCATTTATTCTTTGTAGTTTTTGCTGATGGTTATTCTGAGTGGTGTGAGCTGATACCTCTTTGTGGTTGAATTTGCATGTGTCTCATAATGTGTTGAAATTGAGCTTTAAGACATGTCCTTTTAATTTTTCCAGCTGTGATTAGAGCTTATTTCTTCAAAGTGTTTTCTTAAAGTATGCGTCACCATTTGAAATAGTTTGGCCATTATCTCCCTCAAGACATTTTGAGGGCAGGTTTCATTTACAGCCCTGAAGTACTTGTTCATATGAAGTGACCATTAGCTCAGGCTTTAAACCTGCTTTTGCAGGTAATGGCCAGAGAGCGGCAGCCTTTCTACGTTCCCCATGCTGGTACTAGGGAAACAGACCTACCGGCCAGTGGTGTTCTTCGGTTATAAATTAGAGTGCAATGTGCCCGGATAAACCCACAAATGTTGATGTCTCCTTGCTTTTGTTTGTTTTTAATTTAATTTATATTTATTATTAGAGTAATATTCCATTGTGTACGTGGACCACTTCTTCTTGGTGCATTCCTCGGTTGATGGACATTTTCATTGCTTCCAAGTGCTGGCTATGGTAAATATTGCTGGCGTACAGGTTTGCCAGCCTGTGATTTTTGATTCTCATTTTCTCAGGTGATAGGCCAAGCAGTGGTTGTGATTGATTGACTGGTAGCTCAATGTTTCCCTTTTCAAAGCACCTACGTTGTGTTTTCATTAGTGGCTCTTTACATGCCCCCCCTTACAACCGAGGGTACGCATTTCTCCACACTCCCTTCACCGTTTATTTTTGGCAGCATTTTTCCTAATGGCCATTCTGATTGCTGTGAGCTGATAGGTTTTTGTAATATGGGTATGCATGACATTAAAATTTTTAAATTCATCATATTCCTACGCCTTTTTCTTTTCTCTTAAAAGAAAAAACCGTAAGTATAATAGAGCTCTTGAAATTGACTTCTTCGAAGGTTGCCCTCTTTTGAATTTTTTGGTCGATTTTTGACCCCAGAAATTTTTTGGAGGGCAGGTGTCATTTACAGAACTGCAAGTTGGTGAAAATTTAGTGACCTTTTGCAGTGGGTTCAAAGCTGCTGTTGTGGGAAACGTCCACAAGGAGGTAGCTTTTCTCCATTCCCCAATCTGGGTACTAGGGCAGCAGAGCCCTTCTGGAAGTCATTGTCCTAGGTTATAAATTAGAATTGAATTTGCCAGGAGAAATCCCCATAAGTTTATGTCTCATTACTTCTTCTTGGTTTTTAAAATTTTTTTAATCTGGGTAAAGTTTAGAATATTGTTTGTCCTAGGTGTACACCATCTGGTCCATTTGTACATTATGTATGTCTATTAATGTACAGATCCTCTTCCCATGTAAAATATTACAGTGTTCCATCGACCTCCCTTGCTATATGTTCGGTCTTTTTGATACATGTATATAATATGTATTTCTATATGTATAGTAACACTAATCCTCATTTCTCAATTTCCCCCCTCCTTTCCTTTTAGATGAGCATAGTTTGTTTTGTTTTCTAAGCCTGTGAGTGTCTTTCTCTTTGGAAATATGTTCATCTGTGTCAGTTATTAGATAATGCCATAAGTGATGATATAGGCTATAGGTCTTTTGCTTTCCGACCTACTTCATGTTTTGTGATTATCTCCAGGCTCATCTGTGGTGCCTCAAAGAGCAGCGCTTCAGTGTTTTCCATGGCTAATATTCCATTGTGTACATGGACCACTTCTTCTTGGTGCATTCCTCTGTTGATGGACATTTTCCTTGCTTCCAAGTGTTGCCTATGGTAAATATTGCTGGAGGGCAGGATTGCCAGCCTGTGATTTTTGATTTTCATTTTCTCAGGTGATAGACCCAGCAGTGGTTATGATTGATTGACTGGTATGGTAGCTCAACGTTTACCTTTTCAAGGCACCTCAATTGTGCTGTCATTAGTGGCTCTTACCACGTCCCCCTTAGAATCGAGGGTACGCACTTCTCCACAATCACGTCAGCATTTCTTGTTTGCAGCATATTTGTTGATGGCCATTCTGACTGGTGTGAGCTGATAGGTGTTTGTAATTTGGGTTTACATGTCTGTAAAAATTCCTACAATTCATCATTTTTCCACGCCTTTTTCTTTTCTGTTAAAAGAAAAAAGAACAAAAGTTGAGTATAATATACCTCTTCATATTTTCTTTTTGGAAGGTTGCACTCTAGAATTTTTTGGTCGATTTTCGACCTCAGTATTTTTTGGAGGGCAGGTGTCATTTACAGACCTGCAATTGGTGAATATTTAGTGACCTTTTGCAGTGGGTTTAAAGCTGCTGTTGTGGGAAACGGCCACAAGGATGCAGCATTTCTCCATTCCCAAATCTGGGTACTAGGGCAGCAGAGCCGTTCTGGAAGTCGTTTGCCTAGGTTGTAAATTTGAATGGAATGTGCCAGGAAAACCCCCCATAAGTTTATGTCTCATTACTCCTAGTTCGTTGTTTTAATTTTTTCAATTGGGGTAATGGTTAGAATGTTGCTTGTCCAAGGTGTACACACTCTGGTTCACCTACATATTCTATATACCTATTTATGTAGAGATCCTCTTCCCCTGTAAATTATTACAGAGTGTTCCGTAAACCTTCCTTGCTATATGGTCGGTCTTTTTGATATATGTATATAATATGTATTTGTATACATATGGTAACGCTAATCTTCATTTATCCATTCCCCCCACCTTTCCTTTTAGATAAGCATAGTTTTTTTTTTAATAAGTCTGTGATTGACTTTCTCTGTGGAAATATGTTCATTTGTGTCAGTTATTAGATAACGCCTATAAGTGATATCATAGGATATAGGACTTCTGCTTTCCGACTTACCTCATGTTCTGTGATTATCTCCAAGATCATCTATGGTGCCTCAAAGAGCAGTGTTTCATTGTTTTCCATGGCTAGTATTCATTGTGTACATGGACCACTTCTTCTTTATCCTTTCATCTGTTGATGGACATTTTGGTTGCTTCACTGTCTTGGCTATGGTGAATAAGGCTGCAGTGCAGCTTTTGCAGCCCGGGTCTTCTTCATTCTGGTCTTCTCAGGTGAGAGGCCCATTGGTGCGCCTGCTGGATTGAATGGTACCTCAATTTTTCCTTTTCAACGCAGCTCCTTTCTGTTCTCATTATTAGCGTTTAACCCTTTTGCATCTCACCAGCAGCTAGAGGGTACACAGTTCTCTAAAACCTCTTCAGCATTTATTGTTTGTAGACTTTTTGCCAATGGTCAGTCGACTGGTGTGAGTTGAAAACTTTTTGTAGATTAGATTGCATGAGTCTAATACTTCCTGAGGTGGAGCTTTTATCCATTTTCCTTTCTTTAAAAAGAGAGTGAGTAAAACTTACCTCTTCATACTATCTTCTTGAAAATTTGGCCTGTTTTGAATTTTTTGTATCCATTCCCTACCTCAGCACAATTTTGAGGGCAGGTGTCCTTTACAGCCCTGAGTCCTTGTGAATGGTAAGTGACCATTAGCTGTGGGTTAAAAGCTGCTCTTGTGGGAATCGGCCACAAGGCGGCAGCATTTCTCCTTTACCAAATCTGGTTTCTAGGGCAACAGAGCCTTACTGGAAGTGGTGTTCTAGGTTGTAAATTAGAATGGAATGTGCGAGGAAAAAGCCCTTTAAGTTTATGTCTCATTACTTCTTGTTGGTATTTTGAACTTAATTTTTATTTCTTATCACAGCAAACTTGATTACAATGTTTTGTTTGTTCTAGGTGTGCAAGATGTGGTTCTTTCACACATATGCATATATCTATTCTTCGGATCCTTTTCCCATGTAGGTTATGACACAATGTTGAGTAGTCTTCTCTTGGTATTGCGTAGGTCTTTGGTGATTATATATTTCACATGTGTTTGTATCTCTCTGTTAACCTCAATATGGTAATGTATCCAATCCTCACACCTTTCCATTTGGTGAACCATAAGTTTTTTTAATGAATCTATGATAGTGTTTCTCTGTGGAAATATCTTTGTTTGTATCATTTTTTAGGTAACACCTATATGTGATATGATAGGATATGTGTCTTTCGCTTTCTCACTTACTCCAAGTTGCGTGATTACTTCTAGACTCATCTATGGTGCTGCAAATGGCATTGTTTCATTTTTTCACTAGCTCTTATTCCATCTGTACAGGTAGCAGTACTTCTTTGTCCACCCATCTGTCGGTGGACTTTTTGGTTACTTCCATATCTTGGCTATTGTAATACTATGCAATGTAGATTTGCGTGCCTGTGTCCTTCCAATTCTCTCTTCTTCGTTTATAGGTCTAGGCATAGGTCTGCTAGATCATATGGTAGCTCAATGGTTACCTTTTAAAGGCACCTCTATTCTGTTCTCCTTAGTGGCTCTTTCCAGGTTACGTCCCACTTAAAGTGGAGGGTATGTATTTCTTCCCAGCACCTTCAGCATTTATTCTTTGTAGTTTTTGCTGATGGTTATTCTGAGTGGTGTGAGCTGATACCTCTTTGTGGTTGAATTTGCATGTGTCTCATAATGTGTTGAAATTGAGCTTTAAGACATGTCCTTTTAATTTTTCCAGCTGTGATTAGAGCTTATTTCTTCAAAGTGTTTTCTTAAAGTATGTGTCACCATTTGAAATAGTTTGGCCATTATCTCCCTCAAGACATTTTGAGGGCAGGTTTCATTTACAGCCCTGAAGTACTTGTTCATATGAAGTGACCATTAGCTCAGGCTTTAAACCTGCTTTTGCAGGTAATGGCCAGAGAGCGGCAGCCTTTCTACGTTCCCCATGCTGGTACTAGGGAAACAGACCTACCGGCCAGTGGTGTTCTTCGGTTATAAATTAGAGTGCAATGTGCCCGGATAAACCCACAAATGTTGATGTCTCCTTGCTTTTGTTTGTTTTTAATTCAATTTATATTTATTATTAGAGTAATATTCCATTGTGTACGTGGACCACTTCTTCTTGGTGCATTCCTCGGTTGATGGACATTTTCATTGCTTCCAAGTGCTGGCTATGGTAAATATTGCTGGCGTACAGGTTTGCCAGCCTGTGATTTTTGATTCTCATTTTCTCAGGTGATAGGCCAAGCAGTGGTTGTGATTGATTGACTGGTAGCTCAATGTTTCCCTTTTCAAAGCACCTACGTTGTGTTTTCATTAGTGGCTCTTTACATGCCCCCCCTTACAACCGAGGGTACGCATTTCTCCACACTCCCTTCACCGTTTATTTTTGGCAGCATTTTTCCTAATGGCCATTCTGATTGCTGTGAGCTGATAGGTTTTTGTAATATGGGTATGCATGACATTAAAATTTTTAAATTCATCATATTCCTACGCCTTTTTCTTTTCTCTTAAAAGAAAAAACCGTAAGTATAATAGAGCTCTTGAAATTGACTTCTTCGAAGGTTGCCCTCTTTTGAATTTTTTGGTCGATTTTTGACCCCAGAAATTTTTTGGAGGGCAGGTGTCATTTACAGAACTGCAAGTTGGTGAAAATTTAGTGACCTTTTGCAGTGGGTTCAAAGCTGCTGTTGTGGGAAACGTCCACAAGGAGGTAGCTTTTCTCCATTCCCCAATCTGGGTACTAGGGCAGCAGAGCCCTTCTGGAAGTCATTGTCCTAGGTTATAAATTAGAATGGAATTTGCCAGGAGAAATCCCCATAAGTTTATGTCTCATTACTTCTTCTTGGTTTTTAAAATTTTTTTAATCTGGGTAAAGTTTAGAATATTGTTTGTCCTAGGTGTACACCATCTGGTCCATTTGTACATTATGTATGTCTATTAATGTACAGATCCTCTTCCCATGTAAAATATTACAGTGTTCCATCGACCTCCCTTGCTATATGTTCGGTCTTTTTGATACATGTATATAATATGTATTTCTATATGTATAGTAACACTAATCCTCATTTCTCAATTTCCCCCCTCCTTTCCTTTTAGATGAGCATAGTTTGTTTTGTTTTCTAAGCCTGTGAGTGTCTTTCTCTTTGGAAATATGTTCATCTGTGTCAGTTATTAGATAATGCCATAAGTGATGATATAGGCTATAGGTCTTTTGCTTTCCGACCTACTTCATGTTTTGTGATTATCTCCAGGCTCATCTGTGGTGCCTCAAAGAGCAGCGCTTCAGTGTTTTCCATGGCTAATATTCCATTGTGTACATGGACCACTTCTTCTTGGTGCATTCCTCTGTTGATGGACATTTTCCTTGCTTCCAAGTGTTGCCTATGGTAAATATTGCTGGAGGGCAGGATTGCCAGCCTGTGATTTTTGATTTTCATTTTCTCAGGTGATAGACCCAGCAGTGGTTATGATTGATTGACTGGTATGGTAGCTCAACGTTTACCTTTTCAAGGCACCTCAATTGTGCTTTCATTAGTGGCTCTTACCACGTCCCCCTTAGAATCGAGGGTACGCACTTCTCCACAATCACGTCAGCATTTCTTGTTTGCAGCATATTTGTTGATGGCCATTCTGACTGGTGTGAGCTGATAGGTGTTTGTAATTTGGGTTTACATGTCTGTAAAAATTCCTACAATTCATCATTTTTCCACGCCTTTTTCTTTTCTGTTAAAAGAAAAAAGAACAAAAGTGTGAGTATAATATACCTCTTCAAATTTTCTTTTTGGAAGGTTGCACTCTAGAATTTTTTGGTCGATTTTCGACCTCAGTATTTTTTGGAGGGCAGGTGTCATTTACAGACCTGCAATTGGTGAATATTTAGTGACCTTTTGCAGTGGGGTTAAAGCTGCTGTGGTGGGAAACGGCCACAAGGATGCAGCATTTCTCCATTCCCAAATCTGGGTACTAGGGCAGCAGAGCCGTTCTGGAAGTCGTTTGCCTAGGTTGTAAATTTGAATGGAATGTGCCAGGAAAACCCCCCATAAGTTTATGTCTCATTACTCCTAGTTCGTTGTTTTAATTTTTTCAATTGGGGTAATGGTTAGAATGTTGCTTGTCCAAGGTGTACACACTCTGGTTCATCTACATATTCTATAGACCTATTTATGTAGAGATCCTCTTCCCCTGTAAATTATTACAGAGTGTTCCGTAAACCTTCCTTGCTATATGGTCGGTCTTTTTGATATATGTATATAATATGTATTTGTATACATATGGTAACGCTAATCTTCATTTATCCATTCCCCCCACCTTTCCTTTTAGATAAGCATAGTTTTTTTTTTAATAAGTCTGTGATTGACTTTCTCTGTGGAAATATGTTCATTTGTGTCAGTTATTAGATAACGCCTATAAGTGATATCATAGGATATAGGACTTCTGCTTTCCGACTTACCTCATGTTCTGTGATTATCTCCAAGATCATCTATGGTGCCTCAAAGAGCAGTGTTTCATTGTTTTCCATGGCTAGTATTCATTGTGTACATGGACCACTTCTTCTTTATCCTTTCATCTGTTGATGGACATTTTGGTTGCTTCACTGTCTTGGCTATGGTGAATAAGGCTGCAGTGCAGCTTTTGCAGCCCGGGTCTTCTTCATTCTGGTCTTCTCAGGTGAGAGGCCCATTGGTGCGCCTGCTGGATTGAATGGTACCTCAATTTTTCCTTTTCAACGCAGCTCCTTTCTGTTCTCATTATTAGCGTTTAACCCTTTTGCATCTCACCAGCAGCTAGAGGGTACACAGTTCTCTAAAACCTCTTCAGCATTTATTGTTTGTAGACTTTTTGCCAATGGTCAGTCGACTGGTGTGAGTTGAAAACTTTTTGTAGATTAGATTGCATGAGTCTAATACTTCCTGAGGTGGAGCTTTTATCCATTTTCCTTTCTTTAAAAAGAGAGTGAGTAAAACTTACCTCTTCATACTATCTTCTTGAAAATTTGGCCTGTTTTGAATTTTTTGTATCCATTCCCTACCTCAGCACAATTTTGAGGGCAGGTGTCCTTTACAGCCCTGAGTCCTTGTGAATGGTAAGTGACCATTAGCTGTGGGTTAAAAGCTGCTCTTGCGGGAATCGGCCACAAGGCGGCAGCATTTCTCCTTTACCAAATCTGGTTTCTAGGGCAACAGAGCCTTACTGGAAGTGGTGTTCTAGGTTGTAAATTAGAATGGAATGTGCGAGGAAAAAGCCCTTTAAGTTTATGTCTCATTACTTCTTGTTGGTATTTTGAACTTAATTTTTATTTCTTATCACAGCAAACTTGATTACAATGTTTTGTTTGTTCTAGGTGTGCAAGATGTGGTTCTTTCACACATATGCATATATCTATTCTTCGGATCCTTTTCCCATGTAGGTTATGACACAATGTTGAGTAGTCTTCTCTTGGTATTGCGTAGGTCTTTGGTGATTATATATTTCACATGTGTTTGTATCTCTCTGTTAACCTCAATATGGTAATGTATCCAATCCTCACACCTTTCCATTTGGTGAACCATAAGTTTTTTTAATGAATCTATGATAGTGTTTCTCTGTGGAAATATCTTTTGTTTGTATCATTTTTTAGGGAACACCTATATGTGATATGATAGGATATGTGTCTTTCGCTTTCTCACTTACTCCAAGTTGCGTGATTACTTCTAGACTCATCTATGGTGCTGCAAATGGCATTGTTTCATTTTTTCACTAGCTCTTATTCCATCTGTACAGGTAGCAGTACTTCTTTGTCCACCCATCTGTCGGTGGACTTTTTGGTTACTTCCATATCTTGGCTATTGTAATACTATGCAATGTAGATTTGCGTGCCTGTGTCCTTCCAATTCTCTCTTCTTCGTTTATAGGTCTAGGCATAGGTCTGCTAGATCATATGGTAGCTCAATGGTTACCTTTTAAAGGCACCTCTATTCTGTTCTCCTTAGTGGCTCTTTCCAGGTTACGTCCCACTTAAAGTGGAGGGTATGTATTTCTTCCCAGCACCTTCAGCATTTATTCTTTGTAGTTTTTGCTGATGGTTATTCTGAGTGGTGTGAGCTGATACCTCTTTGTGGTTGAATTTGCATGTGTCTCATAATGTGTTGAAATTGAGCTTTAAGACATGTCCTTTTAATTTTTCCAGCTGTGATTAGAGCTTATTTCTTCAAAGTGTTTTCTTAAAGTATGTGTCACCATTTGAAATAGTTTGGCCATTATCTCCCTCAAGACATTTTGAGGGCAGGTTTCATTTACAGCCCTGAAGTACTTGTTCATATGAAGTGACCATTAGCTCAGGCTTTAAACCTGCTTTTGCAGGTAATGGCCAGAGAGCGGCAGCCTTTCTACGTTCCCCATGCTGGTACTAGGGAAACAGACCTACCGGCCAGTGGTGTTCTTCGGTTATAAATTAGAGTGCAATGTGCCCGGATAAACCCACAAATGTTGATGTCTCCTTGCTTTTGTTTGTTTTTAATTCAATTTATATTTATTATTAGAGTAATATTCCATTGTGTACGTGGACCACTTCTTCTTGGTGCATTCCTCGGTTGATGGACATTTTCATTGCTTCCAAGTGCTGGCTATGGTAAATATTGCTGGCGTACAGGTTTGCCAGCCTGTGATTTTTGATTCTCATTTTCTCAGGTGATAGGCCAAGCAGTGGTTGTGATTGATTGACTGGTAGCTCAATGTTTCCCTTTTCAAAGCACCTACGTTGTGTTTTCATTAGTGGCTCTTTACATGCCCCCCCTTACAACCGAGGGTACGCATTTCTCCACACTCCCTTCACCGTTTATTTTTGGCAGCATTTTTCCTAATGGCCATTCTGATTGCTGTGAGCTGATAGGTTTTTGTAATATGGGTATGCATGACATTAAAATTTTTAAATTCATCATATTCCTACGCCTTTTTCTTTTCTCTTAAAAGAAAAAACCGTAAGTATAATAGAGCTCTTGAAATTGACTTCTTCGAAGGTTGCCCTCTTTTGAATTTTTTGGTCGATTTTTGACCCCAGAAATTTTTTGGAGGGCAGGTGTCATTTACAGAACTGCAAGTTGGTGAAAATTTAGTGACCTTTTGCAGTGGGTTCAAAGCTGCTGTTGTGGGAAACGTCCACAAGGAGGTAGCTTTTCTCCATTCCCCAATCTGGGTACTAGGGCAGCAGAGCCCTTCTGGAAGTCATTGTCCTAGGTTATAAATTAGAATTGAATTTGCCAGGAGAAATCCCCATAAGTTTATGTCTCATTACTTCTTCTTGGTTTTTAAAATTTTTTTAATCTGGGTAAAGTTTAGAATATTGTTTGTCCTAGGTGTACACCATCTGGTCCATTTGTACATTATGTATGTCTATTAATGTACAGATCCTCTTCCCATGTAAAATATTACAGTGTTCCATCGACCTCCCTTGCTATATGTTCGGTCTTTTTGATACATGTATATAATATGTATTTCTATATGTATAGTAACACTAATCCTCATTTCTCAATTTCCCCCCTCCTTTCCTTTTAGATGAGCATAGTTTGTTTTGTTTTCTAAGCCTGTGAGTGTCTTTCTCTTTGGAAATATGTTCATCTGTGTCAGTTATTAGATAATGCCATAAGTGATGATATAGGCTATAGGTCTTTTGCTTTCCGACCTACTTCATGTTTTGTGATTATCTCCAGGCTCATCTGTGGTGCCTCAAAGAGCAGCGCTTCAGTGTTTTCCATGGCTAATATTCCATTGTGTACATGGACCACTTCTTCTTGGTGCATTCCTCTGTTGATGGACATTTTCCTTGCTTCCAAGTGTTGCCTATGGTAAATATTGCTGGAGGGCAGGATTGCCAGCCTGTGATTTTTGATTTTCATTTTCTCAGGTGATAGACCCAGCAGTGGTTATGATTGATTGACTGGTATGGTAGCTCAACGTTTACCTTTTCAAGGCACCTCAATTGTGCTGTCATTAGTGGCTCTTACCACGTCCCCCTTAGAATCGAGGGTACGCACTTCTCCACAATCACGTCAGCATTTCTTGTTTGCAGCATATTTGTTGATGGCCATTCTGACTGGTGTGAGCTGATAGGTGTTTGTAATTTGGGTTTACATGTCTGTAAAAATTCCTACAATTCATCATTTTTCCACGCCTTTTTCTTTTCTGTTAAAAGAAAAAAGAACAAAAGTGTGAGTATAATATACCTCTTCAAATTTTCTTTTTGGAAGGTTGCACTCTAGAATTTTTTGGTCGATTTTCGACCTCAGTATTTTTTGGAGGGCAGGTGTCATTTACAGACCTGCAATTGGTGAATATTTAGTGACCTTTTGCAGTGGGTTTAAAGCTGCTGTGGTGGGAAACGGCCACAAGGATGCAGCATTTCTCCATTCCCAAATCTGGGTACTAGGGCAGCAGAGCCGTTCTGGAAGTCGTTTGCCTAGGTTGTAAATTTGAATGGAATGTGCCAGGAAAACCCCCCATAAGTTTATGTCTCATTACTCCTAGTTCGTTGTTTTAATTTTTTCAATTCGGGTAATGGTTAGAATGTTGCTTGTCCAAGGTGTACACACTCTGGTTCATCTACATATTCTATATACCTATTTATGTAGAGATCCTCTTCCCCTGTAAATTATTACAGAGTGTTCCGTAAACCTTCCTTGCTATATGGTCGGTCTTTTTGATATATGTATATAATATGTATTTGTATACATATGGTAACGCTAATCTTCATTTATCCATTCCCCCCACCTTTCCTTTTAGATAAGCATAGTTTTTTTTTAATAAGTCTGTGATTGACTTTCTCTGTGGAAATATGTTCATTTGTGTCAGTTATTAGATAACGCCTATAAGTGATATCATAGGATATAGGACTTCTGCTTTCCGACTTACCTCATGTTCTGTGATTATCTCCAAGATCATCTATGGTGCCTCAAAGAGCAGTGTTTCATTGTTTTCCATGGCTAGTATTCATTGTGTACATGGACCACTTCTTCTTTATCCTTTCATCTGTTGATGGACATTTTGGTTGCTTCACTGTCTTGGCTATGGTGAATAAGGCTGCAGTGCAGTTTTTGCAGCCCGGGTCTTCTTCATTCTGGTCTTCTCAGGTGAGAGGCCCATTGGTGCGTCTGCTGGATTGAATGGTACCTCAATTTTTCCTTTTCAACGCAGCTCCTTTCTGTTCTCATTATTAGCGTTTAACCCTTTTGCATCTCACCAGCAGCTAGAGGGTACACAGTTCTCTAAAACCTCTTCAGCATTTATTGTTTGTAGACTTTTTGCCAATGGTCAGTCGACTGGTGTGAGTTGAAAACTTTTTGTAGATTAGATTGCATGAGTCTAATACTTCCTGAGGTGGAGCTTTTATCCATTTTCCTTTCTTTAAAAAGAGAGTGAGTAAAACTTACCTCTTCATACTATCTTCTTGAAAATTTGGCCTGTTTTGAATTTTTTGTATCCATTCCCTACCTCAGCACAATTTTGAGGGCAGGTGTCCTTTACAGCCCTGAGTCCTTGTGAATGGTAAGTGACCATTAGCTGTGGGTTAAAAGCTGCTCTTGCGGGAATCGGCCACAAGGCGGCAGCATTTCTCCTTTACCAAATCTGGTTTCTAGGGCAACAGAGCCTTACTGGAAGTGGTGTTCTAGGTTGTAAATTAGAATGGAATGTGCGAGGAAAAAGCCCTTTAAGTTTATGTCTCATTACTTCTTGTTGGTATTTTGAACTTAATTTTTATTTCTTATCACAGCAAACTTGATTACAATGTTTTGTTTGTTCTAGGTGTGCAAGATGTGGTTCTTTCACACATATGCATATATCTATTCTTCGGATCCTTTTCCCATGTAGGTTATGACACAATGTTGAGTAGTCTTCTCTTGGTATTGCGTAGGTCTTTGGTGATTATATATTTCACATGTGTTTGTATCTCTCTGTTAACCTCAATATGGTAATGTATCCAATCCTCACACCTTTCCATTTGGTGAACCATAAGTTTTTTTAATGAATCTATGATAGTGTTTCTCTGTGGAAATATCTTTGTTTGTATCATTTTTTAGGTAACACCTATATGTGATATGATAGGATATGTGTCTTTCGCTTTCTCACTTACTCCAAGTTGCGTGATTACTTCTAGACTCATCTATGGTGCTGCAAATGGCATTGTTTCATTTTTTCACTAGCTCTTATTCCATCTGTACAGGTAGCAGTACTTCTTTGTCCACCCATCTGTCGGTGGACTTTTTGGTTACTTCCATATCTTGGCTATTGTAATACTATGCAATGTAGATTTGCGTGCCTGTGTCCTTCCAATTCTCTCTTCTTCGTTTATAGGTCTAGGCATAGGTCTGCTAGATCATATGGTAGCTCAATGGTTACCTTTTAAAGGCACCTCTATTCTGTTCTCCTTAGTGGCTCTTTCCAGGTTACGTCCCACTTAAAGTGGAGGGTATGTATTTCTTCCCAGCACCTTCAGCATTTATTCTTTGTAGTTTTTGCTGATGGTTATTCTGAGTGGTGTGAGCTGATACCTCTTTGTGGTTGAATTTGCATGTGTCTCATAATGTGTTGAAATTGAGCTTTAAGACATGTCCTTTTAATTTTTCCAGCTGTGATTAGAGCTTATTTCTTCAAAGTGTTTTCTTAAAGTATGTGTCACCATTTGAAATAGTTTGGCCATTATCTCCCTCAAGACATTTTGAGGGCAGGTTTCATTTACAGCCCTGAAGTACTTGTTCATATGAAGTGACCATTAGCTCAGGCTTTAAACCTGCTTTTGCAGGTAATGGCCAGAGAGCGGCAGCCTTTCTACGTTCCCCATGCTGGTACTAGGGAAACAGACCTACCGGCCAGTGGTGTTCTTCGGTTATAAATTAGAGTGCAATGTGCCCGGATAAACCCACAAATGTTGATGTCTCCTTGCTTTTGTTTGTTTTTAATTCAATTTATATTTATTATTAGAGTAATATTCCATTGTGTACGTGGACCACTTCTTCTTGGTGCATTCCTCGGTTGATGGACATTTTCATTGCTTCCAAGTGCTGGCTATGGTAAATATTGCTGGCGTACAGGTTTGCCAGCCTGTGATTTTTGATTCTCATTTTCTCAGGTGATAGGCCAAGCAGTGGTTGTGATTGATTGACTGGTAGCTCAATGTTTCCCTTTTCAAAGCACCTACGTTGTGTTTTCATTAGTGGCTCTTTACATGCCCCCCCTTACAACCGAGGGTACGCATTTCTCCACACTCCCTTCACCGTTTATTTTTGGCAGCATTTTTCCTAATGGCCATTCTGATTGCTGTGAGCTGATAGGTTTTTGTAATATGGGTATGCATGACATTAAAATTTTTAAATTCATCATATTCCTATGCCTTTTTCTTTTCTCTTTAAAAGAAAAAACCGTAAGTATAATAGAGCTCTTGAAATTGACTTCTTCGAAGGTTGCCCTCTTTTGAATTTTTTGGTCGATTTTTGACCCCAGAAATTTTTTGGAGGGCAGGTGTCATTTACAGAACTGCAAGTTGGTGAAAATTTAGTGACCTTTTGCAGTGGGTTCAAAGCTGCTGTTGTGGGAAACGTCCACAAGGAGGTAGCTTTTCTCCATTCCCCAATCTGGGTACTAGGGCAGCAGAGCCCTTCTGGAAGTCATTGTCCTAGGTTATAAATTAGAATGGAATTTGCCAGGAGAAATCCCCATAAGTTTATGTCTCATTACTTCTTCTTGGTTTTTAAAATTTTTTTAATCTGGGTAAAGTTTAGAATATTGTTTGTCCTAGGTGTACACCATCTGGTCCATTTGTACATTATGTATGTCTATTAATGTACAGATCCTCTTCCCATGTAAAATATTACAGTGTTCCATCGACCTCCCTTGCTATATGTTCGGTCTTTTTGATACATGTATATAATATGTATTTCTATATGTATAGTAACACTAATCCTCATTTCTCAATTTCCCCCCTCCTTTCCTTTTAGATGAGCATAGTTTGTTTTGTTTTCTAAGCCTGTGAGTGTCTTTCTCTTTGGAAATATGTTCATCTGTGTCAGTTATTAGATAATGCCATAAGTGATGATATAGGCTATAGGTCTTTTGCTTTCCGACCTACTTCATGTTTTGTGATTATCTCCAGGCTCATCTGTGGTGCCTCAAAGAGCAGCGCTTCAGTGTTTTCCATGGCTAATATTCCATTGTGTACATGGACCACTTCTTCTTGGTGCATTCCTCTGTTGATGGACATTTTCCTTGCTTCCAAGTGTTGCCTATGGTAAATATTGCTGGAGGGCAGGATTGCCAGCCTGTGATTTTTGATTTTCATTTTCTCAGGTGATAGACCCAGCAGTGGTTATGATTGATTGACTGGTATGGTAGCTCAACGTTTACCTTTTCAAGGCACCTCAATTGTGCTTTCATTAGTGGCTCTTACCACGTCCCCCTTAGAATCGAGGGTACGCACTTCTCCACAATCACGTCAGCATTTCTTGTTTGCAGCATATTTGTTGATGGCCATTCTGACTGGTGTGAGCTGATAGGTGTTTGTAATTTGGGTTTACATGTCTGTAAAAATTCCTACAATTCATCATTTTTCCACGCCTTTTTCTTTTCTGTTAAAAGAAAAAAGAACAAAAGTGTGAGTATAATATACCTCTTCAAATTTTCTTTTTGGAAGGTTGCACTCTAGAATTTTTTGGTCGATTTTCGACCTCAGTATTTTTTGGAGGGCAGGTGTCATTTACAGACCTGCAATTGGTGAATATTTAGTGACCTTTTGCAGTGGGGTTAAAGCTGCTGTGGTGGGAAACGGCCACAAGGATGCAGCATTTCTCCATTCCCAAATCTGGGTACTAGGGCAGCAGAGCCGTTCTGGAAGTCGTTTGCCTAGGTTGTAAATTTGAATGGAATGTGCCAGGAAAACCCCCCATAAGTTTATGTCTCATTACTCCTAGTTCGTTGTTTTAATTTTTTCAATTCGGGTAATGGTTAGAATGTTGCTTGTCCAAGGTGTACACACTCTGGTTCATCTACATATTCTATATACCTATTTATGTAGAGATCCTCTTCCCCTGTAAATTATTACAGAGTGTTCCGTAAACCTTCCTTGCTATATGGTCGGTCTTTTTGATATATGTATATAATATGTATTTGTATACATATGGTAACGCTAATCTTCATTTATCCATTCCCCCCACCTTTCCTTTTAGATAAGCATAGTTTTTTTTTAATAAGTCTGTGATTGACTTTCTCTGTGGAAATATGTTCATTTGTGTCAGTTATTAGATAACGCCTATAAGTGATATCATAGGATATAGGACTTCTGCTTTCCGACTTACCTCATGTTCTGTGATTATCTCCAAGATCATCTATGGTGCCTCAAAGAGCAGTGTTTCATTGTTTTCCATGGCTAGTATTCATTGTGTACATGGACCACTTCTTCTTTATCCTTTCATCTGTTGATGGACATTTTGGTTGCTTCACTGTCTTGTCTATGGTGAATAAGGCTGCAGTGCAGCTTTTGCAGCCCGGGTCTTCTTCATTCTGGTCTTCTCAGGTGAGAGGCCCATTGGTGCGCCTGCTGGATTGAATGGTACCTCAATTTTTCCTTTTCAACGCAGCTCCTTTCTGTTCTCATTATTAGCGTTTAACCCTTTTGCATCTCACCAGCAGCTAGAGGGTACACAGTTCTCTAAAACCTCTTCAGCATTTATTGTTTGTAGACTTTTTGCCAATGGTCAGTCGACTGGTGTGAGTTGAAAACTTTTTGTAGATTAGATTGCATGAGTCTAATACTTCCTGAGGTGGAGCTTTTATCCATTTTCCTTTCTTTAAAAAGAGAGTGAGTAAAACTTACCTCTTCATACTATCTTCTTGAAAATTTGGCCTGTTTTGAATTTTTTGTATCCATTCCCTACCTCAGCACAATTTTGAGGGCAGGTGTCCTTTACAGCCCTGAGTCCTTGTGAATGGTAAGTGACCATTAGCTGTGGGTTAAAAGCTGCTCTTGCGGGAATCGGCCACAAGGCGGCAGCATTTCTCCTTTACCAAATCTGGTTTCTAGGGCAACAGAGCCTTACTGGAAGTGGTGTTCTAGGTTGTAAATTAGAATGGAATGTGCGAGGAAAAAGCCCTTTAAGTTTATGTCTCATTACTTCTTGTTGGTATTTTGAACTTAATTTTTATTTCTTATCACAGCAAACTTGATTACAATGTTTTGTTTGTTCTAGGTGTGCAAGATGTGGTTCTTTCACACATATGCATATATCTATTCTTCGGATCCTTTTCCCATGTAGGTTATGACACAATGTTGAGTAGTCTTCTCTTGGTATTGCGTAGGTCTTTGGTGATTATATATTTCACATGTGTTTGTATCTCTCTGTTAACCTCAATATGGTAATGTATCCAATCCTCACACCTTTCCATTTGGTGAACCATAAGTTTTTTTAATGAATCTATGATAGTGTTTCTCTGTGGAAATATCTTTTGTTTGTATCATTTTTTAGGGAACACCTATATGTGATATGATAGGATATGTGTCTTTCGCTTTCTCACTTACTCCAAGTTGCGTGATTACTTCTAGACTCATCTATGGTGCTGCAAATGGCATTGTTTCATTTTTTCACTAGCTCTTATTCCATCTGTACAGGTAGCAGTACTTCTTTGTCCACCCATCTGTCGGTGGACTTTTTGGTTACTTCCATATCTTGGCTATTGTAATACTATGCAATGTAGATTTGCGTGCCTGTGTCCTTCCAATTCTCTCTTCTTCGTTTATAGGTCTAGGCATAGGTCTGCTAGATCATATGGTAGCTCAATGGTTACCTTTTAAAGGCACCTCTATTCTGTTCTCCTTAGTGGCTCTTTCCAGGTTACGTCCCACTTAAAGTGGAGGGTATGTATTTCTTCCCAGCACCTTCAGCATTTATTCTTTGTAGTTTTTGCTGATGGTTATTCTGAGTGGTGTGAGCTGATACCTCTTTGTGGTTGAATTTGCATGTGTCTCATAATGTGTTGAAATTGAGCTTTAAGACATGTCCTTTTAATTTTTCCAGCTGTGATTAGAGCTTATTTCTTCAAAGTGTTTTCTTAAAGTATGTGTCACCATTTGAAATAGTTTGGCCATTATCTCCCTCAAGACATTTTGAGGGCAGGTTTCATTTACAGCCCTGAAGTACTTGTTCATATGAAGTGACCATTAGCTCAGGCTTTAAACCTGCTTTTGCAGGTAATGGCCAGAGAGCGGCAGCCTTTCTACGTTCCCCATGCTGGTACTAGGGAAACAGACCTACCGGCCAGTGGTGTTCTTCGGTTATAAATTAGAGTGCAATGTGCCCGGATAAACCCACAAATGTTGATGTCTCCTTGCTTTTGTTTGTTTTTAATTCAATTTATATTTATTATTAGAGTAATATTCCATTGTGTACGTGGACCACTTCTTCTTGGTGCATTCCTCGGTTGATGGACATTTTCATTGCTTCCAAGTGCTGGCTATGGTAAATATTGCTGGCGTACAGGTTTGCCAGCCTGTGATTTTTGATTCTCATTTTCTCAGGTGATAGGCCAAGCAGTGGTTGTGATTGATTGACTGGTAGCTCAATGTTTCCCTTTTCAAAGCACCTACGTTGTGTTTTCATTAGTGGCTCTTTACATGCCCCCCCTTACAACCGAGGGTACGCATTTCTCCACACTCCCTTCACCGTTTATTTTTGGCAGCATTTTTCCTAATGGCCATTCTGATTGCTGTGAGCTGATAGGTTTTTGTAATATGGGTATGCATGACATTAAAATTTTTAAATTCATCATATTCCTATGCCTTTTTCTTTTCTCTTTAAAAGAAAAAACCGTAAGTATAATAGAGCTCTTGAAATTGACTTCTTCGAAGGTTGCCCTCTTTTGAATTTTTTGGTCGATTTTTGACCCCAGAAATTTTTTGGAGGGCAGGTGTCATTTACAGAACTGCAAGTTGGTGAAAATTTAGTGACCTTTTGCAGTGGGTTCAAAGCTGCTGTTGTGGGAAACGTCCACAAGGAGGTAGCTTTTCTCCATTCCCCAATCTGGGTACTAGGGCAGCAGAGCCCTTCTGGAAGTCATTGTCCTAGGTTATAAATTAGAATGGAATTTGCCAGGAGAAATCCCCATAAGTTTATGTCTCATTACTTCTTCTTGGTTTTTAAAATTTTTTTAATCTGGGTAAAGTTTAGAATATTGTTTGTCCTAGGTGTACACCATCTGGTCCATTTGTACATTATGTATGTCTATTAATGTACAGATCCTCTTCCCATGTAAAATATTACAGTGTTCCATCGACCTCCCTTGCTATATGTTCGGTCTTTTTGATACATGTATATAATATGTATTTCTATATGTATAGTAACACTAATCCTCATTTCTCAATTTCCCCCCTCCTTTCCTTTTAGATGAGCATAGTTTGTTTTGTTTTCTAAGCCTGTGAGTGTCTTTCTCTTTGGAAATATGTTCATCTGTGTCAGTTATTAGATAATGCCATAAGTGATGATATAGGCTATAGGTCTTTTGCTTTCCGACCTACTTCATGTTTTGTGATTATCTCCAGGCTCATCTGTGGTGCCTCAAAGAGCAGCGCTTCAGTGTTTTCCATGGCTAATATTCCATTGTGTACATGGACCACTTCTTCTTGGTGCATTCCTCTGTTGATGGACATTTTCCTTGCTTCCAAGTGTTGCCTATGGTAAATATTGCTGGAGGGCAGGATTGCCAGCCTGTGATTTTTGATTTTCATTTTCTCAGGTGATAGACCCAGCAGTGGTTATGATTGATTGACTGGTATGGTAGCTCAACGTTTACCTTTTCAAGGCACCTCAATTGTGCTTTCATTAGTGGCTCTTACCACGTCCCCCTTAGAATCGAGGGTACGCACTTCTCCACAATCACGTCAGCATTTCTTGTTTGCAGCATATTTGTTGATGGCCATTCTGACTGGTGTGAGCTGATAGGTGTTTGTAATTTGGGTTTACATGTCTGTAAAAATTCCTACAATTCATCATTTTTCCACGCCTTTTTCTTTTCTGTTAAAAGAAAAAAGAACAAAAGTGTGAGTATAATATACCTCTTCATATTTTCTTTTTGGAAGGTTGCACTCTAGAATTTTTTGGTCGATTTTCGACCTCAGTATTTTTTGGAGGGCAGGTGTCATTTACAGACCTGCAATTGGTGAATATTTAGTGACCTTTTGCAGTGGGTTTAAAGCTGCTGTGGTGGGAAACGGCCACAAGGATGCAGCATTTCTCCATTCCCAAATCTGGGTACTAGAGCAGCAGAGCCGTTCTGGAAGTCGTTTGCCTAGGTTGTAAATTTGAATGGAATGTGCCAGGAAAACCCCCCATAAGTTTATGTCTCATTACTCCTAGTTCGTTGTTTTAATTTTTTCAATTGGGGTAATGGTTAGAATGTTGCTTGTCCAAGGTGTACACACTCTGGTTCACCTACATATTCTATATACCTATTTATGTAGAGATCCTCTTCCCCTGTAAATTATTACAGAGTGTTCCGTAAACCTTCCTTGCTATATGGTCGGTCTTTTTGATATATGTATATAATATGTATTTGTATACATATGGTAACGCTAATCTTCATTTATCCATTCCCCCCACCTTTCCTTTTAGATAAGCATAGTTTTTTTTTTAATAAGTCTGTGATTGACTTTCTCTGTGGAAATATGTTCATTTGTGTCAGTTATTAGATAACGCCTATAAGTGATATCATAGGATATAGGACTTCTGCTTTCCGACTTACCTCATGTTCTGTGATTATCTCCAAGATCATCTATGGTGCCTCAAAGAGCAGTGTTTCATTGTTTTCCATGGCTAGTATTCATTGTGTACATGGACCACTTCTTCTTTATCCTTTCATCTGTTGATGGACATTTTGGTTGCTTCACTGTCTTGGCTATGGTGAATAAGGCTGCAGTGCAGCTTTTGCAGCCCGGGTCTTCTTCATTCTGGTCTTCTCAGGTGAGAGGCCCATTGGTGCGCCTGCTGGATTGAATGGTACCTCAATTTTTCCTTTTCAACGCAGCTCCTTTCTGTTCTCATTATTAGCGTTTAACCCTTTTGCATCTCACCAGCAGCTAGAGGGTACACAGTTCTCTAAAACCTCTTCAGCATTTATTGTTTGTAGACTTTTTGCCAATGGTCAGTCGACTGGTGTGAGTTGAAAACTTTTTGTAGATTAGATTGCATGAGTCTAATACTTCCTGAGGTGGAGCTTTTATCCATTTTCCTTTCTTTAAAAAGAGAGTGAGTAAAACTTACCTCTTCATACTATCTTCTTGAAAATTTGGCCTGTTTTGAATTTTTTGTATCCATTCCCTACCTCAGCACAATTTTGAGGGCAGGTGTCCTTTACAGCCCTGAGTCCTTGTGAATGGTAAGTGACCATTAGCTGTGGGTTAAAAGCTGCTCTTGCGGGAATCGGCCACAAGGCGGCAGCATTTCTCCTTTACCAAATCTGGTTTCTAGGGCAACAGAGCCTTACTGGAAGTGGTGTTCTAGGTTGTAAATTAGAATGGAATGTGCGAGGAAAAAGCCCTTTAAGTTTATGTCTCATTACTTCTTGTTGGTATTTTGAACTTAATTTTTATTTCTTATCACAGCAAACTTGATTACAATGTTTTGTTTGTTCTAGGTGTGCAAGATGTGGTTCTTTCACACATATGCATATATCTATTCTTCGGATCCTTTTCCCATGTAGGTTATGACACAATGTTGAGTAGTCTTCTCTTGGTATTGCGTAGGTCTTTGGTGATTATATATTTCACATGTGTTTGTATCTCTCTGTTAACCTCAATATGGTAATGTATCCAATCCTCACACCTTTCCATTTGGTGAACCATAAGTTTTTTTAATGAATCTATGATAGTGTTTCTCTGTGGAAATATCTTTTGTTTGTATCATTTTTTAGGGAACACCTATATGTGATATGATAGGATATGTGTCTTTCGCTTTCTCACTTACTCCAAGTTGCGTGATTACTTCTAGACTCATCTATGGTGCTGCAAATGGCATTGTTTCATTTTTTCACTAGCTCTTATTCCATCTGTACAGGTAGCAGTACTTCTTTGTCCACCCATCTGTCGGTGGACTTTTTGGTTACTTCCATATCTTGGCTATTGTAATACTATGCAATGTAGATTTGCGTGCCTGTGTCCTTCCAATTCTCTCTTCTTCGTTTATAGGTCTAGGCATAGGTCTGCTAGATCATATGGTAGCTCAATGGTTACCTTTTAAAGGCACCTCTATTCTGTTCTCCTTAGTGGCTCTTTCCAGGTTACGTCCCACTTAAAGTGGAGGGTATGTATTTCTTCCCAGCACCTTCAGCATTTATTCTTTGTAGTTTTTGCTGATGGTTATTCTGAGTGGTGTGAGCTGATACCTCTTTGTGGTTGAATTTGCATGTGTCTCATAATGTGTTGAAATTGAGCTTTAAGACATGTCCTTTTAATTTTTCCAGCTGTGATTAGAGCTTATTTCTTCAAAGTGTTTTCTTAAAGTATGTGTCACCATTTGAAATAGTTTGGCCATTATCTCCCTCAAGACATTTTGAGGGCAGGTTTCATTTACAGCCCTGAAGTACTTGTTCATATGAAGTGACCATTAGCTCAGGCTTTAAACCTGCTTTTGCAGGTAATGGCCAGAGAGCGGCAGCCTTTCTACGTTCCCCATGCTGGTACTAGGGAAACAGACCTACCGGCCAGTGGTGTTCTTCGGTTATAAATTAGAGTGCAATGTGCCCGGATAAACCCACAAATGTTGATGTCTCCTTGCTTTTGTTTGTTTTTAATTCAATTTATATTTATTATTAGAGTAATATTCCATTGTGTACGTGGACCACTTCTTCTTGGTGCATTCCTCGGTTGATGGACATTTTCATTGCTTCCAAGTGCTGGCTATGGTAAATATTGCTGGCGTACAGGTTTGCCAGCCTGTGATTTTTGATTCTCATTTTCTCAGGTGATAGGCCAAGCAGTGGTTGTGATTGATTGACTGGTAGCTCAATGTTTCCCTTTTCAAAGCACCTACGTTGTGTTTTCATTAGTGGCTCTTTACATGCCCCCCCTTACAACCGAGGGTACGCATTTCTCCACACTCCCTTCACCGTTTATTTTTGGCAGCATTTTTCCTAATGGCCATTCTGATTGCTGTGAGCTGATAGGTTTTTGTAATATGGGTATGCATGACATTAAAATTTTTAAATTCATCATATTCCTATGCCTTTTTCTTTTCTCTTTAAAAGAAAAAACCGTAAGTATAATAGAGCTCTTGAAATTGACTTCTTCGAAGGTTGCCCTCTTTTGAATTTTTTGGTCGATTTTTGACCCCAGAAATTTTTTGGAGGGCAGGTGTCATTTACAGAACTGCAAGTTGGTGAAAATTTAGTGACCTTTTGCAGTGGGTTCAAAGCTGCTGTTGTGGGAAACGTCCACAAGGAGGTAGCTTTTCTCCATTCCCCAATCTGGGTACTAGGGCAGCAGAGCCCTTCTGGAAGTCATTGTCCTAGGTTATAAATTAGAATGGAATTTGCCAGGAGAAATCCCCATAAGTTTATGTCTCATTACTTCTTCTTGGTTTTTAAAATTTTTTTAATCTGGGTAAAGTTTAGAATATTGTTTGTCCTAGGTGTACACCATCTGGTCCATTTGTACATTATGTATGTCTATTAATGTACAGATCCTCTTCCCATGTAAAATATTACAGTGTTCCATCGACCTCCCTTGCTATATGTTCGGTCTTTTTGATACATGTATATAATATGTATTTCTATATGTATAGTAACACTAATCCTCATTTCTCAATTTCCCCCCTCCTTTCCTTTTAGATGAGCATAGTTTGTTTTGTTTTCTAAGCCTGTGAGTGTCTTTCTCTTTGGAAATATGTTCATCTGTGTCAGTTATTAGATAATGCCATAAGTGATGATATAGGCTATAGGTCTTTTGCTTTCCGACCTACTTCATGTTTTGTGATTATCTCCAGGCTCATCTGTGGTGCCTCAAAGAGCAGCGCTTCAGTGTTTTCCATGGCTAATATTCCATTGTGTACATGGACCACTTCTTCTTGGTGCATTCCTCTGTTGATGGACATTTTCCTTGCTTCCAAGTGTTGCCTATGGTAAATATTGCTGGAGGGCAGGATTGCCAGCCTGTGATTTTTGATTTTCATTTTCTCAGGTGATAGACCCAGCAGTGGTTATGATTGATTGACTGGTATGGTAGCTCAACGTTTACCTTTTCAAGGCACCTCAATTGTGCTTTCATTAGTGGCTCTTACCACGTCCCCCTTAGAATCGAGGGTACGCACTTCTCCACAATCACGTCAGCATTTCTTGTTTGCAGCATATTTGTTGATGGCCATTCTGACTGGTGTGAGCTGATAGGTGTTTGTAATTTGGGTTTACATGTCTGTAAAAATTCCTACAATTCATCATTTTTCCACGCCTTTTTCTTTTCTGTTAAAAGAAAAAAGAACAAAAGTGTGAGTATAATATACCTCTTCATATTTTCTTTTTGGAAGGTTGCACTCTAGAATTTTTTGGTCGATTTTCGACCTCAGTATTTTTTGGAGGGCAGGTGTCATTTACAGACCTGCAATTGGTGAATATTTAGTGACCTTTTGCAGTGGGTTTAAAGCTGCTGTTGTGGGAAACGGCCACAAGGATGCAGCATTTCTCCATTCCCAAATCTGGGTACTAGAGCAGCAGAGCCGTTCTGGAAGTCGTTTGCCTAGGTTGTAAATTTGAATGGAATGTGCCAGGAAAACCCCCCATAAGTTTATGTCTCATTACTCCTAGTTCGTTGTTTTAATTTTTTCAATTGGGGTAATGGTTAGAATGTTGCTTGTCCAAGGTGTACACACTCTGGTTCACCTACATATTCTATATACCTATTTATGTAGAGATCCTCTTCCCCTGTAAATTATTACAGAGTGTTCCGTAAACCTTCCTTGCTATATGGTCGGTCTTTTTGATATATGTATATAATATGTATTTGTATACATATGGTAACGCTAATCTTCATTTATCCATTCCCCCCACCTTTCCTTTTAGATAAGCATAGTTTTTTTTTTAATAAGTCTGTGATTGACTTTCTCTGTGGAAATATGTTCATTTGTGTCAGTTATTAGATAACGCCTATAAGTGATATCATAGGATATAGGACTTCTGCTTTCCGACTTACCTCATGTTCTGTGATTATCTCCAAGATCATCTATGGTGCCTCAAAGAGCAGTGTTTCATTGTTTTCCATGGCTAGTATTCATTGTGTACATGGACCACTTCTTCTTTATCCTTTCATCTGTTGATGGACATTTTGGTTGCTTCACTGTCTTGGCTATGGTGAATAAGGCTGCAGTGCAGCTTTTGCAGCCCGGGTCTTCTTCATTCTGGTCTTCTCAGGTGAGAGGCCCATTGGTGCGCCTGCTGGATTGAATGGTACCTCAATTTTTCCTTTTCAACGCAGCTCCTTTCTGTTCTCATTATTAGCGTTTAACCCTTTTGCATCTCACCAGCAGCTAGAGGGTACACAGTTCTCTAAAACCTCTTCAGCATTTATTGTTTGTAGACTTTTTGCCAATGGTCAGTCGACTGGTGTGAGTTGAAAACTTTTTGTAGATTAGATTGCATGAGTCTAATACTTCCTGAGGTGGAGCTTTTATCCATTTTCCTTTCTTTAAAAAGAGAGTGAGTAAAACTTACCTCTTCATACTATCTTCTTGAAAATTTGGCCTGTTTTGAATTTTTTGTATCCATTCCCTACCTCAGCACAATTTTGAGGGCAGGTGTCCTTTACAGCCCTGAGTCCTTGTGAATGGTAAGTGACCATTAGCTGTGGGTTAAAAGCTGCTCTTGCGGGAATCGGCCACAAGGCGGCAGCATTTCTCCTTTACCAAATCTGGTTTCTAGGGCAACAGAGCCTTACTGGAAGTGGTGTTCTAGGTTGTAAATTAGAATGGAATGTGCGAGGAAAAAGCCCTTTAAGTTTATGTCTCATTACTTCTTGTTGGTATTTTGAACTTAATTTTTATTTCTTATCACAGCAAACTTGATTACAATGTTTTGTTTGTTCTAGGTGTGCAAGATGTGGTTCTTTCACACATATGCATATATCTATTCTTCGGATCCTTTTCCCATGTAGGTTATGACACAATGTTGAGTAGTCTTCTCTTGGTATTGCGTAGGTCTTTGGTGATTATATATTTCACATGTGTTTGTATCTCTCTGTTAACCTCAATATGGTAATGTATCCAATCCTCACACCTTTCCATTTGGTGAACCATAAGTTTTTTTAATGAATCTATGATAGTGTTTCTCTGTGGAAATATCTTTTGTTTGTATCATTTTTTAGGGAACACCTATATGTGATATGATAGGATATGTGTCTTTCGCTTTCTCACTTACTCCAAGTTGCGTGATTACTTCTAGACTCATCTATGGTGCTGCAAATGGCATTGTTTCATTTTTTCACTAGCTCTTATTCCATCTGTACAGGTAGCAGTACTTCTTTGTCCACCCATCTGTCGGTGGACTTTTTGGTTACTTCCATATCTTGGCTATTGTAATACTATGCAATGTAGATTTGCGTGCCTGTGTCCTTCCAATTCTCTCTTCTTCGTTTATAGGTCTAGGCATAGGTCTGCTAGATCATATGGTAGCTCAATGGTTACCTTTTAAAGGCACCTCTATTCTGTTCTCCTTAGTGGCTCTTTCCAGGTTACGTCCCACTTAAAGTGGAGGGTATGTATTTCTTCCCAGCACCTTCAGCATTTATTCTTTGTAGTTTTTGCTGATGGTTATTCTGAGTGGTGTGAGCTGATACCTCTTTGTGGTTGAATTTGCATGTGTCTCATAATGTGTTGAAATTGAGCTTTAAGACATGTCCTTTTAATTTTTCCAGCTGTGATTAGAGCTTATTTCTTCAAAGTGTTTTCTTAAAGTATGTGTCACCATTTGAAATAGTTTGGCCATTATCTCCCTCAAGACATTTTGAGGGCAGGTTTCATTTACAGCCCTGAAGTACTTGTTCATATGAAGTGACCATTAGCTCAGGCTTTAAACCTGCTTTTGCAGGTAATGGCCAGAGAGCGGCAGCCTTTCTACGTTCCCCATGCTGGTACTAGGGAAACAGACCTACCGGCCAGTGGTGTTCTTCGGTTATAAATTAGAGTGCAATGTGCCCGGATAAACCCACAAATGTTGATGTCTCCTTGCTTTTGTTTGTTTTTAATTCAATTTATATTTATTATTAGAGTAATATTCCATTGTGTACGTGGACCACTTCTTCTTGGTGCATTCCTCGGTTGATGGACATTTTCATTGCTTCCAAGTGCTGGCTATGGTAAATATTGCTGGCGTACAGGTTTGCCAGCCTGTGATTTTTGATTCTCATTTTCTCAGGTGATAGGCCAAGCAGTGGTTGTGATTGATTGACTGGTAGCTCAATGTTTCCCTTTTCAAAGCACCTACGTTGTGTTTTCATTAGTGGCTCTTTACATGCCCCCCCTTACAACCGAGGGTACGCATTTCTCCACACTCCCTTCACCGTTTATTTTTGGCAGCATTTTTCCTAATGGCCATTCTGATTGCTGTGAGCTGATAGGTTTTTGTAATATGGGTATGCATGACATTAAAATTTTTAAATTCATCATATTCCTATGCCTTTTTCTTTTCTCTTTAAAAGAAAAAACCGTAAGTATAATAGAGCTCTTGAAATTGACTTCTTCGAAGGTTGCCCTCTTTTGAATTTTTTGGTCGATTTTTGACCCCAGAAATTTTTTGGAGGGCAGGTGTCATTTACAGAACTGCAAGTTGGTGAAAATTTAGTGACCTTTTGCAGTGGGTTCAAAGCTGCTGTTGTGGGAAACGTCCACAAGGAGGTAGCTTTTCTCCATTCCCCAATCTGGGTACTAGGGCAGCAGAGCCCTTCTGGAAGTCATTGTCCTAGGTTATAAATTAGAATGGAATTTGCCAGGAGAAATCCCCATAAGTTTATGTCTCATTACTTCTTCTTGGTTTTTAAAATTTTTTTAATCTGGGTAAAGTTTAGAATATTGTTTGTCCTAGGTGTACACCATCTGGTCCATTTGTACATTATGTATGTCTATTAATGTACAGATCCTCTTCCCATGTAAAATATTACAGTGTTCCATCGACCTCCCTTGCTATATGTTCGGTCTTTTTGATACATGTATATAATATGTATTTCTATATGTATAGTAACACTAATCCTCATTTCTCAATTTCCCCCCTCCTTTCCTTTTAGATGAGCATAGTTTGTTTTGTTTTCTAAGCCTGTGAGTGTCTTTCTCTTTGGAAATATGTTCATCTGTGTCAGTTATTAGATAATGCCATAAGTGATGATATAGGCTATAGGTCTTTTGCTTTCCGACCTACTTCATGTTTTGTGATTATCTCCAGGCTCATCTGTGGTGCCTCAAAGAGCAGCGCTTCAGTGTTTTCCATGGCTAATATTCCATTGTGTACATGGACCACTTCTTCTTGGTGCATTCCTCTGTTGATGGACATTTTCCTTGCTTCCAAGTGTTGCCTATGGTAAATATTGCTGGAGGGCAGGATTGCCAGCCTGTGATTTTTGATTTTCATTTTCTCAGGTGATAGACCCAGCAGTGGTTATGATTGATTGACTGGTATGGTAGCTCAACGTTTACCTTTTCAAGGCACCTCAATTGTGCTGTCATTAGTGGCTCTTACCACGTCCCCCTTAGAATCGAGGGTACGCACTTCTCCACAATCACGTCAGCATTTCTTGTTTGCAGCATATTTGTTGATGGCCATTCTGACTGGTGTGAGCTGATAGGTGTTTGTAATTTGGGTTTACATGTCTGTAAAAATTCCTACAATTCATCATTTTTCCACGCCTTTTTCTTTTCTGTTAAAAGAAAAAAGAACAAAAGTGTGAGTATAATATACCTCTTCAAATTTTCTTTTTGGAAGGTTGCACTCTAGAATTTTTTGGTCGATTTTCGACCTCAGTATTTTTTGGAGGGCAGGTGTCATTTACAGACCTGCAATTGGTGAATATTTAGTGACCTTTTGCAGTGGGTTTAAAGCTGCTGTGGTGGGAAACGGCCACAAGGATGCAGCATTTCTCCATTCCCAAATCTGGGTACTAGGGCAGCAGAGCCGTTCTGGAAGTCGTTTGCCTAGGTTGTAAATTTGAATGGAATGTGCCAGGAAAACCCCCCATAAGTTTATGTCTCATTACTCCTAGTTCGTTGTTTTAATTTTTTCAATTCGGGTAATGGTTAGAATGTTGCTTGTCCAAGGTGTACACACTCTGGTTCATCTACATATTCTATATACCTATTTATGTAGAGATCCTCTTCCCCTGTAAATTATTACAGAGTGTTCCGTAAACCTTCCTTGCTATATGGTCGGTCTTTTTGATATATGTATATAATATGTATTTGTATACATATGGTAACGCTAATCTTCATTTATCCATTCCCCCCACCTTTCCTTTTAGATAAGCATAGTTTTTTTTTAATAAGTCTGTGATTGACTTTCTCTGTGGAAATATGTTCATTTGTGTCAGTTATTAGATAACGCCTATAAGTGATATCATAGGATATAGGACTTCTGCTTTCCGACTTACCTCATGTTCTGTGATTATCTCCAAGATCATCTATGGTGCCTCAAAGAGCAGTGTTTCATTGTTTTCCATGGCTAGTATTCATTGTGTACATGGACCACTTCTTCTTTATCCTTTCATCTGTTGATGGACATTTTGGTTGCTTCACTGTCTTGGCTATGGTGAATAAGGCTGCAGTGCAGTTTTTGCAGCCCGGGTCTTCTTCATTCTGGTCTTCTCAGGTGAGAGGCCCATTGGTGCGTCTGCTGGATTGAATGGTACCTCAATTTTTCCTTTTCAACGCAGCTCCTTTCTGTTCTCATTATTAGCGTTTAACCCTTTTGCATCTCACCAGCAGCTAGAGGGTACACAGTTCTCTAAAACCTCTTCAGCATTTATTGTTTGTAGACTTTTTGCCAATGGTCAGTCGACTGGTGTGAGTTGAAAACTTTTTGTAGATTAGATTGCATGAGTCTAATACTTCCTGAGGTGGAGCTTTTATCCATTTTCCTTTCTTTAAAAAGAGAGTGAGTAAAACTTACCTCTTCATACTATCTTCTTGAAAATTTGGCCTGTTTTGAATTTTTTGTATCCATTCCCTACCTCAGCACAATTTTGAGGGCAGGTGTCCTTTACAGCCCTGAGTCCTTGTGAATGGTAAGTGACCATTAGCTGTGGGTTAAAAGCTGCTCTTGCGGGAATCGGCCACAAGGCGGCAGCATTTCTCCTTTACCAAATCTGGTTTCTAGGGCAACAGAGCCTTACTGGAAGTGGTGTTCTAGGTTGTAAATTAGAATGGAATGTGCGAGGAAAAAGCCCTTTAAGTTTATGTCTCATTACTTCTTGTTGGTATTTTGAACTTAATTTTTATTTCTTATCACAGCAAACTTGATTACAATGTTTTGTTTGTTCTAGGTGTGCAAGATGTGGTTCTTTCACACATATGCATATATCTATTCTTCGGATCCTTTTCCCATGTAGGTTATGACACAATGTTGAGTAGTCTTCTCTTGGTATTGCGTAGGTCTTTGGTGATTATATATTTCACATGTGTTTGTATCTCTCTGTTAACCTCAATATGGTAATGTATCCAATCCTCACACCTTTCCATTTGGTGAACCATAAGTTTTTTTAATGAATCTATGATAGTGTTTCTCTGTGGAAATATCTTTGTTTGTATCATTTTTTAGGTAACACCTATATGTGATATGATAGGATATGTGTCTTTCGCTTTCTCACTTACTCCAAGTTGCGTGATTACTTCTAGACTCATCTATGGTGCTGCAAATGGCATTGTTTCATTTTTTCACTAGCTCTTATTCCATCTGTACAGGTAGCAGTACTTCTTTGTCCACCCATCTGTCGGTGGACTTTTTGGTTACTTCCATATCTTGGCTATTGTAATACTATGCAATGTAGATTTGCGTGCCTGTGTCCTTCCAATTCTCTCTTCTTCGTTTATAGGTCTAGGCATAGGTCTGCTAGATCATATGGTAGCTCAATGGTTACCTTTTAAAGGCACCTCTATTCTGTTCTCCTTAGTGGCTCTTTCCAGGTTACGTCCCACTTAAAGTGGAGGGTATGTATTTCTTCCCAGCACCTTCAGCATTTATTCTTTGTAGTTTTTGCTGATGGTTATTCTGAGTGGTGTGAGCTGATACCTCTTTGTGGTTGAATTTGCATGTGTCTCATAATGTGTTGAAATTGAGCTTTAAGACATGTCCTTTTAATTTTTCCAGCTGTGATTAGAGCTTATTTCTTCAAAGTGTTTTCTTAAAGTATGTGTCACCATTTGAAATAGTTTGGCCATTATCTCCCTCAAGACATTTTGAGGGCAGGTTTCATTTACAGCCCTGAAGTACTTGTTCATATGAAGTGACCATTAGCTCAGGCTTTAAACCTGCTTTTGCAGGTAATGGCCAGAGAGCGGCAGCCTTTCTACGTTCCCCATGCTGGTACTAGGGAAACAGACCTACCGGCCAGTGGTGTTCTTCGGTTATAAATTAGAGTGCAATGTGCCCGGATAAACCCACAAATGTTGATGTCTCCTTGCTTTTGTTTGTTTTTAATTCAATTTATATTTATTATTAGAGTAATATTCCATTGTGTACGTGGACCACTTCTTCTTGGTGCATTCCTCGGTTGATGGACATTTTCATTGCTTCCAAGTGCTGGCTATGGTAAATATTGCTGGCGTACAGGTTTGCCAGCCTGTGATTTTTGATTCTCATTTTCTCAGGTGATAGGCCAAGCAGTGGTTGTGATTGATTGACTGGTAGCTCAATGTTTCCCTTTTCAAAGCACCTACGTTGTGTTTTCATTAGTGGCTCTTTACATGCCCCCCCTTACAACCGAGGGTACGCATTTCTCCACACTCCCTTCACCGTTTATTTTTGGCAGCATTTTTCCTAATGGCCATTCTGATTGCTGTGAGCTGATAGGTTTTTGTAATATGGGTATGCATGACATTAAAATTTTTAAATTCATCATATTCCTATGCCTTTTTCTTTTCTCTTTAAAAGAAAAAACCGTAAGTATAATAGAGCTCTTGAAATTGACTTCTTCGAAGGTTGCCCTCTTTTGAATTTTTTGGTCGATTTTTGACCCCAGAAATTTTTTGGAGGGCAGGTGTCATTTACAGAACTGCAAGTTGGTGAAAATTTAGTGACCTTTTGCAGTGGGTTCAAAGCTGCTGTTGTGGGAAACGTCCACAAGGAGGTAGCTTTTCTCCATTCCCCAATCTGGGTACTAGGGCAGCAGAGCCCTTCTGGAAGTCATTGTCCTAGGTTATAAATTAGAATGGAATTTGCCAGGAGAAATCCCCATAAGTTTATGTCTCATTACTTCTTCTTGGTTTTTAAAATTTTTTTAATCTGGGTAAAGTTTAGAATATTGTTTGTCCTAGGTGTACACCATCTGGTCCATTTGTACATTATGTATGTCTATTAATGTACAGATCCTCTTCCCATGTAAAATATTACAGTGTTCCATCGACCTCCCTTGCTATATGTTCGGTCTTTTTGATACATGTATATAATATGTATTTGTATATGTATAGTAACACTAATCCTCATTTCTCAATTTCCCCCCTCCTTTCCTTTTAGATGAGCATAGTTTGTTTTGTTTTCTAAGCCTGTGAGTGTCTTTCTCTTTGGAAATATGTTCATCTGTGTCAGTTATTAGATAATGCCATAAGTGATGATATAGGCTATAGGTCTTTTGCTTTCCGACCTACTTCATGTTTTGTGATTATCTCCAGGCTCATCTGTGGTGCCTCAAAGAGCAGCGCTTCAGTGTTTTCCATGGCTAATATTCCATTGTGTACATGGACCACTTCTTCTTGGTGCATTCCTCTGTTGATGGACATTTTCCTTGCTTCCAAGTGTTGCCTATGGTAAATATTGCTGGAGGGCAGGATTGCCAGCCTGTGATTTTTGATTTTCATTTTCTCAGGTGATAGACCCAGCAGTGGTTATGATTGATTGACTGGTATGGTAGCTCAACGTTTACCTTTTCAAGGCACCTCAATTGTGCTGTCATTAGTGGCTCTTACCACGTCCCCCTTAGAATCGAGGGTACGCACTTCTCCACAATCACGTCAGCATTTCTTGTTTGCAGCATATTTGTTGATGGCCATTCTGACTGGTGTGAGCTGATAGGTGTTTGTAATTTGGGTTTACATGTCTGTAAAAATTCCTACAATTCATCATTTTTCCACGCCTTTTTCTTTTCTGTTAAAAGAAAAAAGAACAAAAGTGTGAGTATAATATACCTCTTCATATTTTCTTTTTGGAAGGTTGCACTCTAGAATTTTTTGGTCGATTTTCGACCTCAGTATTTTTTGGAGGGCAGGTGTCATTTACAGACCTGCAATTGGTGAATATTTAGTGACCTTTTGCAGTGGGTTTAAAGCTGCTGTTGTGGGAAACGGCCACAAGGATGCAGCATTTCTCCATTCCCAAATCTGGGTACTAGAGCAGCAGAGCCGTTCTGGAAGTCGTTTGCCTAGGTTGTAAATTTGAATGGAATGTGCCAGGAAAACCCCCCATAAGTTTATGTCTCATTACTCCTAGTTCGTTGTTTTAATTTTTTCAATTGGGGTAATGGTTAGAATGTTGCTTGTCCAAGGTGTACACACTCTGGTTCACCTACATATTCTATATACCTATTTATGTAGAGATCCTCTTCCCCTGTAAATTATTACAGAGTGTTCCGTAAACCTTCCTTGCTATATGGTCGGTCTTTTTGATATATGTATATAATATGTATTTGTATACATATGGTAACGCTAATCTTCATTTATCCATTCCCCCCACCTTTCCTTTTAGATAAGCATAGTTTTTTTTTTAATAAGTCTGTGATTGACTTTCTCTGTGGAAATATGTTCATTTGTGTCAGTTATTAGATAACGCCTATAAGTGATATCATAGGATATAGGACTTCTGCTTTCCGACTTACCTCATGTTCTGTGATTATCTCCAAGATCATCTATGGTGCCTCAAAGAGCAGTGTTTCATTGTTTTCCATGGCTAGTATTCATTGTGTACATGGACCACTTCTTCTTTATCCTTTCATCTGTTGATGGACATTTTGGTTGCTTCACTGTCTTGGCTATGGTGAATAAGGCTGCAGTGCAGCTTTTGCAGCCCGGGTCTTCTTCATTCTGGTCTTCTCAGGTGAGAGGCCCATTGGTGCGCCTGCTGGATTGAATGGTACCTCAATTTTTCCTTTTCAACGCAGCTCCTTTCTGTTCTCATTATTAGCGTTTAACCCTTTTGCATCTCACCAGCAGCTAGAGGGTACACAGTTCTCTAAAACCTCTTCAGCATTTATTGTTTGTAGACTTTTTGCCAATGGTCAGTCGACTGGTGTGAGTTGAAAACTTTTTGTAGATTAGATTGCATGAGTCTAATACTTCCTGAGGTGGAGCTTTTATCCATTTTCCTTTCTTTAAAAAGAGAGTGAGTAAAACTTACCTCTTCATACTATCTTCTTGAAAATTTGGCCTGTTTTGAATTTTTTGTATCCATTCCCTACCTCAGCACAATTTTGAGGGCAGGTGTCCTTTACAGCCCTGAGTCCTTGTGAATGGTAAGTGACCATTAGCTGTGGGTTAAAAGCTGCTCTTGCGGGAATCGGCCACAAGGCGGCAGCATTTCTCCTTTACCAAATCTGGTTTCTAGGGCAACAGAGCCTTACTGGAAGTGGTGTTCTAGGTTGTAAATTAGAATGGAATGTGCGAGGAAAAAGCCCTTTAAGTTTATGTCTCATTACTTCTTGTTGGTATTTTGAACTTAATTTTTATTTCTTATCACAGCAAACTTGATTACAATGTTTTGTTTGTTCTAGGTGTGCAAGATGTGGTTCTTTCACACATATGCATATATCTATTCTTCGGATCCTTTTCCCATGTAGGTTATGACACAATGTTGAGTAGTCTTCTCTTGGTATTGCGTAGGTCTTTGGTGATTATATATTTCACATGTGTTTGTATCTCTCTGTTAACCTCAATATGGTAATGTATCCAATCCTCACACCTTTCCATTTGGTGAACCATAAGTTTTTTTAATGAATCTATGATAGTGTTTCTCTGTGGAAATATCTTTTGTTTGTATCATTTTTTAGGGAACACCTATATGTGATATGATAGGATATGTGTCTTTCGCTTTCTCACTTACTCCAAGTTGCGTGATTACTTCTAGACTCATCTATGGTGCTGCAAATGGCATTGTTTCATTTTTTCACTAGCTCTTATTCCATCTGTACAGGTAGCAGTACTTCTTTGTCCACCCATCTGTCGGTGGACTTTTTGGTTACTTCCATATCTTGGCTATTGTAATACTATGCAATGTAGATTTGCGTGCCTGTGTCCTTCCAATTCTCTCTTCTTCGTTTATAGGTCTAGGCATAGGTCTGCTAGATCATATGGTAGCTCAATGGTTACCTTTTAAAGGCACCTCTATTCTGTTCTCCTTAGTGGCTCTTTCCAGGTTACGTCCCACTTAAAGTGGAGGGTATGTATTTCTTCCCAGCACCTTCAGCATTTATTCTTTGTAGTTTTTGCTGATGGTTATTCTGAGTGGTGTGAGCTGATACCTCTTTGTGGTTGAATTTGCATGTGTCTCATAATGTGTTGAAATTGAGCTTTAAGACATGTCCTTTTAATTTTTCCAGCTGTGATTAGAGCTTATTTCTTCAAAGTGTTTTCTTAAAGTATGTGTCACCATTTGAAATAGTTTGGCCATTATCTCCCTCAAGACATTTTGAGGGCAGGTTTCATTTACAGCCCTGAAGTACTTGTTCATATGAAGTGACCATTAGCTCAGGCTTTAAACCTGCTTTTGCAGGTAATGGCCAGAGAGCGGCAGCCTTTCTACGTTCCCCATGCTGGTACTAGGGAAACAGACCTACCGGCCAGTGGTGTTCTTCGGTTATAAATTAGAGTGCAATGTGCCCGGATAAACCCACAAATGTTGATGTCTCCTTGCTTTTGTTTGTTTTTAATTCAATTTATATTTATTATTAGAGTAATATTCCATTGTGTACGTGGACCACTTCTTCTTGGTGCATTCCTCGGTTGATGGACATTTTCATTGCTTCCAAGTGCTGGCTATGGTAAATATTGCTGGCGTACAGGTTTGCCAGCCTGTGATTTTTGATTCTCATTTTCTCAGGTGATAGGCCAAGCAGTGGTTGTGATTGATTGACTGGTAGCTCAATGTTTCCCTTTTCAAAGCACCTACGTTGTGTTTTCATTAGTGGCTCTTTACATGCCCCCCCTTACAACCGAGGGTACGCATTTCTCCACACTCCCTTCACCGTTTATTTTTGGCAGCATTTTTCCTAATGGCCATTCTGATTGCTGTGAGCTGATAGGTTTTTGTAATATGGGTATGCATGACATTAAAATTTTTAAATTCATCATATTCCTATGCCTTTTTCTTTTCTCTTTAAAAGAAAAAACCGTAAGTATAATAGAGCTCTTGAAATTGACTTCTTCGAAGGTTGCCCTCTTTTGAATTTTTTGGTCGATTTTTGACCCCAGAAATTTTTTGGAGGGCAGGTGTCATTTACAGAACTGCAAGTTGGTGAAAATTTAGTGACCTTTTGCAGTGGGTTCAAAGCTGCTGTTGTGGGAAACGTCCACAAGGAGGTAGCTTTTCTCCATTCCCCAATCTGGGTACTAGGGCAGCAGAGCCCTTCTGGAAGTCATTGTCCTAGGTTATAAATTAGAATGGAATTTGCCAGGAGAAATCCCCATAAGTTTATGTCTCATTACTTCTTCTTGGTTTTTAAAATTTTTTTAATCTGGGTAAAGTTTAGAATATTGTTTGTCCTAGGTGTACACCATCTGGTCCATTTGTACATTATGTATGTCTATTAATGTACAGATCCTCTTCCCATGTAAAATATTACAGTGTTCCATCGACCTCCCTTGCTATATGTTCGGTCTTTTTGATACATGTATATAATATGTATTTCTATATGTATAGTAACACTAATCCTCATTTCTCAATTTCCCCCCTCCTTTCCTTTTAGATGAGCATAGTTTGTTTTGTTTTCTAAGCCTGTGAGTGTCTTTCTCTTTGGAAATATGTTCATCTGTGTCAGTTATTAGATAATGCCATAAGTGATGATATAGGCTATAGGTCTTTTGCTTTCCGACCTACTTCATGTTTTGTGATTATCTCCAGGCTCATCTGTGGTGCCTCAAAGAGCAGCGCTTCAGTGTTTTCCATGGCTAATATTCCATTGTGTACATGGACCACTTCTTCTTGGTGCATTCCTCTGTTGATGGACATTTTCCTTGCTTCCAAGTGTTGCCTATGGTAAATATTGCTGGAGGGCAGGATTGCCAGCCTGTGATTTTTGATTTTCATTTTCTCAGGTGATAGACCCAGCAGTGGTTATGATTGATTGACTGGTATGGTAGCTCAACGTTTACCTTTTCAAGGCACCTCAATTGTGCTGTCATTAGTGGCTCTTACCACGTCCCCCTTAGAATCGAGGGTACGCACTTCTCCACAATCACGTCAGCATTTCTTGTTTGCAGCATATTTGTTGATGGCCATTCTGACTGGTGTGAGCTGATAGGTGTTTGTAATTTGGGTTTACATGTCTGTAAAAATTCCTACAATTCATCATTTTTCCACGCCTTTTTCTTTTCTGTTAAAAGAAAAAAGAACAAAAGTGTGAGTATAATATACCTCTTCAAATTTTCTTTTTGGAAGGTTGCACTCTAGAATTTTTTGGTCGATTTTCGACCTCAGTATTTTTTGGAGGGCAGGTGTCATTTACAGACCTGCAATTGGTGAATATTTAGTGACCTTTTGCAGTGGGTTTAAAGCTGCTGTGGTGGGAAACGGCCACAAGGATGCAGCATTTCTCCATTCCCAAATCTGGGTACTAGGGCAGCAGAGCCGTTCTGGAAGTCGTTTGCCTAGGTTGTAAATTTGAATGGAATGTGCCAGGAAAACCCCCCATAAGTTTATGTCTCATTACTCCTAGTTCGTTGTTTTAATTTTTTCAATTCGGGTAATGGTTAGAATGTTGCTTGTCCAAGGTGTACACACTCTGGTTCATCTACATATTCTATATACCTATTTATGTAGAGATCCTCTTCCCCTGTAAATTATTACAGAGTGTTCCGTAAACCTTCCTTGCTATATGGTCGGTCTTTTTGATATATGTATATAATATGTATTTGTATACATATGGTAACGCTAATCTTCATTTATCCATTCCCCCCACCTTTCCTTTTAGATAAGCATAGTTTTTTTTTAATAAGTCTGTGATTGACTTTCTCTGTGGAAATATGTTCATTTGTGTCAGTTATTAGATAACGCCTATAAGTGATATCATAGGATATAGGACTTCTGCTTTCCGACTTACCTCATGTTCTGTGATTATCTCCAAGATCATCTATGGTGCCTCAAAGAGCAGTGTTTCATTGTTTTCCATGGCTAGTATTCATTGTGTACATGGACCACTTCTTCTTTATCCTTTCATCTGTTGATGGACATTTTGGTTGCTTCACTGTCTTGGCTATGGTGAATAAGGCTGCAGTGCAGTTTTTGCAGCCCGGGTCTTCTTCATTCTGGTCTTCTCAGGTGAGAGGCCCATTGGTGCGTCTGCTGGATTGAATGGTACCTCAATTTTTCCTTTTCAACGCAGCTCCTTTCTGTTCTCATTATTAGCGTTTAACCCTTTTGCATCTCACCAGCAGCTAGAGGGTACACAGTTCTCTAAAACCTCTTCAGCATTTATTGTTTGTAGACTTTTTGCCAATGGTCAGTCGACTGGTGTGAGTTGAAAACTTTTTGTAGATTAGATTGCATGAGTCTAATACTTCCTGAGGTGGAGCTTTTATCCATTTTCCTTTCTTTAAAAAGAGAGTGAGTAAAACTTACCTCTTCATACTATCTTCTTGAAAATTTGGCCTGTTTTGAATTTTTTGTATCCATTCCCTACCTCAGCACAATTTTGAGGGCAGGTGTCCTTTACAGCCCTGAGTCCTTGTGAATGGTAAGTGACCATTAGCTGTGGGTTAAAAGCTGCTCTTGCGGGAATCGGCCACAAGGCGGCAGCATTTCTCCTTTACCAAATCTGGTTTCTAGGGCAACAGAGCCTTACTGGAAGTGGTGTTCTAGGTTGTAAATTAGAATGGAATGTGCGAGGAAAAAGCCCTTTAAGTTTATGTCTCATTACTTCTTGTTGGTATTTTGAACTTAATTTTTATTTCTTATCACAGCAAACTTGATTACAATGTTTTGTTTGTTCTAGGTGTGCAAGATGTGGTTCTTTCACACATATGCATATATCTATTCTTCGGATCCTTTTCCCATGTAGGTTATGACACAATGTTGAGTAGTCTTCTCTTGGTATTGCGTAGGTCTTTGGTGATTATATATTTCACATGTGTTTGTATCTCTCTGTTAACCTCAATATGGTAATGTATCCAATCCTCACACCTTTCCATTTGGTGAACCATAAGTTTTTTTAATGAATCTATGATAGTGTTTCTCTGTGGAAATATCTTTTGTTTGTATCATTTTTTAGGGAACACCTATATGTGATATGATAGGATATGTGTCTTTCGCTTTCTCACTTACTCCAAGTTGCGTGATTACTTCTAGACTCATCTATGGTGCTGCAAATGGCATTGTTTCATTTTTTCACTAGCTCTTATTCCATCTGTACAGGTAGCAGTACTTCTTTGTCCACCCATCTGTCGGTGGACTTTTTGGTTACTTCCATATCTTGGCTATTGTAATACTATGCAATGTAGATTTGCGTGCCTGTGTCCTTCCAATTCTCTCTTCTTCGTTTATAGGTCTAGGCATAGGTCTGCTAGATCATATGGTAGCTCAATGGTTACCTTTTAAAGGCACCTCTATTCTGTTCTCCTTAGTGGCTCTTTCCAGGTTACGTCCCACTTAAAGTGGAGGGTATGTATTTCTTCCCAGCACCTTCAGCATTTATTCTTTGTAGTTTTTGCTGATGGTTATTCTGAGTGGTGTGAGCTGATACCTCTTTGTGGTTGAATTTGCATGTGTCTCATAATGTGTTGAAATTGAGCTTTAAGACATGTCCTTTTAATTTTTCCAGCTGTGATTAGAGCTTATTTCTTCAAAGTGTTTTCTTAAAGTATGTGTCACCATTTGAAATAGTTTGGCCATTATCTCCCTCAAGACATTTTGAGGGCAGGTTTCATTTACAGCCCTGAAGTACTTGTTCATATGAAGTGACCATTAGCTCAGGCTTTAAACCTGCTTTTGCAGGTAATGGCCAGAGAGCGGCAGCCTTTCTACGTTCCCCATGCTGGTACTAGGGAAACAGACCTACCGGCCAGTGGTGTTCTTCGGTTATAAATTAGAGTGCAATGTGCCCGGATAAACCCACAAATGTTGATGTCTCCTTGCTTTTGTTTGTTTTTAATTCAATTTATATTTATTATTAGAGTAATATTCCATTGTGTACGTGGACCACTTCTTCTTGGTGCATTCCTCGGTTGATGGACATTTTCATTGCTTCCAAGTGCTGGCTATGGTAAATATTGCTGGCGTACAGGTTTGCCAGCCTGTGATTTTTGATTCTCATTTTCTCAGGTGATAGGCCAAGCAGTGGTTGTGATTGATTGACTGGTAGCTCAATGTTTCCCTTTTCAAAGCACCTACGTTGTGTTTTCATTAGTGGCTCTTTACATGCCCCCCCTTACAACCGAGGGTACGCATTTCTCCACACTCCCTTCACCGTTTATTTTTGGCAGCATTTTTCCTAATGGCCATTCTGATTGCTGTGAGCTGATAGGTTTTTGTAATATGGGTATGCATGACATTAAAATTTTTAAATTCATCATATTCCTATGCCTTTTTCTTTTCTCTTTAAAAGAAAAAACCGTAAGTATAATAGAGCTCTTGAAATTGACTTCTTCGAAGGTTGCCCTCTTTTGAATTTTTTGGTCGATTTTTGACCCCAGAAATTTTTTGGAGGGCAGGTGTCATTTACAGAACTGCAAGTTGGTGAAAATTTAGTGACCTTTTGCAGTGGGTTCAAAGCTGCTGTTGTGGGAAACGTCCACAAGGAGGTAGCTTTTCTCCATTCCCCAATCTGGGTACTAGGGCAGCAGAGCCCTTCTGGAAGTCATTGTCCTAGGTTATAAATTAGAATGGAATTTGCCAGGAGAAATCCCCATAAGTTTATGTCTCATTACTTCTTCTTGGTTTTTAAAATTTTTTTAATCTGGGTAAAGTTTAGAATATTGTTTGTCCTAGGTGTACACCATCTGGTCCATTTGTACATTATGTATGTCTATTAATGTACAGATCCTCTTCCCATGTAAAATATTACAGTGTTCCATCGACCTCCCTTGCTATATGTTCGGTCTTTTTGATACATGTATATAATATGTATTTGTATATGTATAGTAACACTAATCCTCATTTCTCAATTTCCCCCCTCCTTTCCTTTTAGATGAGCATAGTTTGTTTTGTTTTCTAAGCCTGTGAGTGTCTTTCTCTTTGGAAATATGTTCATCTGTGTCAGTTATTAGATAATGCCATAAGTGATGATATAGGCTATAGGTCTTTTGCTTTCCGACCTACTTCATGTTTTGTGATTATCTCCAGGCTCATCTGTGGTGCCTCAAAGAGCAGCGCTTCAGTGTTTTCCATGGCTAATATTCCATTGTGTACATGGACCACTTCTTCTTGGTGCATTCCTCTGTTGATGGACATTTTCCTTGCTTCCAAGTGTTGCCTATGGTAAATATTGCTGGAGGGCAGGATTGCCAGCCTGTGATTTTTGATTTTCATTTTCTCAGGTGATAGACCCAGCAGTGGTTATGATTGATTGACTGGTATGGTAGCTCAACGTTTACCTTTTCAAGGCACCTCAATTGTGCTGTCATTAGTGGCTCTTACCACGTCCCCCTTAGAATCGAGGGTACGCACTTCTCCACAATCACGTCAGCATTTCTTGTTTGCAGCATATTTGTTGATGGCCATTCTGACTGGTGTGAGCTGATAGGTGTTTGTAATTTGGGTTTACATGTCTGTAAAAATTCCTACAATTCATCATTTTTCCACGCCTTTTTCTTTTCTGTTAAAAGAAAAAAGAACAAAAGTGTGAGTATAATATACCTCTTCATATTTTCTTTTTGGAAGGTTGCACTCTAGAATTTTTTGGTCGATTTTCGACCTCAGTATTTTTTGGAGGGCAGGTGTCATTTACAGACCTGCAATTGGTGAATATTTAGTGACCTTTTGCAGTGGGTTTAAAGCTGCTGTTGTGGGAAACGGCCACAAGGATGCAGCATTTCTCCATTCCCAAATCTGGGTACTAGAGCAGCAGAGCCGTTCTGGAAGTCGTTTGCCTAGGTTGTAAATTTGAATGGAATGTGCCAGGAAAACCCCCCATAAGTTTATGTCTCATTACTCCTAGTTCGTTGTTTTAATTTTTTCAATTGGGGTAATGGTTAGAATGTTGCTTGTCCAAGGTGTACACACTCTGGTTCACCTACATATTCTATATACCTATTTATGTAGAGATCCTCTTCCCCTGTAAATTATTACAGAGTGTTCCGTAAACCTTCCTTGCTATATGGTCGGTCTTTTTGATATATGTATATAATATGTATTTGTATACATATGGTAACGCTAATCTTCATTTATCCATTCCCCCCACCTTTCCTTTTAGATAAGCATAGTTTTTTTTTTAATAAGTCTGTGATTGACTTTCTCTGTGGAAATATGTTCATTTGTGTCAGTTATTAGATAACGCCTATAAGTGATATCATAGGATATAGGACTTCTGCTTTCCGACTTACCTCATGTTCTGTGATTATCTCCAAGATCATCTATGGTGCCTCAAAGAGCAGTGTTTCATTGTTTTCCATGGCTAGTATTCATTGTGTACATGGACCACTTCTTCTTTATCCTTTCATCTGTTGATGGACATTTTGGTTGCTTCACTGTCTTGGCTATGGTGAATAAGGCTGCAGTGCAGCTTTTGCAGCCCGGGTCTTCTTCATTCTGGTCTTCTCAGGTGAGAGGCCCATTGGTGCGCCTGCTGGATTGAATGGTACCTCAATTTTTCCTTTTCAACGCAGCTCCTTTCTGTTCTCATTATTAGCGTTTAACCCTTTTGCATCTCACCAGCAGCTAGAGGGTACACAGTTCTCTAAAACCTCTTCAGCATTTATTGTTTGTAGACTTTTTGCCAATGGTCAGTCGACTGGTGTGAGTTGAAAACTTTTTGTAGATTAGATTGCATGAGTCTAATACTTCCTGAGGTGGAGCTTTTATCCATTTTCCTTTCTTTAAAAAGAGAGTGAGTAAAACTTACCTCTTCATACTATCTTCTTGAAAATTTGGCCTGTTTTGAATTTTTTGTATCCATTCCCTACCTCAGCACAAGTTTGAGGGCAGGTGTCCTTTACAGCCCTGAGTCCTTGTGAATGGTAAGTGACCATTAGCTGTGGGTTAAAAGCTGCTCTTGCGGGAATCGGCCACAAGGCGGCAGCATTTCTCCTTTACCAAATCTGGTTTCTAGGGCAACAGAGCCTTACTGGAAGTGGTGTTCTAGGTTGTAAATTAGAATGGAATGTGCGAGGAAAAAGCCCTTTAAGTTTATGTCTCATTACTTCTTGTTGGTATTTTGAACTTAATTTTTATTTCTTATCACAGCAAACTTGATTACAATGTTTTGTTTGTTCTAGGTGTGCAAGATGTGGTTCTTTCACACATATGCATATATCTATTCTTCGGATCCTTTTCCCATGTAGGTTATGACACAATGTTGAGTAGTCTTCTCTTGGTATTGCGTAGGTCTTTGGTGATTATATATTTCACATGTGTTTGTATCTCTCTGTTAACCTCAATATGGTAATGTATCCAATCCTCACACCTTTCCATTTGGTGAACCATAAGTTTTTTTAATGAATCTATGATAGTGTTTCTCTGTGGAAATATCTTTTGTTTGTATCATTTTTTAGGGAACACCTATATGTGATATGATAGGATATGTGTCTTTCGCTTTCTCACTTACTCCAAGTTGCGTGATTACTTCTAGACTCATCTATGGTGCTGCAAATGGCATTGTTTCATTTTTTCACTAGCTCTTATTCCATCTGTACAGGTAGCAGTACTTCTTTGTCCACCCATCTGTCGGTGGACTTTTTGGTTACTTCCATATCTTGGCTATTGTAATACTATGCAATGTAGATTTGCGTGCCTGTGTCCTTCCAATTCTCTCTTCTTCGTTTATAGGTCTAGGCATAGGTCTGCTAGATCATATGGTAGCTCAATGGTTACCTTTTAAAGGCACCTCTATTCTGTTCTCCTTAGTGGCTCTTTCCAGGTTACGTCCCACTTAAAGTGGAGGGTATGTATTTCTTCCCAGCACCTTCAGCATTTATTCTTTGTAGTTTTTGCTGATGGTTATTCTGAGTGGTGTGAGCTGATACCTCTTTGTGGTTGAATTTGCATGTGTCTCATAATGTGTTGAAATTGAGCTTTAAGACATGTCCTTTTAATTTTTCCAGCTGTGATTAGAGCTTATTTCTTCAAAGTGTTTTCTTAAAGTATGTGTCACCATTTGAAATAGTTTGGCCATTATCTCCCTCAAGACATTTTGAGGGCAGGTTTCATTTACAGCCCTGAAGTACTTGTTCATATGAAGTGACCATTAGCTCAGGCTTTAAACCTGCTTTTGCAGGTAATGGCCAGAGAGCGGCAGCCTTTCTACGTTCCCCATGCTGGTACTAGGGAAACAGACCTACCGGCCAGTGGTGTTCTTCGGTTATAAATTAGAGTGCAATGTGCCCGGATAAACCCACAAATGTTGATGTCTCCTTGCTTTTGTTTGTTTTTAATTCAATTTATATTTATTATTAGAGTAATATTCCATTGTGTACGTGGACCACTTCTTCTTGGTGCATTCCTCGGTTGATGGACATTTTCATTGCTTCCAAGTGCTGGCTATGGTAAATATTGCTGGCGTACAGGTTTGCCAGCCTGTGATTTTTGATTCTCATTTTCTCAGGTGATAGGCCAAGCAGTGGTTGTGATTGATTGACTGGTAGCTCAATGTTTCCCTTTTCAAAGCACCTACGTTGTGTTTTCATTAGTGGCTCTTTACATGCCCCCCCTTACAACCGAGGGTACGCATTTCTCCACACTCCCTTCACCGTTTATTTTTGGCAGCATTTTTCCTAATGGCCATTCTGATTGCTGTGAGCTGATAGGTTTTTGTAATATGGGTATGCATGACATTAAAATTTTTAAATTCATCATATTCCTATGCCTTTTTCTTTTCTCTTTAAAAGAAAAAACCGTAAGTATAATAGAGCTCTTGAAATTGACTTCTTCGAAGGTTGCCCTCTTTTGAATTTTTTGGTCGATTTTTGACCCCAGAAATTTTTTGGAGGGCAGGTGTCATTTACAGAACTGCAAGTTGGTGAAAATTTAGTGACCTTTTGCAGTGGGTTCAAAGCTGCTGTTGTGGGAAACGTCCACAAGGAGGTAGCTTTTCTCCATTCCCCAATCTGGGTACTAGGGCAGCAGAGCCCTTCTGGAAGTCATTGTCCTAGGTTATAAATTAGAATGGAATTTGCCAGGAGAAATCCCCATAAGTTTATGTCTCATTACTTCTTCTTGGTTTTTAAAATTTTTTTAATCTGGGTAAAGTTTAGAATATTGTTTGTCCTAGGTGTACACCATCTGGTCCATTTGTACATTATGTATGTCTATTAATGTACAGATCCTCTTCCCATGTAAAATATTACAGTGTTCCATCGACCTCCCTTGCTATATGTTCGGTCTTTTTGATACATGTATATAATATGTATTTGTATATGTATAGTAACACTAATCCTCATTTCTCAATTTCCCCCCTCCTTTCCTTTTAGATGAGCATAGTTTGTTTTGTTTTCTAAGCCTGTGAGTGTCTTTCTCTTTGGAAATATGTTCATCTGTGTCAGTTATTAGATAATGCCATAAGTGATGATATAGGCTATAGGTCTTTTGCTTTCCGACCTACTTCATGTTTTGTGATTATCTCCAGGCTCATCTGTGGTGCCTCAAAGAGCAGCGCTTCAGTGTTTTCCATGGCTAATATTCCATTGTGTACATGGACCACTTCTTCTTGGTGCATTCCTCTGTTGATGGACATTTTCCTTGCTTCCAAGTGTTGCCTATGGTAAATATTGCTGGAGGGCAGGATTGCCAGCCTGTGATTTTTGATTTTCATTTTCTCAGGTGATAGACCCAGCAGTGGTTATGATTGATTGACTGGTATGGTAGCTCAACGTTTACCTTTTCAAGGCACCTCAATTGTGCTGTCATTAGTGGCTCTTACCACGTCCCCCTTAGAATCGAGGGTACGCACTTCTCCACAATCACGTCAGCATTTCTTGTTTGCAGCATATTTGTTGATGGCCATTCTGACTGGTGTGAGCTGATAGGTGTTTGTAATTTGGGTTTACATGTCTGTAAAAATTCCTACAATTCATCATTTTTCCACGCCTTTTTCTTTTCTGTTAAAAGAAAAAAGAACAAAAGTGTGAGTATAATATACCTCTTCAAATTTTCTTTTTGGAAGGTTGCACTCTAGAATTTTTTGGTCGATTTTCGACCTCAGTATTTTTTGGAGGGCAGGTGTCATTTACAGACCTGCAATTGGTGAATATTTAGTGACCTTTTGCAGTGGGTTTAAAGCTGCTGTGGTGGGAAACGGCCACAAGGATGCAGCATTTCTCCATTCCCAAATCTGGGTACTAGGGCAGCAGAGCCGTTCTGGAAGTCGTTTGCCTAGGTTGTAAATTTGAATGGAATGTGCCAGGAAAACCCCCCATAAGTTTATGTCTCATTACTCCTAGTTCGTTGTTTTAATTTTTTCAATTCGGGTAATGGTTAGAATGTTGCTTGTCCAAGGTGTACACACTCTGGTTCATCTACATATTCTATATACCTATTTATGTAGAGATCCTCTTCCCCTGTAAATTATTACAGAGTGTTCCGTAAACCTTCCTTGCTATATGGTCGGTCTTTTTGATATATGTATATAATATGTATTTGTATACATATGGTAACGCTAATCTTCATTTATCCATTCCCCCCACCTTTCCTTTTAGATAAGCATAGTTTTTTTTTAATAAGTCTGTGATTGACTTTCTCTGTGGAAATATGTTCATTTGTGTCAGTTATTAGATAACGCCTATAAGTGATATCATAGGATATAGGACTTCTGCTTTCCGACTTACCTCATGTTCTGTGATTATCTCCAAGATCATCTATGGTGCCTCAAAGAGCAGTGTTTCATTGTTTTCCATGGCTAGTATTCATTGTGTACATGGACCACTTCTTCTTTATCCTTTCATCTGTTGATGGACATTTTGGTTGCTTCACTGTCTTGGCTATGGTGAATAAGGCTGCAGTGCAGTTTTTGCAGCCCGGGTCTTCTTCATTCTGGTCTTCTCAGGTGAGAGGCCCATTGGTGCGTCTGCTGGATTGAATGGTACCTCAATTTTTCCTTTTCAACGCAGCTCCTTTCTGTTCTCATTATTAGCGTTTAACCCTTTTGCATCTCACCAGCAGCTAGAGGGTACACAGTTCTCTAAAACCTCTTCAGCATTTATTGTTTGTAGACTTTTTGCCAATGGTCAGTCGACTGGTGTGAGTTGAAAACTTTTTGTAGATTAGATTGCATGAGTCTAATACTTCCTGAGGTGGAGCTTTTATCCATTTTCCTTTCTTTAAAAAGAGAGTGAGTAAAACTTACCTCTTCATACTATCTTCTTGAAAATTTGGCCTGTTTTGAATTTTTTGTATCCATTCCCTACCTCAGCACAATTTTGAGGGCAGGTGTCCTTTACAGCCCTGAGTCCTTGTGAATGGTAAGTGACCATTAGCTGTGGGTTAAAAGCTGCTCTTGCGGGAATCGGCCACAAGGCGGCAGCATTTCTCCTTTACCAAATCTGGTTTCTAGGGCAACAGAGCCTTACTGGAAGTGGTGTTCTAGGTTGTAAATTAGAATGGAATGTGCGAGGAAAAAGCCCTTTAAGTTTATGTCTCATTACTTCTTGTTGGTATTTTGAACTTAATTTTTATTTCTTATCACAGCAAACTTGATTACAATGTTTTGTTTGTTCTAGGTGTGCAAGATGTGGTTCTTTCACACATATGCATATATCTATTCTTCGGATCCTTTTCCCATGTAGGTTATGACACAATGTTGAGTAGTCTTCTCTTGGTATTGCGTAGGTCTTTGGTGATTATATATTTCACATGTGTTTGTATCTCTCTGTTAACCTCAATATGGTAATGTATCCAATCCTCACACCTTTCCATTTGGTGAACCATAAGTTTTTTTAATGAATCTATGATAGTGTTTCTCTGTGGAAATATCTTTGTTTGTATCATTTTTTAGGTAACACCTATATGTGATATGATAGGATATGTGTCTTTCGCTTTCTCACTTACTCCAAGTTGCGTGATTACTTCTAGACTCATCTATGGTGCTGCAAATGGCATTGTTTCATTTTTTCACTAGCTCTTATTCCATCTGTACAGGTAGCAGTACTTCTTTGTCCACCCATCTGTCGGTGGACTTTTTGGTTACTTCCATATCTTGGCTATTGTAATACTATGCAATGTAGATTTGCGTGCCTGTGTCCTTCCAATTCTCTCTTCTTCGTTTATAGGTCTAGGCATAGGTCTGCTAGATCATATGGTAGCTCAATGGTTACCTTTTAAAGGCACCTCTATTCTGTTCTCCTTAGTGGCTCTTTCCAGGTTACGTCCCACTTAAAGTGGAGGGTATGTATTTCTTCCCAGCACCTTCAGCATTTATTCTTTGTAGTTTTTGCTGATGGTTATTCTGAGTGGTGTGAGCTGATACCTCTTTGTGGTTGAATTTGCATGTGTCTCATAATGTGTTGAAATTGAGCTTTAAGACATGTCCTTTTAATTTTTCCAGCTGTGATTAGAGCTTATTTCTTCAAAGTGTTTTCTTAAAGTATGTGTCACCATTTGAAATAGTTTGGCCATTATCTCCCTCAAGACATTTTGAGGGCAGGTTTCATTTACAGCCCTGAAGTACTTGTTCATATGAAGTGACCATTAGCTCAGGCTTTAAACCTGCTTTTGCAGGTAATGGCCAGAGAGCGGCAGCCTTTCTACGTTCCCCATGCTGGTACTAGGGAAACAGACCTACCGGCCAGTGGTGTTCTTCGGTTATAAATTAGAGTGCAATGTGCCCGGATAAACCCACAAATGTTGATGTCTCCTTGCTTTTGTTTGTTTTTAATTCAATTTATATTTATTATTAGAGTAATATTCCATTGTGTACGTGGACCACTTCTTCTTGGTGCATTCCTCGGTTGATGGACATTTTCATTGCTTCCAAGTGCTGGCTATGGTAAATATTGCTGGCGTACAGGTTTGCCAGCCTGTGATTTTTGATTCTCATTTTCTCAGGTGATAGGCCAAGCAGTGGTTGTGATTGATTGACTGGTAGCTCAATGTTTCCCTTTTCAAAGCACCTACGTTGTGTTTTCATTAGTGGCTCTTTACATGCCCCCCCTTACAACCGAGGGTACGCATTTCTCCACACTCCCTTCACCGTTTATTTTTGGCAGCATTTTTCCTAATGGCCATTCTGATTGCTGTGAGCTGATAGGTTTTTGTAATATGGGTATGCATGACATTAAAATTTTTAAATTCATCATATTCCTATGCCTTTTTCTTTTCTCTTTAAAAGAAAAAACCGTAAGTATAATAGAGCTCTTGAAATTGACTTCTTCGAAGGTTGCCCTCTTTTGAATTTTTTGGTCGATTTTTGACCCCAGAAATTTTTTGGAGGGCAGGTGTCATTTACAGAACTGCAAGTTGGTGAAAATTTAGTGACCTTTTGCAGTGGGTTCAAAGCTGCTGTTGTGGGAAACGTCCACAAGGAGGTAGCTTTTCTCCATTCCCCAATCTGGGTACTAGGGCAGCAGAGCCCTTCTGGAAGTCATTGTCCTAGGTTATAAATTAGAATGGAATTTGCCAGGAGAAATCCCCATAAGTTTATGTCTCATTACTTCTTCTTGGTTTTTAAAATTTTTTTAATCTGGGTAAAGTTTAGAATATTGTTTGTCCTAGGTGTACACCATCTGGTCCATTTGTACATTATGTATGTCTATTAATGTACAGATCCTCTTCCCATGTAAAATATTACAGTGTTCCATCGACCTCCCTTGCTATATGTTCGGTCTTTTTGATACATGTATATAATATGTATTTGTATATGTATAGTAACACTAATCCTCATTTCTCAATTTCCCCCCTCCTTTCCTTTTAGATGAGCATAGTTTGTTTTGTTTTCTAAGCCTGTGAGTGTCTTTCTCTTTGGAAATATGTTCATCTGTGTCAGTTATTAGATAATGCCATAAGTGATGATATAGGCTATAGGTCTTTTGCTTTCCGACCTACTTCATGTTTTGTGATTATCTCCAGGCTCATCTGTGGTGCCTCAAAGAGCAGCGCTTCAGTGTTTTCCATGGCTAATATTCCATTGTGTACATGGACCACTTCTTCTTGGTGCATTCCTCTGTTGATGGACATTTTCCTTGCTTCCAAGTGTTGCCTATGGTAAATATTGCTGGAGGGCAGGATTGCCAGCCTGTGATTTTTGATTTTCATTTTCTCAGGTGATAGACCCAGCAGTGGTTATGATTGATTGACTGGTATGGTAGCTCAACGTTTACCTTTTCAAGGCACCTCAATTGTGCTGTCATTAGTGGCTCTTACCACGTCCCCCTTAGAATCGAGGGTACGCACTTCTCCACAATCACGTCAGCATTTCTTGTTTGCAGCATATTTGTTGATGGCCATTCTGACTGGTGTGAGCTGATAGGTGTTTGTAATTTGGGTTTACATGTCTGTAAAAATTCCTACAATTCATCATTTTTCCACGCCTTTTTCTTTTCTGTTAAAAGAAAAAAGAACAAAAGTGTGAGTATAATATACCTCTTCAAATTTTCTTTTTGGAAGGTTGCACTCTAGAATTTTTTGGTCGATTTTCGACCTCAGTATTTTTTGGAGGGCAGGTGTCATTTACAGACCTGCAATTGGTGAATATTTAGTGACCTTTTGCAGTGGGTTTAAAGCTGCTGTGGTGGGAAACGGCCACAAGGATGCAGCATTTCTCCATTCCCAAATCTGGGTACTAGGGCAGCAGAGCCGTTCTGGAAGTCGTTTGCCTAGGTTGTAAATTTGAATGGAATGTGCCAGGAAAACCCCCCATAAGTTTATGTCTCATTACTCCTAGTTCGTTGTTTTAATTTTTTCAATTCGGGTAATGGTTAGAATGTTGCTTGTCCAAGGTGTACACACTCTGGTTCATCTACATATTCTATATACCTATTTATGTAGAGATCCTCTTCCCCTGTAAATTATTACAGAGTGTTCCGTAAACCTTCCTTGCTATATGGTCGGTCTTTTTGATATATGTATATAATATGTATTTGTATACATATGGTAACGCTAATCTTCATTTATCCATTCCCCCCACCTTTCCTTTTAGATAAGCATAGTTTTTTTTTAATAAGTCTGTGATTGACTTTCTCTGTGGAAATATGTTCATTTGTGTCAGTTATTAGATAACGCCTATAAGTGATATCATAGGATATAGGACTTCTGCTTTCCGACTTACCTCATGTTCTGTGATTATCTCCAAGATCATCTATGGTGCCTCAAAGAGCAGTGTTTCATTGTTTTCCATGGCTAGTATTCATTGTGTACATGGACCACTTCTTCTTTATCCTTTCATCTGTTGATGGACATTTTGGTTGCTTCACTGTCTTGGCTATGGTGAATAAGGCTGCAGTGCAGCTTTTGCAGCCCGGGTCTTCTTCATTCTGGTCTTCTCAGGTGAGAGGCCCATTGGTGCGCCTGCTGGATTGAATGGTACCTCAATTTTTCCTTTTCAACGCAGCTCCTTTCTGTTCTCATTATTAGCGTTTAACCCTTTTGCATCTCACCAGCAGCTAGAGGGTACACAGTTCTCTAAAACCTCTTCAGCATTTATTGTTTGTAGACTTTTTGCCAATGGTCAGTCGACTGGTGTGAGTTGAAAACTTTTTGTAGATTAGATTGCATGAGTCTAATACTTCCTGAGGTGGAGCTTTTATCCATTTTCCTTTCTTTAAAAAGAGAGTGAGTAAAACTTACCTCTTCATACTATCTTCTTGAAAATTTGGCCTGTTTTGAATTTTTTGTATCCATTCCCTACCTCAGCACAATTTTGAGGGCAGGTGTCCTTTACAGCCCTGAGTCCTTGTGAATGGTAAGTGACCATTAGCTGTGGGTTAAAAGCTGCTCTTGCGGGAATCGGCCACAAGGCGGCAGCATTTCTCCTTTACCAAATCTGGTTTCTAGGGCAACAGAGCCTTACTGGAAGTGGTGTTCTAGGTTGTAAATTAGAATGGAATGTGCGAGGAAAAAGCCCTTTAAGTTTATGTCTCATTACTTCTTGTTGGTATTTTGAACTTAATTTTTATTTCTTATCACAGCAAACTTGATTACAATGTTTTGTTTGTTCTAGGTGTGCAAGATGTGGTTCTTTCACACATATGCATATATCTATTCTTCGGATCCTTTTCCCATGTAGGTTATGACACAATGTTGAGTAGTCTTCTCTTGGTATTGCGTAGGTCTTTGGTGATTATATATTTCACATGTGTTTGTATCTCTCTGTTAACCTCAATATGGTAATGTATCCAATCCTCACACCTTTCCATTTGGTGAACCATAAGTTTTTTTAATGAATCTATGATAGTGTTTCTCTGTGGAAATATCTTTTGTTTGTATCATTTTTTAGGGAACACCTATATGTGATATGATAGGATATGTGTCTTTCGCTTTCTCACTTACTCCAAGTTGCGTGATTACTTCTAGACTCATCTATGGTGCTGCAAATGGCATTGTTTCATTTTTTCACTAGCTCTTATTCCATCTGTACAGGTAGCAGTACTTCTTTGTCCACCCATCTGTCGGTGGACTTTTTGGTTACTTCCATATCTTGGCTATTGTAATACTATGCAATGTAGATTTGCGTGCCTGTGTCCTTCCAATTCTCTCTTCTTCGTTTATAGGTCTAGGCATAGGTCTGCTAGATCATATGGTAGCTCAATGGTTACCTTTTAAAGGCACCTCTATTCTGTTCTCCTTAGTGGCTCTTTCCAGGTTACGTCCCACTTAAAGTGGAGGGTATGTATTTCTTCCCAGCACCTTCAGCATTTATTCTTTGTAGTTTTTGCTGATGGTTATTCTGAGTGGTGTGAGCTGATACCTCTTTGTGGTTGAATTTGCATGTGTCTCATAATGTGTTGAAATTGAGCTTTAAGACATGTCCTTTTAATTTTTCCAGCTGTGATTAGAGCTTATTTCTTCAAAGTGTTTTCTTAAAGTATGTGTCACCATTTGAAATAGTTTGGCCATTATCTCCCTCAAGACATTTTGAGGGCAGGTTTCATTTACAGCCCTGAAGTACTTGTTCATATGAAGTGACCATTAGCTCAGGCTTTAAACCTGCTTTTGCAGGTAATGGCCAGAGAGCGGCAGCCTTTCTACGTTCCCCATGCTGGTACTAGGGAAACAGACCTACCGGCCAGTGGTGTTCTTCGGTTATAAATTAGAGTGCAATGTGCCCGGATAAACCCACAAATGTTGATGTCTCCTTGCTTTTGTTTGTTTTTAATTCAATTTATATTTATTATTAGAGTAATATTCCATTGTGTACGTGGACCACTTCTTCTTGGTGCATTCCTCGGTTGATGGACATTTTCATTGCTTCCAAGTGCTGGCTATGGTAAATATTGCTGGCGTACAGGTTTGCCAGCCTGTGATTTTTGATTCTCATTTTCTCAGGTGATAGGCCAAGCAGTGGTTGTGATTGATTGACTGGTAGCTCAATGTTTCCCTTTTCAAAGCACCTACGTTGTGTTTTCATTAGTGGCTCTTTACATGCCCCCCCTTACAACCGAGGGTACGCATTTCTCCACACTCCCTTCACCGTTTATTTTTGGCAGCATTTTTCCTAATGGCCATTCTGATTGCTGTGAGCTGATAGGTTTTTGTAATATGGGTATGCATGACATTAAAATTTTTAAATTCATCATATTCCTATGCCTTTTTCTTTTCTCTTTAAAAGAAAAAACCGTAAGTATAATAGAGCTCTTGAAATTGACTTCTTCGAAGGTTGCCCTCTTTTGAATTTTTTGGTCGATTTTTGACCCCAGAAATTTTTTGGAGGGCAGGTGTCATTTACAGAACTGCAAGTTGGTGAAAATTTAGTGACCTTTTGCAGTGGGTTCAAAGCTGCTGTTGTGGGAAACGTCCACAAGGAGGTAGCTTTTCTCCATTCCCCAATCTGGGTACTAGGGCAGCAGAGCCCTTCTGGAAGTCATTGTCCTAGGTTATAAATTAGAATGGAATTTGCCAGGAGAAATCCCCATAAGTTTATGTCTCATTACTTCTTCTTGGTTTTTAAAATTTTTTTAATCTGGGTAAAGTTTAGAATATTGTTTGTCCTAGGTGTACACCATCTGGTCCATTTGTACATTATGTATGTCTATTAATGTACAGATCCTCTTCCCATGTAAAATATTACAGTGTTCCATCGACCTCCCTTGCTATATGTTCGGTCTTTTTGATACATGTATATAATATGTATTTGTATATGTATAGTAACACTAATCCTCATTTCTCAATTTCCCCCCTCCTTTCCTTTTAGATGAGCATAGTTTGTTTTGTTTTCTAAGCCTGTGAGTGTCTTTCTCTTTGGAAATATGTTCATCTGTGTCAGTTATTAGATAATGCCATAAGTGATGATATAGGCTATAGGTCTTTTGCTTTCCGACCTACTTCATGTTTTGTGATTATCTCCAGGCTCATCTGTGGTGCCTCAAAGAGCAGCGCTTCAGTGTTTTCCATGGCTAATATTCCATTGTGTACATGGACCACTTCTTCTTGGTGCATTCCTCTGTTGATGGACATTTTCCTTGCTTCCAAGTGTTGCCTATGGTAAATATTGCTGGAGGGCAGGATTGCCAGCCTGTGATTTTTGATTTTCATTTTCTCAGGTGATAGACCCAGCAGTGGTTATGATTGATTGACTGGTATGGTAGCTCAACGTTTACCTTTTCAAGGCACCTCAATTGTGCTTTCATTAGTGGCTCTTACCACGTCCCCCTTAGAATCGAGGGTACGCACTTCTCCACAATCACGTCAGCATTTCTTGTTTGCAGCATATTTGTTGATGGCCATTCTGACTGGTGTGAGCTGATAGGTGTTTGTAATTTGGGTTTACATGTCTGTAAAAATTCCTACAATTCATCATTTTTCCACGCCGTTTTCTTTTCTGTTAAAAGAAAAAAGAACAAAAGTGTGAGTATAATATACCTCTTCAAATTTTCTTTTTGGAAGGTTGCACTCTAGAATTTTTTGGTCGATTTTCGACCTCAGTATTTTTTGGAGGGCAGGTGTCATTTACAGACCTGCAATTGGTGAATATTTAGTGACCTTTTGCAGTGGGTTTAAAGCTGCTGTGGTGGGAAACGGCCACAAGGATGCAGCATTTCTCCATTCCCAAATCTGGGTACTAGGGCAGCAGAGCCGTTCTGGAAGTCGTTTGCCTAGGTTGTAAATTTGAATGGAATGTGCCAGGAAAACCCCCCATAAGTTTATGTCTCATTACTCCTAGTTCGTTGTTTTAATTTTTTCAATTCGGGTAATGGTTAGAATGTTGCTTGTCCAAGGTGTACACACTCTGGTTCATCTACATATTCTATATACCTATTTATGTAGAGATCCTCTTCCCCTGTAAATTATTACAGAGTGTTCCGTAAACCTTCCTTGCTATATGGTCGGTCTTTTTGATATATGTATATAATATGTATTTGTATACATATGGTAACGCTAATCTTCATTTATCCATTCCCCCCACCTTTCCTTTTAGATAAGCATAGTTTTTTTTTAATAAGTCTGTGATTGACTTTCTCTGTGGAAATATGTTCATTTGTGTCAGTTATTAGATAACGCCTATAAGTGATATCATAGGATATAGGACTTCTGCTTTCCGACTTACCTCATGTTCTGTGATTATCTCCAAGATCATCTATGGTGCCTCAAAGAGCAGTGTTTCATTGTTTTCCATGGCTAGTATTCATTGTGTACATGGACCACTTCTTCTTTATCCTTTCATCTGTTGATGGACATTTTGGTTGCTTCACTGTCTTGGCTATGGTGAATAAGGCTGCAGTGCAGTTTTTGCAGCCCGGGTCTTCTTCATTCTGGTCTTCTCAGGTGAGAGGCCCATTGGTGCGTCTGCTGGATTGAATGGTACCTCAATTTTTCCTTTTCAACGCAGCTCCTTTCTGTTCTCATTATTAGCGTTTAACCCTTTTGCATCTCACCAGCAGCTAGAGGGTACACAGTTCTCTAAAACCTCTTCAGCATTTATTGTTTGTAGACTTTTTGCCAATGGTCAGTCGACTGGTGTGAGTTGAAAACTTTTTGTAGATTAGATTGCATGAGTCTAATACTTCCTGAGGTGGAGCTTTTATCCATTTTCCTTTCTTTAAAAAGAGAGTGAGTAAAACTTACCTCTTCATACTATCTTCTTGAAAATTTGGCCTGTTTTGAATTTTTTGTATCCATTCCCTACCTCAGCACAATTTTGAGGGCAGGTGTCCTTTACAGCCCTGAGTCCTTGTGAATGGTAAGTGACCATTAGCTGTGGGTTAAAAGCTGCTCTTGCGGGAATCGGCCACAAGGCGGCAGCATTTCTCCTTTACCAAATCTGGTTTCTAGGGCAACAGAGCCTTACTGGAAGTGGTGTTCTAGGTTGTAAATTAGAATGGAATGTGCGAGGAAAAAGCCCTTTAAGTTTATGTCTCATTACTTCTTGTTGGTATTTTGAACTTAATTTTTATTTCTTATCACAGCAAACTTGATTACAATGTTTTGTTTGTTCTAGGTGTGCAAGATGTGGTTCTTTCACACATATGCATATATCTATTCTTCGGATCCTTTTCCCATGTAGGTTATGACACAATGTTGAGTAGTCTTCTCTTGGTATTGCGTAGGTCTTTGGTGATTATATATTTCACATGTGTTTGTATCTCTCTGTTAACCTCAATATGGTAATGTATCCAATCCTCACACCTTTCCATTTGGTGAACCATAAGTTTTTTTAATGAATCTATGATAGTGTTTCTCTGTGGAAATATCTTTTGTTTGTATCATTTTTTAGGGAACACCTATATGTGATATGATAGGATATGTGTCTTTCGCTTTCTCACTTACTCCAAGTTGCGTGATTACTTCTAGACTCATCTATGGTGCTGCAAATGGCATTGTTTCATTTTTTCACTAGCTCTTATTCCATCTGTACAGGTAGCAGTACTTCTTTGTCCACCCATCTGTCGGTGGACTTTTTGGTTACTTCCATATCTTGGCTATTGTAATACTATGCAATGTAGATTTGCGTGCCTGTGTCCTTCCAATTCTCTCTTCTTCGTTTATAGGTCTAGGCATAGGTCTGCTAGATCATATGGTAGCTCAATGGTTACCTTTTAAAGGCACCTCTATTCTGTTCTCCTTAGTGGCTCTTTCCAGGTTACGTCCCACTTAAAGTGGAGGGTATGTATTTCTTCCCAGCACCTTCAGCATTTATTCTTTGTAGTTTTTGCTGATGGTTATTCTGAGTGGTGTGAGCTGATACCTCTTTGTGGTTGAATTTGCATGTGTCTCATAATGTGTTGAAATTGAGCTTTAAGACATGTCCTTTTAATTTTTCCAGCTGTGATTAGAGCTTATTTCTTCAAAGTGTTTTCTTAAAGTATGTGTCACCATTTGAAATAGTTTGGCCATTATCTCCCTCAAGACATTTTGAGGGCAGGTTTCATTTACAGCCCTGAAGTACTTGTTCATATGAAGTGACCATTAGCTCAGGCTTTAAACCTGCTTTTGCAGGTAATGGCCAGAGAGCGGCAGCCTTTCTACGTTCCCCATGCTGGTACTAGGGAAACAGACCTACCGGCCAGTGGTGTTCTTCGGTTATAAATTAGAGTGCAATGTGCCCGGATAAACCCACAAATGTTGATGTCTCCTTGCTTTTGTTTGTTTTTAATTCAATTTATATTTATTATTAGAGTAATATTCCATTGTGTACGTGGACCACTTCTTCTTGGTGCATTCCTCGGTTGATGGACATTTTCATTGCTTCCAAGTGCTGGCTATGGTAAATATTGCTGGCGTACAGGTTTGCCAGCCTGTGATTTTTGATTCTCATTTTCTCAGGTGATAGGCCAAGCAGTGGTTGTGATTGATTGACTGGTAGCTCAATGTTTCCCTTTTCAAAGCACCTACGTTGTGTTTTCATTAGTGGCTCTTTACATGCCCCCCCTTACAACCGAGGGTACGCATTTCTCCACACTCCCTTCACCGTTTATTTTTGGCAGGATTTTTCCTAATGGCCATTCTGATTGCTGTGAGCTGATAGGTTTTTGTAATATGGGTATGCATGACATTAAAATTTTTAAATTCATCATATTCCTATGCCTTTTTCTTTTCTCTTTAAAAGAAAAAACCGTAAGTATAATAGAGCTCTTGAAATTGACTTCTTCGAAGGTTGCCCTCTTTTGAATTTTTTGGTCGATTTTTGACCCCAGAAATTTTTTGGAGGGCAGGTGTCATTTACAGAACTGCAAGTTGGTGAAAATTTAGTGACCTTTTGCAGTGGGTTCAAAGCTGCTGTTGTGGGAAACGTCCACAAGGAGGTAGCTTTTCTCCATTCCCCAATCTGGGTACTAGGGCAGCAGAGCCCTTCTGGAAGTCATTGTCCTAGGTTATAAATTAGAATGGAATTTGCCAGGAGAAATCCCCATAAGTTTATGTCTCATTACTTCTTCTTGGTTTTTAAAATTTTTTTAATCTGGGTAAAGTTTAGAATATTGTTTGTCCTAGGTGTACACCATCTGGTCCATTTGTACATTATGTATGTCTATTAATGTACAGATCCTCTTCCCATGTAAAATATTACAGTGTTCCATCGACCTCCCTTGCTATATGTTCGGTCTTTTTGATACATGTATATAATATGTATTTGTATATGTATAGTAACACTAATCCTCATTTCTCAATTTCCCCCCTCCTTTCCTTTTAGATGAGCATAGTTTGTTTTGTTTTCTAAGCCTGTGAGTGTCTTTCTCTTTGGAAATATGTTCATCTGTGTCAGTTATTAGATAATGCCATAAGTGATAATATAGGCTATAGGTCTTTTGCTTTCCGACCTACTTCATGTTTTGTGATTATCTCCAGGCTCATCTGTGGTGCCTCAAAGAGCAGCGCTTCAGTGTTTTCCGTGGCTAATATTCCATTGTGTACATGGACCACTTCTTCTTGGTGCATTCCTCTGTTGATGGACATTTTCCTTGCTTCCAAGTGTTGCCTATGGTAAATATTGCTGGAGGGCAGGATTGCCAGCCTGTGATTTTTGATTTTCATTTTCTCAGGTGATAGACCCAGCAGTGGTTATGATTGATTGACTGGTATGGTAGCTCAACGTTTACCTTTTCAAGGCACCTCAATTGTGCTTTCATTAGTGGCTCTTACCACGTCCCCCTTAGAATCGAGGGTACGCACTTCTCCACAATCACGTCAGCATTTCTTGTTTGCAGCATATTTGTTGATGGCCATTCTGACTGGTGTGAGCTGATAGGTGTTTGTAATTTGGGTTTACATGTCTGTAAAAATTCCTACAATTCATCATTTTTCCACGCCGTTTTCTTTTCTGTTAAAAGAAAAAAGAACAAAAGTGTGAGTATAATATACCTCTTCAAATTTTCTTTTTGGAAGGTTGCACTCTAGAATTTTTTGGTCGATTTTCGACCTCAGTATTTTTTGGAGGGCAGGTGTCATTTACAGACCTGCAATTGGTGAATATTTAGTGACCTTTTGCAGTGGGTTTAAAGCTGCTGTGGTGGGAAACGGCCACAAGGATGCAGCATTTCTCCATTCCCAAATCTGGGTACTAGGGCAGCAGAGCCGTTCTGGAAGTCGTTTGCCTAGGTTGTAAATTTGAATGGAATGTGCCAGGAAAACCCCCCATAAGTTTATGTCTCATTACTCCTAGTTCGTTGTTTTAATTTTTTCAATTGGGGTAATGGTTAGAATGTTGCTTGTCCAAGGTGTACACACTCTGGTTCATCTACATATTCTATATACCTATTTATGTAGAGATCCTCTTCCCCTGTAAATTATTACAGAGTGTTCTGTAAACCTTCCTTGCTATATGGTCGGTCTTTTTGATATATGTATATAATATGTATTTGTATACATATGGTAACGCTAATCTTCATTTATCCATTCCCCCCACCTTTCCTTTTAGATAAGCATAGTTTTTTTTTAATAAGTCTGTGATTGACTTTCTCTGTGGAAATATGTTCATTTGTGTCAGTTATTAGATAACGCCTATAAGTGATATCATAGGATATAGGACTTCTGCTTTCCGACTTACCTCATGTTCTGTGATTATCTCCAAGATCATCTATGGTGCCTCAAAGAGCAGTGTTTCATTGTTTTCCATGGCTAGTATTCATTGTGTACATGGACCACTTCTTCTTTATCCTTTCATCTGTTGATGGACATTTTGGTTGCTTCACTGTCTTGGCTATGGTGAATAAGGCTGCAGTGCAGTTTTTGCAGCCCGGGTCTTCTTCATTCTGGTCTTCTCAGGTGAGAGGCCCATTGGTGCGTCTGCTGGATTGAATGGTACCTCAATTTTTCCTTTTCAACGCAGCTCCTTTCTGTTCTCATTATTAGCGTTTAACCCTTTTGCATCTCACCAGCAGCTAGAGGGTACACAGTTCTCTAAAACCTCTTCAGCATTTATTGTTTGTAGACTTTTTGCCAATGGTCAGTCGACTGGTGTGAGTTGAAAACTTTTTGTAGATTAGATTGCATGAGTCTAATACTTCCTGAGGTGGAGCTTTTATCCATTTTCCTTTCTTTAAAAAGAGAGTGAGTAAAACTTACCTCTTCATACTATCTTCTTGAAAATTTGGCCTGTTTTGAATTTTTTGTATCCATTCCCTACCTCAGCACAATTTTGAGGGCAGGTGTCCTTTACAGCCCTGAGTCCTTGTGAATGGTAAGTGACCATTAGCTGTGGGTTAAAAGCTGCTCTTGCGGGAATCGGCCACAAGGCGGCAGCATTTCTCCTTTACCAAATCTGGTTTCTAGGGCAACAGAGCCTTACTGGAAGTGGTGTTCTAGGTTGTAAATTAGAATGGAATGTGCGAGGAAAAAGCCCTTTAAGTTTATGTCTCATTACTTCTTGTTGGTATTTTGAACTTAATTTTTATTTCTTATCACAGCAAACTTGATTACAATGTTTTGTTTGTTCTAGGTGTGCAAGATGTGGTTCTTTCACACATATGCATATATCTATTCTTCGGATCCTTTTCCCATGTAGGTTATGACACAATGTTGAGTAGTCTTCTCTTGGTATTGCGTAGGTCTTTGGTGATTATATATTTCACATGTGTTTGTATCTCTCTGTTAACCTCAATATGGTAATGTATCCAATCCTCACACCTTTCCATTTGGTGAACCATAAGTTTTTTTAATGAATCTATGATAGTGTTTCTCTGTGGAAATATCTTTGTTTGTATCATTTTTTAGGGAACACCTATATGTGATATGATAGGATATGTGTCTTTCGCTTTCTCACTTACTCCAAGTTGCGTGATTACTTCTAGACTCATCTATGGTGCTGCAAATGGCATTGTTTCATTTTTTCACTAGCTCTTATTCCATCTGTACAGGTAGCAGTACTTCTTTGTCCACCCATCTGTCGGTGGACTTTTTGGTTACTTCCATATCTTGGCTATTGTAATACTATGCAATGTAGATTTGCGTGCCTGTGTCCTTCTAATTCTCTCTTCTTCGTTTATAGGTCTAGGCATAGGTCTGCTAGATCATATGGTAGCTCAATGGTTACCTTTTAAAGGCACCTCTATTCTGTTCTCCTTAGTGGCTCTTTCCAGGTTACGTCCCACTTAAAGTGGAGGGTATGTATTTCTTCCCAGCACCTTCAGCATTTATTCTTTGTAGTTTTTGCTGATGGTTATTCTGAGTGGTGTGAGCTGATACCTCTTTGTGGTTGAATTTGCATGTGTCTCATAATGTGTTGAAATTGAGCTTTAAGACATGTCCTTTTAATTTTTCCAGCTGTGATTAGAGCTTATTTCTTCAAAGTGTTTTCTTAAAGTATGTGTCACCATTTGAAATAGTTTGGCCATTATCTCCCTCAAGACATTTTGAGGGCAGGTTTCATTTACAGCCCTGAAGTACTTGTTCATATGAAGTGACCATTAGCTCAGGCTTTAAACCTGCTTTTGCAGGTAATGGCCAGAGAGCGGCAGCCTTTCTACGTTCCCCATGCTGGTACTAGGGAAACAGACCTACCGGCCAGTGGTGTTCTTCGGTTATAAATTAGAGTGCAATGTGCCCGGATAAACCCACAAATGTTGATGTCTCCTTGCTTTTGTTTGTTTTTAATTCAATTTATATTTATTATTAGAGTAATATTCCATTGTGTACGTGGACCACTTCTTCTTGGTGCATTCCTCGGTTGATGGACATTTTCATTGCTTCCAAGTGCTGGCTATGGTAAATATTGCTGGCGTACAGGTTTGCCAGCCTGTGATTTTTGATTCTCATTTTCTCAGGTGATAGGCCAAGCAGTGGTTGTGATTGATTGACTGGTAGCTCAATGTTTCCCTTTTCAAAGCACCTACGTTGTGTTTTCATTAGTGGCTCTTTACATGCCCCCCCTTACAACCGAGGGTACGCATTTCTCCACACTCCCTTCACCGTTTATTTTTGGCAGGATTTTTCCTAATGGCCATTCTGATTGCTGTGAGCTGATAGGTTTTTGTAATATGGGTATGCATGACATTAAAATTTTTAAATTCATCATATTCCTATGCCTTTTTCTTTTCTCTTTAAAAGAAAAAACCGTAAGTATAATAGAGCTCTTGAAATTGACTTCTTCGAAGGTTGCCCTCTTTTGAATTTTTTGGTCGATTTTTGACCCCAGAAATTTTTTGGAGGGCAGGTGTCATTTACAGAACTGCAAGTTGGTGAAAATTTAGTGACCTTTTGCAGTGGGTTCAAAGCTGCTGTTGTGGGAAACGTCCACAAGGAGGTAGCTTTTCTCCATTCCCCAATCTGGGTACTAGGGCAGCAGAGCCCTTCTGGAAGTCATTGTCCTAGGTTATAAATTAGAATGGAATTTGCCAGGAGAAATCCCCATAAGTTTATGTCTCATTACTTCTTCTTGGTTTTTAAAATTTTTTTAATCTGGGTAAAGTTTAGAATATTGTTTGTCCTAGGTGTACACCATCTGGTCCATTTGTACATTATGTATGTCTATTAATGTACAGATCCTCTTCCCATGTAAAATATTACAGTGTTCCATCGACCTCCCTTGCTATATGTTCGGTCTTTTTGATACATGTATATAATATGTATTTGTATATGTATAGTAACACTAATCCTCATTTCTCAATTTCCCCCCTCCTTTCCTTTTAGATGAGCATAGTTTGTTTTGTTTTCTAAGCCTGTGAGTGTCTTTCTCTTTGGAAATATGTTCATCTGTGTCAGTTATTAGATAATGCCATAAGTGATAATATAGGCTATAGGTCTTTTGCTTTCCGACCTACTTCATGTTTTGTGATTATCTCCAGGCTCATCTGTGGTGCCTCAAAGAGCAGCGCTTCAGTGTTTTCCGTGGCTAATATTCCATTGTGTACATGGACCACTTCTTCTTGGTGCATTCCTCTGTTGATGGACATTTTCCTTGCTTCCAAGTGTTGCCTATGGTAAATATTGCTGGAGGGCAGGATTGCCAGCCTGTGATTTTTGATTTTCATTTTCTCAGGTGATAGACCCAGCAGTGGTTATGATTGATTGACTGGTATGGTAGCTCAACGTTTACCTTTTCAAGGCACCTCAATTGTGCTTTCATTAGTGGCTCTTACCACGTCCCCCTTAGAATCGAGGGTACGCACTTCTCCACAATCACGTCAGCATTTCTTGTTTGCAGCATATTTGTTGATGGCCATTCTGACTGGTGTGAGCTGATAGGTGTTTGTAATTTGGGTTTACATGTCTGTAAAAATTCCTACAATTCATCATTTTTCCACGCCGTTTTCTTTTCTGTTAAAAGAAAAAAGAACAAAAGTGTGAGTATAATATACCTCTTCAAATTTTCTTTTTGGAAGGTTGCACTCTAGAATTTTTTGGTCGATTTTCGACCTCAGTATTTTTTGGAGGGCAGGTGTCATTTACAGACCTGCAATTGGTGAATATTTAGTGACCTTTTGCAGTGGGTTTAAAGCTGCTGTGGTGGGAAACGGCCACAAGGATGCAGCATTTCTCCATTCCCAAATCTGGGTACTAGGGCAGCAGAGCCGTTCTGGAAGTCGTTTGCCTAGGTTGTAAATTTGAATGGAATGTGCCAGGAAAACCCCCCATAAGTTTATGTCTCATTACTCCTAGTTCGTTGTTTTAATTTTTTCAATTGGGGTAATGGTTAGAATGTTGCTTGTCCAAGGTGTACACACTCTGGTTCATCTACATATTCTATATACCTATTTATGTAGAGATCCTCTTCCCCTGTAAATTATTACAGAGTGTTCTGTAAACCTTCCTTGCTATATGGTCGGTCTTTTTGATATATGTATATAATATGTATTTGTATACATATGGTAACGCTAATCTTCATTTATCCATTCCCCCCACCTTTCCTTTTAGATAAGCATAGTTTTTTTTTAATAAGTCTGTGATTGACTTTCTCTGTGGAAATATGTTCATTTGTGTCAGTTATTAGATAACGCCTATAAGTGATATCATAGGATATAGGACTTCTGCTTTCCGACTTACCTCATGTTCTGTGATTATCTCCAAGATCATCTATGGTGCCTCAAAGAGCAGTGTTTCATTGTTTTCCATGGCTAGTATTCATTGTGTACATGGACCACTTCTTCTTTATCCTTTCATCTGTTGATGGACATTTTGGTTGCTTCACTGTCTTGGCTATGGTGAATAAGGCTGCAGTGCAGTTTTTGCAGCCCGGGTCTTCTTCATTCTGGTCTTCTCAGGTGAGAGGCCCATTGGTGCGTCTGCTGGATTGAATGGTACCTCAATTTTTCCTTTTCAACGCAGCTCCTTTCTGTTCTCATTATTAGCGTTTAACCCTTTTGCATCTCACCAGCAGCTAGAGGGTACACAGTTCTCTAAAACCTCTTCAGCATTTATTGTTTGTAGACTTTTTGCCAATGGTCAGTCGACTGGTGTGAGTTGAAAACTTTTTGTAGATTAGATTGCATGAGTCTAATACTTCCTGAGGTGGAGCTTTTATCCATTTTCCTTTCTTTAAAAAGAGAGTGAGTAAAACTTACCTCTTCATACTATCTTCTTGAAAATTTGGCCTGTTTTGAATTTTTTGTATCCATTCCCTACCTCAGCACAATTTTGAGGGCAGGTGTCCTTTACAGCCCTGAGTCCTTGTGAATGGTAAGTGACCATTAGCTGTGGGTTAAAAGCTGCTCTTGCGGGAATCGGCCACAAGGCGGCAGCATTTCTCCTTTACCAAATCTGGTTTCTAGGGCAACAGAGCCTTACTGGAAGTGGTGTTCTAGGTTGTAAATTAGAATGGAATGTGCGAGGAAAAAGCCCTTTAAGTTTATGTCTCATTACTTCTTGTTGGTATTTTGAACTTAATTTTTATTTCTTATCACAGCAAACTTGATTACAATGTTTTGTTTGTTCTAGGTGTGCAAGATGTGGTTCTTTCACACATATGCATATATCTATTCTTCGGATCCTTTTCCCATGTAGGTTATGACACAATGTTGAGTAGTCTTCTCTTGGTATTGCGTAGGTCTTTGGTGATTATATATTTCACATGTGTTTGTATCTCTCTGTTAACCTCAATATGGTAATGTATCCAATCCTCACACCTTTCCATTTGGTGAACCATAAGTTTTTTTAATGAATCTATGATAGTGTTTCTCTGTGGAAATATCTTTGTTTGTATCATTTTTTAGGGAACACCTATATGTGATATGATAGGATATGTGTCTTTCGCTTTCTCACTTACTCCAAGTTGCGTGATTACTTCTAGACTCATCTATGGTGCTGCAAATGGCATTGTTTCATTTTTTCACTAGCTCTTATTCCATCTGTACAGGTAGCAGTACTTCTTTGTCCACCCATCTGTCGGTGGACTTTTTGGTTACTTCCATATCTTGGCTATTGTAATACTATGCAATGTAGATTTGCGTGCCTGTGTCCTTCTAATTCTCTCTTCTTCGTTTATAGGTCTAGGCATAGGTCTGCTAGATCATATGGTAGCTCAATGGTTACCTTTTAAAGGCACCTCTATTCTGTTCTCCTTAGTGGCTCTTTCCAGGTTACGTCCCACTTAAAGTGGAGGGTATGTATTTCTTCCCAGCACCTTCAGCATTTATTCTTTGTAGTTTTTGCTGATGGTTATTCTGAGTGGTGTGAGCTGATACCTCTTTGTGGTTGAATTTGCATGTGTCTCATAATGTGTTGAAATTGAGCTTTAAGACATGTCCTTTTAATTTTTCCAGCTGTGATTAGAGCTTATTTCTTCAAAGTGTTTTCTTAAAGTATGTGTCACCATTTGAAATATTTTGGCCATTATCTCCCTCAAGACATTTTGAGGGCAGGTTTCATTTACAGCCCTGAAGTACTTGTTCATATGAAGTGACCATTAGCTCAGGCTTTAAACCTGCTTTTGCAGGTAATGGCCAGAGAGCGGCAGCCTTTCTACGTTCCCCATGCTGGTACTAGGGAAACAGACCTACCGGCCAGTGGTGTTCTTCGGTTATAAATTAGAGTGCAATGTGCCCGGATAAACCCACAAATGTTGATGTCTCCTTGCTTTTCTTTGTTTTTAATTCAATTTATATTTATTATTAGAGTAATATTCCATTGTGTACGTGGACCGCTTCTTCTTGGTGCATTCCTCGGTTGATGGACATTTTCATTGCTGCCAAGTGCTGGCTATGGTAAATATTGCTGGCGTACAGGTTTGCCAGCCTGTGATTTTTGATTCTCATTTTCTCAGGTGATAGGCCAAGCAGTGGTTGTGATTGATTGACTGGTAGCTCAATGTTTCCCTTTTCAAAGCACCTACGTTGTGTTTTCATTAGTGGCTCTTTACATGCCCCCCCTTACAACCGAGGGTACGCATTTCTCCACACTCCCTTCACCGTTTATTTTTGGCAGCATTTTTCCTAATGGCCATTCTGATTGCTGTGAGCTGATAGGTTTTTGTAATATGGGTATGCATGACATTAAAATTTTTAAATTCATCATATTCCTACGCCTTTTTCTTTTCTCTTAAAAGAAAAAACCATAAATATAATAGAGCTCTTGAAATTGACTTCTTCGAAGGTTGGCCTCTTTTGAATTTTTTGGTCGATTTTTGACCCCAGAAATTTTTTGGAGGGCAGGTGTCATTTACAGAACTGCAAGTTGGTGAAAATTTAGTGACCTTTTGCAGTGGGTTCAAAGCTGCTGTTGTGGGAAACGTCCACAAGGAGGTAGCTTTTCTCCATTCCCCAATCTGGGTACTAGGGCAGCAGAGCCCTTCTGGAAGTCATTGTCCTAGGTTATAAATTAGAATGGAATTTGCCAGGAGAAATCCCCATAAGTTTATGTCTCATTACTTCATCTTGGTTTTTAAAATTTTTTTTAATCTGGGTAAAGTTTAGAATATTGTTTGTCCTAGGTGTACACCATCTGGTCCTTTTGTACATTATGTATGTCTATTAATGTACAGATCCTCTTCCCATATAAAATATTACAGTGTTCCATCGACCTCCCTTGCTATATGTTCGGTCTTTTTGATACATGTATATAATATGTATTTGTATATGTATAGTAACACTAATCCTCATTTCTCAATTTCCCCCCTCCTTTCCTTTTAGATGAGCATAGTTTGTTTTGTTTTCTAAGCCTGTGAGTGTCTTTCTCTTTGGAAATATGTTCATCTGTGTCAGTTATTAGATAATGCCATAAGTGATAATATAGGCTATAGGTCTTTTGCTTTCCGACCTACTTCATGTTTTGTGATTATCTCCAGGCTCATCTGTGGTGCCTCAAAGAGCAGCGCTTCAGTGTTTTCCATGGCTAATATTCCATTGTGTACATGGACCACTTCTTCTTGGTGCATTCCTCTGTTGATGGACATTTTCCTTGCTTCCAAGTGTTGCCTATGGTAAATATTGCTGGAGGGCAGGATTGCCAGCCTGTGATTTTTGATTTTCATTTTCTCAGGTGATAGACCCAGCAGTGGTTATGATTGATTGACTGGTATGGTAGCTCAACGTTTACCTTTTCAAGGCACCTCAATTGTGCTTTCATTAGTGGCTCTTACCACGTCCCCCTTAGAATCGAGGGTACGCACTTCTCCACAATCACGTCAGCATTTCTTGTTTGCAGCATATTTGTTGATGGCCATTCTGACTGGTGTGAGCTGATAGGTGTTTGTAATTTGGGTTTACATGTCTGTAAAAATTCCTACAATTCATCATTTTTCCACGCCGTTTTCTTTTCTGTTAAAAGAAAAAAGAACAAAAGTGTGAGTATAATATACCTCTTCAAATTTTCTTTTTGGAAGGTTGCACTCTAGAATTTTTTGGTCGATTTTCGACCTCAGTATTTTTTGGAGGGCAGGTGTCATTTACAGACCTGCAATTGGTGAATATTTAGTGACCTTTTGCAGTGGGTTTAAAGCTGCTGTGGTGGGAAACGGCCACAAGGATGCAGCATTTCTCCATTCCCAAATCTGGGTACTAGGGCAGCAGAGCCGTTCTGGAAGTCGTTTGCCTAGGTTGTAAATTTGAATGGAATGTGCCAGGAAAACCCCCCATAAGTTTATGTCTCATTACTCCTAGTTCGTTGTTTTAATTTTTTCAATTCGGGTAATGGTTAGAATGTTGCTTGTCCAAGGTGTACACACTCTGGTTCATCTACATATTCTATATACCTATTTATGTAGAGATCCTCTTCCCCTGTAAATTATTACAGAGTGTTCCGTAAACCTTCCTTGCTATATGGTCGGTCTTTTTGATATATGTATATAATATGTATTTGTATACATATGGTAACGCTAATCTTCATTTATCCATTCCCCCCACCTTTCCTTTTAGATAAGCATAGTTTTTTTTTAATAAGTCTGTGATTGACTTTCTCTGTGGAAATATGTTCATTTGTGTCAGTTATTAGATAACGCCTATAAGTGATATCATAGGATATAGGACTTCTGCTTTCCGACTTACCTCATGTTCTGTGATTATCTCCAAGATCATCTATGGTGCCTCAAAGAGCAGTGTTTCATTGTTTTCCATGGCTAGTATTCATTGTGTACATGGACCACTTCTTCTTTATCCTTTCATCTGTTGATGGACATTTTGGTTGCTTCACTGTCTTGGCTATGGTGAATAAGGCTGCAGTGCAGTTTTTGCAGCCCGGGTCTTCTTCATTCTGGTCTTCTCAGGTGAGAGGCCCATTGGTGCGTCTGCTGGATTGAATGGTACCTCAATTTTTCCTTTTCAACGCAGCTCCTTTCTGTTCTCATTATTAGCGTTTAACCCTTTTGCATCTCACCAGCAGCTAGAGGGTACACAGTTCTCTAAAACCTCTTCAGCATTTATTGTTTGTAGACTTTTTGCCAATGGTCAGTCGACTGGTGTGAGTTGAAAACTTTTTGTAGATTAGATTGCATGAGTCTAATACTTCCTGAGGTGGAGCTTTTATCCATTTTCCTTTCTTTAAAAAGAGAGTGAGTAAAACTTACCTCTTCATACTATCTTCTTGAAAATTTGGCCTGTTTTGAATTTTTTGTATCCATTCCCTACCTCAGCACAATTTTGAGGGCAGGTGTCCTTTACAGCCCTGAGTCCTTGTGAATGGTAAGTGACCATTAGCTGTGGGTTAAAAGCTGCTCTTGCGGGAATCGGCCACAAGGCGGCAGCATTTCTCCTTTACCAAATCTGGTTTCTAGGGCAACAGAGCCTTACTGGAAGTGGTGTTCTAGGTTGTAAATTAGAATGGAATGTGCGAGGAAAAAGCCCTTTAAGTTTATGTCTCATTACTTCTTGTTGGTATTTTGAACTTAATTTTTATTTCTTATCACAGCAAACTTGATTACAATGTTTTGTTTGTTCTAGGTGTGCAAGATGTGGTTCTTTCACACATATGCATATATCTATTCTTCGGATCCTTTTCCCATGTAGGTTATGACACAATGTTGAGTAGTCTTCTCTTGGTATTGCGTAGGTCTTTGGTGATTATATATTTCACATGTGTTTGTATCTCTCTGTTAACCTCAATATGGTAATGTATCCAATCCTCACACCTTTCCATTTGGTGAACCATAAGTTTTTTTAATGAATCTATGATAGTGTTTCTCTGTGGAAATATCTTTTGTTTGTATCATTTTTTAGGGAACACCTATATGTGATATGATAGGATATGTGTCTTTCGCTTTCTCACTTACTCCAAGTTGCGTGATTACTTCTAGACTCATCTATGGTGCTGCAAATGGCATTGTTTCATTTTTTCACTAGCTCTTATTCCATCTGTACAGGTAGCAGTACTTCTTTGTCCACCCATCTGTCGGTGGACTTTTTGGTTACTTCCATATCTTGGCTATTGTAATACTATGCAATGTAGATTTGCGTGCCTGTGTCCTTCCAATTCTCTCTTCTTCGTTTATAGGTCTAGGCATAGGTCTGCTAGATCATATGGTAGCTCAATGGTTACCTTTTAAAGGCACCTCTATTCTGTTCTCCTTAGTGGCTCTTTCCAGGTTACGTCCCACTTAAAGTGGAGGGTATGTATTTCTTCCCAGCACCTTCAGCATTTATTCTTTGTAGTTTTTGCTGATGGTTATTCTGAGTGGTGTGAGCTGATACCTCTTTGTGGTTGAATTTGCATGTGTCTCATAATGTGTTGAAATTGAGCTTTAAGACATGTCCTTTTAATTTTTCCAGCTGTGATTAGAGCTTATTTCTTCAAAGTGTTTTCTTAAAGTATGTGTCACCATTTGAAATAGTTTGGCCATTATCTCCCTCAAGACATTTTGAGGGCAGGTTTCATTTACAGCCCTGAAGTACTTGTTCATATGAAGTGACCATTAGCTCAGGCTTTAAACCTGCTTTTGCAGGTAATGGCCAGAGAGCGGCAGCCTTTCTACGTTCCCCATGCTGGTACTAGGGAAACAGACCTACCGGCCAGTGGTGTTCTTCGGTTATAAATTAGAGTGCAATGTGCCCGGATAAACCCACAAATGTTGATGTCTCCTTGCTTTTGTTTGTTTTTAATTCAATTTATATTTATTATTAGAGTAATATTCCATTGTGTACGTGGACCACTTCTTCTTGGTGCATTCCTCGGTTGATGGACATTTTCATTGCTTCCAAGTGCTGGCTATGGTAAATATTGCTGGCGTACAGGTTTGCCAGCCTGTGATTTTTGATTCTCATTTTCTCAGGTGATAGGCCAAGCAGTGGTTGTGATTGATTGACTGGTAGCTCAATGTTTCCCTTTTCAAAGCACCTACGTTGTGTTTTCATTAGTGGCTCTTTACATGCCCCCCCTTACAACCGAGGGTACGCATTTCTCCACACTCCCTTCACCGTTTATTTTTGGCAGGATTTTTCCTAATGGCCATTCTGATTGCTGTGAGCTGATAGGTTTTTGTAATATGGGTATGCATGACATTAAAATTTTTAAATTCATCATATTCCTATGCCTTTTTCTTTTCTCTTTAAAAGAAAAAACCGTAAGTATAATAGAGCTCTTGAAATTGACTTCTTCGAAGGTTGCCCTCTTTTGAATTTTTTGGTCGATTTTTGACCCCAGAAATTTTTTGGAGGGCAGGTGTCATTTACAGAACTGCAAGTTGGTGAAAATTTAGTGACCTTTTGCAGTGGGTTCAAAGCTGCTGTTGTGGGAAACGTCCACAAGGAGGTAGCTTTTCTCCATTCCCCAATCTGGGTACTAGGGCAGCAGAGCCCTTCTGGAAGTCATTGTCCTAGGTTATAAATTAGAATGGAATTTGCCAGGAGAAATCCCCATAAGTTTATGTCTCATTACTTCTTCTTGGTTTTTAAAATTTTTTTAATCTGGGTAAAGTTTAGAATATTGTTTGTCCTAGGTGTACACCATCTGGTCCATTTGTACATTATGTATGTCTATTAATGTACAGATCCTCTTCCCATGTAAAATATTACAGTGTTCCATCGACCTCCCTTGCTATATGTTCGGTCTTTTTGATACATGTATATAATATGTATTTGTATATGTATAGTAACACTAATCCTCATTTCTCAATTTCCCCCCTCCTTTCCTTTTAGATGAGCATAGTTTGTTTTGTTTTCTAAGCCTGTGAGTGTCTTTCTCTTTGGAAATATGTTCATCTGTGTCAGTTATTAGATAATGCCATAAGTGATAATATAGGCTATAGGTCTTTTGCTTTCCGACCTACTTCATGTTTTGTGATTATCTCCAGGCTCATCTGTGGTGCCTCAAAGAGCAGCGCTTCAGTGTTTTCCGTGGCTAATATTCCATTGTGTACATGGACCACTTCTTCTTGGTGCATTCCTCTGTTGATGGACATTTTCCTTGCTTCCAAGTGTTGCCTATGGTAAATATTGCTGGAGGGCAGGATTGCCAGCCTGTGATTTTTGATTTTCATTTTCTCAGGTGATAGACCCAGCAGTGGTTATGATTGATTGACTGGTATGGTAGCTCAACGTTTACCTTTTCAAGGCACCTCAATTGTGCTTTCATTAGTGGCTCTTACCACGTCCCCCTTAGAATCGAGGGTACGCACTTCTCCACAATCACGTCAGCATTTCTTGTTTGCAGCATATTTGTTGATGGCCATTCTGACTGGTGTGAGCTGATAGGTGTTTGTAATTTGGGTTTACATGTCTGTAAAAATTCCTACAATTCATCATTTTTCCACGCCGTTTTCTTTTCTGTTAAAAGAAAAAAGAACAAAAGTGTGAGTATAATATACCTCTTCAAATTTTCTTTTTGGAAGGTTGCACTCTAGAATTTTTTGGTCGATTTTCGACCTCAGTATTTTTTGGAGGGCAGGTGTCATTTACAGACCTGCAATTGGTGAATATTTAGTGACCTTTTGCAGTGGGTTTAAAGCTGCTGTGGTGGGAAACGGCCACAAGGATGCAGCATTTCTCCATTCCCAAATCTGGGTACTAGGGCAGCAGAGCCGTTCTGGAAGTCGTTTGCCTAGGTTGTAAATTTGAATGGAATGTGCCAGGAAAACCCCCCATAAGTTTATGTCTCATTACTCCTAGTTCGTTGTTTTAATTTTTTCAATTGGGGTAATGGTTAGAATGTTGCTTGTCCAAGGTGTACACACTCTGGTTCATCTACATATTCTATATACCTATTTATGTAGAGATCCTCTTCCCCTGTAAATTATTACAGAGTGTTCTGTAAACCTTCCTTGCTATATGGTCGGTCTTTTTGATATATGTATATAATATGTATTTGTATACATATGGTAACGCTAATCTTCATTTATCCATTCCCCCCACCTTTCCTTTTAGATAAGCATAGTTTTTTTTTAATAAGTCTGTGATTGACTTTCTCTGTGGAAATATGTTCATTTGTGTCAGTTATTAGATAACGCCTATAAGTGATATCATAGGATATAGGACTTCTGCTTTCCGACTTACCTCATGTTCTGTGATTATCTCCAAGATCATCTATGGTGCCTCAAAGAGCAGTGTTTCATTGTTTTCCATGGCTAGTATTCATTGTGTACATGGACCACTTCTTCTTTATCCTTTCATCTGTTGATGGACATTTTGGTTGCTTCACTGTCTTGGCTATGGTGAATAAGGCTGCAGTGCAGTTTTTGCAGCCCGGGTCTTCTTCATTCTGGTCTTCTCAGGTGAGAGGCCCATTGGTGCGTCTGCTGGATTGAATGGTACCTCAATTTTTCCTTTTCAACGCAGCTCCTTTCTGTTCTCATTATTAGCGTTTAACCCTTTTGCATCTCACCAGCAGCTAGAGGGTACACAGTTCTCTAAAACCTCTTCAGCATTTATTGTTTGTAGACTTTTTGCCAATGGTCAGTCGACTGGTGTGAGTTGAAAACTTTTTGTAGATTAGATTGCATGAGTCTAATACTTCCTGAGGTGGAGCTTTTATCCATTTTCCTTTCTTTAAAAAGAGAGTGAGTAAAACTTACCTCTTCATACTATCTTCTTGAAAATTTGGCCTGTTTTGAATTTTTTGTATCCATTCCCTACCTCAGCACAATTTTGAGGGCAGGTGTCCTTTACAGCCCTGAGTCCTTGTGAATGGTAAGTGACCATTAGCTGTGGGTTAAAAGCTGCTCTTGCGGGAATCGGCCACAAGGCGGCAGCATTTCTCCTTTACCAAATCTGGTTTCTAGGGCAACAGAGCCTTACTGGAAGTGGTGTTCTAGGTTGTAAATTAGAATGGAATGTGCGAGGAAAAAGCCCTTTAAGTTTATGTCTCATTACTTCTTGTTGGTATTTTGAACTTAATTTTTATTTCTTATCACAGCAAACTTGATTACAATGTTTTGTTTGTTCTAGGTGTGCAAGATGTGGTTCTTTCACACATATGCATATATCTATTCTTCGGATCCTTTTCCCATGTAGGTTATGACACAATGTTGAGTAGTCTTCTCTTGGTATTGCGTAGGTCTTTGGTGATTATATATTTCACATGTGTTTGTATCTCTCTGTTAACCTCAATATGGTAATGTATCCAATCCTCACACCTTTCCATTTGGTGAACCATAAGTTTTTTTAATGAATCTATGATAGTGTTTCTCTGTGGAAATATCTTTGTTTGTATCATTTTTTAGGGAACACCTATATGTGATATGATAGGATATGTGTCTTTCGCTTTCTCACTTACTCCAAGTTGCGTGATTACTTCTAGACTCATCTATGGTGCTGCAAATGGCATTGTTTCATTTTTTCACTAGCTCTTATTCCATCTGTACAGGTAGCAGTACTTCTTTGTCCACCCATCTGTCGGTGGACTTTTTGGTTACTTCCATATCTTGGCTATTGTAATACTATGCAATGTAGATTTGCGTGCCTGTGTCCTTCCAATTCTCTCTTCTTCGTTTATAGGTCTAGGCATAGGTCTGCTAGATCATATGGTAGCTCAATGGTTACCTTTTAAAGGCACCTCTATTCTGTTCTCCTTAGTGGCTCTTTCCAGGTTACGTCCCACTTAAAGTGGAGGGTATGTATTTCTTCCCAGCACCTTCAGCATTTATTCTTTGTAGTTTTTGCTGATGGTTATTCTGAGTGGTGTGAGCTGATACCTCTTTGTGGTTGAATTTGCATGTGTCTCATAATGTGTTGAAATTGAGCTTTAAGACATGTCCTTTTAATTTTTCCAGCTGTGATTAGAGCTTATTTCTTCAAAGTGTTTTCTTAAAGTATGTGTCACCATTTGAAATAGTTTGGCCATTATCTCCCTCAAGACATTTTGAGGGCAGGTTTCATTTACAGCCCTGAAGTACTTGTTCATATGAAGTGACCATTAGCTCAGGCTTTAAACCTGCTTTTGCAGGTAATGGCCAGAGAGCGGCAGCCTTTCTACGTTCCCCATGCTGGTACTAGGGAAACAGACCTACCGGCCAGTGGTGTTCTTCGGTTATAAATTAGAGTGCAATGTGCCCGGATAAACCCACAAATGTTGATGTCTCCTTGCTTTTCTTTGTTTTTAATTCAATTTATATTTATTATTAGAGTAATATTCCATTGTGTACGTGGACCGCTTCTTCTTGGTGCATTCCTCGGTTGATGGACATTTTCATTGCTGCCAAGTGCTGGCTATGGTAAATATTGCTGGCGTACAGGTTTGCCAGCCTGTGATTTTTGATTCTCATTTTCTCAGGTGATAGGCCAAGCAGTGGTTGTGATTGATTGACTGGTAGCTCAATGTTTCCCTTTTCAAAGCACCTACGTTGTGTTTTCATTAGTGGCTCTTTACATGCCCCCCCTTACAACCGAGGGTACGCATTTCTCCACACTCCCTTCACCGTTTATTTTTGGCAGCATTTTTCCTAATGGCCATTCTGATTGCTGTGAGCTGATAGGTTTTTGTAATATGGGTATGCATGACATTAAAATTTTTAAATTCATCATATTCCTACGCCTTTTTCTTTTCTCTTAAAAGAAAAAACCATAAATATAATAGAGCTCTTGAAATTGACTTCTTCGAAGGTTGGCCTCTTTTGAATTTTTTGGTCGATTTTTGACCCCAGAAATTTTTTGGAGGGCAGGTGTCATTTACAGAACTGCAAGTTGGTGAAAATTTAGTGACCTTTTGCAGTGGGTTCAAAGCTGCTGTTGTGGGAAACGTCCACAAGGAGGTAGCTTTTCTCCATTCCCCAATCTGGGTACTAGGGCAGCAGAGCCCTTCTGGAAGTCATTGTCCTAGGTTATAAATTAGAATGGAATTTGCCAGGAGAAATCCCCATAAGTTTATGTCTCATTACTTCATCTTGGTTTTTAAAATTTTTTTTAATCTGGGTAAAGTTTAGAATATTGTTTGTCCTAGGTGTACACCATCTGGTCCTTTTGTACATTATGTATGTCTATTAATGTACAGATCCTCTTCCCATATAAAATATTACAGTGTTCCATCGACCTCCCTTGCTATATGTTCGGTCTTTTTGATACATGTATATAATATGTATTTGTATATGTATAGTAACACTAATCCTCATTTCTCAATTTCCCCCCTCCTTTCCTTTTAGATGAGCATAGTTTGTTTTGTTTTCTAAGCCTGTGAGTGTCTTTCTCTTTGGAAATATGTTCATCTGTGTCAGTTATTAGATAATGCCATAAGTGATAATATAGGCTATAGGTCTTTTGCTTTCCGACCTACTTCATGTTTTGTGATTATCTCCAGGCTCATCTGTGGTGCCTCAAAGAGCAGCGCTTCAGTGTTTTCCATGGCTAATATTCCATTGTGTACATGGACCACTTCTTCTTGGTGCATTCCTCTGTTGATGGACATTTTCCTTGCTTCCAAGTGTTGCCTATGGTAAATATTGCTGGAGGGCAGGATTGCCAGCCTGTGATTTTTGATTTTCATTTTCTCAGGTGATAGACCCAGCAGTGGTTATGATTGATTGACTGGTATGGTAGCTCAACGTTTACCTTTTCAAGGCACCTCAATTGTGCTTTCATTAGTGGCTCTTACCACGTCCCCCTTAGAATCGAGGGTACGCACTTCTCCACAATCACGTCAGCATTTCTTGTTTGCAGCATATTTGTTGATGGCCATTCTGACTGGTGTGAGCTGATAGGTGTTTGTAATTTGGGTTTACATGTCTGTAAAAATTCCTACAATTCATCATTTTTCCACGCCGTTTTCTTTTCTGTTAAAAGAAAAAAGAACAAAAGTGTGAGTATAATATACCTCTTCAAATTTTCTTTTTGGAAGGTTGCACTCTAGAATTTTTTGGTCGATTTTCGACCTCAGTATTTTTTGGAGGGCAGGTGTCATTTACAGACCTGCAATTGGTGAATATTTAGTGACCTTTTGCAGTGGGGTTAAAGCTGCTGTGGTGGGAAACGGCCACAAGGATGCAGCATTTCTCCATTCCCAAATCTGGGTACTAGGGCAGCAGAGCCGTTCTGGAAGTCGTTTGCCTAGGTTGTAAATTTGAATGGAATGTGCCAGGAAAACCCCCCATAAGTTTATGTCTCATTACTCCTAGTTCGTTGTTTTAATTTTTTCAATTGGGGTAATGGTTAGAATGTTGCTTGTCCAAGGTGTACACACTCTGGTTCATCTACATATTCTATATACCTATTTATGTAGAGATCCTCTTCCCCTGTAAATTATTACAGAGTGTTCTGTAAACCTTCCTTGCTATATGGTCGGTCTTTTTGATATATGTATATAATATGTATTTGTATACATATGGTAACGCTAATCTTCATTTATCCATTCCCCCCACCTTTCCTTTTAGATAAGCATAGTTTTTTTTTAATAAGTCTGTGATTGACTTTCTCTGTGGAAATATGTTCATTTGTGTCAGTTATTAGATAACGCCTATAAGTGATATCATAGGATATAGGACTTCTGCTTTCCGACTTACCTCATGTTCTGTGATTATCTCCAAGATCATCTATGGTGCCTCAAAGAGCAGTGTTTCATTGTTTTCCATGGCTAGTATTCATTGTGTACATGGACCACTTCTTCTTTATCCTTTCATCTGTTGATGGACATTTTGGTTGCTTCACTGTCTTGTCTATGGTGAATAAGGCTGCAGTGCAGCTTTTGCAGCCCGGGTCTTCTTCATTCTGGTCTTCTCAGGTGAGAGGCCCATTGGTGCGTCTGCTGGATTGAATGGTACCTCAATTTTTCCTTTTCAACGCAGCTCCTTTCTGTTCTCATTATTAGCGTTTAACCCTTTTGCATCTCACCAGCAGCTAGAGGGTACACAGTTCTCTAAAACCTCTTCAGCATTTATTGTTTGTAGACTTTTTGCCAATGGTCAGTCGACTGGTGTGAGTTGAAAACTTTTTGTAGATTAGATTGCATGAGTCTAATACTTCCTGAGGTGGAGCTTTTATCCATTTTCCTTTCTTTAAAAAGAGAGTGAGTAAAACTTACCTCTTCATACTATCTTCTTGAAAATTTGGCCTGTTTTGAATTTTTTGTATCCATTCCCTACCTCAGCACAATTTTGAGGGCAGGTGTCCTTTACAGCCCTGAGTCCTTGTGAATGGTAAGTGACCATTAGCTGTGGGTTAAAAGCTGCTCTTGCGGGAATCGGCCACAAGGCGGCAGCATTTCTCCTTTACCAAATCTGGTTTCTAGGGCAACAGAGCCTTACTGGAAGTGGTGTTCTAGGTTGTAAATTAGAATGGAATGTGCGAGGAAAAAGCCCTTTAAGTTTATGTCTCATTACTTCTTGTTGGTATTTTGAACTTAATTTTTATTTCTTATCACAGCAAACTTGATTACAATGTTTTGTTTGTTCTAGGTGTGCAAGATGTGGTTCTTTCACACATATGCATATATCTATTCTTCGGATCCTTTTCCCATGTAGGTTATGACACAATGTTGAGTAGTCTTCTCTTGGTATTGCGTAGGTCTTTGGTGATTATATATTTCACATGTGTTTGTATCTCTCTGTTAACCTCAATATGGTAATGTATCCAATCCTCACACCTTTCCATTTGGTGAACCATAAGTTTTTTTAATGAATCTATGATAGTGTTTCTCTGTGGAAATATCTTTGTTTGTATCATTTTTTAGGGAACACCTATATGTGATATGATAGGATATGTGTCTTTCGCTTTCTCACTTACTCCAAGTTGCGTGATTACTTCTAGACTCATCTATGGTGCTGCAAATGGCATTGTTTCATTTTTTCACTAGCTCTTATTCCATCTGTACAGGTAGCAGTACTTCTTTGTCCACCCATCTGTCGGTGGACTTTTTGGTTACTTCCATATCTTGGCTATTGTAATACTATGCAATGTAGATTTGCGTGCCTGTGTCCTTCCAATTCTCTCTTCTTCGTTTATAGGTCTAGGCATAGGTCTGCTAGATCATATGGTAGCTCAATGGTTACCTTTTAAAGGCACCTCTATTCTGTTCTCCTTAGTGGCTCTTTCCAGGTTACGTCCCACTTAAAGTGGAGGGTATGTATTTCTTCCCAGCACCTTCAGCATTTATTCTTTGTAGTTTTTGCTGATGGTTATTCTGAGTGGTGTGAGCTGATACCTCTTTGTGGTTGAATTTGCATGTGTCTCATAATGTGTTGAAATTGAGCTTTAAGACATGTCCTTTTAATTTTTCCAGCTGTGATTAGAGCTTATTTCTTCAAAGTGTTTTCTTAAAGTATGTGTCACCATTTGAAATATTTTGGCCATTATCTCCCTCAAGACATTTTGAGGGCAGGTTTCATTTACAGCCCTGAAGTACTTGTTCATATGAAGTGACCATTAGCTCAGGCTTTAAACCTGCTTTTGCAGGTAATGGCCAGAGAGCGGCAGCCTTTCTACGTTCCCCATGCTGGTACTAGGGAAACAGACCTACCGGCCAGTGGTGTTCTTCGGTTATAAATTAGAGTGCAATGTGCCCGGATAAACCCACAAATGTTGATGTCTCCTTGCTTTTCTTTGTTTTTAATTCAATTTATATTTATTATTAGAGTAATATTCCATTGTGTACGTGGACCGCTTCTTCTTGGTGCATTCCTCGGTTGATGGACATTTTCATTGCTGCCAAGTGCTGGCTATGGTAAATATTGCTGGCGTACAGGTTTGCCAGCCTGTGATTTTTGATTCTCATTTTCTCAGGTGATAGGCCAAGCAGTGGTTGTGATTGATTGACTGGTAGCTCAATGTTTCCCTTTTCAAAGCACCTACGTTGTGTTTTCATTAGTGGCTCTTTACATGCCCCCCCTTACAACCGAGGGTACGCATTTCTCCACACTCCCTTCACCGTTTATTTTTGGCAGCATTTTTCCTAATGGCCATTCTGATTGCTGTGAGCTGATAGGTTTTTGTAATATGGGTATGCATGACATTAAAATTTTTAAATTCATCATATTCCTACGCCTTTTTCTTTTCTCTTAAAAGAAAAAACCATAAATATAATAGAGCTCTTGAAATTGACTTCTTCGAAGGTTGGCCTCTTTTGAATTTTTTGGTCGATTTTTGACCCCAGAAATTTTTTGGAGGGCAGGTGTCATTTACAGAACTGCAAGTTGGTGAAAATTTAGTGACCTTTTGCAGTGGGTTCAAAGCTGCTGTTGTGGGAAACGTCCACAAGGAGGTAGCTTTTCTCCATTCCCCAATCTGGGTACTAGGGCAGCAGAGCCCTTCTGGAAGTCATTGTCCTAGGTTATAAATTAGAATGGAATTTGCCAGGAGAAATCCCCATAAGTTTATGTCTCATTACTTCATCTTGGTTTTTAAAATTTTTTTTAATCTGGGTAAAGTTTAGAATATTGTTTGTCCTAGGTGTACACCATCTGGTCCTTTTGTACATTATGTATGTCTATTAATGTACAGATCCTCTTCCCATATAAAATATTACAGTGTTCCATCGACCTCCCTTGCTATATGTTCGGTCTTTTTGATACATGTATATAATATGTATTTGTATATGTATAGTAACACTAATCCTCATTTCTCAATTTCCCCCCTCCTTTCCTTTTAGATGAGCATAGTTTGTTTTGTTTTCTAAGCCTGTGAGTGTCTTTCTCTTTGGAAATATGTTCATCTGTGTCAGTTATTAGATAATGCCATAAGTGATAATATAGGCTATAGGTCTTTTGCTTTCCGACCTACTTCATGTTTTGTGATTATCTCCAGGCTCATCTGTGGTGCCTCAAAGAGCAGCGCTTCAGTGTTTTCCATGGCTAATATTCCATTGTGTACATGGACCACTTCTTCTTGGTGCATTCCTCTGTTGATGGACATTTTCCTTGCTTCCAAGTGTTGCCTATGGTAAATATTGCTGGAGGGCAGGATTGCCAGCCTGTGATTTTTGATTTTCATTTTCTCAGGTGATAGACCCAGCAGTGGTTATGATTGATTGACTGGTATGGTAGCTCAACGTTTACCTTTTCAAGGCACCTCAATTGTGCTTTCATTAGTGGCTCTTACCACGTCCCCCTTAGAATCGAGGGTACGCACTTCTCCACAATCACGTCAGCATTTCTTGTTTGCAGCATATTTGTTGATGGCCATTCTGACTGGTGTGAGCTGATAGGTGTTTGTAATTTGGGTTTACATGTCTGTAAAAATTCCTACAATTCATCATTTTTCCACGCCGTTTTCTTTTCTGTTAAAAGAAAAAAGAACAAAAGTGTGAGTATAATATACCTCTTCAAATTTTCTTTTTGGAAGGTTGCACTCTAGAATTTTTTGGTCGATTTTCGACCTCAGTATTTTTTGGAGGGCAGGTGTCATTTACAGACCTGCAATTGGTGAATATTTAGTGACCTTTTGCAGTGGGGTTAAAGCTGCTGTGGTGGGAAACGGCCACAAGGATGCAGCATTTCTCCATTCCCAAATCTGGGTACTAGGGCAGCAGAGCCGTTCTGGAAGTCGTTTGCCTAGGTTGTAAATTTGAATGGAATGTGCCAGGAAAACCCCCCATAAGTTTATGTCTCATTACTCCTAGTTCGTTGTTTTAATTTTTTCAATTGGGGTAATGGTTAGAATGTTGCTTGTCCAAGGTGTACACACTCTGGTTCATCTACATATTCTATATACCTATTTATGTAGAGATCCTCTTCCCCTGTAAATTATTACAGAGTGTTCTGTAAACCTTCCTTGCTATATGGTCGGTCTTTTTGATATATGTATATAATATGTATTTGTATACATATGGTAACGCTAATCTTCATTTATCCATTCCCCCCACCTTTCCTTTTAGATAAGCATAGTTTTTTTTTAATAAGTCTGTGATTGACTTTCTCTGTGGAAATATGTTCATTTGTGTCAGTTATTAGATAACGCCTATAAGTGATATCATAGGATATAGGACTTCTGCTTTCCGACTTACCTCATGTTCTGTGATTATCTCCAAGATCATCTATGGTGCCTCAAAGAGCAGTGTTTCATTGTTTTCCATGGCTAGTATTCATTGTGTACATGGACCACTTCTTCTTTATCCTTTCATCTGTTGATGGACATTTTGGTTGCTTCACTGTCTTGTCTATGGTGAATAAGGCTGCAGTGCAGCTTTTGCAGCCCGGGTCTTCTTCATTCTGGTCTTCTCAGGTGAGAGGCCCATTGGTGCGTCTGCTGGATTGAATGGTACCTCAATTTTTCCTTTTCAACGCAGCTCCTTTCTGTTCTCATTATTAGCGTTTAACCCTTTTGCATCTCACCAGCAGCTAGAGGGTACACAGTTCTCTAAAACCTCTTCAGCATTTATTGTTTGTAGACTTTTTGCCAATGGTCAGTCGACTGGTGTGAGTTGAAAACTTTTTGTAGATTAGATTGCATGAGTCTAATACTTCCTGAGGTGGAGCTTTTATCCATTTTCCTTTCTTTAAAAAGAGAGTGAGTAAAACTTACCTCTTCATACTATCTTCTTGAAAATTTGGCCTGTTTTGAATTTTTTGTATCCATTCCCTACCTCAGCACAATTTTGAGGGCAGGTGTCCTTTACAGCCCTGAGTCCTTGTGAATGGTAAGTGACCATTAGCTGTGGGTTAAAAGCTGCTCTTGCGGGAATCGGCCACAAGGCGGCAGCATTTCTCCTTTACCAAATCTGGTTTCTAGGGCAACAGAGCCTTACTGGAAGTGGTGTTCTAGGTTGTAAATTAGAATGGAATGTGCGAGGAAAAAGCCCTTTAAGTTTATGTCTCATTACTTCTTGTTGGTATTTTGAACTTAATTTTTATTTCTTATCACAGCAAACTTGATTACAATGTTTTGTTTGTTCTAGGTGTGCAAGATGTGGTTCTTTCACACATATGCATATATCTATTCTTCGGATCCTTTTCCCATGTAGGTTATGACACAATGTTGAGTAGTCTTCTCTTGGTATTGCGTAGGTCTTTGGTGATTATATATTTCACATGTGTTTGTATCTCTCTGTTAACCTCAATATGGTAATGTATCCAATCCTCACACCTTTCCATTTGGTGAACCATAAGTTTTTTTAATGAATCTATGATAGTGTTTCTCTGTGGAAATATCTTTTGTTTGTATCATTTTTTAGGGAACACCTATATGTGATATGATAGGATATGTGTCTTTCGCTTTCTCACTTACTCCAAGTTGCGTGATTACTTCTAGACTCATCTATGGTGCTGCAAATGGCATTGTTTCATTTTTTCACTAGCTCTTATTCCATCTGTACAGGTAGCAGTACTTCTTTGTCCACCCATCTGTCGGTGGACTTTTTGGTTACTTCCATATCTTGGCTATTGTAATACTATGCAATGTAGATTTGCGTGCCTGTGTCCTTCCAATTCTCTCTTCTTCGTTTATAGGTCTAGGCATAGGTCTGCTAGATCATATGGTAGCTCAATGGTTACCTTTTAAAGGCACCTCTATTCTGTTCTCCTTAGTGGCTCTTTCCAGGTTACGTCCCACTTAAAGTGGAGGGTATGTATTTCTTCCCAGCACCTTCAGCATTTATTCTTTGTAGTTTTTGCTGATGGTTATTCTGAGTGGTGTGAGCTGATACCTCTTTGTGGTTGAATTTGCATGTGTCTCATAATGTGTTGAAATTGAGCTTTAAGACATGTCCTTTTAATTTTTCCAGCTGTGATTAGAGCTTATTTCTTCAAAGTGTTTTCTTAAAGTATGTGTCACCATTTGAAATAGTTTGGCCATTATCTCCCTCAAGACATTTTGAGGGCAGGTTTCATTTACAGCCCTGAAGTACTTGTTCATATGAAGTGACCATTAGCTCAGGCTTTAAACCTGCTTTTGCAGGTAATGGCCAGAGAGCGGCAGCCTTTCTACGTTCCCCATGCTGGTACTAGGGAAACAGACCTACCGGCCAGTGGTGTTCTTCGGTTATAAATTAGAGTGCAATGTGCCCGGATAAACCCACAAATGTTGATGTCTCCTTGCTTTTCTTTGTTTTTAATTCAATTTATATTTATTATTAGAGTAATATTCCATTGTGTACGTGGACCGCTTCTTCTTGGTGCATTCCTCGGTTGATGGACATTTTCATTGCTGCCAAGTGCTGGCTATGGTAAATATTGCTGGCGTACAGGTTTGCCAGCCTGTGATTTTTGATTCTCATTTTCTCAGGTGATAGGCCAAGCAGTGGTTGTGATTGATTGACTGGTAGCTCAATGTTTCCCTTTTCAAAGCACCTACGTTGTGTTTTCATTAGTGGCTCTTTACATGCCCCCCCTTACAACCGAGGGTACGCATTTCTCCACACTCCCTTCACCGTTTATTTTTGGCAGCATTTTTCCTAATGGCCATTCTGATTGCTGTGAGCTGATAGGTTTTTGTAATATGGGTATGCATGACATTAAAATTTTTAAATTCATCATATTCCTACGCCTTTTTCTTTTCTCTTAAAAGAAAAAACCATAAATATAATAGAGCTCTTGAAATTGACTTCTTCGAAGGTTGGCCTCTTTTGAATTTTTTGGTCGATTTTTGACCCCAGAAATTTTTTGGAGGGCAGGTGTCATTTACAGAACTGCAAGTTGGTGAAAATTTAGTGACCTTTTGCAGTGGGTTCAAAGCTGCTGTTGTGGGAAACGTCCACAAGGAGGTAGCTTTTCTCCATTCCCCAATCTGGGTACTAGGGCAGCAGAGCCCTTCTGGAAGTCATTGTCCTAGGTTATAAATTAGAATGGAATTTGCCAGGAGAAATCCCCATAAGTTTATGTCTCATTACTTCATCTTGGTTTTTAAAATTTTTTTTAATCTGGGTAAAGTTTAGAATATTGTTTGTCCTAGGTGTACACCATCTGGTCCTTTTGTACATTATGTATGTCTATTAATGTACAGATCCTCTTCCCATATAAAATATTACAGTGTTCCATCGACCTCCCTTGCTATATGTTCGGTCTTTTTGATACATGTATATAATATGTATTTGTATATGTATAGTAACACTAATCCTCATTTCTCAATTTCCCCCCTCCTTTCCTTTTAGATGAGCATAGTTTGTTTTGTTTTCTAAGCCTGTGAGTGTCTTTCTCTTTGGAAATATGTTCATCTGTGTCAGTTATTAGATAATGCCATAAGTGATAATATAGGCTATAGGTCTTTTGCTTTCCGACCTACTTCATGTTTTGTGATTATCTCCAGGCTCATCTGTGGTGCCTCAAAGAGCAGCGCTTCAGTGTTTTCCATGGCTAATATTCCATTGTGTACATGGACCACTTCTTCTTGGTGCATTCCTCTGTTGATGGACATTTTCCTTGCTTCCAAGTGTTGCCTATGGTAAATATTGCTGGAGGGCAGGATTGCCAGCCTGTGATTTTTGATTTTCATTTTCTCAGGTGATAGACCCAGCAGTGGTTATGATTGATTGACTGGTATGGTAGCTCAACGTTTACCTTTTCAAGGCACCTCAATTGTGCTTTCATTAGTGGCTCTTACCACGTCCCCCTTAGAATCGAGGGTACGCACTTCTCCACAATCACGTCAGCATTTCTTGTTTGCAGCATATTTGTTGATGGCCATTCTGACTGGTGTGAGCTGATAGGTGTTTGTAATTTGGGTTTACATGTCTGTAAAAATTCCTACAATTCATCATTTTTCCACGCCGTTTTCTTTTCTGTTAAAAGAAAAAAGAACAAAAGTGTGAGTATAATATACCTCTTCAAATTTTCTTTTTGGAAGGTTGCACTCTAGAATTTTTTGGTCGATTTTCGACCTCAGTATTTTTTGGAGGGCAGGTGTCATTTACAGACCTGCAATTGGTGAATATTTAGTGACCTTTTGCAGTGGGTTTAAAGCTGCTGTGGTGGGAAACGGCCACAAGGATGCAGCATTTCTCCATTCCCAAATCTGGGTACTAGGGCAGCAGAGCCGTTCTGGAAGTCGTTTGCCTAGGTTGTAAATTTGAATGGAATGTGCCAGGAAAACCCCCCATAAGTTTATGTCTCATTACTCCTAGTTCGTTGTTTTAATTTTTTCAATTGGGGTAATGGTTAGAATGTTGCTTGTCCAAGGTGTACACACTCTGGTTCATCTACATATTCTATATACCTATTTATGTAGAGATCCTCTTCCCCTGTAAATTATTACAGAGTGTTCTGTAAACCTTCCTTGCTATATGGTCGGTCTTTTTGATATATGTATATAATATGTATTTGTATACATATGGTAACGCTAATCTTCATTTATCCATTCCCCCCACCTTTCCTTTTAGATAAGCATAGTTTTTTTTAATAAGTCTGTGATTGACTTTCTCTGTGGAAATATGTTCATTTGTGTCAGTTATTAGATAACGCCTATAAGTGATATCATAGGATATAGGACTTCTGCTTTCCGACTTACCTCATGTTCTGTGATTATCTCCAAGATCATCTATGGTGCCTCAAAGAGCAGTGTTTCATTGTTTTCCATGGCTAGTATTCATTGTGTACATGGACCACTTCTTCTTTATCCTTTCATCTGTTGATGGACATTTTGGTTGCTTCACTGTCTTGGCTATGGTGAATAAGGCTGCAGTGCAGTTTTTGCAGCCCGGGTCTTCTTCATTCTGGTCTTCTCAGGTGAGAGGCCCATTGGTGCGTCTGCTGGATTGAATGGTACCTCAATTTTTCCTTTTCAACGCAGCTCCTTTCTGTTCTCATTATTAGCGTTTAACCCTTTTGCATCTCACCAGCAGCTAGAGGGTACACAGTTCTCTAAAACCTCTTCAGCATTTATTGTTTGTAGACTTTTTGCCAATGGTCAGTCGACTGGTGTGAGTTGAAAACTTTTTGTAGATTAGATTGCATGAGTCTAATACTTCCTGAGGTGGAGCTTTTATCCATTTTCCTTTCTTTAAAAAGAGAGTGAGTAAAACTTACCTCTTCATACTATCTTCTTGAAAATTTGGCCTGTTTTGAATTTTTTGTATCCATTCCCTACCTCAGCACAATTTTGAGGGCAGGTGTCCTTTACAGCCCTGAGTCCTTGTGAATGGTAAGTGACCATTAGCTGTGGGTTAAAAGCTGCTCTTGCGGGAATCGGCCACAAGGCGGCAGCATTTCTCCTTTACCAAATCTGGTTTCTAGGGCAACAGAGCCTTACTGGAAGTGGTGTTCTAGGTTGTAAATTAGAATGGAATGTGCGAGGAAAAAGCCCTTTAAGTTTATGTCTCATTACTTCTTGTTGGTATTTTGAACTTAATTTTTATTTCTTATCACAGCAAACTTGATTACAATGTTTTGTTTGTTCTAGGTGTGCAAGATGTGGTTCTTTCACACATATGCATATATCTATTCTTCGGATCCTTTTCCCATGTAGGTTATGACACAATGTTGAGTAGTCTTCTCTTGGTATTGCGTAGGTCTTTGGTGATTATATATTTCACATGTGTTTGTATCTCTCTGTTAACCTCAATATGGTAATGTATCCAATCCTCACACCTTTCCATTTGGTGAACCATAAGTTTTTTTAATGAATCTATGATAGTGTTTCTCTGTGGAAATATCTTTGTTTGTATCATTTTTTAGGGAACACCTATATGTGATATGATAGGATATGTGTCTTTCGCTTTCTCACTTACTCCAAGTTGCGTGATTACTTCTAGACTCATCTATGGTGCTGCAAATGGCATTGTTTCATTTTTTCACTAGCTCTTATTCCATCTGTACAGGTAGCAGTACTTCTTTGTCCACCCATCTGTCGGTGGACTTTTTGGTTACTTCCATATCTTGGCTATTGTAATACTATGCAATGTAGATTTGCGTGCCTGTGTCCTTCCAATTCTCTCTTCTTCGTTTATAGGTCTAGGCATAGGTCTGCTAGATCATATGGTAGCTCAATGGTTACCTTTTAAAGGCACCTCTATTCTGTTCTCCTTAGTGGCTCTTTCCAGGTTACGTCCCACTTAAAGTGGAGGGTATGTATTTCTTCCCAGCACCTTCAGCATTTATTCTTTGTAGTTTTTGCTGATGGTTATTCTGAGTGGTGTGAGCTGATACCTCTTTGTGGTTGAATTTGCATGTGTCTCATAATGTGTTGAAATTGAGCTTTAAGACATGTCCTTTTAATTTTTCCAGCTGTGATTAGAGCTTATTTCTTCAAAGTGTTTTCTTAAAGTATGTGTCACCATTTGAAATATTTTGGCCATTATCTCCCTCAAGACATTTTGAGGGCAGGTTTCATTTACAGCCCTGAAGTACTTGTTCATATGAAGTGACCATTAGCTCAGGCTTTAAACCTGCTTTTGCAGGTAATGGCCAGAGAGCGGCAGCCTTTCTACGTTCCCCATGCTGGTACTAGGGAAACAGACCTACCGGCCAGTGGTGTTCTTCGGTTATAAATTAGAGTGCAATGTGCCCGGATAAACCCACAAATGTTGATGTCTCCTTGCTTTTCTTTGTTTTTAATTCAATTTATATTTATTATTAGAGTAATATTCCATTGTGTACGTGGACCGCTTCTTCTTGGTGCATTCCTCGGTTGATGGACATTTTCATTGCTTCCAAGTGCTGGCTATGGTAAATATTGCTGGCGTACAGGTTTGCCAGCCTGTGATTTTTGATTCTCATTTTCTCAGGTGATAGGCCAAGCAGTGGTTGTGATTGATTGACTGGTAGCTCAATGTTTCCCTTTTCAAAGCACCTACGTTGTGTTTTCATTAGTGGCTCTTTACATGCCCCCCCTTACAACCGAGGGTACGCATTTCTCCACACTCCCTTCACCGTTTATTTTTGGCAGCATTTTTCCTAATGGCCATTCTGATTGCTGTGAGCTGATAGGTTTTTGTAATATGGGTATGCATGACATTAAAATTTTTAAATTCATCATATTCCTACGCCTTTTTCTTTTCTCTTAAAAGAAAAAACCATAAATATAATAGAGCTCTTGAAACTGTCTTCTTCGAAGGTTGCCCTCTTTTGAATTTTTTGGTCGATTTTTGACCCCAGAAATTTTCTGGAGGGCAGGTGCCATTTACAGAACTGCAAGTTGGTGAAAATTTAGTGACCTTTTGCAGTGGGTTCAAAGCTGCTGTTGTGGGAAACGGCCACAAGGAGGTAGCATTTCTCCATTCCCCAAGCTGGGTCCTAGGGCAGCAGAGCCTTTCTGGAAGTCATTGTCCTAGGTTGTAAATTAGAATGGAATTTGCCAGGAGAAATCCCCTTAAGTTTATGTCTCATTACTTCTTGTTGGTTTTTAAATTTTTTTTTAATCTGGGTAAAGTTTAGAATATTGTTTGTCCTAGGTGTACACAATCTGGTTCATTTGTACATTATGTATGTCTATTAATGTACAGATCCTCTTCCCATGTAAAATATTACAGTGTTCCGTCGACCTCCCTTGCTATATGTTCGGTCTTTTTGATACATGTATATAATATGTATTTGTATATGTATAGTAACACTAATCCTCATTTCTCAATTTCCCCCCTCCTTTCCTTTTAGATGAGCATAGTTTGTTTTGTTTTCTAAGCCTGTGAGTGTCTTTCTCTTTGGAAATATGTTCATCTGTGTCAGTTATTAGATAATGCCATAAGTGATGATATAGGCTATAGGTCTTTTGCTTTCCGACCTACTTCATGTTTTGTGATTATCTCCAGGCTCATCTGTGGTGCCTCAAAGAGCAGCGCTTCAGTGTTTTCCATGGCTAATATTCCATTGTGTACATGGACCACTTCTTCTTGGTGCATTCCTCTGTTGATGGACATTTTCCTTGCTTCCAAGTGTTGCCTATGGTAAATATTGCTGGAGGGCAGGATTGCCAGCCTGTGATTTTTGATTTTCATTTTCTCAGGTGATAGACCCAGCAGTGGTTATGATTGATTGACTGGTATGGTAGCTCAACGTTTACCTTTTCAAGGCACCTCAATTGTGCTTTCATTAGTGGCTCTTACCACGTCCCCCTTAGAATCGAGGGTACGCACTTCTCCACAATCACGTCAGCATTTCTTGTTTGCAGCATATTTGTTGATGGCCATTCTGACTGGTGTGAGCTGATAGGTGTTTGTAATTTGGGTTTACATGTCTGTAAAAATTCCTACAATTCATCATTTTTCCACGCCGTTTTCTTTTCTGTTAAAAGAAAAAAGAACAAAAGTGTGAGTATAATATACCTCTTCAAATTTTCTTTTTGGAAGGTTGCACTCTAGAATTTTTTGGTCGATTTTCGACCTCAGTATTTTTTGGAGGGCAGGTGTCATTTACAGACCTGCAATTGGTGAATATTTAGTGACCTTTTGCAGTGGGGTTAAAGCTGCTGTGGTGGGAAACGGCCACAAGGATGCAGCATTTCTCCATTCCCAAATCTGGGTACTAGGGCAGCAGAGCCGTTCTGGAAGTCGTTTGCCTAGGTTGTAAATTTGAATGGAATGTGCCAGGAAAACCCCCCATAAGTTTATGTCTCATTACTCCTAGTTCGTTGTTTTAATTTTTTCAATTCGGGTAATGGTTAGAATGTTGCTTGTCCAAGGTGTACACACTCTGGTTCATCTACATATTCTATATACCTATTTATGTAGAGATCCTCTTCCCCTGTAAATTATTACAGAGTGTTCCGTAAACCTTCCTTTCTATATGGTCGGTCTTTTTGATATATGTATATAATATGTATTTGTATACATATGGTAACGCTAATCTTCATTTATCCATTCCCCCCACCTTTCCTTTTAGATAAGCATAGTTTTTTTTTAATAAGTCTGTGATTGACTTTCTCTGTGGAAATATGTTCATTTGTGTCAGTTATTAGATAACGCCTATAAGTGATATCATAGGATATAGGACTTCTGCTTTCCGACTTACCTCATGTTCTGTGATTATCTCCAAGATCATCTATGGTGCCTCAAAGAGCAGTGTTTCATTGTTTTCCATGGCTAGTATTCATTGTGTACATGGACCACTTCTTCTTTATCCTTTCATCTGTTGATGGACATTTTGGTTGCTTCACTGTCTTGGCTATGGTGAATAAGGCTGCAGTGCAGCTTTTGCAGCCCGGGTCTTCTTCATTCTGGTCTTCTCAGGTGAGAGGCCCATTGGTGCGCCTGCTGGATTGAATGGTACCTCAATTTTTCCTTTTCAACGCAGCTCCTTTCTGTTCTCATTATTAGCGTTTAACCCTTTTGCATCTCACCAGCAGCTAGAGGGTACACAGTTCTCTAAAACCTCTTCAGCATTTATTGTTTGTAGACTTTTTGCCAATGGTCAGTCGACTGGTGTGAGTTGAAAACTTTTTGTAGATTAGATTGCATGAGTCTAATACTTCCTGAGGTGGAGCTTTTATCCATTTTCCTTTCTTTAAAAAGAGAGTGAGTAAAACTTACCTCTTCATACTATCTTCTTGAAAATTTGGCCTGTTTTGAATTTTTTGTATCCATTCCCTACCTCAGCACAATTTTGAGGGCAGGTGTCCTTTACAGCCCTGAGTCCTTGTGAATGGTAAGTGACCATTAGCTGTGGGTTAAAAGCTGCTCTTGCGGGAATCGGCCACAAGGCGGCAGCATTTCTCCTTTACCAAATCTGGTTTCTAGGGCAACAGAGCCTTACTGGAAGTGGTGTTCTAGGTTGTAAATTAGAATGGAATGTGCGAGGAAAAAGCCCTTTAAGTTTATGTCTCATTACTTCTTGTTGGTATTTTGAACTTAATTTTTATTTCTTATCACAGCAAACTTGATTACAATGTTTTGTTTGTTCTAGGTGTGCAAGATGTGGTTCTTTCACACATATGCATATATCTATTCTTCGGATCCTTTTCCCATGTAGGTTATGACACAATGTTGAGTAGTCTTCTCTTGGTATTGCGTAGGTCTTTGGTGATTATATATTTCACATGTGTTTGTATCTCTCTGTTAACCTCAATATGGTAATGTATCCAATCCTCACACCTTTCCATTTGGTGAACCATAAGTTTTTTTAATGAATCTATGATAGTGTTTCTCTGTGGAAATATCTTTTGTTTGTATCATTTTTTAGGGAACACCTATATGTGATATGATAGGATATGTGTCTTTCGCTTTCTCACTTACTCCAAGTTGCGTGATTACTTCTAGACTCATCTATGGTGCTGCAAATGGCATTGTTTCATTTTTTCACTAGCTCTTATTCCATCTGTACAGGTAGCAGTACTTCTTTGTCCACCCATCTGTCGGTGGACTTTTTGGTTACTTCCATATCTTGGCTATTGTAATACTATGCAATGTAGATTTGCGTGCCTGTGTCCTTCCAATTCTCTCTTCTTCGTTTATAGGTCTAGGCATAGGTCTGCTAGATCATATGGTAGCTCAATGGTTACCTTTTAAAGGCACCTCTATTCTGTTCTCCTTAGTGGCTCTTTCCAGGTTACGTCCCACTTAAAGTGGAGGGTATGTATTTCTTCCCAGCACCTTCAGCATTTATTCTTTGTAGTTTTTGCTGATGGTTATTCTGAGTGGTGTGAGCTGATACCTCTTTGTGGTTGAATTTGCATGTGTCTCATAATGTGTTGAAATTGAGCTTTAAGACATGTCCTTTTAATTTTTCCAGCTGTGATTAGAGCTTATTTCTTCAAAGTGTTTTCTTAAAGTATGTGTCACCATTTGAAATAGTTTGGCCATTATCTCCCTCAAGACATTTTGAGGGCAGGTTTCATTTACAGCCCTGAAGTACTTGTTCATATGAAGTGACCATTAGCTCAGGCTTTAAACCTGCTTTTGCAGGTAATGGCCAGAGAGCGGCAGCCTTTCTACGTTCCCCATGCTGGTACTAGGGAAACAGACCTACCGGCCAGTGGTGTTCTTCGGTTATAAATTAGAGTGCAATGTGCCCGGATAAACCCACAAATGTTGATGTCTCCTTGCTTTTGTTTGTTTTTAATTCAATTTATATTTATTATTAGAGTAATATTCCATTGTGTACGTGGACCGCTTCTTCTTGGTGCATTCCTCGGTTGATGGACATTTTCATTGCTTCCAAGTGCTGGCTATGGTAAATATTGCTGGCGTACAGGTTTGCCAGCCTGTGATTTTTGATTCTCATTTTCTCAGGTGATAGGCCAAGCAGTGGTTGTGATTGATTGACTGGTAGCTCAATGTTTCCCTTTTCAAAGCACCTACGTTGTGTTTTCATTAGTGGCTCTTTACATGCCCCCCCTTACAACCGAGGGTACGCATTTCTCCACACTCCCTTCACCGTTTATTTTTGGCAGCATTTTTCCTAATGGCCATTCTGATTGCTGTGAGCTGATAGGTTTTTGTAATATGGGTATGCATGACATTAAAATTTTTAAATTCATCATATTCCTATGCCTTTTTCTTTTCTCTTTAAAAGAAAAAACCGTAAGTATAATAGAGCTCTTGAAATTGACTTCTTCGAAGGTTGCCCTCTTTTGAATTTTTTGGTCGATTTTTGACCCCAGAAATTTTTTGGAGGGCAGGTGTCATTTACAGAACTGCAAGTTGGTGAAAATTTAGTGACCTTTTGCAGTGGGTTCAAAGCTGCTGTTGTGGGAAACGTCCACAAGGAGGTAGCTTTTCTCCATTCCCCAATCTGGGTACTAGGGCAGCAGAGCCCTTCTGGAAGTCATTGTCCTAGGTTATAAATTAGAATGGAATTTGCCAGGAGAAATCCCCATAAGTTTATGTCTCATTACTTCTTCTTGGTTTTTAAAATTTTTTTAATCTGGGTAAAGTTTAGAATATTGTTTGTCCTAGGTGTACACCATCTGGTCCATTTGTACATTATGTATGTCTATTAATGTACAGATCCTCTTCCCATGTAAAATATTACAGTGTTCCATCGACCTCCCTTGCTATATGTTCGGTCTTTTTGATACATGTATATAATATGTATTTGTATATGTATAGTAACACTAATCCTCATTTCTCAATTTCCCCCCTCCTTTCCTTTTAGATGAGCATAGTTTGTTTTGTTTTCTAAGCCTGTGAGTGTCTTTCTCTTTGGAAATATGTTCATCTGTGTCAGTTATTAGATAATGCCATAAGTGATGATATAGGCTATAGGTCTTTTGCTTTCCGACCTACTTCATGTTTTGTGATTATCTCCAGGCTCATCTGTGGTGCCTCAAAGAGCAGCGCTTCAGTGTTTTCCATGGCTAATATTCCATTGTGTACATGGACCACTTCTTCTTGGTGCATTCCTCTGTTGATGGACATTTTCCTTGCTTCCAAGTGTTGCCTATGGTAAATATTGCTGGAGGGCAGGATTGCCAGCCTGTGATTTTTGATTTTCATTTTCTCAGGTGATAGACCCAGCAGTGGTTATGATTGATTGACTGGTATGGTAGCTCAACGTTTACCTTTTCAAGGCACCTCAATTGTGCTTTCATTAGTGGCTCTTACCACGTCCCCCTTAGAATCGAGGGTACGCACTTCTCCACAATCACGTCAGCATTTCTTGTTTGCAGCATATTTGTTGATGGCCATTCTGACTGGTGTGAGCTGATAGGTGTTTGTAATTTGGGTTTACATGTCTGTAAAAATTCCTACAATTCATCATTTTTCCACGCCGTTTTCTTTTCTGTTAAAAGAAAAAAGAACAAAAGTGTGAGTATAATATACCTCTTCAAATTTTCTTTTTGGAAGGTTGCACTCTAGAATTTTTTGGTCGATTTTCGACCTCAGTATTTTTTGGAGGGCAGGTGTCATTTACAGACCTGCAATTGGTGAATATTTAGTGACCTTTTGCAGTGGGGTTAAAGCTGCTGTGGTGGGAAACGGCCACAAGGATGCAGCATTTCTCCATTCCCAAATCTGGGTACTAGGGCAGCAGAGCCGTTCTGGAAGTCGTTTGCCTAGGTTGTAAATTTGAATGGAATGTGCCAGGAAAACCCCCCATAAGTTTATGTCTCATTACTCCTAGTTCGTTGTTTTAATTTTTTCAATTCGGGTAATGGTTAGAATGTTGCTTGTCCAAGGTGTACACACTCTGGTTCATCTACATATTCTATATACCTATTTATGTAGAGATCCTCTTCCCCTGTAAATTATTACAGAGTGTTCCGTAAACCTTCCTTGCTATATGGTCGGTCTTTTTGATATATGTATATAATATGTATTTGTATACATATGGTAACGCTAATCTTCATTTATCCATTCCCCCCACCTTTCCTTTTAGATAAGCATAGTTTTTTTTTAATAAGTCTGTGATTGACTTTCTCTGTGGAAATATGTTCATTTGTGTCAGTTATTAGATAACGCCTATAAGTGATATCATAGGATATAGGACTTCTGCTTTCCGACTTACCTCATGTTCTGTGATTATCTCCAAGATCATCTATGGTGCCTCAAAGAGCAGTGTTTCATTGTTTTCCATGGCTAGTATTCATTGTGTACATGGACCACTTCTTCTTTATCCTTTCATCTGTTGATGGACATTTTGGTTGCTTCACTGTCTTGGCTATGGTGAATAAGGCTGCAGTGCAGCTTTTGCAGCCCGGGTCTTCTTCATTCTGGTCTTCTCAGGTGAGAGGCCCATTGGTGCGCCTGCTGGATTGAATGGTACCTCAATTTTTCCTTTTCAACGCAGCTCCTTTCTGTTCTCATTATTAGCGTTTAACCCTTTTGCATCTCACCAGCAGCTAGAGGGTACACAGTTCTCTAAAACCTCTTCAGCATTTATTGTTTGTAGACTTTTTGCCAATGGTCAGTCGACTGGTGTGAGTTGAAAACTTTTTGTAGATTAGATTGCATGAGTCTAATACTTCCTGAGGTGGAGCTTTTATCCATTTTCCTTTCTTTAAAAAGAGAGTGAGTAAAACTTACCTCTTCATACTATCTTCTTGAAAATTTGGCCTGTTTTGAATTTTTTGTATCCATTCCCTACCTCAGCACAATTTTGAGGGCAGGTGTCCTTTACAGCCCTGAGTCCTTGTGAATGGTAAGTGACCATTAGCTGTGGGTTAAAAGCTGCTCTTGCGGGAATCGGCCACAAGGCGGCAGCATTTCTCCTTTACCAAATCTGGTTTCTAGGGCAACAGAGCCTTACTGGAAGTGGTGTTCTAGGTTGTAAATTAGAATGGAATGTGCGAGGAAAAAGCCCTTTAAGTTTATGTCTCATTACTTCTTGTTGGTATTTTGAACTTAATTTTTATTTCTTATCACAGCAAACTTGATTACAATGTTTTGTTTGTTCTAGGTGTGCAAGATGTGGTTCTTTCACACATATGCATATATCTATTCTTCGGATCCTTTTCCCATGTAGGTTATGACACAATGTTGAGTAGTCTTCTCTTGGTATTGCGTAGGTCTTTGGTGATTATATATTTCACATGTGTTTGTATCTCTCTGTTAACCTCAATATGGTAATGTATCCAATCCTCACACCTTTCCATTTGGTGAACCATAAGTTTTTTTAATGAATCTATGATAGTGTTTCTCTGTGGAAATATCTTTTGTTTGTATCATTTTTTAGGGAACACCTATATGTGATATGATAGGATATGTGTCTTTCGCTTTCTCACTTACTCCAAGTTGCGTGATTACTTCTAGACTCATCTATGGTGCTGCAAATGGCATTGTTTCATTTTTTCACTAGCTCTTATTCCATCTGTACAGGTAGCAGTACTTCTTTGTCCACCCATCTGTCGGTGGACTTTTTGGTTACTTCCATATCTTGGCTATTGTAATACTATGCAATGTAGATTTGCGTGCCTGTGTCCTTCCAATTCTCTCTTCTTCGTTTATAGGTCTAGGCATAGGTCTGCTAGATCATATGGTAGCTCAATGGTTACCTTTTAAAGGCACCTCTATTCTGTTCTCCTTAGTGGCTCTTTCCAGGTTACGTCCCACTTAAAGTGGAGGGTATGTATTTCTTCCCAGCACCTTCAGCATTTATTCTTTGTAGTTTTTGCTGATGGTTATTCTGAGTGGTGTGAGCTGATACCTCTTTGTGGTTGAATTTGCATGTGTCTCATAATGTGTTGAAATTGAGCTTTAAGACATGTCCTTTTAATTTTTCCAGCTGTGATTAGAGCTTATTTCTTCAAAGTGTTTTCTTAAAGTATGTGTCACCATTTGAAATAGTTTGGCCATTATCTCCCTCAAGACATTTTGAGGGCAGGTTTCATTTACAGCCCTGAAGTACTTGTTCATATGAAGTGACCATTAGCTCAGGCTTTAAACCTGCTTTTGCAGGTAATGGCCAGAGAGCGGCAGCCTTTCTACGTTCCCCATGCTGGTACTAGGGAAACAGACCTACCGGCCAGTGGTGTTCTTCGGTTATAAATTAGAGTGCAATGTGCCCGGATAAACCCACAAATGTTGATGTCTCCTTGCTTTTGTTTGTTTTTAATTTAATTTATATTTATTATTAGAGTAATATTCCATTGTGTACGTGGACCACTTCTTCTTGGTGCATTCCTCGGTTGATGGACATTTTCATTGCTTCCAAGTGCTGGCTATGGTAAATATTGCTGGCGTACAGGTTTGCCAGCCTGTGATTTTTGATTCTCATTTTCTCAGGTGATAGGCCAAGCAGTGGTTGTGATTGATTGACTGGTAGCTCAATGTTTCCCTTTTCAAAGCACCTACGTTGTGTTTTCATTAGTGGCTCTTTACATGCCCCCCCTTACAACCGAGGGTACGCATTTCTCCACACTCCCTTCACCGTTTATTTTTGGCAGCATTTTTCCTAATGGCCATTCTGATTGCTGTGAGCTGATAGGTTTTTGTAATATGGGTATGCATGACATTAAAATTTTTAAATTCATCATATTCCTACGCCTTTTTCTTTTCTCTTAAAAGAAAAAACCGTAAGTATAATAGAGCTCTTGAAATTGACTTCTTCGAAGGTTGCCCTCTTTTGAATTTTTTGGTCGATTTTTGACCCCAGAAATTTTTTGGAGGGCAGGTGTCATTTACAGAACTGCAAGTTGGTGAAAATTTAGTGACCTTTTGCAGTGGGTTCAAAGCTGCTGTTGTGGGAAACGTCCACAAGGAGGTAGCTTTTCTCCATTCCCCAATCTGGGTACTAGGGCAGCAGAGCCCTTCTGGAAGTCATTGTCCTAGGTTATAAATTAGAATTGAATTTGCCAGGAGAAATCCCCATAAGTTTATGTCTCATTACTTCTTCTTGGTTTTTAAAATTTTTTTAATCTGGGTAAAGTTTAGAATATTGTTTGTCCTAGGTGTACACCATCTGGTCCATTTGTACATTATGTATGTCTATTAATGTACAGATCCTCTTCCCATGTAAAATATTACAGTGTTCCATCGACCTCCCTTGCTATATGTTCGGTCTTTTTGATACATGTATATAATATGTATTTCTATATGTATAGTAACACTAATCCTCATTTCTCAATTTCCCCCCTCCTTTCCTTTTAGATGAGCATAGTTTGTTTTGTTTTCTAAGCCTGTGAGTGTCTTTCTCTTTGGAAATATGTTCATCTGTGTCAGTTATTAGATAATGCCATAAGTGATGATATAGGCTATAGGTCTTTTGCTTTCCGACCTACTTCATGTTTTGTGATTATCTCCAGGCTCATCTGTGGTGCCTCAAAGAGCAGCGCTTCAGTGTTTTCCATGGCTAATATTCCATTGTGTACATGGACCACTTCTTCTTGGTGCATTCCTCTGTTGATGGACATTTTCCTTGCTTCCAAGTGTTGCCTATGGTAAATATTGCTGGAGGGCAGGATTGCCAGCCTGTGATTTGTGATTTTCATTTTCTCAGGTGATAGACCCAGCAGTGGTTATGATTGATTGACTGGTATGGTAGCTCAACGTTTACCTTTTCAAGGCACCTCAATTGTGCTTTCATTAGTGGCTCTTACCACGTCCCCCTTAGAATCGAGGGTACGCACTTCTCCACAATCACGTCAGCATTTCTTGTTTGCAGCATATTTGTTGATGGCCATTCTGACTGGTGTGAGCTGATAGGTGTTTGTAATTTGGGTTTACATGTCTGTAAAAATTCCTACAATTCATCATTTTTCCACGCCTTTTTCTTTTCTGTTAAAAGAAAAAAGAACAAAAGTGTGAGTATAATATACCTCTTCATATTTTCTTTTTGGAAGGTTGCACTCTAGAATTTTTTGGTCGATTTTCGACCTCAGTATTTTTTGGAGGGCAGGTGTCATTTACAGACCTGCAATTGGTGAATATTTAGTGACCTTTTGCAGTGGGTTTAAAGCTGCTGTTGTGGGAAACGGCCACAAGGATGCAGCATTTCTCCATTCCCAAATCTGGGTACTAGGGCAGCAGAGCCGTTCTGGAAGTCGTTTGCCTAGGTTGTAAATTTGAATGGAATGTGCCAGGAAAACCCCCCATAAGTTTATGTCTCATTACTCCTAGTTCGTTGTTTTAATTTTTTCAATTGGGGTAATGGTTAGAATGTTGCTTGTCCAAGGTGTACACACTCTGGTTCATCTACATATTCTATATACCTATTTATGTAGAGATCCTCTTCCCCTGTAAATTATTACAGAGTGTTCCGTAAACCTTCCTTGCTATATGGTCGGTCTTTTTGATATATGTATATAATATGTATTTGTATACATATGGTAACGCTAATCTTCATTTATCCATTCCCCCCACCTTTCCTTTTAGATAAGCATAGTTTTTTTTTAATAAGTCTGTGATTGACTTTCTCTGTGGAAATATGTTCATTTGTGTCAGTTATTAGATAACGCCTATAAGTGATATCATAGGATATAGGACTTCTGCTTTCCGACTTACCTCATGTTCTGTGATTATCTCCAAGATCATCTATGGTGCCTCAAAGAGCAGTGTTTCATTGTTTTCCATGGCTAGTATTCATTGTGTACATGGACCACTTCTTCTTTATCCTTTCATCTGTTGATGGACATTTTGGTTGCTTCACTGTCTTGGCTATGGTGAATAAGGCTGCAGTGCAGCTTTTGCAGCCCGGGTCTTCTTCATTCTGGTCTTCTCAGGTGAGAGGCCCATTGGTGCGCCTGCTGGATTGAATGGTACCTCAATTTTTCCTTTTCAACGCAGCTCCTTTCTGTTCTCATTATTAGCGTTTAACCCTTTTGCATCTCACCAGCAGCTAGAGGGTACACAGTTCTCTAAAACCTCTTCAGCATTTATTGTTTGTAGACTTTTTGCCAATGGTCAGTCGACTGGTGTGAGTTGAAAACTTTTTGTAGATTAGATTGCATGAGTCTAATACTTCCTGAGGTGGAGCTTTTATCCATTTTCCTTTCTTTAAAAAGAGAGTGAGTAAAACTTACCTCTTCATACTATCTTCTTGAAAATTTGGCCTGTTTTGAATTTTTTGTATCCATTCCCTACCTCAGCACAATTTTGAGGGCAGGTGTCCTTTACAGCCCTGAGTCCTTGTGAATGGTAAGTGACCATTAGCTGTGGGTTAAAAGCTGCTCTTGCGGGAATCGGCCACAAGGCGGCAGCATTTCTCCTTTACCAAATCTGGTTTCTAGGGCAACAGAGCCTTACTGGAAGTGGTGTTCTAGGTTGTAAATTAGAATGGAATGTGCGAGGAAAAAGCCCTTTAAGTTTATGTCTCATTACTTCTTGTTGGTATTTTGAACTTAATTTTTATTTCTTATCACAGCAAACTTGATTACAATGTTTTGTTTGTTCTAGGTGTGCAAGATGTGGTTCTTTCACACATATGCATATATCTATTCTTCGGATCCTTTTCCCATGTAGGTTATGACACAATGTTGAGTAGTCTTCTCTTGGTATTGCGTAGGTCTTTGGTGATTATATATTTCACATGTGTTTGTATCTCTCTGTTAACCTCAATATGGTAATGTATCCAATCCTCACACCTTTCCATTTGGTGAACCATAAGTTTTTTTAATGAATCTATGATAGTGTTTCTCTGTGGAAATATCTTTTGTTTGTATCATTTTTTAGGGAACACCTATATGTGATATGATAGGATATGTGTCTTTCGCTTTCTCACTTACTCCAAGTTGCGTGATTACTTCTAGACTCATCTATGGTGCTGCAAATGGCATTGTTTCATTTTTTCACTAGCTCTTATTCCATCTGTACAGGTAGCAGTACTTCTTTGTCCACCCATCTGTCGGTGGACTTTTTGGTTACTTCCATATCTTGGCTATTGTAATACTATGCAATGTAGATTTGCGTGCCTGTGTCCTTCCAATTCTCTCTTCTTCGTTTATAGGTCTAGGCATAGGTCTGCTAGATCATATGGTAGCTCAATGGTTACCTTTTAAAGGCACCTCTATTCTGTTCTCCTTAGTGGCTCTTTCCAGGTTACGTCCCACTTAAAGTGGAGGGTATGTATTTCTTCCCAGCACCTTCAGCATTTATTCTTTGTAGTTTTTGCTGATGGTTATTCTGAGTGGTGTGAGCTGATACCTCTTTGTGGTTGAATTTGCATGTGTCTCATAATGTGTTGAAATTGAGCTTTAAGACATGTCCTTTTAATTTTTCCAGCTGTGATTAGAGCTTATTTCTTCAAAGTGTTTTCTTAAAGTATGTGTCACCATTTGAAATAGTTTGGCCATTATCTCCCTCAAGACATTTTGAGGGCAGGTTTCATTTACAGCCCTGAAGTACTTGTTCATATGAAGTGACCATTAGCTCAGGCTTTAAACCTGCTTTTGCAGGTAATGGCCAGAGAGCGGCAGCCTTTCTACGTTCCCCATGCTGGTACTAGGGAAACAGACCTACCGGCCAGTGGTGTTCTTCGGTTATAAATTAGAGTGCAATGTGCCCGGATAAACCCACAAATGTTGATGTCTCCTTGCTTTTGTTTGTTTTTAATTTAATTTATATTTATTATTAGAGTAATATTCCATTGTGTACGTGGACCACTTCTTCTTGGTGCATTCCTCGGTTGATGGACATTTTCATTGCTTCCAAGTGCTGGCTATGGTAAATATTGCTGGCGTACAGGTTTGCCAGCCTGTGATTTTTGATTCTCATTTTCTCAGGTGATAGGCCAAGCAGTGGTTGTGATTGATTGACTGGTAGCTCAATGTTTCCCTTTTCAAAGCACCTACGTTGTGTTTTCATTAGTGGCTCTTTACATGCCCCCCCTTACAACCGAGGGTACGCATTTCTCCACACTCCCTTCACCGTTTATTTTTGGCAGCATTTTTCCTAATGGCCATTCTGATTGCTGTGAGCTGATAGGTTTTTGTAATATGGGTATGCATGACATTAAAATTTTTAAATTCATCATATTCCTACGCCTTTTTCTTTTCTCTTAAAAGAAAAAACCGTAAGTATAATAGAGCTCTTGAAATTGACTTCTTCGAAGGTTGCCCTCTTTTGAATTTTTTGGTCGATTTTTGACCCCAGAAATTTTTTGGAGGGCAGGTGTCATTTACAGAACTGCAAGTTGGTGAAAATTTAGTGACCTTTTGCAGTGGGTTCAAAGCTGCTGTTGTGGGAAACGTCCACAAGGAGGTAGCTTTTCTCCATTCCCCAATCTGGGTACTAGGGCAGCAGAGCCCTTCTGGAAGTCATTGTCCTAGGTTATAAATTAGAATTGAATTTGCCAGGAGAAATCCCCATAAGTTTATGTCTCATTACTTCTTCTTGGTTTTTAAAATTTTTTTAATCTGGGTAAAGTTTAGAATATTGTTTGTCCTAGGTGTACACCATCTGGTCCATTTGTACATTATGTATGTCTATTAATGTACAGATCCTCTTCCCATGTAAAATATTACAGTGTTCCATCGACCTCCCTTGCTATATGTTCGGTCTTTTTGATACATGTATATAATATGTATTTCTATATGTATAGTAACACTAATCCTCATTTCTCAATTTCCCCCCTCCTTTCCTTTTAGATGAGCATAGTTTGTTTTGTTTTCTAAGCCTGTGAGTGTCTTTCTCTTTGGAAATATGTTCATCTGTGTCAGTTATTAGATAATGCCATAAGTGATGATATAGGCTATAGGTCTTTTGCTTTCCGACCTACTTCATGTTTTGTGATTATCTCCAGGCTCATCTGTGGTGCCTCAAAGAGCAGCGCTTCAGTGTTTTCCATGGCTAATATTCCATTGTGTACATGGACCACTTCTTCTTGGTGCATTCCTCTGTTGATGGACATTTTCCTTGCTTCCAAGTGTTGCCTATGGTAAATATTGCTGGAGGGCAGGATTGCCAGCCTGTGATTTGTGATTTTCATTTTCTCAGGTGATAGACCCAGCAGTGGTTATGATTGATTGACTGGTATGGTAGCTCAACGTTTACCTTTTCAAGGCACCTCAATTGTGCTTTCATTAGTGGCTCTTACCACGTCCCCCTTAGAATCGAGGGTACGCACTTCTCCACAATCACGTCAGCATTTCTTGTTTGCAGCATATTTGTTGATGGCCATTCTGACTGGTGTGAGCTGATAGGTGTTTGTAATTTGGGTTTACATGTCTGTAAAAATTCCTACAATTCATCATTTTTCCACGCCTTTTTCTTTTCTGTTAAAAGAAAAAAGAACAAAAGTGTGAGTATAATATACCTCTTCATATTTTCTTTTTGGAAGGTTGCACTCTAGAATTTTTTGGTCGATTTTCGACCTCAGTATTTTTTGGAGGGCAGGTGTCATTTACAGACCTGCAATTGGTGAATATTTAGTGACCTTTTGCAGTGGGTTTAAAGCTGCTGTTGTGGGAAACGGCCACAAGGATGCAGCATTTCTCCATTCCCAAATCTGGGTACTAGGGCAGCAGAGCCGTTCTGGAAGTCGTTTGCCTAGGTTGTAAATTTGAATGGAATGTGCCAGGAAAACCCCCCATAAGTTTATGTCTCATTACTCCTAGTTCGTTGTTTTAATTTTTTCAATTGGGGTAATGGTTAGAATGTTGCTTGTCCAAGGTGTACACACTCTGGTTCACCTACATATTCTATATACCTATTTATGTAGAGATCCTCTTCCCCTGTAAATTATTACAGAGTGTTCCGTAAACCTTCCTTGCTATATGGTCGGTCTTTTTGATATATGTATATAATATGTATTTGTATACATATGGTAACGCTAATCTTCATTTATCCATTCCCCCCACCTTTCCTTTTAGATAAGCATAGTTTTTTTTTTAATAAGTCTGTGATTGACTTTCTCTGTGGAAATATGTTCATTTGTGTCAGTTATTAGATAACGCCTATAAGTGATATCATAGGATATAGGACTTTTGCTTTCCGACTTACCTCATGTTCTGTGATTATCTCCAAGATCATCTATGGTGCCTCAAAGAGCAGTGTTTCATTGTTTTCCATGGCTAGTATTCATTGTGTACATGGACCACTTCTTCTTTATCCTTTCATCTGTTGATGGACATTTTGGTTGCTTCACTGTCTTGGCTATGGTGAATAAGGCTGCAGTGCAGCTTTTGCAGCCCGGGTCTTCTTCATTCTGGTCTTCTCAGGTGAGAGGCCCATTGGTGCGCCTGCTGGATTGAATGGTACCTCAATTTTTCCTTTTCAACGCAGCTCCTTTCTGTTCTCATTATTAGCGTTTAACCCTTTTGCATCTCACCAGCAGCTAGAGGGTACACAGTTCTCTAAAACCTCTTCAGCATTTATTGTTTGTAGACTTTTTGCCAATGGTCAGTCGACTGGTGTGAGTTGAAAACTTTTTGTAGATTAGATTGCATGAGTCTAATACTTCCTGAGGTGGAGCTTTTATCCATTTTCCTTTCTTTAAAAAGAGAGTGAGTAAAACTTACCTCTTCATACTATCTTCTTGAAAATTTGGCCTGTTTTGAATTTTTTGTATCCATTCCCTACCTCAGCACAATTTTGAGGGCAGGTGTCCTTTACAGCCCTGAGTCCTTGTGAATGGTAAGTGACCATTAGCTGTGGGTTAAAAGCTGCTCTTGCGGGAATCGGCCACAAGGCGGCAGCATTTCTCCTTTACCAAATCTGGTTTCTAGGGCAACAGAGCCTTACTGGAAGTGGTGTTCTAGGTTGTAAATTAGAATGGAATGTGCGAGGAAAAAGCCCTTTAAGTTTATGTCTCATTACTTCTTGTTGGTATTTTGAACTTAATTTTTATTTCTTATCACAGCAAACTTGATTACAATGTTTTGTTTGTTCTAGGTGTGCAAGATGTGGTTCTTTCACACATATGCATATATCTATTCTTCGGATCCTTTTCCCATGTAGGTTATGACACAATGTTGAGTAGTCTTCTCTTGGTATTGCGTAGGTCTTTGGTGATTATATATTTCACATGTGTTTGTATCTCTCTGTTAACCTCAATATGGTAATGTATCCAATCCTCACACCTTTCCATTTGGTGAACCATAAGTTTTTTTAATGAATCTATGATAGTGTTTCTCTGTGGAAATATCTTTGTTTGTATCATTTTTTAGGTAACACCTATATGTGATATGATAGGATATGTGTCTTTCGCTTTCTCACTTACTCCAAGTTGCGTGATTACTTCTAGACTCATCTATGGTGCTGCAAATGGCATTGTTTCATTTTTTCACTAGCTCTTATTCCATCTGTACAGGTAGCAGTACTTCTTTGTCCACCCATCTGTCGGTGGACTTTTTGGTTACTTCCATATCTTGGCTATTGTAATACTATGCAATGTAGATTTGCGTGCCTGTGTCCTTCCAATTCTCTCTTCTTCGTTTATAGGTCTAGGCATAGGTCTGCTAGATCATATGGTAGCTCAATGGTTACCTTTTAAAGGCACCTCTATTCTGTTCTCCTTAGTGGCTCTTTCCAGGTTACGTCCCACTTAAAGTGGAGGGTATGTATTTCTTCCCAGCACCTTCAGCATTTATTCTTTGTAGTTTTTGCTGATGGTTATTCTGAGTGGTGTGAGCTGATACCTCTTTGTGGTTGAATTTGCATGTGTCTCATAATGTGTTGAAATTGAGCTTTAAGACATGTCCTTTTAATTTTTCCAGCTGTGATTAGAGCTTATTTCTTCAAAGTGTTTTCTTAAAGTATGTGTCACCATTTGAAATAGTTTGGCCATTATCTCCCTCAAGACATTTTGAGGGCAGGTTTCATTTACAGCCCTGAAGTACTTGTTCATATGAAGTGACCATTAGCTCAGGCTTTAAACCTGCTTTTGCAGGTAATGGCCAGAGAGCGGCAGCCTTTCTACGTTCCCCATGCTGGTACTAGGGAAACAGACCTACCGGCCAGTGGTGTTCTTCGGTTATAAATTAGAGTGCAATGTGCCCGGATAAACCCACAAATGTTGATGTCTCCTTGCTTTTGTTTGTTTTTAATTTAATTTATATTTATTATTAGAGTAATATTCCATTGTGTACGTGGACCACTTCTTCTTGGTGCATTCCTCGGTTGATGGACATTTTCATTGCTTCCAAGTGCTGGCTATGGTAAATATTGCTGGCGTACAGGTTTGCCAGCCTGTGATTTTTGATTCTCATTTTCTCAGGTGATAGGCCAAGCAGTGGTTGTGATTGATTGACTGGTAGCTCAATGTTTCCCTTTTCAAAGCACCTACGTTGTGTTTTCATTAGTGGCTCTTTACATGCCCCCCCTTACAACCGAGGGTACGCATTTCTCCACACTCCCTTCACCGTTTATTTTTGGCAGCATTTTTCCTAATGGCCATTCTGATTGCTGTGAGCTGATAGGTTTTTGTAATATGGGTATGCATGACATTAAAATTTTTAAATTCATCATATTCCTACGCCTTTTTCTTTTCTCTTAAAAGAAAAAACCGTAAGTATAATAGAGCTCTTGAAATTGACTTCTTCGAAGGTTGCCCTCTTTTGAATTTTTTGGTCGATTTTTGACCCCAGAAATTTTTTGGAGGGCAGGTGTCATTTACAGAACTGCAAGTTGGTGAAAATTTAGTGACCTTTTGCAGTGGGTTCAAAGCTGCTGTTGTGGGAAACGTCCACAAGGAGGTAGCTTTTCTCCATTCCCCAATCTGGGTACTAGGGCAGCAGAGCCCTTCTGGAAGTCATTGTCCTAGGTTATAAATTAGAATGGAATTTGCCAGGAGAAATCCCCATAAGTTTATGTCTCATTACTTCTTCTTGGTTTTTAAAATTTTTTTAATCTGGGTAAAGTTTAGAATATTGTTTGTCCTAGGTGTACACCATCTGGTCCATTTGTACATTATGTATGTCTATTAATGTACAGATCCTCTTCCCATGTAAAATATTACAGTGTTCCATCGACCTCCCTTGCTATATGTTCGGTCTTTTTGATACATGTATATAATATGTATTTCTATATGTATAGTAACACTAATCCTCATTTCTCAATTTCCCCCCTCCTTTCCTTTTAGATGAGCATAGTTTGTTTTGTTTTCTAAGCCTGTGAGTGTCTTTCTCTTTGGAAATATGTTCATCTGTGTCAGTTATTAGATAATGCCATAAGTGATGATATAGGCTATAGGTCTTTTGCTTTCCGACCTACTTCATGTTTTGTGATTATCTCCAGGCTCATCTGTGGTGCCTCAAAGAGCAGCGCTTCAGTGTTTTCCATGGCTAATATTCCATTGTGTACATGGACCACGTCTTCTTGGTGCATTCCTCTGTTGATGGACATTTTCCTTGCTTCCAAGTGTTGCCTATGGTAAATATTGCTGGAGGGCAGGATTGCCAGCCTGTGATTTTTGATTTTCATTTTCTCAGGTGATAGACCCAGCAGTGGTTATGATTGATTGACTGGTATGGTAGCTCAACGTTTACCTTTTCAAGGCACCTCAATTGTGCTCTCATTAGTGGCTCTTACCACGTCCCCCTTAGAATCGAGGGTACGCACTTCTCCACAATCACGTCAGCATTTCTTGTTTGCAGCATATTTGTTGATGGCCATTCTGACTGGTGTGAGCTGATAGGTGTTTGTAATTTGGGTTTACATGTCTGTAAAAATTCCTACAATTCATCATTTTTCCACGCCTTTTTCTTTTCTGTTAAAAGAAAAAAGAACAAAAGTGTGAGTATAATATACCTCTTCATATTTTCTTTTTGGAAGGTTGCACTCTAGAATTTTTTGGTCGATTTTCGACCTCAGTATTTTTTGGAGGGCAGGTGTCATTTACAGACCTGCAATTGGTGAATATTTAGTGACCTTTTGCAGTGGGTTTAAAGCTGCTGTTGTGGGAAACGGCCACAAGGATGCAGCATTTCTCCATTCCCAAATCTGGGTACTAGGGCAGCAGAGCCGTTCTGGAAGTCGTTTGCCTAGGTTGTAAATTTGAATGGAATGTGCCAGGAAAACCCCCCATAAGTTTATGTCTCATTACTCCTAGTTCGTTGTTTTAATTTTTTCAATTGGGGTAATGGTTAGAATGTTGCTTGTCCAAGGTGTACACACTCTGGTTCACCTACATATTCTATATACCTATTTATGTAGAGATCCTCTTCCCCTGTAAATTATTACAGAGTGTTCCGTAAACCTTCCTTGCTATATGGTCGGTCTTTTTGATATATGTATATAATATGTATTTGTATACATATGGTAACGCTAATCTTCATTTATCCATTCCCCCCACCTTTCCTTTTAGATAAGCATAGTTTTTTTTTTAATAAGTCTGTGATTGACTTTCTCTGTGGAAATATGTTCATTTGTGTCAGTTATTAGATAACGCCTATAAGTGATATCATAGGATATAGGACTTTTGCTTTCCGACTTACCTCATGTTCTGTGATTATCTCCAAGATCATCTATGGTGCCTCAAAGAGCAGTGTTTCATTGTTTTCCATGGCTAGTATTCATTGTGTACATGGACCACTTCTTCTTTATCCTTTCATCTGTTGATGGACATTTTGGTTGCTTCACTGTCTTGGCTATGGTGAATAAGGCTGCAGTGCAGCTTTTGCAGCCCGGGTCTTCTTCATTCTGGTCTTCTCAGGTGAGAGGCCCATTGGTGCGCCTGCTGGATTGAATGGTACCTCAATTTTTCCTTTTCAACGCAGCTCCTTTCTGTTCTCATTATTAGCGTTTAACCCTTTTGCATCTCACCAGCAGCTAGAGGGTACACAGTTCTCTAAAACCTCTTCAGCATTTATTGTTTGTAGACTTTTTGCCAATGGTCAGTCGACTGGTGTGAGTTGAAAACTTTTTGTAGATTAGATTGCATGAGTCTAATACTTCCTGAGGTGGAGCTTTTATCCATTTTCCTTTCTTTAAAAAGAGAGTGAGTAAAACTTACCTCTTCATACTATCTTCTTGAAAATTTGGCCTGTTTTGAATTTTTTGTATCCATTCCCTACCTCAGCACAATTTTGAGGGCAGGTGTCCTTTACAGCCCTGAGTCCTTGTGAATGGTAAGTGACCATTAGCTGTGGGTTAAAAGCTGCTCTTGCGGGAATCGGCCACAAGGCGGCAGCATTTCTCCTTTACCAAATCTGGTTTCTAGGGCAACAGAGCCTTACTGGAAGTGGTGTTCTAGGTTGTAAATTAGAATGGAATGTGCGAGGAAAAAGCCCTTTAAGTTTATGTCTCATTACTTCTTGTTGGTATTTTGAACTTAATTTTTATTTCTTATCACAGCAAACTTGATTACAATGTTTTGTTTGTTCTAGGTGTGCAAGATGTGGTTCTTTCACACATATGCATATATCTATTCTTCGGATCCTTTTCCCATGTAGGTTATGACACAATGTTGAGTAGTCTTCTCTTGGTATTGCGTAGGTCTTTGGTGATTATATATTTCACATGTGTTTGTATCTCTCTGTTAACCTCAATATGGTAATGTATCCAATCCTCACACCTTTCCATTTGGTGAACCATAAGTTTTTTTAATGAATCTATGATAGTGTTTCTCTGTGGAAATATCTTTGTTTGTATCATTTTTTAGGTAACACCTATATGTGATATGATAGGATATGTGTCTTTCGCTTTCTCACTTACTCCAAGTTGCGTGATTACTTCTAGACTCATCTATGGTGCTGCAAATGGCATTGTTTCATTTTTTCACTAGCTCTTATTCCATCTGTACAGGTAGCAGTACTTCTTTGTCCACCCATCTGTCGGTGGACTTTTTGGTTACTTCCATATCTTGGCTATTGTAATACTATGCAATGTAGATTTGCGTGCCTGTGTCCTTCCAATTCTCTCTTCTTCGTTTATAGGTCTAGGCATAGGTCTGCTAGATCATATGGTAGCTCAATGGTTACCTTTTAAAGGCACCTCTATTCTGTTCTCCTTAGTGGCTCTTTCCAGGTTACGTCCCACTTAAAGTGGAGGGTATGTATTTCTTCCCAGCACCTTCAGCATTTATTCTTTGTAGTTTTTGCTGATGGTTATTCTGAGTGGTGTGAGCTGATACCTCTTTGTGGTTGAATTTGCATGTGTCTCATAATGTGTTGAAATTGAGCTTTAAGACATGTCCTTTTAATTTTTCCAGCTGTGATTAGAGCTTATTTCTTCAAAGTGTTTTCTTAAAGTATGTGTCACCATTTGAAATAGTTTGGCCATTATCTCCCTCAAGACATTTTGAGGGCAGGTTTCATTTACAGCCCTGAAGTACTTGTTCATATGAAGTGACCATTAGCTCAGGCTTTAAACCTGCTTTTGCAGGTAATGGCCAGAGAGCGGCAGCCTTTCTACGTTCCCCATGCTGGTACTAGGGAAACAGACCTACCGGCCAGTGGTGTTCTTCGGTTATAAATTAGAGTGCAATGTGCCCGGATAAACCCACAAATGTTGATGTCTCCTTGCTTTTGTTTGTTTTTAATTTAATTTATATTTATTATTAGAGTAATATTCCATTGTGTACGTGGACCACTTCTTCTTGGTGCATTCCTCGGTTGATGGACATTTTCATTGCTTCCAAGTGCTGGCTATGGTAAATATTGCTGGCGTACAGGTTTGCCAGCCTGTGATTTTTGATTCTCATTTTCTCAGGTGATAGGCCAAGCAGTGGTTGTGATTGATTGACTGGTAGCTCAATGTTTCCCTTTTCAAAGCACCTACGTTGTGTTTTCATTAGTGGCTCTTTACATGCCCCCCCTTACAACCGAGGGTACGCATTTCTCCACACTCCCTTCACCGTTTATTTTTGGCAGCATTTTTCCTAATGGCCATTCTGATTGCTGTGAGCTGATAGGTTTTTGTAATATGGGTATGCATGACATTAAAATTTTTAAATTCATCATATTCCTACGCCTTTTTCTTTTCTCTTAAAAGAAAAAACCGTAAGTATAATAGAGCTCTTGAAATTGACTTCTTCGAAGGTTGCCCTCTTTTGAATTTTTTGGTCGATTTTTGACCCCAGAAATTTTTTGGAGGGCAGGTGTCATTTACAGAACTGCAAGTTGGTGAAAATTTAGTGACCTTTTGCAGTGGGTTCAAAGCTGCTGTTGTGGGAAACGTCCACAAGGAGGTAGCTTTTCTCCATTCCCCAATCTGGGTACTAGGGCAGCAGAGCCCTTCTGGAAGTCATTGTCCTAGGTTATAAATTAGAATTGAATTTGCCAGGAGAAATCCCCATAAGTTTATGTCTCATTACTTCTTCTTGGTTTTTAAAATTTTTTTAATCTGGGTAAAGTTTAGAATATTGTTTGTCCTAGGTGTACACCATCTGGTCCATTTGTACATTATGTATGTCTATTAATGTACAGATCCTCTTCCCATGTAAAATATTACAGTGTTCCATCGACCTCCCTTGCTATATGTTCGGTCTTTTTGATACATGTATATAATATGTATTTCTATATGTATAGTAACACTAATCCTCATTTCTCAATTTCCCCCCTCCTTTCCTTTTAGATGAGCATAGTTTGTTTTGTTTTCTAAGCCTGTGAGTGTCTTTCTCTTTGGAAATATGTTCATCTGTGTCAGTTATTAGATAATGCCATAAGTGATGATATAGGCTATAGGTCTTTTGCTTTCCGACCTACTTCATGTTTTGTGATTATCTCCAGGCTCATCTGTGGTGCCTCAAAGAGCAGCGCTTCAGTGTTTTCCATGGCTAATATTCCATTGTGTACATGGACCACTTCTTCTTGGTGCATTCCTCTGTTGATGGACATTTTCCTTGCTTCCAAGTGTTGCCTATGGTAAATATTGCTGGAGGGCAGGATTGCCAGCCTGTGATTTTTGATTTTCATTTTCTCAGGTGATAGACCCAGCAGTGGTTATGATTGATTGACTGGTATGGTAGCTCAACGTTTACCTTTTCAAGGCACCTCAATTGTGCTTTCATTAGTGGCTCTTACCACGTCCCCCTTAGAATCGAGGGTACGCACTTCTCCACAATCACGTCAGCATTTCTTGTTTGCAGCATATTTGTTGATGGCCATTCTGACTGGTGTGAGCTGATAGGTGTTTGTAATTTGGGTTTACATGTCTGTAAAAATTCCTACAATTCATCATTTTTCCACGCCTTTTTCTTTTCTGTTAAAAGAAAAAAGAACAAAAGTTGAGTATAATATACCTCTTCATATTTTCTTTTTGGAAGGTTGCACTCTAGAATTTTTTGGTCGATTTTCGACCTCAGTATTTTTTGGAGGGCAGGTGTCATTTACAGACCTGCAATTGGTGAATATTTAGTGACCTTTTGCAGTGGGTTTAAAGCTGCTGTTGTGGGAAACGGCCACAAGGATGCAGCATTTCTCCATTCCCAAATCTGGGTACTAGGGCAGCAGAGCCGTTCTGGAAGTCGTTTGCCTAGGTTGTAAATTTGAATGGAATGTGCCAGGAAAACCCCCCATAAGTTTATGTCTCATTACTCCTAGTTCGTTGTTTTAATTTTTTCAATTGGGGTAATGGTTAGAATGTTGCTTGTCCAAGGTGTACACACTCTGGTTCACCTACATATTCTATATACCTATTTATGTAGAGATCCTCTTCCCCTGTAAATTATTACAGAGTGTTCCGTAAACCTTCCTTGCTATATGGTCGGTCTTTTTGATATATGTATATAATATGTATTTGTATACATATGGTAACGCTAATCTTCATTTATCCATTCCCCCCACCTTTCCTTTTAGATAAGCATAGTTTTTTTTTTAATAAGTCTGTGATTGACTTTCTCTGTGGAAATATGTTCATTTGTGTCAGTTATTAGATAACGCCTATAAGTGATATCATAGGATATAGGACTTCTGCTTTCCGACTTACCTCATGTTCTGTGATTATCTCCAAGATCATCTATGGTGCCTCAAAGAGCAGTGTTTCATTGTTTTCCATGGCTAGTATTCATTGTGTACATGGACCACTTCTTCTTTATCCTTTCATCTGTTGATGGACATTTTGGTTGCTTCACTGTCTTGGCTATGGTGAATAAGGCTGCAGTGCAGCTTTTGCAGCCCGGGTCTTCTTCATTCTGGTCTTCTCAGGTGAGAGGCCCATTGGTGCGCCTGCTGGATTGAATGGTACCTCAATTTTTCCTTTTCAACGCAGCTCCTTTCTGTTCTCATTATTAGCGTTTAACCCTTTTGCATCTCACCAGCAGCTAGAGGGTACACAGTTCTCTAAAACCTCTTCAGCATTTATTGTTTGTAGACTTTTTGCCAATGGTCAGTCGACTGGTGTGAGTTGAAAACTTTTTGTAGATTAGATTGCATGAGTCTAATACTTCCTGAGGTGGAGCTTTTATCCATTTTCCTTTCTTTAAAAAGAGAGTGAGTAAAACTTACCTCTTCATACTATCTTCTTGAAAATTTGGCCTGTTTTGAATTTTTTGTATCCATTCCCTACCTCAGCACAATTTTGAGGGCAGGTGTCCTTTACAGCCCTGAGTCCTTGTGAATGGTAAGTGACCATTAGCTGTGGGTTAAAAGCTGCTCTTGTGGGAATCGGCCACAAGGCGGCAGCATTTCTCCTTTACCAAATCTGGTTTCTAGGGCAACAGAGCCTTACTGGAAGTGGTGTTCTAGGTTGTAAATTAGAATGGAATGTGCGAGGAAAAAGCCCTTTAAGTTTATGTCTCATTACTTCTTGTTGGTATTTTGAACTTAATTTTTATTTCTTATCACAGCAAACTTGATTACAATGTTTTGTTTGTTCTAGGTGTGCAAGATGTGGTTCTTTCACACATATGCATATATCTATTCTTCGGATCCTTTTCCCATGTAGGTTATGACACAATGTTGAGTAGTCTTCTCTTGGTATTGCGTAGGTCTTTGGTGATTATATATTTCACATGTGTTTGTATCTCTCTGTTAACCTCAATATGGTAATGTATCCAATCCTCACACCTTTCCATTTGGTGAACCATAAGTTTTTTTAATGAATCTATGATAGTGTTTCTCTGTGGAAATATCTTTGTTTGTATCATTTTTTAGGTAACACCTATATGTGATATGATAGGATATGTGTCTTTCGCTTTCTCACTTACTCCAAGTTGCGTGATTACTTCTAGACTCATCTATGGTGCTGCAAATGGCATTGTTTCATTTTTTCACTAGCTCTTATTCCATCTGTACAGGTAGCAGTACTTCTTTGTCCACCCATCTGTCGGTGGACTTTTTGGTTACTTCCATATCTTGGCTATTGTAATACTATGCAATGTAGATTTGCGTGCCTGTGTCCTTCCAATTCTCTCTTCTTCGTTTATAGGTCTAGGCATAGGTCTGCTAGATCATATGGTAGCTCAATGGTTACCTTTTAAAGGCACCTCTATTCTGTTCTCCTTAGTGGCTCTTTCCAGGTTACGTCCCACTTAAAGTGGAGGGTATGTATTTCTTCCCAGCACCTTCAGCATTTATTCTTTGTAGTTTTTGCTGATGGTTATTCTGAGTGGTGTGAGCTGATACCTCTTTGTGGTTGAATTTGCATGTGTCTCATAATGTGTTGAAATTGAGCTTTAAGACATGTCCTTTTAATTTTTCCAGCTGTGATTAGAGCTTATTTCTTCAAAGTGTTTTCTTAAAGTATGTGTCACCATTTGAAATAGTTTGGCCATTATCTCCCTCAAGACATTTTGAGGGCAGGTTTCATTTACAGCCCTGAAGTACTTGTTCATATGAAGTGACCATTAGCTCAGGCTTTAAACCTGCTTTTGCAGGTAATGGCCAGAGAGCGGCAGCCTTTCTACGTTCCCCATGCTGGTACTAGGGAAACAGACCTACCGGCCAGTGGTGTTCTTCGGTTATAAATTAGAGTGCAATGTGCCCGGATAAACCCACAAATGTTGATGTCTCCTTGCTTTTGTTTGTTTTTAATTCAATTTATATTTATTATTAGAGTAATATTCCATTGTGTACGTGGACCACTTCTTCTTGGTGCATTCCTCGGTTGATGGACATTTTCATTGCTTCCAAGTGCTGGCTATGGTAAATATTGCTGGCGTACAGGTTTGCCAGCCTGTGATTTTTGATTCTCATTTTCTCAGGTGATAGGCCAAGCAGTGGTTGTGATTGATTGACTGGTAGCTCAATGTTTCCCTTTTCAAAGCACCTACGTTGTGTTTTCATTAGTGGCTCTTTACATGCCCCCCCTTACAACCGAGGGTACGCATTTCTCCACACTCCCTTCACCGTTTATTTTTGGCAGCATTTTTCCTAATGGCCATTCTGATTGCTGTGAGCTGATAGGTTTTTGTAATATGGGTATGCATGACATTAAAATTTTTAAATTCATCATATTCCTACGCCTTTTTCTTTTCTCTTAAAAGAAAAAACCGTAAGTATAATAGAGCTCTTGAAATTGACTTCTTCGAAGGTTGCCCTCTTTTGAATTTTTTGGTCGATTTTTGACCCCAGAAATTTTTTGGAGGGCAGGTGTCATTTACAGAACTGCAAGTTGGTGAAAATTTAGTGACCTTTTGCAGTGGGTTCAAAGCTGCTGTTGTGGGAAACGTCCACAAGGAGGTAGCTTTTCTCCATTCCCCAATCTGGGTACTAGGGCAGCAGAGCCCTTCTGGAAGTCATTGTCCTAGGTTATAAATTAGAATGGAATTTGCCAGGAGAAATCCCCATAAGTTTATGTCTCATTACTTCTTCTTGGTTTTTAAAATTTTTTTAATCTGGGTAAAGTTTAGAATATTGTTTGTCCTAGGTGTACACCATCTGGTCCATTTGTACATTATGTATGTCTATTAATGTACAGATCCTCTTCCCATGTAAAATATTACAGTGTTCCATCGACCTCCCTTGCTATATGTTCGGTCTTTTTGATACATGTATATAATATGTATTTCTATATGTATAGTAACACTAATCCTCATTTCTCAATTTCCCCCCTCCTTTCCTTTTAGATGAGCATAGTTTGTTTTGTTTTCTAAGCCTGTGAGTGTCTTTCTCTTTGGAAATATGTTCATCTGTGTCAGTTATTAGATAATGCCATAAGTGATGATATAGGCTATAGGTCTTTTGCTTTCCGACCTACTTCATGTTTTGTGATTATCTCCAGGCTCATCTGTGGTGCCTCAAAGAGCAGCGCTTCAGTGTTTTCCATGGCTAATATTCCATTGTGTACATGGACCACTTCTTCTTGGTGCATTCCTCTGTTGATGGACATTTTCCTTGCTTCCAAGTGTTGCCTATGGTAAATATTGCTGGAGGGCAGGATTGCCAGCCTGTGATTTTTGATTTTCATTTTCTCAGGTGATAGACCCAGCAGTGGTTATGATTGATTGACTGGTATGGTAGCTCAACGTTTACCTTTTCAAGGCACCTCAATTGTGCTTTCATTAGTGGCTCTTACCACGTCCCCCTTAGAATCGAGGGTACGCACTTCTCCACAATCACGTCAGCATTTCTTGTTTGCAGCATATTTGTTGATGGCCATTCTGACTGGTGTGAGCTGATAGGTGTTTGTAATTTGGGTTTACATGTCTGTAAAAATTCCTACAATTCATCATTTTTCCACGCCTTTTTCTTTTCTGTTAAAAGAAAAAAGAACAAAAGTGTGAGTATAATATACCTCTTCATATTTTCTTTTTGGAAGGTTGCACTCTAGAATTTTTTGGTCGATTTTCGACCTCAGTATTTTTTGGAGGGCAGGTGTCATTTACAGACCTGCAATTGGTGAATATTTAGTGACCTTTTGCAGTGGGTTTAAAGCTGCTGTTGTGGGAAACGGCCACAAGGATGCAGCATTTCTCCATTCCCAAATCTGGGTACTAGGGCAGCAGAGCCGTTCTGGAAGTCGTTTGCCTAGGTTGTAAATTTGAATGGAATGTGCCAGGAAAACCCCCCATAAGTTTATGTCTCATTACTCCTAGTTCGTTGTTTTAATTTTTTCAATTGGGGTAATGGTTAGAATGTTGCTTGTCCAAGGTGTACACACTCTGGTTCACCTACATATTCTATATACCTATTTATGTAGAGATCCTCTTCCCCTGTAAATTATTACAGAGTGTTCCGTAAACCTTCCTTGCTATATGGTCGGTCTTTTTGATATATGTATATAATATGTATTTGTATACATATGGTAACGCTAATCTTCATTTATCCATTCCCCCCACCTTTCCTTTTAGATAAGCATAGTTTTTTTTTTAATAAGTCTGTGATTGACTTTCTCTGTGGAAATATGTTCATTTGTGTCAGTTATTAGATAACGCCTATAAGTGATATCATAGGATATAGGACTTCTGCTTTCCGACTTACCTCATGTTCTGTGATTATCTCCAAGATCATCTATGGTGCCTCAAAGAGCAGTGTTTCATTGTTTTCCATGGCTAGTATTCATTGTGTACATGGACCACTTCTTCTTTATCCTTTCATCTGTTGATGGACATTTTGGTTGCTTCACTGTCTTGGCTATGGTGAATAAGGCTGCAGTGCAGCTTTTGCAGCCCGGGTCTTCTTCATTCTGGTCTTCTCAGGTGAGAGGCCCATTGGTGCGCCTGCTGGATTGAATGGTACCTCAATTTTTCCTTTTCAACGCAGCTCCTTTCTGTTCTCATTATTAGCGTTTAACCCTTTTGCATCTCACCAGCAGCTAGAGGGTACACAGTTCTCTAAAACCTCTTCAGCATTTATTGTTTGTAGACTTTTTGCCAATGGTCAGTCGACTGGTGTGAGTTGAAAACTTTTTGTAGATTAGATTGCATGAGTCTAATACTTCCTGAGGTGGAGCTTTTATCCATTTTCCTTTCTTTAAAAAGAGAGTGAGTAAAACTTACCTCTTCATACTATCTTCTTGAAAATTTGGCCTGTTTTGAATTTTTTGTATCCATTCCCTACCTCAGCACAATTTTGAGGGCAGGTGTCCTTTACAGCCCTGAGTCCTTGTGAATGGTAAGTGACCATTAGCTGTGGGTTAAAAGCTGCTCTTGCGGGAATCGGCCACAAGGCGGCAGCATTTCTCCTTTACCAAATCTGGTTTCTAGGGCAACAGAGCCTTACTGGAAGTGGTGTTCTAGGTTGTAAATTAGAATGGAATGTGCGAGGAAAAAGCCCTTTAAGTTTATGTCTCATTACTTCTTGTTGGTATTTTGAACTTAATTTTTATTTCTTATCACAGCAAACTTGATTACAATGTTTTGTTTGTTCTAGGTGTGCAAGATGTGGTTCTTTCACACATATGCATATATCTATTCTTCGGATCCTTTTCCCATGTAGGTTATGACACAATGTTGAGTAGTCTTCTCTTGGTATTGCGTAGGTCTTTGGTGATTATATATTTCACATGTGTTTGTATCTCTCTGTTAACCTCAATATGGTAATGTATCCAATCCTCACACCTTTCCATTTGGTGAACCATAAGTTTTTTTAATGAATCTATGATAGTGTTTCTCTGTGGAAATATCTTTGTTTGTATCATTTTTTAGGTAACACCTATATGTGATATGATAGGATATGTGTCTTTCGCTTTCTCACTTACTCCAAGTTGCGTGATTACTTCTAGACTCATCTATGGTGCTGCAAATGGCATTGTTTCATTTTTTCACTAGCTCTTATTCCATCTGTACAGGTAGCAGTACTTCTTTGTCCACCCATCTGTCGGTGGACTTTTTGGTTACTTCCATATCTTGGCTATTGTAATACTATGCAATGTAGATTTGCGTGCCTGTGTCCTTCCAATTCTCTCTTCTTCGTTTATAGGTCTAGGCATAGGTCTGCTAGATCATATGGTAGCTCAATGGTTACCTTTTAAAGGCACCTCTATTCTGTTCTCCTTAGTGGCTCTTTCCAGGTTACGTCCCACTTAAAGTGGAGGGTATGTATTTCTTCCCAGCACCTTCAGCATTTATTCTTTGTAGTTTTTGCTGATGGTTATTCTGAGTGGTGTGAGCTGATACCTCTTTGTGGTTGAATTTGCATGTGTCTCATAATGTGTTGAAATTGAGCTTTAAGACATGTCCTTTTAATTTTTCCAGCTGTGATTAGAGCTTATTTCTTCAAAGTGTTTTCTTAAAGTATGTGTCACCATTTGAAATAGTTTGGCCATTATCTCCCTCAAGACATTTTGAGGGCAGGTTTCATTTACAGCCCTGAAGTACTTGTTCATATGAAGTGACCATTAGCTCAGGCTTTAAACCTGCTTTTGCAGGTAATGGCCAGAGAGCGGCAGCCTTTCTACGTTCCCCATGCTGGTACTAGGGAAACAGACCTACCGGCCAGTGGTGTTCTTCGGTTATAAATTAGAGTGCAATGTGCCCGGATAAACCCACAAATGTTGATGTCTCCTTGCTTTTGTTTGTTTTTAATTTAATTTATATTTATTATTAGAGTAATATTCCATTGTGTACGTGGACCACTTCTTCTTGGTGCATTCCTCGGTTGATGGACATTTTCATTGCTTCCAAGTGCTGGCTATGGTAAATATTGCTGGCGTACAGGTTTGCCAGCCTGTGATTTTTGATTCTCATTTTCTCAGGTGATAGGCCAAGCAGTGGTTGTGATTGATTGACTGGTAGCTCAATGTTTCCCTTTTCAAAGCACCTACGTTGTGTTTTCATTAGTGGCTCTTTACATGCCCCCCCTTACAACCGAGGGTACGCATTTCTCCACACTCCCTTCACCGTTTATTTTTGGCAGCATTTTTCCTAATGGCCATTCTGATTGCTGTGAGCTGATAGGTTTTTGTAATATGGGTATGCATGACATTAAAATTTTTAAATTCATCATATTCCTACGCCTTTTTCTTTTCTCTTAAAAGAAAAAACCGTAAGTATAATAGAGCTCTTGAAATTGACTTCTTCGAAGGTTGCCCTCTTTTGAATTTTTTGGTCGATTTTTGACCCCAGAAATTTTTTGGAGGGCAGGTGTCATTTACAGAACTGCAAGTTGGTGAAAATTTAGTGACCTTTTGCAGTGGGTTCAAAGCTGCTGTTGTGGGAAACGTCCACAAGGAGGTAGCTTTTCTCCATTCCCCAATCTGGGTACTAGGGCAGCAGAGCCCTTCTGGAAGTCATTGTCCTAGGTTATAAATTAGAATTGAATTTGCCAGGAGAAATCCCCATAAGTTTATGTCTCATTACTTCTTCTTGGTTTTTAAAATTTTTTTAATCTGGGTAAAGTTTAGAATATTGTTTGTCCTAGGTGTACACCATCTGGTCCATTTGTACATTATGTATGTCTATTAATGTACAGATCCTCTTCCCATGTAAAATATTACAGTGTTCCATCGACCTCCCTTGCTATATGTTCGGTCTTTTTGATACATGTATATAATATGTATTTCTATATGTATAGTAACACTAATCCTCATTTCTCAATTTCCCCCCTCCTTTCCTTTTAGATGAGCATAGTTTGTTTTGTTTTCTAAGCCTGTGAGTGTCTTTCTCTTTGGAAATATGTTCATCTGTGTCAGTTATTAGATAATGCCATAAGTGATGATATAGGCTATAGGTCTTTTGCTTTCCGACCTACTTCATGTTTTGTGATTATCTCCAGGCTCATCTGTGGTGCCTCAAAGAGCAGCGCTTCAGTGTTTTCCATGGCTAATATTCCATTGTGTACATGGACCACTTCTTCTTGGTGCATTCCTCTGTTGATGGACATTTTCCTTGCTTCCAAGTGTTGCCTATGGTAAATATTGCTGGAGGGCAGGATTGCCAGCCTGTGATTTTTGATTTTCATTTTCTCAGGTGATAGACCCAGCAGTGGTTATGATTGATTGACTGGTATGGTAGCTCAACGTTTACCTTTTCAAGGCACCTCAATTGTGCTTTCATTAGTGGCTCTTACCACGTCCCCCTTAGAATCGAGGGTACGCACTTCTCCACAATCACGTCAGCATTTCTTGTTTGCAGCATATTTGTTGATGGCCATTCTGACTGGTGTGAGCTGATAGGTGTTTGTAATTTGGGTTTACATGTCTGTAAAAATTCCTACAATTCATCATTTTTCCACGCCTTTTTCTTTTCTGTTAAAAGAAAAAAGAACAAAAGTGTGAGTATAATATACCTCTTCAAATTTTCTTTTTGGAAGGTTGCACTCTAGAATTTTTTGGTCGATTTTCGACCTCAGTATTTTTTGGAGGGCAGGTGTCATTTACAGACCTGCAATTGGTGAATATTTAGTGACCTTTTGCAGTGGGGTTAAAGCTGCTGTGGTGGGAAACGGCCACAAGGATGCAGCATTTCTCCATTCCCAAATCTGGGTACTAGGGCAGCAGAGCCGTTCTGGAAGTCGTTTGCCTAGGTTGTAAATTTGAATGGAATGTGCCAGGAAAACCCCCCATAAGTTTATGTCTCATTACTCCTAGTTCGTTGTTTTAATTTTTTCAATTCGGGTAATGGTTAGAATGTTGCTTGTCCAAGGTGTACACACTCTGGTTCATCTACATATTCTATAGACCTATTTATGTAGAGATCCTCTTCCCCTGTAAATTATTACAGAGTGTTCCGTAAACCTTCCTTGCTATATGGTCGGTCTTTTTGATATATGTATATAATATGTATTTGTATACATATGGTAACGCTAATCTTCATTTATCCATTCCCCCCACCTTTCCTTTTAGATAAGCATAGTTTTTTTTTAATAAGTCTGTGATTGACTTTCTCTGTGGAAATATGTTCATTTGTGTCAGTTATTAGATAACGCCTATAAGTGATATCATAGGATATAGGACTTCTGCTTTCCGACTTACCTCATGTTCTGTGATTATCTCCAAGATCATCTATGGTGCCTCAAAGAGCAGTGTTTCATTGTTTTCCATGGCTAGTATTCATTGTGTACATGGACCACTTCTTCTTTATCCTTTCATCTGTTGATGGACATTTTGGTTGCTTCACTGTCTTGTCTATGGTGAATAAGGCTGCAGTGCAGCTTTTGCAGCCCGGGTCTTCTTCATTCTGGTCTTCTCAGGTGAGAGGCCCATTGGTGCGCCTGCTGGATTGAATGGTACCTCAATTTTTCCTTTTCAACGCAGCTCCTTTCTGTTCTCATTATTAGCGTTTAACCCTTTTGCATCTCACCAGCAGCTAGAGGGTACACAGTTCTCTAAAACCTCTTCAGCATTTATTGTTTGTAGACTTTTTGCCAATGGTCAGTCGACTGGTGTGAGTTGAAAACTTTTTGTAGATTAGATTGCATGAGTCTAATACTTCCTGAGGTGGAGCTTTTATCCATTTTCCTTTCTTTAAAAAGAGAGTGAGTAAAACTTACCTCTTCATACTATCTTCTTGAAAATTTGGCCTGTTTTGAATTTTTTGTATCCATTCCCTACCTCAGCACAATTTTGAGGGCAGGTGTCCTTTACAGCCCTGAGTCCTTGTGAATGGTAAGTGACCATTAGCTGTGGGTTAAAAGCTGCTCTTGCGGGAATCGGCCACAAGGCGGCAGCATTTCTCCTTTACCAAATCTGGTTTCTAGGGCAACAGAGCCTTACTGGAAGTGGTGTTCTAGGTTGTAAATTAGAATGGAATGTGCGAGGAAAAAGCCCTTTAAGTTTATGTCTCATTACTTCTTGTTGGTATTTTGAACTTAATTTTTATTTCTTATCACAGCAAACTTGATTACAATGTTTTGTTTGTTCTAGGTGTGCAAGATGTGGTTCTTTCACACATATGCATATATCTATTCTTCGGATCCTTTTCCCATGTAGGTTATGACACAATGTTGAGTAGTCTTCTCTTGGTATTGCGTAGGTCTTTGGTGATTATATATTTCACATGTGTTTGTATCTCTCTGTTAACCTCAATATGGTAATGTATCCAATCCTCACACCTTTCCATTTGGTGAACCATAAGTTTTTTTAATGAATCTATGATAGTGTTTCTCTGTGGAAATATCTTTTGTTTGTATCATTTTTTAGGGAACACCTATATGTGATATGATAGGATATGTGTCTTTCGCTTTCTCACTTACTCCAAGTTGCGTGATTACTTCTAGACTCATCTATGGTGCTGCAAATGGCATTGTTTCATTTTTTCACTAGCTCTTATTCCATCTGTACAGGTAGCAGTACTTCTTTGTCCACCCATCTGTCGGTGGACTTTTTGGTTACTTCCATATCTTGGCTATTGTAATACTATGCAATGTAGATTTGCGTGCCTGTGTCCTTCCAATTCTCTCTTCTTCGTTTATAGGTCTAGGCATAGGTCTGCTAGATCATATGGTAGCTCAATGGTTACCTTTTAAAGGCACCTCTATTCTGTTCTCCTTAGTGGCTCTTTCCAGGTTACGTCCCACTTAAAGTGGAGGGTATGTATTTCTTCCCAGCACCTTCAGCATTTATTCTTTGTAGTTTTTGCTGATGGTTATTCTGAGTGGTGTGAGCTGATACCTATTTGTGGTTGAATTTGCATGTGTCTCATAATGTGTTGAAATTGAGCTTTAAGACATGTCCTTTTAATTTTTCCAGCTGTGATTAGAGCTTATTTCTTCAAAGTGTTTTCTTAAAGTATGTGTCACCATTTGAAATAGTTTGGCCATTATCTCCCTCAAGACATTTTGAGGGCAGGTTTCATTTACAGCCCTGAAGTACTTGTTCATATGAAGTGACCATTAGCTCAGGCTTTAAACCTGCTTTTGCAGGTAATGGCCAGAGAGCGGCAGCCTTTCTACGTTCCCCATGCTGGTACTAGGGAAACAGACCTACCGGCCAGTGGTGTTCTTCGGTTATAAATTAGAGTGCAATGTGCCCGGATAAACCCACAAATGTTGATGTCTCCTTGCTTTTGTTTGTTTTTAATTCAATTTATATTTATTATTAGAGTAATATTCCATTGTGTACGTGGACCACTTCTTCTTGGTGCATTCCTCGGTTGATGGACATTTTCATTGCTTCCAAGTGCTGGCTATGGTAAATATTGCTGGCGTACAGGTTTGCCAGCCTGTGATTTTTGATTCTCATTTTCTCAGGTGATAGGCCAAGCAGTGGTTGTGATTGATTGACTGGTAGCTCAATGTTTCCCTTTTCAAAGCACCTACGTTGTGTTTTCATTAGTGGCTCTTTACATGCCCCCCCTTACAACCGAGGGTACGCATTTCTCCACACTCCCTTCACCGTTTATTTTTGGCAGCATTTTTCCTAATGGCCATTCTGATTGCTGTGAGCTGATAGGTTTTTGTAATATGGGTATGCATGACATTAAAATTTTTAAATTCATCATATTCCTACGCCTTTTTCTTTTCTCTTAAAAGAAAAAACCGTAAGTATAATAGAGCTCTTGAAATTGACTTCTTCGAAGGTTGCCCTCTTTTGAATTTTTTGGTCGATTTTTGACCCCAGAAATTTTTTGGAGGGCAGGTGTCATTTACAGAACTGCAAGTTGGTGAAAATTTAGTGACCTTTTGCAGTGGGTTCAAAGCTGCTGTTGTGGGAAACGTCCACAAGGAGGTAGCTTTTCTCCATTCCCCAATCTGGGTACTAGGGCAGCAGAGCCCTTCTGGAAGTCATTGTCCTAGGTTATAAATTAGAATTGAATTTGCCAGGAGAAATCCCCATAAGTTTATGTCTCATTACTTCTTCTTGGTTTTTAAAATTTTTTTAATCTGGGTAAAGTTTAGAATATTGTTTGTCCTAGGTGTACACCATCTGGTCCATTTGTACATTATGTATGTCTATTAATGTACAGATCCTCTTCCCATGTAAAATATTACAGTGTTCCATCGACCTCCCTTGCTATATGTTCGGTCTTTTTGATACATGTATATAATATGTATTTCTATATGTATAGTAACACTAATCCTCATTTCTCAATTTCCCCCCTCCTTTCCTTTTAGATGAGCATAGTTTGTTTTGTTTTCTAAGCCTGTGAGTGTCTTTCTCTTTGGAAATATGTTCATCTGTGTCAGTTATTAGATAATGCCATAAGTGATGATATAGGCTATAGGTCTTTTGCTTTCCGACCTACTTCATGTTTTGTGATTATCTCCAGGCTCATCTGTGGTGCCTCAAAGAGCAGCGCTTCAGTGTTTTCCATGGCTAATATTCCATTGTGTACATGGACCACTTCTTCTTGGTGCATTCCTCTGTTGATGGACATTTTCCTTGCTTCCAAGTGTTGCCTATGGTAAATATTGCTGGAGGGCAGGATTGCCAGCCTGTGATTTTTGATTTTCATTTTCTCAGGTGATAGACCCAGCAGTGGTTATGATTGATTGACTGGTATGGTAGCTCAACGTTTACCTTTTCAAGGCACCTCAATTGTGCTGTCATTAGTGGCTCTTACCACGTCCCCCTTAGAATCGAGGGTACGCACTTCTCCACAATCACGTCAGCATTTCTTGTTTGCAGCATATTTGTTGATGGCCATTCTGACTGGTGTGAGCTGATAGGTGTTTGTAATTTGGGTTTACATGTCTGTAAAAATTCCTACAATTCATCATTTTTCCACGCCTTTTTCTTTTCTGTTAAAAGAAAAAAGAACAAAAGTGTGAGTATAATATACCTCTTCAAATTTTCTTTTTGGAAGGTTGCACTCTAGAATTTTTTGGTCGATTTTCGACCTCAGTATTTTTTGGAGGGCAGGTGTCATTTACAGACCTGCAATTGGTGAATATTTAGTGACCTTTTGCAGTGGGTTTAAAGCTGCTGTTGTGGGAAACGGCCACAAGGATGCAGCATTTCTCCATTCCCAAATCTGGGTACTAGGGCAGCAGAGCCGTTCTGGAAGTCGTTTGCCTAGGTTGTAAATTTGAATGGAATGTGCCAGGAAAACCCCCCATAAGTTTATGTCTCATTACTCCTAGTTCGTTGTTTTAATTTTTTCAATTCGGGTAATGGTTAGAATGTTGCTTGTCCAAGGTGTACACACTCTGGTTCATCTACATATTCTATATACCTATTTATGTAGAGATCCTCTTCCCCTGTAAATTATTACAGAGTGTTCCGTAAACCTTCCTTGCTATATGGTCGGTCTTTTTGATATATGTATATAATATGTATTTGTATACATATGGTAACGCTAATCTTCATTTATCCATTCCCCCCACCTTTCCTTTTAGATAAGCATAGTTTTTTTTTAATAAGTCTGTGATTGACTTTCTCTGTGGAAATATGTTCATTTGTGTCAGTTATTAGATAACGCCTATAAGTGATATCATAGGATATAGGACTTCTGCTTTCCGACTTACCTCATGTTCTGTGATTATCTCCAAGATCATCTATGGTGCCTCAAAGAGCAGTGTTTCATTGTTTTCCATGGCTAGTATTCATTGTGTACATGGACCACTTCTTCTTTATCCTTTCATCTGTTGATGGACATTTTGGTTGCTTCACTGTCTTGGCTATGGTGAATAAGGCTGCAGTGCAGTTTTTGCAGCCCGGGTCTTCTTCATTCTGGTCTTCTCAGGTGAGAGGCCCATTGGTGCGTCTGCTGGATTGAATGGTACCTCAATTTTTCCTTTTCAACGCAGCTCCTTTCTGTTCTCATTATTAGCGTTTAACCCTTTTGCATCTCACCAGCAGCTAGAGGGTACACAGTTCTCTAAAACCTCTTCAGCATTTATTGTTTGTAGACTTTTTGCCAATGGTCAGTCGACTGGTGTGAGTTGAAAACTTTTTGTAGATTAGATTGCATGAGTCTAATACTTCCTGAGGTGGAGCTTTTATCCATTTTCCTTTCTTTAAAAAGAGAGTGAGTAAAACTTACCTCTTCATACTATCTTCTTGAAAATTTGGCCTGTTTTGAATTTTTTGTATCCATTCCCTACCTCAGCACAATTTTGAGGGCAGGTGTCCTTTACAGCCCTGAGTCCTTGTGAATGGTAAGTGACCATTAGCTGTGGGTTAAAAGCTGCTCTTGCGGGAATCGGCCACAAGGCGGCAGCATTTCTCCTTTACCAAATCTGGTTTCTAGGGCAACAGAGCCTTACTGGAAGTGGTGTTCTAGGTTGTAAATTAGAATGGAATGTGCGAGGAAAAAGCCCTTTAAGTTTATGTCTCATTACTTCTTGTTGGTATTTTGAACTTAATTTTTATTTCTTATCACAGCAAACTTGATTACAATGTTTTGTTTGTTCTAGGTGTGCAAGATGTGGTTCTTTCACACATATGCATATATCTATTCTTCGGATCCTTTTCCCATGTAGGTTATGACACAATGTTGAGTAGTCTTCTCTTGGTATTGCGTAGGTCTTTGGTGATTATATATTTCACATGTGTTTGTATCTCTCTGTTAACCTCAATATGGTAATGTATCCAATCCTCACACCTTTCCATTTGGTGAACCATAAGTTTTTTTAATGAATCTATGATAGTGTTTCTCTGTGGAAATATCTTTGTTTGTATCATTTTTTAGGTAACACCTATATGTGATATGATAGGATATGTGTCTTTCGCTTTCTCACTTACTCCAAGTTGCGTGATTACTTCTAGACTCATCTATGGTGCTGCAAATGGCATTGTTTCATTTTTTCACTAGCTCTTATTCCATCTGTACAGGTAGCAGTACTTCTTTGTCCACCCATCTGTCGGTGGACTTTTTGGTTACTTCCATATCTTGGCTATTGTAATACTATGCAATGTAGATTTGCGTGCCTGTGTCCTTCCAATTCTCTCTTCTTCGTTTATAGGTCTAGGCATAGGTCTGCTAGATCATATGGTAGCTCAATGGTTACCTTTTAAAGGCACCTCTATTCTGTTCTCCTTAGTGGCTCTTTCCAGGTTACGTCCCACTTAAAGTGGAGGGTATGTATTTCTTCCCAGCACCTTCAGCATTTATTCTTTGTAGTTTTTGCTGATGGTTATTCTGAGTGGTGTGAGCTGATACCTCTTTGTGGTTGAATTTGCATGTGTCTCATAATGTGTTGAAATTGAGCTTTAAGACATGTCCTTTTAATTTTTCCAGCTGTGATTAGAGCTTATTTCTTCAAAGTGTTTTCTTAAAGTATGTGTCACCATTTGAAATAGTTTGGCCATTATCTCCCTCAAGACATTTTGAGGGCAGGTTTCATTTACAGCCCTGAAGTACTTGTTCATATGAAGTGACCATTAGCTCAGGCTTTAAACCTGCTTTTGCAGGTAATGGCCAGAGAGCGGCAGCCTTTCTACGTTCCCCATGCTGGTACTAGGGAAACAGACCTACCGGCCAGTGGTGTTCTTCGGTTATAAATTAGAGTGCAATGTGCCCGGATAAACCCACAAATGTTGATGTCTCCTTGCTTTTGTTTGTTTTTAATTCAATTTATATTTATTATTAGAGTAATATTCCATTGTGTACGTGGACCACTTCTTCTTGGTGCATTCCTCGGTTGATGGACATTTTCATTGCTTCCAAGTGCTGGCTATGGTAAATATTGCTGGCGTACAGGTTTGCCAGCCTGTGATTTTTGATTCTCATTTTCTCAGGTGATAGGCCAAGCAGTGGTTGTGATTGATTGACTGGTAGCTCAATGTTTCCCTTTTCAAAGCACCTACGTTGTGTTTTCATTAGTGGCTCTTTACATGCCCCCCCTTACAACCGAGGGTACGCATTTCTCCACACTCCCTTCACCGTTTATTTTTGGCAGCATTTTTCCTAATGGCCATTCTGATTGCTGTGAGCTGATAGGTTTTTGTAATATGGGTATGCATGACATTAAAATTTTTAAATTCATCATATTCCTATGCCTTTTTCTTTTCTCTTTAAAAGAAAAAACCGTAAGTATAATAGAGCTCTTGAAATTGACTTCTTCGAAGGTTGCCCTCTTTTGAATTTTTTGGTCGATTTTTGACCCCAGAAATTTTTTGGAGGGCAGGTGTCATTTACAGAACTGCAAGTTGGTGAAAATTTAGTGACCTTTTGCAGTGGGTTCAAAGCTGCTGTTGTGGGAAACGTCCACAAGGAGGTAGCTTTTCTCCATTCCCCAATCTGGGTACTAGGGCAGCAGAGCCCTTCTGGAAGTCATTGTCCTAGGTTATAAATTAGAATGGAATTTGCCAGGAGAAATCCCCATAAGTTTATGTCTCATTACTTCTTCTTGGTTTTTAAAATTTTTTTAATCTGGGTAAAGTTTAGAATATTGTTTGTCCTAGGTGTACACCATCTGGTCCATTTGTACATTATGTATGTCTATTAATGTACAGATCCTCTTCCCATGTAAAATATTACAGTGTTCCATCGACCTCCCTTGCTATATGTTCGGTCTTTTTGATACATGTATATAATATGTATTTCTATATGTATAGTAACACTAATCCTCATTTCTCAATTTCCCCCCTCCTTTCCTTTTAGATGAGCATAGTTTGTTTTGTTTTCTAAGCCTGTGAGTGTCTTTCTCTTTGGAAATATGTTCATCTGTGTCAGTTATTAGATAATGCCATAAGTGATGATATAGGCTATAGGTCTTTTGCTTTCCGACCTACTTCATGTTTTGTGATTATCTCCAGGCTCATCTGTGGTGCCTCAAAGAGCAGCGCTTCAGTGTTTTCCATGGCTAATATTCCATTGTGTACATGGACCACTTCTTCTTGGTGCATTCCTCTGTTGATGGACATTTTCCTTGCTTCCAAGTGTTGCCTATGGTAAATATTGCTGGAGGGCAGGATTGCCAGCCTGTGATTTTTGATTTTCATTTTCTCAGGTGATAGACCCAGCAGTGGTTATGATTGATTGACTGGTATGGTAGCTCAACGTTTACCTTTTCAAGGCACCTCAATTGTGCTTTCATTAGTGGCTCTTACCACGTCCCCCTTAGAATCGAGGGTACGCACTTCTCCACAATCACGTCAGCATTTCTTGTTTGCAGCATATTTGTTGATGGCCATTCTGACTGGTGTGAGCTGATAGGTGTTTGTAATTTGGGTTTACATGTCTGTAAAAATTCCTACAATTCATCATTTTTCCACGCCTTTTTCTTTTCTGTTAAAAGAAAAAAGAACAAAAGTGTGAGTATAATATACCTCTTCAAATTTTCTTTTTGGAAGGTTGCACTCTAGAATTTTTTGGTCGATTTTCGACCTCAGTATTTTTTGGAGGGCAGGTGTCATTTACAGACCTGCAATTGGTGAATATTTAGTGACCTTTTGCAGTGGGGTTAAAGCTGCTGTGGTGGGAAACGGCCACAAGGATGCAGCATTTCTCCATTCCCAAATCTGGGTACTAGGGCAGCAGAGCCGTTCTGGAAGTCGTTTGCCTAGGTTGTAAATTTGAATGGAATGTGCCAGGAAAACCCCCCATAAGTTTATGTCTCATTACTCCTAGTTCGTTGTTTTAATTTTTTCAATTCGGGTAATGGTTAGAATGTTGCTTGTCCAAGGTGTACACACTCTGGTTCATCTACATATTCTATATACCTATTTATGTAGAGATCCTCTTCCCCTGTAAATTATTACAGAGTGTTCCGTAAACCTTCCTTGCTATATGGTCGGTCTTTTTGATATATGTATATAATATGTATTTGTATACATATGGTAACGCTAATCTTCATTTATCCATTCCCCCCACCTTTCCTTTTAGATAAGCATAGTTTTTTTTTAATAAGTCTGTGATTGACTTTCTCTGTGGAAATATGTTCATTTGTGTCAGTTATTAGATAACGCCTATAAGTGATATCATAGGATATAGGACTTCTGCTTTCCGACTTACCTCATGTTCTGTGATTATCTCCAAGATCATCTATGGTGCCTCAAAGAGCAGTGTTTCATTGTTTTCCATGGCTAGTATTCATTGTGTACATGGACCACTTCTTCTTTATCCTTTCATCTGTTGATGGACATTTTGGTTGCTTCACTGTCTTGTCTATGGTGAATAAGGCTGCAGTGCAGCTTTTGCAGCCCGGGTCTTCTTCATTCTGGTCTTCTCAGGTGAGAGGCCCATTGGTGCGCCTGCTGGATTGAATGGTACCTCAATTTTTCCTTTTCAACGCAGCTCCTTTCTGTTCTCATTATTAGCGTTTAACCCTTTTGCATCTCACCAGCAGCTAGAGGGTACACAGTTCTCTAAAACCTCTTCAGCATTTATTGTTTGTAGACTTTTTGCCAATGGTCAGTCGACTGGTGTGAGTTGAAAACTTTTTGTAGATTAGATTGCATGAGTCTAATACTTCCTGAGGTGGAGCTTTTATCCATTTTCCTTTCTTTAAAAAGAGAGTGAGTAAAACTTACCTCTTCATACTATCTTCTTGAAAATTTGGCCTGTTTTGAATTTTTTGTATCCATTCCCTACCTCAGCACAATTTTGAGGGCAGGTGTCCTTTACAGCCCTGAGTCCTTGTGAATGGTAAGTGACCATTAGCTGTGGGTTAAAAGCTGCTCTTGCGGGAATCGGCCACAAGGCGGCAGCATTTCTCCTTTACCAAATCTGGTTTCTAGGGCAACAGAGCCTTACTGGAAGTGGTGTTCTAGGTTGTAAATTAGAATGGAATGTGCGAGGAAAAAGCCCTTTAAGTTTATGTCTCATTACTTCTTGTTGGTATTTTGAACTTAATTTTTATTTCTTATCACAGCAAACTTGATTACAATGTTTTGTTTGTTCTAGGTGTGCAAGATGTGGTTCTTTCACACATATGCATATATCTATTCTTCGGATCCTTTTCCCATGTAGGTTATGACACAATGTTGAGTAGTCTTCTCTTGGTATTGCGTAGGTCTTTGGTGATTATATATTTCACATGTGTTTGTATCTCTCTGTTAACCTCAATATGGTAATGTATCCAATCCTCACACCTTTCCATTTGGTGAACCATAAGTTTTTTTAATGAATCTATGATAGTGTTTCTCTGTGGAAATATCTTTTGTTTGTATCATTTTTTAGGGAACACCTATATGTGATATGATAGGATATGTGTCTTTCGCTTTCTCACTTACTCCAAGTTGCGTGATTACTTCTAGACTCATCTATGGTGCTGCAAATGGCATTGTTTCATTTTTTCACTAGCTCTTATTCCATCTGTACAGGTAGCAGTACTTCTTTGTCCACCCATCTGTCGGTGGACTTTTTGGTTACTTCCATATCTTGGCTATTGTAATACTATGCAATGTAGATTTGCGTGCCTGTGTCCTTCCAATTCTCTCTTCTTCGTTTATAGGTCTAGGCATAGGTCTGCTAGATCATATGGTAGCTCAATGGTTACCTTTTAAAGGCACCTCTATTCTGTTCTCCTTAGTGGCTCTTTCCAGGTTACGTCCCACTTAAAGTGGAGGGTATGTATTTCTTCCCAGCACCTTCAGCATTTATTCTTTGTAGTTTTTGCTGATGGTTATTCTGAGTGGTGTGAGCTGATACCTCTTTGTGGTTGAATTTGCATGTGTCTCATAATGTGTTGAAATTGAGCTTTAAGACATGTCCTTTTAATTTTTCCAGCTGTGATTAGAGCTTATTTCTTCAAAGTGTTTTCTTAAAGTATGTGTCACCATTTGAAATAGTTTGGCCATTATCTCCCTCAAGACATTTTGAGGGCAGGTTTCATTTACAGCCCTGAAGTACTTGTTCATATGAAGTGACCATTAGCTCAGGCTTTAAACCTGCTTTTGCAGGTAATGGCCAGAGAGCGGCAGCCTTTCTACGTTCCCCATGCTGGTACTAGGGAAACAGACCTACCGGCCAGTGGTGTTCTTCGGTTATAAATTAGAGTGCAATGTGCCCGGATAAACCCACAAATGTTGATGTCTCCTTGCTTTTGTTTGTTTTTAATTCAATTTATATTTATTATTAGAGTAATATTCCATTGTGTACGTGGACCACTTCTTCTTGGTGCATTCCTCGGTTGATGGACATTTTCATTGCTTCCAAGTGCTGGCTATGGTAAATATTGCTGGCGTACAGGTTTGCCAGCCTGTGATTTTTGATTCTCATTTTCTCAGGTGATAGGCCAAGCAGTGGTTGTGATTGATTGACTGGTAGCTCAATGTTTCCCTTTTCAAAGCACCTACGTTGTGTTTTCATTAGTGGCTCTTTACATGCCCCCCCTTACAACCGAGGGTACGCATTTCTCCACACTCCCTTCACCGTTTATTTTTGGCAGCATTTTTCCTAATGGCCATTCTGATTGCTGTGAGCTGATAGGTTTTTGTAATATGGGTATGCATGACATTAAAATTTTTAAATTCATCATATTCCTATGCCTTTTTCTTTTCTCTTTAAAAGAAAAAACCGTAAGTATAATAGAGCTCTTGAAATTGACTTCTTCGAAGGTTGCCCTCTTTTGAATTTTTTGGTCGATTTTTGACCCCAGAAATTTTTTGGAGGGCAGGTGTCATTTACAGAACTGCAAGTTGGTGAAAATTTAGTGACCTTTTGCAGTGGGTTCAAAGCTGCTGTTGTGGGAAACGTCCACAAGGAGGTAGCTTTTCTCCATTCCCCAATCTGGGTACTAGGGCAGCAGAGCCCTTCTGGAAGTCATTGTCCTAGGTTATAAATTAGAATGGAATTTGCCAGGAGAAATCCCCATAAGTTTATGTCTCATTACTTCTTCTTGGTTTTTAAAATTTTTTTAATCTGGGTAAAGTTTAGAATATTGTTTGTCCTAGGTGTACACCATCTGGTCCATTTGTACATTATGTATGTCTATTAATGTACAGATCCTCTTCCCATGTAAAATATTACAGTGTTCCATCGACCTCCCTTGCTATATGTTCGGTCTTTTTGATACATGTATATAATATGTATTTCTATATGTATAGTAACACTAATCCTCATTTCTCAATTTCCCCCCTCCTTTCCTTTTAGATGAGCATAGTTTGTTTTGTTTTCTAAGCCTGTGAGTGTCTTTCTCTTTGGAAATATGTTCATCTGTGTCAGTTATTAGATAATGCCATAAGTGATGATATAGGCTATAGGTCTTTTGCTTTCCGACCTACTTCATGTTTTGTGATTATCTCCAGGCTCATCTGTGGTGCCTCAAAGAGCAGCGCTTCAGTGTTTTCCATGGCTAATATTCCATTGTGTACATGGACCACTTCTTCTTGGTGCATTCCTCTGTTGATGGACATTTTCCTTGCTTCCAAGTGTTGCCTATGGTAAATATTGCTGGAGGGCAGGATTGCCAGCCTGTGATTTTTGATTTTCATTTTCTCAGGTGATAGACCCAGCAGTGGTTATGATTGATTGACTGGTATGGTAGCTCAACGTTTACCTTTTCAAGGCACCTCAATTGTGCTTTCATTAGTGGCTCTTACCACGTCCCCCTTAGAATCGAGGGTACGCACTTCTCCACAATCACGTCAGCATTTCTTGTTTGCAGCATATTTGTTGATGGCCATTCTGACTGGTGTGAGCTGATAGGTGTTTGTAATTTGGGTTTACATGTCTGTAAAAATTCCTACAATTCATCATTTTTCCACGCCTTTTTCTTTTCTGTTAAAAGAAAAAAGAACAAAAGTGTGAGTATAATATACCTCTTCATATTTTCTTTTTGGAAGGTTGCACTCTAGAATTTTTTGGTCGATTTTCGACCTCAGTATTTTTTGGAGGGCAGGTGTCATTTACAGACCTGCAATTGGTGAATATTTAGTGACCTTTTGCAGTGGGTTTAAAGCTGCTGTTGTGGGAAACGGCCACAAGGATGCAGCATTTCTCCATTCCCAAATCTGGGTACTAGAGCAGCAGAGCCGTTCTGGAAGTCGTTTGCCTAGGTTGTAAATTTGAATGGAATGTGCCAGGAAAACCCCCCATAAGTTTATGTCTCATTACTCCTAGTTCGTTGTTTTAATTTTTTCAATTGGGGTAATGGTTAGAATGTTGCTTGTCCAAGGTGTACACACTCTGGTTCACCTACATATTCTATATACCTATTTATGTAGAGATCCTCTTCCCCTGTAAATTATTACAGAGTGTTCCGTAAACCTTCCTTGCTATATGGTCGGTCTTTTTGATATATGTATATAATATGTATTTGTATACATATGGTAACGCTAATCTTCATTTATCCATTCCCCCCACCTTTCCTTTTAGATAAGCATAGTTTTTTTTTTAATAAGTCTGTGATTGACTTTCTCTGTGGAAATATGTTCATTTGTGTCAGTTATTAGATAACGCCTATAAGTGATATCATAGGATATAGGACTTCTGCTTTCCGACTTACCTCATGTTCTGTGATTATCTCCAAGATCATCTATGGTGCCTCAAAGAGCAGTGTTTCATTGTTTTCCATGGCTAGTATTCATTGTGTACATGGACCACTTCTTCTTTATCCTTTCATCTGTTGATGGACATTTTGGTTGCTTCACTGTCTTGGCTATGGTGAATAAGGCTGCAGTGCAGCTTTTGCAGCCCGGGTCTTCTTCATTCTGGTCTTCTCAGGTGAGAGGCCCATTGGTGCGCCTGCTGGATTGAATGGTACCTCAATTTTTCCTTTTCAACGCAGCTCCTTTCTGTTCTCATTATTAGCGTTTAACCCTTTTGCATCTCACCAGCAGCTAGAGGGTACACAGTTCTCTAAAACCTCTTCAGCATTTATTGTTTGTAGACTTTTTGCCAATGGTCAGTCGACTGGTGTGAGTTGAAAACTTTTTGTAGATTAGATTGCATGAGTCTAATACTTCCTGAGGTGGAGCTTTTATCCATTTTCCTTTCTTTAAAAAGAGAGTGAGTAAAACTTACCTCTTCATACTATCTTCTTGAAAATTTGGCCTGTTTTGAATTTTTTGTATCCATTCCCTACCTCAGCACAATTTTGAGGGCAGGTGTCCTTTACAGCCCTGAGTCCTTGTGAATGGTAAGTGACCATTAGCTGTGGGTTAAAAGCTGCTCTTGCGGGAATCGGCCACAAGGCGGCAGCATTTCTCCTTTACCAAATCTGGTTTCTAGGGCAACAGAGCCTTACTGGAAGTGGTGTTCTAGGTTGTAAATTAGAATGGAATGTGCGAGGAAAAAGCCCTTTAAGTTTATGTCTCATTACTTCTTGTTGGTATTTTGAACTTAATTTTTATTTCTTATCACAGCAAACTTGATTACAATGTTTTGTTTGTTCTAGGTGTGCAAGATGTGGTTCTTTCACACATATGCATATATCTATTCTTCGGATCCTTTTCCCATGTAGGTTATGACACAATGTTGAGTAGTCTTCTCTTGGTATTGCGTAGGTCTTTGGTGATTATATATTTCACATGTGTTTGTATCTCTCTGTTAACCTCAATATGGTAATGTATCCAATCCTCACACCTTTCCATTTGGTGAACCATAAGTTTTTTTAATGAATCTATGATAGTGTTTCTCTGTGGAAATATCTTTTGTTTGTATCATTTTTTAGGGAACACCTATATGTGATATGATAGGATATGTGTCTTTCGCTTTCTCACTTACTCCAAGTTGCGTGATTACTTCTAGACTCATCTATGGTGCTGCAAATGGCATTGTTTCATTTTTTCACTAGCTCTTATTCCATCTGTACAGGTAGCAGTACTTCTTTGTCCACCCATCTGTCGGTGGACTTTTTGGTTACTTCCATATCTTGGCTATTGTAATACTATGCAATGTAGATTTGCGTGCCTGTGTCCTTCCAATTCTCTCTTCTTCGTTTATAGGTCTAGGCATAGGTCTGCTAGATCATATGGTAGCTCAATGGTTACCTTTTAAAGGCACCTCTATTCTGTTCTCCTTAGTGGCTCTTTCCAGGTTACGTCCCACTTAAAGTGGAGGGTATGTATTTCTTCCCAGCACCTTCAGCATTTATTCTTTGTAGTTTTTGCTGATGGTTATTCTGAGTGGTGTGAGCTGATACCTCTTTGTGGTTGAATTTGCATGTGTCTCATAATGTGTTGAAATTGAGCTTTAAGACATGTCCTTTTAATTTTTCCAGCTGTGATTAGAGCTTATTTCTTCAAAGTGTTTTCTTAAAGTATGTGTCACCATTTGAAATAGTTTGGCCATTATCTCCCTCAAGACATTTTGAGGGCAGGTTTCATTTACAGCCCTGAAGTACTTGTTCATATGAAGTGACCATTAGCTCAGGCTTTAAACCTGCTTTTGCAGGTAATGGCCAGAGAGCGGCAGCCTTTCTACGTTCCCCATGCTGGTACTAGGGAAACAGACCTACCGGCCAGTGGTGTTCTTCGGTTATAAATTAGAGTGCAATGTGCCCGGATAAACCCACAAATGTTGATGTCTCCTTGCTTTTGTTTGTTTTTAATTCAATTTATATTTATTATTAGAGTAATATTCCATTGTGTACGTGGACCACTTCTTCTTGGTGCATTCCTCGGTTGATGGACATTTTCATTGCTTCCAAGTGCTGGCTATGGTAAATATTGCTGGCGTACAGGTTTGCCAGCCTGTGATTTTTGATTCTCATTTTCTCAGGTGATAGGCCAAGCAGTGGTTGTGATTGATTGACTGGTAGCTCAATGTTTCCCTTTTCAAAGCACCTACGTTGTGTTTTCATTAGTGGCTCTTTACATGCCCCCCCTTACAACCGAGGGTACGCATTTCTCCACACTCCCTTCACCGTTTATTTTTGGCAGCATTTTTCCTAATGGCCATTCTGATTGCTGTGAGCTGATAGGTTTTTGTAATATGGGTATGCATGACATTAAAATTTTTAAATTCATCATATTCCTATGCCTTTTTCTTTTCTCTTTAAAAGAAAAAACCGTAAGTATAATAGAGCTCTTGAAATTGACTTCTTCGAAGGTTGCCCTCTTTTGAATTTTTTGGTCGATTTTTGACCCCAGAAATTTTTTGGAGGGCAGGTGTCATTTACAGAACTGCAAGTTGGTGAAAATTTAGTGACCTTTTGCAGTGGGTTCAAAGCTGCTGTTGTGGGAAACGTCCACAAGGAGGTAGCTTTTCTCCATTCCCCAATCTGGGTACTAGGGCAGCAGAGCCCTTCTGGAAGTCATTGTCCTAGGTTATAAATTAGAATGGAATTTGCCAGGAGAAATCCCCATAAGTTTATGTCTCATTACTTCTTCTTGGTTTTTAAAATTTTTTTAATCTGGGTAAAGTTTAGAATATTGTTTGTCCTAGGTGTACACCATCTGGTCCATTTGTACATTATGTATGTCTATTAATGTACAGATCCTCTTCCCATGTAAAATATTACAGTGTTCCATCGACCTCCCTTGCTATATGTTCGGTCTTTTTGATACATGTATATAATATGTATTTGTATATGTATAGTAACACTAATCCTCATTTCTCAATTTCCCCCCTCCTTTCCTTTTAGATGAGCATAGTTTGTTTTGTTTTCTAAGCCTGTGAGTGTCTTTCTCTTTGGAAATATGTTCATCTGTGTCAGTTATTAGATAATGCCATAAGTGATGATATAGGCTATAGGTCTTTTGCTTTCCGACCTACTTCATGTTTTGTGATTATCTCCAGGCTCATCTGTGGTGCCTCAAAGAGCAGCGCTTCAGTGTTTTCCATGGCTAATATTCCATTGTGTACATGGACCACTTCTTCTTGGTGCATTCCTCTGTTGATGGACATTTTCCTTGCTTCCAAGTGTTGCCTATGGTAAATATTGCTGGAGGGCAGGATTGCCAGCCTGTGATTTTTGATTTTCATTTTCTCAGGTGATAGACCCAGCAGTGGTTATGATTGATTGACTGGTATGGTAGCTCAACGTTTACCTTTTCAAGGCACCTCAATTGTGCTGTCATTAGTGGCTCTTACCACGTCCCCCTTAGAATCGAGGGTACGCACTTCTCCACAATCACGTCAGCATTTCTTGTTTGCAGCATATTTGTTGATGGCCATTCTGACTGGTGTGAGCTGATAGGTGTTTGTAATTTGGGTTTACATGTCTGTAAAAATTCCTACAATTCATCATTTTTCCACGCCTTTTTCTTTTCTGTTAAAAGAAAAAAGAACAAAAGTGTGAGTATAATATACCTCTTCAAATTTTCTTTTTGGAAGGTTGCACTCTAGAATTTTTTGGTCGATTTTCGACCTCAGTATTTTTTGGAGGGCAGGTGTCATTTACAGACCTGCAATTGGTGAATATTTAGTGACCTTTTGCAGTGGGTTTAAAGCTGCTGTGGTGGGAAACGGCCACAAGGATGCAGCATTTCTCCATTCCCAAATCTGGGTACTAGGGCAGCAGAGCCGTTCTGGAAGTCGTTTGCCTAGGTTGTAAATTTGAATGGAATGTGCCAGGAAAACCCCCCATAAGTTTATGTCTCATTACTCCTAGTTCGTTGTTTTAATTTTTTCAATTCGGGTAATGGTTAGAATGTTGCTTGTCCAAGGTGTACACACTCTGGTTCATCTACATATTCTATATACCTATTTATGTAGAGATCCTCTTCCCCTGTAAATTATTACAGAGTGTTCCGTAAACCTTCCTTGCTATATGGTCGGTCTTTTTGATATATGTATATAATATGTATTTGTATACATATGGTAACGCTAATCTTCATTTATCCATTCCCCCCACCTTTCCTTTTAGATAAGCATAGTTTTTTTTTAATAAGTCTGTGATTGACTTTCTCTGTGGAAATATGTTCATTTGTGTCAGTTATTAGATAACGCCTATAAGTGATATCATAGGATATAGGACTTCTGCTTTCCGACTTACCTCATGTTCTGTGATTATCTCCAAGATCATCTATGGTGCCTCAAAGAGCAGTGTTTCATTGTTTTCCATGGCTAGTATTCATTGTGTACATGGACCACTTCTTCTTTATCCTTTCATCTGTTGATGGACATTTTGGTTGCTTCACTGTCTTGGCTATGGTGAATAAGGCTGCAGTGCAGTTTTTGCAGCCCGGGTCTTCTTCATTCTGGTCTTCTCAGGTGAGAGGCCCATTGGTGCGTCTGCTGGATTGAATGGTACCTCAATTTTTCCTTTTCAACGCAGCTCCTTTCTGTTCTCATTATTAGCGTTTAACCCTTTTGCATCTCACCAGCAGCTAGAGGGTACACAGTTCTCTAAAACCTCTTCAGCATTTATTGTTTGTAGACTTTTTGCCAATGGTCAGTCGACTGGTGTGAGTTGAAAACTTTTTGTAGATTAGATTGCATGAGTCTAATACTTCCTGAGGTGGAGCTTTTATCCATTTTCCTTTCTTTAAAAAGAGAGTGAGTAAAACTTACCTCTTCATACTATCTTCTTGAAAATTTGGCCTGTTTTGAATTTTTTGTATCCATTCCCTACCTCAGCACAATTTTGAGGGCAGGTGTCCTTTAGAGCCCTGAGTCCTTGTGAATGGTAAGTGACCATTAGCTGTGGGTTAAAAGCTGCTCTTGCGGGAATCGGCCACAAGGCGGCAGCATTTCTCCTTTACCAAATCTGGTTTCTAGGGCAACAGAGCCTTACTGGAAGTGGTGTTCTAGGTTGTAAATTAGAATGGAATGTGCGAGGAAAAAGCCCTTTAAGTTTATGTCTCATTACTTCTTGTTGGTATTTTGAACTTAATTTTTATTTCTTATCACAGCAAACTTGATTACAATGTTTTGTTTGTTCTAGGTGTGCAAGATGTGGTTCTTTCACACATATGCATATATCTATTCTTCGGATCCTTTTCCCATGTAGGTTATGACACAATGTTGAGTAGTCTTCTCTTGGTATTGCGTAGGTCTTTGGTGATTATATATTTCACATGTGTTTGTATCTCTCTGTTAACCTCAATATGGTAATGTATCCAATCCTCACACCTTTCCATTTGGTGAACCATAAGTTTTTTTAATGAATCTATGATAGTGTTTCTCTGTGGAAATATCTTTGTTTGTATCATTTTTTAGGGAACACCTATATGTGATATGATAGGATATGTGTCTTTCGCTTTCTCACTTACTCCAAGTTGCGTGATTACTTCTAGACTCATCTATGGTGCTGCAAATGGCATTGTTTCATTTTTTCACTAGCTCTTATTCCATCTGTACAGGTAGCAGTACTTCTTTGTCCACCCATCTGTCGGTGGACTTTTTGGTTACTTCCATATCTTGGCTATTGTAATACTATGCAATGTAGATTTGCGTGCCTGTGTCCTTCCAATTCTCTCTTCTTCGTTTATAGGTCTAGGCATAGGTCTGCTAGATCATATGGTAGCTCAATGGTTACCTTTTAAAGGCACCTCTATTCTGTTCTCCTTAGTGGCTCTTTCCAGGTTACGTCCCACTTAAAGTGGAGGGTATGTATTTCTTCCCAGCACCTTCAGCATTTATTCTTTGTAGTTTTTGCTGATGGTTATTCTGAGTGGTGTGAGCTGATACCTCTTTGTGGTTGAATTTGCATGTGTCTCATAATGTGTTGAAATTGAGCTTTAAGACATGTCCTTTTAATTTTTCCAGCTGTGATTAGAGCTTATTTCTTCAAAGTGTTTTCTTAAAGTATGTGTCACCATTTGAAATAGTTTGGCCATTATCTCCCTCAAGACATTTTGAGGGCAGGTTTCATTTACAGCCCTGAAGTACTTGTTCATATGAAGTGACCATTAGCTCAGGCTTTAAACCTGCTTTTGCAGGTAATGGCCAGAGAGCGGCAGCCTTTCTACGTTCCCCATGCTGGTACTAGGGAAACAGACCTACCGGCCAGTGGTGTTCTTCGGTTATAAATTAGAGTGCAATGTGCCCGGATAAACCCACAAATGTTGATGTCTCCTTGCTTTTGTTTGTTTTTAATTCAATTTATATTTATTATTAGAGTAATATTCCATTGTGTACGTGGACCACTTCTTCTTGGTGCATTCCTCGGTTGATGGACATTTTCATTGCTTCCAAGTGCTGGCTATGGTAAATATTGCTGGCGTACAGGTTTGCCAGCCTGTGATTTTTGATTCTCATTTTCTCAGGTGATAGGCCAAGCAGTGGTTGTGATTGATTGACTGGTAGCTCAATGTTTCCCTTTTCAAAGCACCTACGTTGTGTTTTCATTAGTGGCTCTTTACATGCCCCCCCTTACAACCGAGGGTACGCATTTCTCCACACTCCCTTCACCGTTTATTTTTGGCAGCATTTTTCCTAATGGCCATTCTGATTGCTGTGAGCTGATAGGTTTTTGTAATATGGGTATGCATGACATTAAAATTTTTAAATTCATCATATTCCTATGCCTTTTTCTTTTCTCTTTAAAAGAAAAAACCGTAAGTATAATAGAGCTCTTGAAATTGACTTCTTCGAAGGTTGCCCTCTTTTGAATTTTTTGGTCGATTTTTGACCCCAGAAATTTTTTGGAGGGCAGGTGTCATTTACAGAACTGCAAGTTGGTGAAAATTTAGTGACCTTTTGCAGTGGGTTCAAAGCTGCTGTTGTGGGAAACGTCCACAAGGAGGTAGCTTTTCTCCATTCCCCAATCTGGGTACTAGGGCAGCAGAGCCCTTCTGGAAGTCATTGTCCTAGGTTATAAATTAGAATGGAATTTGCCAGGAGAAATCCCCATAAGTTTATGTCTCATTACTTCTTCTTGGTTTTTAAAATTTTTTTAATCTGGGTAAAGTTTAGAATATTGTTTGTCCTAGGTGTACACCATCTGGTCCATTTGTACATTATGTATGTCTATTAATGTACAGATCCTCTTCCCATGTAAAATATTACAGTGTTCCATCGACCTCCCTTGCTATATGTTCGGTCTTTTTGATACATGTATATAATATGTATTTGTATATGTATAGTAACACTAATCCTCATTTCTCAATTTCCCCCCTCCTTTCCTTTTAGATGAGCATAGTTTGTTTTGTTTTCTAAGCCTGTGAGTGTCTTTCTCTTTGGAAATATGTTCATCTGTGTCAGTTATTAGATAATGCCATAAGTGATGATATAGGCTATAGGTCTTTTGCTTTCCGACCTACTTCATGTTTTGTGATTATCTCCAGGCTCATCTGTGGTGCCTCAAAGAGCAGCGCTTCAGTGTTTTCCATGGCTAATATTCCATTGTGTACATGGACCACTTCTTCTTGGTGCATTCCTCTGTTGATGGACATTTTCCTTGCTTCCAAGTGTTGCCTATGGTAAATATTGCTGGAGGGCAGGATTGCCAGCCTGTGATTTTTGATTTTCATTTTCTCAGGTGATAGACCCAGCAGTGGTTATGATTGATTGACTGGTATGGTAGCTCAACGTTTACCTTTTCAAGGCACCTCAATTGTGCTGTCATTAGTGGCTCTTACCACGTCCCCCTTAGAATCGAGGGTACGCACTTCTCCACAATCACGTCAGCATTTCTTGTTTGCAGCATATTTGTTGATGGCCATTCTGACTGGTGTGAGCTGATAGGTGTTTGTAATTTGGGTTTACATGTCTGTAAAAATTCCTACAATTCATCATTTTTCCACGCCTTTTTCTTTTCTGTTAAAAGAAAAAAGAACAAAAGTGTGAGTATAATATACCTCTTCAAATTTTCTTTTTGGAAGGTTGCACTCTAGAATTTTTTGGTCGATTTTCGACCTCAGTATTTTTTGGAGGGCAGGTGTCATTTACAGACCTGCAATTGGTGAATATTTAGTGACCTTTTGCAGTGGGTTTAAAGCTGCTGTGGTGGGAAACGGCCACAAGGATGCAGCATTTCTCCATTCCCAAATCTGGGTACTAGGGCAGCAGAGCCGTTCTGGAAGTCGTTTGCCTAGGTTGTAAATTTGAATGGAATGTGCCAGGAAAACCCCCCATAAGTTTATGTCTCATTACTCCTAGTTCGTTGTTTTAATTTTTTCAATTCGGGTAATGGTTAGAATGTTGCTTGTCCAAGGTGTACACACTCTGGTTCATCTACATATTCTATATACCTATTTATGTAGAGATCCTCTTCCCCTGTAAATTATTACAGAGTGTTCCGTAAACCTTCCTTGCTATATGGTCGGTCTTTTTGATATATGTATATAATATGTATTTGTATACATATGGTAACGCTAATCTTCATTTATCCATTCCCCCCACCTTTCCTTTTAGATAAGCATAGTTTTTTTTTAATAAGTCTGTGATTGACTTTCTCTGTGGAAATATGTTCATTTGTGTCAGTTATTAGATAACGCCTATAAGTGATATCATAGGATATAGGACTTCTGCTTTCCGACTTACCTCATGTTCTGTGATTATCTCCAAGATCATCTATGGTGCCTCAAAGAGCAGTGTTTCATTGTTTTCCATGGCTAGTATTCATTGTGTACATGGACCACTTCTTCTTTATCCTTTCATCTGTTGATGGACATTTTGGTTGCTTCACTGTCTTGGCTATGGTGAATAAGGCTGCAGTGCAGCTTTTGCAGCCCGGGTCTTCTTCATTCTGGTCTTCTCAGGTGAGAGGCCCATTGGTGCGCCTGCTGGATTGAATGGTACCTCAATTTTTCCTTTTCAACGCAGCTCCTTTCTGTTCTCATTATTAGCGTTTAACCCTTTTGCATCTCACCAGCAGCTAGAGGGTACACAGTTCTCTAAAACCTCTTCAGCATTTATTGTTTGTAGACTTTTTGCCAATGGTCAGTCGACTGGTGTGAGTTGAAAACTTTTTGTAGATTAGATTGCATGAGTCTAATACTTCCTGAGGTGGAGCTTTTATCCATTTTCCTTTCTTTAAAAAGAGAGTGAGTAAAACTTACCTCTTCATACTATCTTCTTGAAAATTTGGCCTGTTTTGAATTTTTTGTATCCATTCCCTACCTCAGCACAATTTTGAGGGCAGGTGTCCTTTACAGCCCTGAGTCCTTGTGAATGGTAAGTGACCATTAGCTGTGGGTTAAAAGCTGCTCTTGCGGGAATCGGCCACAAGGCGGCAGCATTTCTCCTTTACCAAATCTGGTTTCTAGGGCAACAGAGCCTTACTGGAAGTGGTGTTCTAGGTTGTAAATTAGAATGGAATGTGCGAGGAAAAAGCCCTTTAAGTTTATGTCTCATTACTTCTTGTTGGTATTTTGAACTTAATTTTTATTTCTTATCACAGCAAACTTGATTACAATGTTTTGTTTGTTCTAGGTGTGCAAGATGTGGTTCTTTCACACATATGCATATATCTATTCTTCGGATCCTTTTCCCATGTAGGTTATGACACAATGTTGAGTAGTCTTCTCTTGGTATTGCGTAGGTCTTTGGTGATTATATATTTCACATGTGTTTGTATCTCTCTGTTAACCTCAATATGGTAATGTATCCAATCCTCACACCTTTCCATTTGGTGAACCATAAGTTTTTTTAATGAATCTATGATAGTGTTTCTCTGTGGAAATATCTTTTGTTTGTATCATTTTTTAGGGAACACCTATATGTGATATGATAGGATATGTGTCTTTCGCTTTCTCACTTACTCCAAGTTGCGTGATTACTTCTAGACTCATCTATGGTGCTGCAAATGGCATTGTTTCATTTTTTCACTAGCTCTTATTCCATCTGTACAGGTAGCAGTACTTCTTTGTCCACCCATCTGTCGGTGGACTTTTTGGTTACTTCCATATCTTGGCTATTGTAATACTATGCAATGTAGATTTGCGTGCCTGTGTCCTTCCAATTCTCTCTTCTTCGTTTATAGGTCTAGGCATAGGTCTGCTAGATCATATGGTAGCTCAATGGTTACCTTTTAAAGGCACCTCTATTCTGTTCTCCTTAGTGGCTCTTTCCAGGTTACGTCCCACTTAAAGTGGAGGGTATGTATTTCTTCCCAGCACCTTCAGCATTTATTCTTTGTAGTTTTTGCTGATGGTTATTCTGAGTGGTGTGAGCTGATACCTCTTTGTGGTTGAATTTGCATGTGTCTCATAATGTGTTGAAATTGAGCTTTAAGACATGTCCTTTTAATTTTTCCAGCTGTGATTAGAGCTTATTTCTTCAAAGTGTTTTCTTAAAGTATGTGTCACCATTTGAAATAGTTTGGCCATTATCTCCCTCAAGACATTTTGAGGGCAGGTTTCATTTACAGCCCTGAAGTACTTGTTCATATGAAGTGACCATTAGCTCAGGCTTTAAACCTGCTTTTGCAGGTAATGGCCAGAGAGCGGCAGCCTTTCTACGTTCCCCATGCTGGTACTAGGGAAACAGACCTACCGGCCAGTGGTGTTCTTCGGTTATAAATTAGAGTGCAATGTGCCCGGATAAACCCACAAATGTTGATGTCTCCTTGCTTTTGTTTGTTTTTAATTCAATTTATATTTATTATTAGAGTAATATTCCATTGTGTACGTGGACCACTTCTTCTTGGTGCATTCCTCGGTTGATGGACATTTTCATTGCTTCCAAGTGCTGGCTATGGTAAATATTGCTGGCGTACAGGTTTGCCAGCCTGTGATTTTTGATTCTCATTTTCTCAGGTGATAGGCCAAGCAGTGGTTGTGATTGATTGACTGGTAGCTCAATGTTTCCCTTTTCAAAGCACCTACGTTGTGTTTTCATTAGTGGCTCTTTACATGCCCCCCCTTACAACCGAGGGTACGCATTTCTCCACACTCCCTTCACCGTTTATTTTTGGCAGCATTTTTCCTAATGGCCATTCTGATTGCTGTGAGCTGATAGGTTTTTGTAATATGGGTATGCATGACATTAAAATTTTTAAATTCATCATATTCCTATGCCTTTTTCTTTTCTCTTTAAAAGAAAAAACCGTAAGTATAATAGAGCTCTTGAAATTGACTTCTTCGAAGGTTGCCCTCTTTTGAATTTTTTGGTCGATTTTTGACCCCAGAAATTTTTTGGAGGGCAGGTGTCATTTACAGAACTGCAAGTTGGTGAAAATTTAGTGACCTTTTGCAGTGGGTTCAAAGCTGCTGTTGTGGGAAACGTCCACAAGGAGGTAGCTTTTCTCCATTCCCCAATCTGGGTACTAGGGCAGCAGAGCCCTTCTGGAAGTCATTGTCCTAGGTTATAAATTAGAATGGAATTTGCCAGGAGAAATCCCCATAAGTTTATGTCTCATTACTTCTTCTTGGTTTTTAAAATTTTTTTAATCTGGGTAAAGTTTAGAATATTGTTTGTCCTAGGTGTACACCATCTGGTCCATTTGTACATTATGTATGTCTATTAATGTACAGATCCTCTTCCCATGTAAAATATTACAGTGTTCCATCGACCTCCCTTGCTATATGTTCGGTCTTTTTGATACATGTATATAATATGTATTTGTATATGTATAGTAACACTAATCCTCATTTCTCAATTTCCCCCCTCCTTTCCTTTTAGATGAGCATAGTTTGTTTTGTTTTCTAAGCCTGTGAGTGTCTTTCTCTTTGGAAATATGTTCATCTGTGTCAGTTATTAGATAATGCCATAAGTGATGATATAGGCTATAGGTCTTTTGCTTTCCGACCTACTTCATGTTTTGTGATTATCTCCAGGCTCATCTGTGGTGCCTCAAAGAGCAGCGCTTCAGTGTTTTCCATGGCTAATATTCCATTGTGTACATGGACCACTTCTTCTTGGTGCATTCCTCTGTTGATGGACATTTTCCTTGCTTCCAAGTGTTGCCTATGGTAAATATTGCTGGAGGGCAGGATTGCCAGCCTGTGATTTTTGATTTTCATTTTCTCAGGTGATAGACCCAGCAGTGGTTATGATTGATTGACTGGTATGGTAGCTCAACGTTTACCTTTTCAAGGCACCTCAATTGTGCTTTCATTAGTGGCTCTTACCACGTCCCCCTTAGAATCGAGGGTACGCACTTCTCCACAATCACGTCAGCATTTCTTGTTTGCAGCATATTTGTTGATGGCCATTCTGACTGGTGTGAGCTGATAGGTGTTTGTAATTTGGGTTTACATGTCTGTAAAAATTCCTACAATTCATCATTTTTCCACGCCGTTTTCTTTTCTGTTAAAAGAAAAAAGAACAAAAGTGTGAGTATAATATACCTCTTCAAATTTTCTTTTTGGAAGGTTGCACTCTAGAATTTTTTGGTCGATTTTCGACCTCAGTATTTTTTGGAGGGCAGGTGTCATTTACAGACCTGCAATTGGTGAATATTTAGTGACCTTTTGCAGTGGGTTTAAAGCTGCTGTGGTGGGAAACGGCCACAAGGATGCAGCATTTCTCCATTCCCAAATCTGGGTACTAGGGCAGCAGAGCCGTTCTGGAAGTCGTTTGCCTAGGTTGTAAATTTGAATGGAATGTGCCAGGAAAACCCCCCATAAGTTTATGTCTCATTACTCCTAGTTCGTTGTTTTAATTTTTTCAATTCGGGTAATGGTTAGAATGTTGCTTGTCCAAGGTGTACACACTCTGGTTCATCTACATATTCTATATACCTATTTATGTAGAGATCCTCTTCCCCTGTAAATTATTACAGAGTGTTCCGTAAACCTTCCTTGCTATATGGTCGGTCTTTTTGATATATGTATATAATATGTATTTGTATACATATGGTAACGCTAATCTTCATTTATCCATTCCCCCCACCTTTCCTTTTAGATAAGCATAGTTTTTTTTTAATAAGTCTGTGATTGACTTTCTCTGTGGAAATATGTTCATTTGTGTCAGTTATTAGATAACGCCTATAAGTGATATCATAGGATATAGGACTTCTGCTTTCCGACTTACCTCATGTTCTGTGATTATCTCCAAGATCATCTATGGTGCCTCAAAGAGCAGTGTTTCATTGTTTTCCATGGCTAGTATTCATTGTGTACATGGACCACTTCTTCTTTATCCTTTCATCTGTTGATGGACATTTTGGTTGCTTCACTGTCTTGGCTATGGTGAATAAGGCTGCAGTGCAGTTTTTGCAGCCCGGGTCTTCTTCATTCTGGTCTTCTCAGGTGAGAGGCCCATTGGTGCGTCTGCTGGATTGAATGGTACCTCAATTTTTCCTTTTCAACGCAGCTCCTTTCTGTTCTCATTATTAGCGTTTAACCCTTTTGCATCTCACCAGCAGCTAGAGGGTACACAGTTCTCTAAAACCTCTTCAGCATTTATTGTTTGTAGACTTTTTGCCAATGGTCAGTCGACTGGTGTGAGTTGAAAACTTTTTGTAGATTAGATTGCATGAGTCTAATACTTCCTGAGGTGGAGCTTTTATCCATTTTCCTTTCTTTAAAAAGAGAGTGAGTAAAACTTACCTCTTCATACTATCTTCTTGAAAATTTGGCCTGTTTTGAATTTTTTGTATCCATTCCCTACCTCAGCACAATTTTGAGGGCAGGTGTCCTTTACAGCCCTGAGTCCTTGTGAATGGTAAGTGACCATTAGCTGTGGGTTAAAAGCTGCTCTTGCGGGAATCGGCCACAAGGCGGCAGCATTTCTCCTTTACCAAATCTGGTTTCTAGGGCAACAGAGCCTTACTGGAAGTGGTGTTCTAGGTTGTAAATTAGAATGGAATGTGCGAGGAAAAAGCCCTTTAAGTTTATGTCTCATTACTTCTTGTTGGTATTTTGAACTTAATTTTTATTTCTTATCACAGCAAACTTGATTACAATGTTTTGTTTGTTCTAGGTGTGCAAGATGTGGTTCTTTCACACATATGCATATATCTATTCTTCGGATCCTTTTCCCATGTAGGTTATGACACAATGTTGAGTAGTCTTCTCTTGGTATTGCGTAGGTCTTTGGTGATTATATATTTCACATGTGTTTGTATCTCTCTGTTAACCTCAATATGGTAATGTATCCAATCCTCACACCTTTCCATTTGGTGAACCATAAGTTTTTTTAATGAATCTATGATAGTGTTTCTCTGTGGAAATATCTTTTGTTTGTATCATTTTTTAGGGAACACCTATATGTGATATGATAGGATATGTGTCTTTCGCTTTCTCACTTACTCCAAGTTGCGTGATTACTTCTAGACTCATCTATGGTGCTGCAAATGGCATTGTTTCATTTTTTCACTAGCTCTTATTCCATCTGTACAGGTAGCAGTACTTCTTTGTCCACCCATCTGTCGGTGGACTTTTTGGTTACTTCCATATCTTGGCTATTGTAATACTATGCAATGTAGATTTGCGTGCCTGTGTCCTTCCAATTCTCTCTTCTTCGTTTATAGGTCTAGGCATAGGTCTGCTAGATCATATGGTAGCTCAATGGTTACCTTTTAAAGGCACCTCTATTCTGTTCTCCTTAGTGGCTCTTTCCAGGTTACGTCCCACTTAAAGTGGAGGGTATGTATTTCTTCCCAGCACCTTCAGCATTTATTCTTTGTAGTTTTTGCTGATGGTTATTCTGAGTGGTGTGAGCTGATACCTCTTTGTGGTTGAATTTGCATGTGTCTCATAATGTGTTGAAATTGAGCTTTAAGACATGTCCTTTTAATTTTTCCAGCTGTGATTAGAGCTTATTTCTTCAAAGTGTTTTCTTAAAGTATGTGTCACCATTTGAAATAGTTTGGCCATTATCTCCCTCAAGACATTTTGAGGGCAGGTTTCATTTACAGCCCTGAAGTACTTGTTCATATGAAGTGACCATTAGCTCAGGCTTTAAACCTGCTTTTGCAGGTAATGGCCAGAGAGCGGCAGCCTTTCTACGTTCCCCATGCTGGTACTAGGGAAACAGACCTACCGGCCAGTGGTGTTCTTCGGTTATAAATTAGAGTGCAATGTGCCCGGATAAACCCACAAATGTTGATGTCTCCTTGCTTTTGTTTGTTTTTAATTCAATTTATATTTATTATTAGAGTAATATTCCATTGTGTACGTGGACCACTTCTTCTTGGTGCATTCCTCGGTTGATGGACATTTTCATTGCTTCCAAGTGCTGGCTATGGTAAATATTGCTGGCGTACAGGTTTGCCAGCCTGTGATTTTTGATTCTCATTTTCTCAGGTGATAGGCCAAGCAGTGGTTGTGATTGATTGACTGGTAGCTCAATGTTTCCCTTTTCAAAGCACCTACGTTGTGTTTTCATTAGTGGCTCTTTACATGCCCCCCCTTACAACCGAGGGTACGCATTTCTCCACACTCCCTTCACCGTTTATTTTTGGCAGGATTTTTCCTAATGGCCATTCTGATTGCTGTGAGCTGATAGGTTTTTGTAATATGGGTATGCATGACATTAAAATTTTTAAATTCATCATATTCCTATGCCTTTTTCTTTTCTCTTTAAAAGAAAAAACCGTAAGTATAATAGAGCTCTTGAAATTGACTTCTTCGAAGGTTGCCCTCTTTTGAATTTTTTGGTCGATTTTTGACCCCAGAAATTTTTTGGAGGGCAGGTGTCATTTACAGAACTGCAAGTTGGTGAAAATTTAGTGACCTTTTGCAGTGGGTTCAAAGCTGCTGTTGTGGGAAACGTCCACAAGGAGGTAGCTTTTCTCCATTCCCCAATCTGGGTACTAGGGCAGCAGAGCCCTTCTGGAAGTCATTGTCCTAGGTTATAAATTAGAATGGAATTTGCCAGGAGAAATCCCCATAAGTTTATGTCTCATTACTTCTTCTTGGTTTTTAAAATTTTTTTAATCTGGGTAAAGTTTAGAATATTGTTTGTCCTAGGTGTACACCATCTGGTCCATTTGTACATTATGTATGTCTATTAATGTACAGATCCTCTTCCCATGTAAAATATTACAGTGTTCCATCGACCTCCCTTGCTATATGTTCGGTCTTTTTGATACATGTATATAATATGTATTTGTATATGTATAGTAACACTAATCCTCATTTCTCAATTTCCCCCCTCCTTTCCTTTTAGATGAGCATAGTTTGTTTTGTTTTCTAAGCCTGTGAGTGTCTTTCTCTTTGGAAATATGTTCATCTGTGTCAGTTATTAGATAATGCCATAAGTGATAATATAGGCTATAGGTCTTTTGCTTTCCGACCTACTTCATGTTTTGTGATTATCTCCAGGCTCATCTGTGGTGCCTCAAAGAGCAGCGCTTCAGTGTTTTCCGTGGCTAATATTCCATTGTGTACATGGACCACTTCTTCTTGGTGCATTCCTCTGTTGATGGACATTTTCCTTGCTTCCAAGTGTTGCCTATGGTAAATATTGCTGGAGGGCAGGATTGCCAGCCTGTGATTTTTGATTTTCATTTTCTCAGGTGATAGACCCAGCAGTGGTTATGATTGATTGACTGGTATGGTAGCTCAACGTTTACCTTTTCAAGGCACCTCAATTGTGCTTTCATTAGTGGCTCTTACCACGTCCCCCTTAGAATCGAGGGTACGCACTTCTCCACAATCACGTCAGCATTTCTTGTTTGCAGCATATTTGTTGATGGCCATTCTGACTGGTGTGAGCTGATAGGTGTTTGTAATTTGGGTTTACATGTCTGTAAAAATTCCTACAATTCATCATTTTTCCACGCCGTTTTCTTTTCTGTTAAAAGAAAAAAGAACAAAAGTGTGAGTATAATATACCTCTTCAAATTTTCTTTTTGGAAGGTTGCACTCTAGAATTTTTTGGTCGATTTTCGACCTCAGTATTTTTTGGAGGGCAGGTGTCATTTACAGACCTGCAATTGGTGAATATTTAGTGACCTTTTGCAGTGGGTTTAAAGCTGCTGTGGTGGGAAACGGCCACAAGGATGCAGCATTTCTCCATTCCCAAATCTGGGTACTAGGGCAGCAGAGCCGTTCTGGAAGTCGTTTGCCTAGGTTGTAAATTTGAATGGAATGTGCCAGGAAAACCCCCCATAAGTTTATGTCTCATTACTCCTAGTTCGTTGTTTTAATTTTTTCAATTGGGGTAATGGTTAGAATGTTGCTTGTCCAAGGTGTACACACTCTGGTTCATCTACATATTCTATATACCTATTTATGTAGAGATCCTCTTCCCCTGTAAATTATTACAGAGTGTTCTGTAAACCTTCCTTGCTATATGGTCGGTCTTTTTGATATATGTATATAATATGTATTTGTATACATATGGTAACGCTAATCTTCATTTATCCATTCCCCCCACCTTTCCTTTTAGATAAGCATAGTTTTTTTTTAATAAGTCTGTGATTGACTTTCTCTGTGGAAATATGTTCATTTGTGTCAGTTATTAGATAACGCCTATAAGTGATATCATAGGATATAGGACTTCTGCTTTCCGACTTACCTCATGTTCTGTGATTATCTCCAAGATCATCTATGGTGCCTCAAAGAGCAGTGTTTCATTGTTTTCCATGGCTAGTATTCATTGTGTACATGGACCACTTCTTCTTTATCCTTTCATCTGTTGATGGACATTTTGGTTGCTTCACTGTCTTGGCTATGGTGAATAAGGCTGCAGTGCAGTTTTTGCAGCCCGGGTCTTCTTCATTCTGGTCTTCTCAGGTGAGAGGCCCATTGGTGCGTCTGCTGGATTGAATGGTACCTCAATTTTTCCTTTTCAACGCAGCTCCTTTCTGTTCTCATTATTAGCGTTTAACCCTTTTGCATCTCACCAGCAGCTAGAGGGTACACAGTTCTCTAAAACCTCTTCAGCATTTATTGTTTGTAGACTTTTTGCCAATGGTCAGTCGACTGGTGTGAGTTGAAAACTTTTTGTAGATTAGATTGCATGAGTCTAATACTTCCTGAGGTGGAGCTTTTATCCATTTTCCTTTCTTTAAAAAGAGAGTGAGTAAAACTTACCTCTTCATACTATCTTCTTGAAAATTTGGCCTGTTTTGAATTTTTTGTATCCATTCCCTACCTCAGCACAATTTTGAGGGCAGGTGTCCTTTACAGCCCTGAGTCCTTGTGAATGGTAAGTGACCATTAGCTGTGGGTTAAAAGCTGCTCTTGCGGGAATCGGCCACAAGGCGGCAGCATTTCTCCTTTACCAAATCTGGTTTCTAGGGCAACAGAGCCTTACTGGAAGTGGTGTTCTAGGTTGTAAATTAGAATGGAATGTGCGAGGAAAAAGCCCTTTAAGTTTATGTCTCATTACTTCTTGTTGGTATTTTGAACTTAATTTTTATTTCTTATCACAGCAAACTTGATTACAATGTTTTGTTTGTTCTAGGTGTGCAAGATGTGGTTCTTTCACACATATGCATATATCTATTCTTCGGATCCTTTTCCCATGTAGGTTATGACACAATGTTGAGTAGTCTTCTCTTGGTATTGCGTAGGTCTTTGGTGATTATATATTTCACATGTGTTTGTATCTCTCTGTTAACCTCAATATGGTAATGTATCCAATCCTCACACCTTTCCATTTGGTGAACCATAAGTTTTTTTAATGAATCTATGATAGTGTTTCTCTGTGGAAATATCTTTGTTTGTATCATTTTTTAGGGAACACCTATATGTGATATGATAGGATATGTGTCTTTCGCTTTCTCACTTACTCCAAGTTGCGTGATTACTTCTAGACTCATCTATGGTGCTGCAAATGGCATTGTTTCATTTTTTCACTAGCTCTTATTCCATCTGTACAGGTAGCAGTACTTCTTTGTCCACCCATCTGTCGGTGGACTTTTTGGTTACTTCCATATCTTGGCTATTGTAATACTATGCAATGTAGATTTGCGTGCCTGTGTCCTTCCAATTCTCTCTTCTTCGTTTATAGGTCTAGGCATAGGTCTGCTAGATCATATGGTAGCTCAATGGTTACCTTTTAAAGGCACCTCTATTCTGTTCTCCTTAGTGGCTCTTTCCAGGTTACGTCCCACTTAAAGTGGAGGGTATGTATTTCTTCCCAGCACCTTCAGCATTTATTCTTTGTAGTTTTTGCTGATGGTTATTCTGAGTGGTGTGAGCTGATACCTCTTTGTGGTTGAATTTGCATGTGTCTCATAATGTGTTGAAATTGAGCTTTAAGACATGTCCTTTTAATTTTTCCAGCTGTGATTAGAGCTTATTTCTTCAAAGTGTTTTCTTAAAGTATGTGTCACCATTTGAAATAGTTTGGCCATTATCTCCCTCAAGACATTTTGAGGGCAGGTTTCATTTACAGCCCTGAAGTACTTGTTCATATGAAGTGACCATTAGCTCAGGCTTTAAACCTGCTTTTGCAGGTAATGGCCAGAGAGCGGCAGCCTTTCTACGTTCCCCATGCTGGTACTAGGGAAACAGACCTACCGGCCAGTGGTGTTCTTCGGTTATAAATTAGAGTGCAATGTGCCCGGATAAACCCACAAATGTTGATGTCTCCTTGCTTTTGTTTGTTTTTAATTCAATTTATATTTATTATTAGAGTAATATTCCATTGTGTACGTGGACCACTTCTTCTTGGTGCATTCCTCGGTTGATGGACATTTTCATTGCTTCCAAGTGCTGGCTATGGTAAATATTGCTGGCGTACAGGTTTGCCAGCCTGTGATTTTTGATTCTCATTTTCTCAGGTGATAGGCCAAGCAGTGGTTGTGATTGATTGACTGGTAGCTCAATGTTTCCCTTTTCAAAGCACCTACGTTGTGTTTTCATTAGTGGCTCTTTACATGCCCCCCCTTACAACCGAGGGTACGCATTTCTCCACACTCCCTTCACCGTTTATTTTTGGCAGCATTTTTCCTAATGGCCATTCTGATTGCTGTGAGCTGATAGGTTTTTGTAATATGGGTATGCATGACATTAAAATTTTTAAATTCATCATATTCCTATGCCTTTTTCTTTTCTCTTTAAAAGAAAAAACCGTAAGTATAATAGAGCTCTTGAAATTGACTTCTTCGAAGGTTGCCCTCTTTTGAATTTTTTGGTCGATTTTTGACCCCAGAAATTTTTTGGAGGGCAGGTGTCATTTACAGAACTGCAAGTTGGTGAAAATTTAGTGACCTTTTGCAGTGGGTTCAAAGCTGCTGTTGTGGGAAACGTCCACAAGGAGGTAGCTTTTCTCCATTCCCCAATCTGGGTACTAGGGCAGCAGAGCCCTTCTGGAAGTCATTGTCCTAGGTTATAAATTAGAATGGAATTTGCCAGGAGAAATCCCCATAAGTTTATGTCTCATTACTTCTTCTTGGTTTTTAAAATTTTTTTAATCTGGGTAAAGTTTAGAATATTGTTTGTCCTAGGTGTACACCATCTGGTCCATTTGTACATTATGTATGTCTATTAATGTACAGATCCTCTTCCCATGTAAAATATTACAGTGTTCCATCGACCTCCCTTGCTATATGTTCGGTCTTTTTGATACATGTATATAATATGTATTTGTATATGTATAGTAACACTAATCCTCATTTCTCAATTTCCCCCCTCCTTTCCTTTTAGATGAGCATAGTTTGTTTTGTTTTCTAAGCCTGTGAGTGTCTTTCTCTTTGGAAATATGTTCATCTGTGTCAGTTATTAGATAATGCCATAAGTGATGATATAGGCTATAGGTCTTTTGCTTTCCGACCTACTTCATGTTTTGTGATTATCTCCAGGCTCATCTGTGGTGCCTCAAAGAGCAGCGCTTCAGTGTTTTCCATGGCTAATATTCCATTGTGTACATGGACCACTTCTTCTTGGTGCATTCCTCTGTTGATGGACATTTTCCTTGCTTCCAAGTGTTGCCTATGGTAAATATTGCTGGAGGGCAGGATTGCCAGCCTGTGATTTTTGATTTTCATTTTCTCAGGTGATAGACCCAGCAGTGGTTATGATTGATTGACTGGTATGGTAGCTCAACGTTTACCTTTTCAAGGCACCTCAATTGTGCTGTCATTAGTGGCTCTTACCACGTCCCCCTTAGAATCGAGGGTACGCACTTCTCCACAATCACGTCAGCATTTCTTGTTTGCAGCATATTTGTTGATGGCCATTCTGACTGGTGTGAGCTGATAGGTGTTTGTAATTTGGGTTTACATGTCTGTAAAAATTCCTACAATTCATCATTTTTCCACGCCTTTTTCTTTTCTGTTAAAAGAAAAAAGAACAAAAGTGTGAGTATAATATACCTCTTCAAATTTTCTTTTTGGAAGGTTGCACTCTAGAATTTTTTGGTCGATTTTCGACCTCAGTATTTTTTGGAGGGCAGGTGTCATTTACAGACCTGCAATTGGTGAATATTTAGTGACCTTTTGCAGTGGGTTTAAAGCTGCTGTGGTGGGAAACGGCCACAAGGATGCAGCATTTCTCCATTCCCAAATCTGGGTACTAGGGCAGCAGAGCCGTTCTGGAAGTCGTTTGCCTAGGTTGTAAATTTGAATGGAATGTGCCAGGAAAACCCCCCATAAGTTTATGTCTCATTACTCCTAGTTCGTTGTTTTAATTTTTTCAATTCGGGTAATGGTTAGAATGTTGCTTGTCCAAGGTGTACACACTCTGGTTCATCTACATATTCTATATACCTATTTATGTAGAGATCCTCTTCCCCTGTAAATTATTACAGAGTGTTCCGTAAACCTTCCTTGCTATATGGTCGGTCTTTTTGATATATGTATATAATATGTATTTGTATACATATGGTAACGCTAATCTTCATTTATCCATTCCCCCCACCTTTCCTTTTAGATAAGCATAGTTTTTTTTTAATAAGTCTGTGATTGACTTTCTCTGTGGAAATATGTTCATTTGTGTCAGTTATTAGATAACGCCTATAAGTGATATCATAGGATATAGGACTTCTGCTTTCCGACTTACCTCATGTTCTGTGATTATCTCCAAGATCATCTATGGTGCCTCAAAGAGCAGTGTTTCATTGTTTTCCATGGCTAGTATTCATTGTGTACATGGACCACTTCTTCTTTATCCTTTCATCTGTTGATGGACATTTTGGTTGCTTCACTGTCTTGGCTATGGTGAATAAGGCTGCAGTGCAGCTTTTGCAGCCCGGGTCTTCTTCATTCTGGTCTTCTCAGGTGAGAGGCCCATTGGTGCGCCTGCTGGATTGAATGGTACCTCAATTTTTCCTTTTCAACGCAGCTCCTTTCTGTTCTCATTATTAGCGTTTAACCCTTTTGCATCTCACCAGCAGCTAGAGGGTACACAGTTCTCTAAAACCTCTTCAGCATTTATTGTTTGTAGACTTTTTGCCAATGGTCAGTCGACTGGTGTGAGTTGAAAACTTTTTGTAGATTAGATTGCATGAGTCTAATACTTCCTGAGGTGGAGCTTTTATCCATTTTCCTTTCTTTAAAAAGAGAGTGAGTAAAACTTACCTCTTCATACTATCTTCTTGAAAATTTGGCCTGTTTTGAATTTTTTGTATCCATTCCCTACCTCAGCACAATTTTGAGGGCAGGTGTCCTTTACAGCCCTGAGTCCTTGTGAATGGTAAGTGACCATTAGCTGTGGGTTAAAAGCTGCTCTTGCGGGAATCGGCCACAAGGCGGCAGCATTTCTCCTTTACCAAATCTGGTTTCTAGGGCAACAGAGCCTTACTGGAAGTGGTGTTCTAGGTTGTAAATTAGAATGGAATGTGCGAGGAAAAAGCCCTTTAAGTTTATGTCTCATTACTTCTTGTTGGTATTTTGAACTTAATTTTTATTTCTTATCACAGCAAACTTGATTACAATGTTTTGTTTGTTCTAGGTGTGCAAGATGTGGTTCTTTCACACATATGCATATATCTATTCTTCGGATCCTTTTCCCATGTAGGTTATGACACAATGTTGAGTAGTCTTCTCTTGGTATTGCGTAGGTCTTTGGTGATTATATATTTCACATGTGTTTGTATCTCTCTGTTAACCTCAATATGGTAATGTATCCAATCCTCACACCTTTCCATTTGGTGAACCATAAGTTTTTTTAATGAATCTATGATAGTGTTTCTCTGTGGAAATATCTTTTGTTTGTATCATTTTTTAGGGAACACCTATATGTGATATGATAGGATATGTGTCTTTCGCTTTCTCACTTACTCCAAGTTGCGTGATTACTTCTAGACTCATCTATGGTGCTGCAAATGGCATTGTTTCATTTTTTCACTAGCTCTTATTCCATCTGTACAGGTAGCAGTACTTCTTTGTCCACCCATCTGTCGGTGGACTTTTTGGTTACTTCCATATCTTGGCTATTGTAATACTATGCAATGTAGATTTGCGTGCCTGTGTCCTTCCAATTCTCTCTTCTTCGTTTATAGGTCTAGGCATAGGTCTGCTAGATCATATGGTAGCTCAATGGTTACCTTTTAAAGGCACCTCTATTCTGTTCTCCTTAGTGGCTCTTTCCAGGTTACGTCCCACTTAAAGTGGAGGGTATGTATTTCTTCCCAGCACCTTCAGCATTTATTCTTTGTAGTTTTTGCTGATGGTTATTCTGAGTGGTGTGAGCTGATACCTCTTTGTGGTTGAATTTGCATGTGTCTCATAATGTGTTGAAATTGAGCTTTAAGACATGTCCTTTTAATTTTTCCAGCTGTGATTAGAGCTTATTTCTTCAAAGTGTTTTCTTAAAGTATGTGTCACCATTTGAAATAGTTTGGCCATTATCTCCCTCAAGACATTTTGAGGGCAGGTTTCATTTACAGCCCTGAAGTACTTGTTCATATGAAGTGACCATTAGCTCAGGCTTTAAACCTGCTTTTGCAGGTAATGGCCAGAGAGCGGCAGCCTTTCTACGTTCCCCATGCTGGTACTAGGGAAACAGACCTACCGGCCAGTGGTGTTCTTCGGTTATAAATTAGAGTGCAATGTGCCCGGATAAACCCACAAATGTTGATGTCTCCTTGCTTTTGTTTGTTTTTAATTCAATTTATATTTATTATTAGAGTAATATTCCATTGTGTACGTGGACCACTTCTTCTTGGTGCATTCCTCGGTTGATGGACATTTTCATTGCTTCCAAGTGCTGGCTATGGTAAATATTGCTGGCGTACAGGTTTGCCAGCCTGTGATTTTTGATTCTCATTTTCTCAGGTGATAGGCCAAGCAGTGGTTGTGATTGATTGACTGGTAGCTCAATGTTTCCCTTTTCAAAGCACCTACGTTGTGTTTTCATTAGTGGCTCTTTACATGCCCCCCCTTACAACCGAGGGTACGCATTTCTCCACACTCCCTTCACCGTTTATTTTTGGCAGCATTTTTCCTAATGGCCATTCTGATTGCTGTGAGCTGATAGGTTTTTGTAATATGGGTATGCATGACATTAAAATTTTTAAATTCATCATATTCCTATGCCTTTTTCTTTTCTCTTTAAAAGAAAAAACCGTAAGTATAATAGAGCTCTTGAAATTGACTTCTTCGAAGGTTGCCCTCTTTTGAATTTTTTGGTCGATTTTTGACCCCAGAAATTTTTTGGAGGGCAGGTGTCATTTACAGAACTGCAAGTTGGTGAAAATTTAGTGACCTTTTGCAGTGGGTTCAAAGCTGCTGTTGTGGGAAACGTCCACAAGGAGGTAGCTTTTCTCCATTCCCCAATCTGGGTACTAGGGCAGCAGAGCCCTTCTGGAAGTCATTGTCCTAGGTTATAAATTAGAATGGAATTTGCCAGGAGAAATCCCCATAAGTTTATGTCTCATTACTTCTTCTTGGTTTTTAAAATTTTTTTAATCTGGGTAAAGTTTAGAATATTGTTTGTCCTAGGTGTACACCATCTGGTCCATTTGTACATTATGTATGTCTATTAATGTACAGATCCTCTTCCCATGTAAAATATTACAGTGTTCCATCGACCTCCCTTGCTATATGTTCGGTCTTTTTGATACATGTATATAATATGTATTTGTATATGTATAGTAACACTAATCCTCATTTCTCAATTTCCCCCCTCCTTTCCTTTTAGATGAGCATAGTTTGTTTTGTTTTCTAAGCCTGTGAGTGTCTTTCTCTTTGGAAATATGTTCATCTGTGTCAGTTATTAGATAATGCCATAAGTGATGATATAGGCTATAGGTCTTTTGCTTTCCGACCTACTTCATGTTTTGTGATTATCTCCAGGCTCATCTGTGGTGCCTCAAAGAGCAGCGCTTCAGTGTTTTCCATGGCTAATATTCCATTGTGTACATGGACCACTTCTTCTTGGTGCATTCCTCTGTTGATGGACATTTTCCTTGCTTCCAAGTGTTGCCTATGGTAAATATTGCTGGAGGGCAGGATTGCCAGCCTGTGATTTTTGATTTTCATTTTCTCAGGTGATAGACCCAGCAGTGGTTATGATTGATTGACTGGTATGGTAGCTCAACGTTTACCTTTTCAAGGCACCTCAATTGTGCTTTCATTAGTGGCTCTTACCACGTCCCCCTTAGAATCGAGGGTACGCACTTCTCCACAATCACGTCAGCATTTCTTGTTTGCAGCATATTTGTTGATGGCCATTCTGACTGGTGTGAGCTGATAGGTGTTTGTAATTTGGGTTTACATGTCTGTAAAAATTCCTACAATTCATCATTTTTCCACGCCGTTTTCTTTTCTGTTAAAAGAAAAAAGAACAAAAGTGTGAGTATAATATACCTCTTCAAATTTTCTTTTTGGAAGGTTGCACTCTAGAATTTTTTGGTCGATTTTCGACCTCAGTATTTTTTGGAGGGCAGGTGTCATTTACAGACCTGCAATTGGTGAATATTTAGTGACCTTTTGCAGTGGGTTTAAAGCTGCTGTGGTGGGAAACGGCCACAAGGATGCAGCATTTCTCCATTCCCAAATCTGGGTACTAGGGCAGCAGAGCCGTTCTGGAAGTCGTTTGCCTAGGTTGTAAATTTGAATGGAATGTGCCAGGAAAACCCCCCATAAGTTTATGTCTCATTACTCCTAGTTCGTTGTTTTAATTTTTTCAATTCGGGTAATGGTTAGAATGTTGCTTGTCCAAGGTGTACACACTCTGGTTCATCTACATATTCTATATACCTATTTATGTAGAGATCCTCTTCCCCTGTAAATTATTACAGAGTGTTCCGTAAACCTTCCTTGCTATATGGTCGGTCTTTTTGATATATGTATATAATATGTATTTGTATACATATGGTAACGCTAATCTTCATTTATCCATTCCCCCCACCTTTCCTTTTAGATAAGCATAGTTTTTTTTTAATAAGTCTGTGATTGACTTTCTCTGTGGAAATATGTTCATTTGTGTCAGTTATTAGATAACGCCTATAAGTGATATCATAGGATATAGGACTTCTGCTTTCCGACTTACCTCATGTTCTGTGATTATCTCCAAGATCATCTATGGTGCCTCAAAGAGCAGTGTTTCATTGTTTTCCATGGCTAGTATTCATTGTGTACATGGACCACTTCTTCTTTATCCTTTCATCTGTTGATGGACATTTTGGTTGCTTCACTGTCTTGGCTATGGTGAATAAGGCTGCAGTGCAGTTTTTGCAGCCCGGGTCTTCTTCATTCTGGTCTTCTCAGGTGAGAGGCCCATTGGTGCGTCTGCTGGATTGAATGGTACCTCAATTTTTCCTTTTCAACGCAGCTCCTTTCTGTTCTCATTATTAGCGTTTAACCCTTTTGCATCTCACCAGCAGCTAGAGGGTACACAGTTCTCTAAAACCTCTTCAGCATTTATTGTTTGTAGACTTTTTGCCAATGGTCAGTCGACTGGTGTGAGTTGAAAACTTTTTGTAGATTAGATTGCATGAGTCTAATACTTCCTGAGGTGGAGCTTTTATCCATTTTCCTTTCTTTAAAAAGAGAGTGAGTAAAACTTACCTCTTCATACTATCTTCTTGAAAATTTGGCCTGTTTTGAATTTTTTGTATCCATTCCCTACCTCAGCACAATTTTGAGGGCAGGTGTCCTTTACAGCCCTGAGTCCTTGTGAATGGTAAGTGACCATTAGCTGTGGGTTAAAAGCTGCTCTTGCGGGAATCGGCCACAAGGCGGCAGCATTTCTCCTTTACCAAATCTGGTTTCTAGGGCAACAGAGCCTTACTGGAAGTGGTGTTCTAGGTTGTAAATTAGAATGGAATGTGCGAGGAAAAAGCCCTTTAAGTTTATGTCTCATTACTTCTTGTTGGTATTTTGAACTTAATTTTTATTTCTTATCACAGCAAACTTGATTACAATGTTTTGTTTGTTCTAGGTGTGCAAGATGTGGTTCTTTCACACATATGCATATATCTATTCTTCGGATCCTTTTCCCATGTAGGTTATGACACAATGTTGAGTAGTCTTCTCTTGGTATTGCGTAGGTCTTTGGTGATTATATATTTCACATGTGTTTGTATCTCTCTGTTAACCTCAATATGGTAATGTATCCAATCCTCACACCTTTCCATTTGGTGAACCATAAGTTTTTTTAATGAATCTATGATAGTGTTTCTCTGTGGAAATATCTTTTGTTTGTATCATTTTTTAGGGAACACCTATATGTGATATGATAGGATATGTGTCTTTCGCTTTCTCACTTACTCCAAGTTGCGTGATTACTTCTAGACTCATCTATGGTGCTGCAAATGGCATTGTTTCATTTTTTCACTAGCTCTTATTCCATCTGTACAGGTAGCAGTACTTCTTTGTCCACCCATCTGTCGGTGGACTTTTTGGTTACTTCCATATCTTGGCTATTGTAATACTATGCAATGTAGATTTGCGTGCCTGTGTCCTTCCAATTCTCTCTTCTTCGTTTATAGGTCTAGGCATAGGTCTGCTAGATCATATGGTAGCTCAATGGTTACCTTTTAAAGGCACCTCTATTCTGTTCTCCTTAGTGGCTCTTTCCAGGTTACGTCCCACTTAAAGTGGAGGGTATGTATTTCTTCCCAGCACCTTCAGCATTTATTCTTTGTAGTTTTTGCTGATGGTTATTCTGAGTGGTGTGAGCTGATACCTCTTTGTGGTTGAATTTGCATGTGTCTCATAATGTGTTGAAATTGAGCTTTAAGACATGTCCTTTTAATTTTTCCAGCTGTGATTAGAGCTTATTTCTTCAAAGTGTTTTCTTAAAGTATGTGTCACCATTTGAAATAGTTTGGCCATTATCTCCCTCAAGACATTTTGAGGGCAGGTTTCATTTACAGCCCTGAAGTACTTGTTCATATGAAGTGACCATTAGCTCAGGCTTTAAACCTGCTTTTGCAGGTAATGGCCAGAGAGCGGCAGCCTTTCTACGTTCCCCATGCTGGTACTAGGGAAACAGACCTACCGGCCAGTGGTGTTCTTCGGTTATAAATTAGAGTGCAATGTGCCCGGATAAACCCACAAATGTTGATGTCTCCTTGCTTTTGTTTGTTTTTAATTCAATTTATATTTATTATTAGAGTAATATTCCATTGTGTACGTGGACCACTTCTTCTTGGTGCATTCCTCGGTTGATGGACATTTTCATTGCTTCCAAGTGCTGGCTATGGTAAATATTGCTGGCGTACAGGTTTGCCAGCCTGTGATTTTTGATTCTCATTTTCTCAGGTGATAGGCCAAGCAGTGGTTGTGATTGATTGACTGGTAGCTCAATGTTTCCCTTTTCAAAGCACCTACGTTGTGTTTTCATTAGTGGCTCTTTACATGCCCCCCCTTACAACCGAGGGTACGCATTTCTCCACACTCCCTTCACCGTTTATTTTTGGCAGGATTTTTCCTAATGGCCATTCTGATTGCTGTGAGCTGATAGGTTTTTGTAATATGGGTATGCATGACATTAAAATTTTTAAATTCATCATATTCCTATGCCTTTTTCTTTTCTCTTTAAAAGAAAAAACCGTAAGTATAATAGAGCTCTTGAAATTGACTTCTTCGAAGGTTGCCCTCTTTTGAATTTTTTGGTCGATTTTTGACCCCAGAAATTTTTTGGAGGGCAGGTGTCATTTACAGAACTGCAAGTTGGTGAAAATTTAGTGACCTTTTGCAGTGGGTTCAAAGCTGCTGTTGTGGGAAACGTCCACAAGGAGGTAGCTTTTCTCCATTCCCCAATCTGGGTACTAGGGCAGCAGAGCCCTTCTGGAAGTCATTGTCCTAGGTTATAAATTAGAATGGAATTTGCCAGGAGAAATCCCCATAAGTTTATGTCTCATTACTTCTTCTTGGTTTTTAAAATTTTTTTAATCTGGGTAAAGTTTAGAATATTGTTTGTCCTAGGTGTACACCATCTGGTCCATTTGTACATTATGTATGTCTATTAATGTACAGATCCTCTTCCCATGTAAAATATTACAGTGTTCCATCGACCTCCCTTGCTATATGTTCGGTCTTTTTGATACATGTATATAATATGTATTTGTATATGTATAGTAACACTAATCCTCATTTCTCAATTTCCCCCCTCCTTTCCTTTTAGATGAGCATAGTTTGTTTTGTTTTCTAAGCCTGTGAGTGTCTTTCTCTTTGGAAATATGTTCATCTGTGTCAGTTATTAGATAATGCCATAAGTGATAATATAGGCTATAGGTCTTTTGCTTTCCGACCTACTTCATGTTTTGTGATTATCTCCAGGCTCATCTGTGGTGCCTCAAAGAGCAGCGCTTCAGTGTTTTCCGTGGCTAATATTCCATTGTGTACATGGACCACTTCTTCTTGGTGCATTCCTCTGTTGATGGACATTTTCCTTGCTTCCAAGTGTTGCCTATGGTAAATATTGCTGGAGGGCAGGATTGCCAGCCTGTGATTTTTGATTTTCATTTTCTCAGGTGATAGACCCAGCAGTGGTTATGATTGATTGACTGGTATGGTAGCTCAACGTTTACCTTTTCAAGGCACCTCAATTGTGCTTTCATTAGTGGCTCTTACCACGTCCCCCTTAGAATCGAGGGTACGCACTTCTCCACAATCACGTCAGCATTTCTTGTTTGCAGCATATTTGTTGATGGCCATTCTGACTGGTGTGAGCTGATAGGTGTTTGTAATTTGGGTTTACATGTCTGTAAAAATTCCTACAATTCATCATTTTTCCACGCCGTTTTCTTTTCTGTTAAAAGAAAAAAGAACAAAAGTGTGAGTATAATATACCTCTTCAAATTTTCTTTTTGGAAGGTTGCACTCTAGAATTTTTTGGTCGATTTTCGACCTCAGTATTTTTTGGAGGGCAGGTGTCATTTACAGACCTGCAATTGGTGAATATTTAGTGACCTTTTGCAGTGGGTTTAAAGCTGCTGTGGTGGGAAACGGCCACAAGGATGCAGCATTTCTCCATTCCCAAATCTGGGTACTAGGGCAGCAGAGCCGTTCTGGAAGTCGTTTGCCTAGGTTGTAAATTTGAATGGAATGTGCCAGGAAAACCCCCCATAAGTTTATGTCTCATTACTCCTAGTTCGTTGTTTTAATTTTTTCAATTGGGGTAATGGTTAGAATGTTGCTTGTCCAAGGTGTACACACTCTGGTTCATCTACATATTCTATATACCTATTTATGTAGAGATCCTCTTCCCCTGTAAATTATTACAGAGTGTTCTGTAAACCTTCCTTGCTATATGGTCGGTCTTTTTGATATATGTATATAATATGTATTTGTATACATATGGTAACGCTAATCTTCATTTATCCATTCCCCCCACCTTTCCTTTTAGATAAGCATAGTTTTTTTTTAATAAGTCTGTGATTGACTTTCTCTGTGGAAATATGTTCATTTGTGTCAGTTATTAGATAACGCCTATAAGTGATATCATAGGATATAGGACTTCTGCTTTCCGACTTACCTCATGTTCTGTGATTATCTCCAAGATCATCTATGGTGCCTCAAAGAGCAGTGTTTCATTGTTTTCCATGGCTAGTATTCATTGTGTACATGGACCACTTCTTCTTTATCCTTTCATCTGTTGATGGACATTTTGGTTGCTTCACTGTCTTGGCTATGGTGAATAAGGCTGCAGTGCAGTTTTTGCAGCCCGGGTCTTCTTCATTCTGGTCTTCTCAGGTGAGAGGCCCATTGGTGCGTCTGCTGGATTGAATGGTACCTCAATTTTTCCTTTTCAACGCAGCTCCTTTCTGTTCTCATTATTAGCGTTTAACCCTTTTGCATCTCACCAGCAGCTAGAGGGTACACAGTTCTCTAAAACCTCTTCAGCATTTATTGTTTGTAGACTTTTTGCCAATGGTCAGTCGACTGGTGTGAGTTGAAAACTTTTTGTAGATTAGATTGCATGAGTCTAATACTTCCTGAGGTGGAGCTTTTATCCATTTTCCTTTCTTTAAAAAGAGAGTGAGTAAAACTTACCTCTTCATACTATCTTCTTGAAAATTTGGCCTGTTTTGAATTTTTTGTATCCATTCCCTACCTCAGCACAATTTTGAGGGCAGGTGTCCTTTACAGCCCTGAGTCCTTGTGAATGGTAAGTGACCATTAGCTGTGGGTTAAAAGCTGCTCTTGCGGGAATCGGCCACAAGGCGGCAGCATTTCTCCTTTACCAAATCTGGTTTCTAGGGCAACAGAGCCTTACTGGAAGTGGTGTTCTAGGTTGTAAATTAGAATGGAATGTGCGAGGAAAAAGCCCTTTAAGTTTATGTCTCATTACTTCTTGTTGGTATTTTGAACTTAATTTTTATTTCTTATCACAGCAAACTTGATTACAATGTTTTGTTTGTTCTAGGTGTGCAAGATGTGGTTCTTTCACACATATGCATATATCTATTCTTCGGATCCTTTTCCCATGTAGGTTATGACACAATGTTGAGTAGTCTTCTCTTGGTATTGCGTAGGTCTTTGGTGATTATATATTTCACATGTGTTTGTATCTCTCTGTTAACCTCAATATGGTAATGTATCCAATCCTCACACCTTTCCATTTGGTGAACCATAAGTTTTTTTAATGAATCTATGATAGTGTTTCTCTGTGGAAATATCTTTGTTTGTATCATTTTTTAGGGAACACCTATATGTGATATGATAGGATATGTGTCTTTCGCTTTCTCACTTACTCCAAGTTGCGTGATTACTTCTAGACTCATCTATGGTGCTGCAAATGGCATTGTTTCATTTTTTCACTAGCTCTTATTCCATCTGTACAGGTAGCAGTACTTCTTTGTCCACCCATCTGTCGGTGGACTTTTTGGTTACTTCCATATCTTGGCTATTGTAATACTATGCAATGTAGATTTGCGTGCCTGTGTCCTTCTAATTCTCTCTTCTTCGTTTATAGGTCTAGGCATAGGTCTGCTAGATCATATGGTAGCTCAATGGTTACCTTTTAAAGGCACCTCTATTCTGTTCTCCTTAGTGGCTCTTTCCAGGTTACGTCCCACTTAAAGTGGAGGGTATGTATTTCTTCCCAGCACCTTCAGCATTTATTCTTTGTAGTTTTTGCTGATGGTTATTCTGAGTGGTGTGAGCTGATACCTCTTTGTGGTTGAATTTGCATGTGTCTCATAATGTGTTGAAATTGAGCTTTAAGACATGTCCTTTTAATTTTTCCAGCTGTGATTAGAGCTTATTTCTTCAAAGTGTTTTCTTAAAGTATGTGTCACCATTTGAAATATTTTGGCCATTATCTCCCTCAAGACATTTTGAGGGCAGGTTTCATTTACAGCCCTGAAGTACTTGTTCATATGAAGTGACCATTAGCTCAGGCTTTAAACCTGCTTTTGCAGGTAATGGCCAGAGAGCGGCAGCCTTTCTACGTTCCCCATGCTGGTACTAGGGAAACAGACCTACCGGCCAGTGGTGTTCTTCGGTTATAAATTAGAGTGCAATGTGCCCGGATAAACCCACAAATGTTGATGTCTCCTTGCTTTTCTTTGTTTTTAATTCAATTTATATTTATTATTAGAGTAATATTCCATTGTGTACGTGGACCGCTTCTTCTTGGTGCATTCCTCGGTTGATGGACATTTTCATTGCTGCCAAGTGCTGGCTATGGTAAATATTGCTGGCGTACAGGTTTGCCAGCCTGTGATTTTTGATTCTCATTTTCTCAGGTGATAGGCCAAGCAGTGGTTGTGATTGATTGACTGGTAGCTCAATGTTTCCCTTTTCAAAGCACCTACGTTGTGTTTTCATTAGTGGCTCTTTACATGCCCCCCCTTACAACCGAGGGTACGCATTTCTCCACACTCCCTTCACCGTTTATTTTTGGCAGCATTTTTCCTAATGGCCATTCTGATTGCTGTGAGCTGATAGGTTTTTGTAATATGGGTATGCATGACATTAAAATTTTTAAATTCATCATATTCCTACGCCTTTTTCTTTTCTCTTAAAAGAAAAAACCATAAATATAATAGAGCTCTTGAAATTGACTTCTTCGAAGGTTGGCCTCTTTTGAATTTTTTGGTCGATTTTTGACCCCAGAAATTTTTTGGAGGGCAGGTGTCATTTACAGAACTGCAAGTTGGTGAAAATTTAGTGACCTTTTGCAGTGGGTTCAAAGCTGCTGTTGTGGGAAACGTCCACAAGGAGGTAGCTTTTCTCCATTCCCCAATCTGGGTACTAGGGCAGCAGAGCCCTTCTGGAAGTCATTGTCCTAGGTTATAAATTAGAATGGAATTTGCCAGGAGAAATCCCCATAAGTTTATGTCTCATTACTTCATCTTGGTTTTTAAAATTTTTTTTAATCTGGGTAAAGTTTAGAATATTGTTTGTCCTAGGTGTACACCATCTGGTCCTTTTGTACATTATGTATGTCTATTAATGTACAGATCCTCTTCCCATATAAAATATTACAGTGTTCCATCGACCTCCCTTGCTATATGTTCGGTCTTTTTGATACATGTATATAATATGTATTTGTATATGTATAGTAACACTAATCCTCATTTCTCAATTTCCCCCCTCCTTTCCTTTTAGATGAGCATAGTTTGTTTTGTTTTCTAAGCCTGTGAGTGTCTTTCTCTTTGGAAATATGTTCATCTGTGTCAGTTATTAGATAATGCCATAAGTGATAATATAGGCTATAGGTCTTTTGCTTTCCGACCTACTTCATGTTTTGTGATTATCTCCAGGCTCATCTGTGGTGCCTCAAAGAGCAGCGCTTCAGTGTTTTCCATGGCTAATATTCCATTGTGTACATGGACCACTTCTTCTTGGTGCATTCCTCTGTTGATGGACATTTTCCTTGCTTCCAAGTGTTGCCTATGGTAAATATTGCTGGAGGGCAGGATTGCCAGCCTGTGATTTTTGATTTTCATTTTCTCAGGTGATAGACCCAGCAGTGGTTATGATTGATTGACTGGTATGGTAGCTCAACGTTTACCTTTTCAAGGCACCTCAATTGTGCTTTCATTAGTGGCTCTTACCACGTCCCCCTTAGAATCGAGGGTACGCACTTCTCCACAATCACGTCAGCATTTCTTGTTTGCAGCATATTTGTTGATGGCCATTCTGACTGGTGTGAGCTGATAGGTGTTTGTAATTTGGGTTTACATGTCTGTAAAAATTCCTACAATTCATCATTTTTCCACGCCGTTTTCTTTTCTGTTAAAAGAAAAAAGAACAAAAGTGTGAGTATAATATACCTCTTCAAATTTTCTTTTTGGAAGGTTGCACTCTAGAATTTTTTGGTCGATTTTCGACCTCAGTATTTTTTGGAGGGCAGGTGTCATTTACAGACCTGCAATTGGTGAATATTTAGTGACCTTTTGCAGTGGGGTTAAAGCTGCTGTGGTGGGAAACGGCCACAAGGATGCAGCATTTCTCCATTCCCAAATCTGGGTACTAGGGCAGCAGAGCCGTTCTGGAAGTCGTTTGCCTAGGTTGTAAATTTGAATGGAATGTGCCAGGAAAACCCCCCATAAGTTTATGTCTCATTACTCCTAGTTCGTTGTTTTAATTTTTTCAATTGGGGTAATGGTTAGAATGTTGCTTGTCCAAGGTGTACACACTCTGGTTCATCTACATATTCTATATACCTATTTATGTAGAGATCCTCTTCCCCTGTAAATTATTACAGAGTGTTCTGTAAACCTTCCTTGCTATATGGTCGGTCTTTTTGATATATGTATATAATATGTATTTGTATACATATGGTAACGCTAATCTTCATTTATCCATTCCCCCCACCTTTCCTTTTAGATAAGCATAGTTTTTTTTTAATAAGTCTGTGATTGACTTTCTCTGTGGAAATATGTTCATTTGTGTCAGTTATTAGATAACGCCTATAAGTGATATCATAGGATATAGGACTTCTGCTTTCCGACTTACCTCATGTTCTGTGATTATCTCCAAGATCATCTATGGTGCCTCAAAGAGCAGTGTTTCATTGTTTTCCATGGCTAGTATTCATTGTGTACATGGACCACTTCTTCTTTATCCTTTCATCTGTTGATGGACATTTTGGTTGCTTCACTGTCTTGGCTATGGTGAATAAGGCTGCAGTGCAGTTTTTGCAGCCCGGGTCTTCTTCATTCTGGTCTTCTCAGGTGAGAGGCCCATTGGTGCGTCTGCTGGATTGAATGGTACCTCAATTTTTCCTTTTCAACGCAGCTCCTTTCTGTTCTCATTATTAGCGTTTAACCCTTTTGCATCTCACCAGCAGCTAGAGGGTACACAGTTCTCTAAAACCTCTTCAGCATTTATTGTTTGTAGACTTTTTGCCAATGGTCAGTCGACTGGTGTGAGTTGAAAACTTTTTGTAGATTAGATTGCATGAGTCTAATACTTCCTGAGGTGGAGCTTTTATCCATTTTCCTTTCTTTAAAAAGAGAGTGAGTAAAACTTACCTCTTCATACTATCTTCTTGAAAATTTGGCCTGTTTTGAATTTTTTGTATCCATTCCCTACCTCAGCACAATTTTGAGGGCAGGTGTCCTTTACAGCCCTGAGTCCTTGTGAATGGTAAGTGACCATTAGCTGTGGGTTAAAAGCTGCTCTTGCGGGAATCGGCCACAAGGCGGCAGCATTTCTCCTTTACCAAATCTGGTTTCTAGGGCAACAGAGCCTTACTGGAAGTGGTGTTCTAGGTTGTAAATTAGAATGGAATGTGCGAGGAAAAAGCCCTTTAAGTTTATGTCTCATTACTTCTTGTTGGTATTTTGAACTTAATTTTTATTTCTTATCACAGCAAACTTGATTACAATGTTTTGTTTGTTCTAGGTGTGCAAGATGTGGTTCTTTCACACATATGCATATATCTATTCTTCGGATCCTTTTCCCATGTAGGTTATGACACAATGTTGAGTAGTCTTCTCTTGGTATTGCGTAGGTCTTTGGTGATTATATATTTCACATGTGTTTGTATCTCTCTGTTAACCTCAATATGGTAATGTATCCAATCCTCACACCTTTCCATTTGGTGAACCATAAGTTTTTTTAATGAATCTATGATAGTGTTTCTCTGTGGAAATATCTTTTGTTTGTATCATTTTTTAGGGAACACCTATATGTGATATGATAGGATATGTGTCTTTCGCTTTCTCACTTACTCCAAGTTGCGTGATTACTTCTAGACTCATCTATGGTGCTGCAAATGGCATTGTTTCATTTTTTCACTAGCTCTTATTCCATCTGTACAGGTAGCAGTACTTCTTTGTCCACCCATCTGTCGGTGGACTTTTTGGTTACTTCCATATCTTGGCTATTGTAATACTATGCAATGTAGATTTGCGTGCCTGTGTCCTTCCAATTCTCTCTTCTTCGTTTATAGGTCTAGGCATAGGTCTGCTAGATCATATGGTAGCTCAATGGTTACCTTTTAAAGGCACCTCTATTCTGTTCTCCTTAGTGGCTCTTTCCAGGTTACGTCCCACTTAAAGTGGAGGGTATGTATTTCTTCCCAGCACCTTCAGCATTTATTCTTTGTAGTTTTTGCTGATGGTTATTCTGAGTGGTGTGAGCTGATACCTCTTTGTGGTTGAATTTGCATGTGTCTCATAATGTGTTGAAATTGAGCTTTAAGACATGTCCTTTTAATTTTTCCAGCTGTGATTAGAGCTTATTTCTTCAAAGTGTTTTCTTAAAGTATGTGTCACCATTTGAAATAGTTTGGCCATTATCTCCCTCAAGACATTTTGAGGGCAGGTTTCATTTACAGCCCTGAAGTACTTGTTCATATGAAGTGACCATTAGCTCAGGCTTTAAACCTGCTTTTGCAGGTAATGGCCAGAGAGCGGCAGCCTTTCTACGTTCCCCATGCTGGTACTAGGGAAACAGACCTACCGGCCAGTGGTGTTCTTCGGTTATAAATTAGAGTGCAATGTGCCCGGATAAACCCACAAATGTTGATGTCTCCTTGCTTTTGTTTGTTTTTAATTCAATTTATATTTATTATTAGAGTAATATTCCATTGTGTACGTGGACCACTTCTTCTTGGTGCATTCCTCGGTTGATGGACATTTTCATTGCTTCCAAGTGCTGGCTATGGTAAATATTGCTGGCGTACAGGTTTGCCAGCCTGTGATTTTTGATTCTCATTTTCTCAGGTGATAGGCCAAGCAGTGGTTGTGATTGATTGACTGGTAGCTCAATGTTTCCCTTTTCAAAGCACCTACGTTGTGTTTTCATTAGTGGCTCTTTACATGCCCCCCCTTACAACCGAGGGTACGCATTTCTCCACACTCCCTTCACCGTTTATTTTTGGCAGCATTTTTCCTAATGGCCATTCTGATTGCTGTGAGCTGATAGGTTTTTGTAATATGGGTATGCATGACATTAAAATTTTTAAATTCATCATATTCCTATGCCTTTTTCTTTTCTCTTTAAAAGAAAAAACCGTAAGTATAATAGAGCTCTTGAAATTGACTTCTTCGAAGGTTGCCCTCTTTTGAATTTTTTGGTCGATTTTTGACCCCAGAAATTTTTTGGAGGGCAGGTGTCATTTACAGAACTGCAAGTTGGTGAAAATTTAGTGACCTTTTGCAGTGGGTTCAAAGCTGCTGTTGTGGGAAACGTCCACAAGGAGGTAGCTTTTCTCCATTCCCCAATCTGGGTACTAGGGCAGCAGAGCCCTTCTGGAAGTCATTGTCCTAGGTTATAAATTAGAATGGAATTTGCCAGGAGAAATCCCCATAAGTTTATGTCTCATTACTTCTTCTTGGTTTTTAAAATTTTTTTAATCTGGGTAAAGTTTAGAATATTGTTTGTCCTAGGTGTACACCATCTGGTCCATTTGTACATTATGTATGTCTATTAATGTACAGATCCTCTTCCCATGTAAAATATTACAGTGTTCCATCGACCTCCCTTGCTATATGTTCGGTCTTTTTGATACATGTATATAATATGTATTTGTATATGTATAGTAACACTAATCCTCATTTCTCAATTTCCCCCCTCCTTTCCTTTTAGATGAGCATAGTTTGTTTTGTTTTCTAAGCCTGTGAGTGTCTTTCTCTTTGGAAATATGTTCATCTGTGTCAGTTATTAGATAATGCCATAAGTGATAATATAGGCTATAGGTCTTTTGCTTTCCGACCTACTTCATGTTTTGTGATTATCTCCAGGCTCATCTGTGGTGCCTCAAAGAGCAGCGCTTCAGTGTTTTCCGTGGCTAATATTCCATTGTGTACATGGACCACTTCTTCTTGGTGCATTCCTCTGTTGATGGACATTTTCCTTGCTTCCAAGTGTTGCCTATGGTAAATATTGCTGGAGGGCAGGATTGCCAGCCTGTGATTTTTGATTTTCATTTTCTCAGGTGATAGACCCAGCAGTGGTTATGATTGATTGACTGGTATGGTAGCTCAACGTTTACCTTTTCAAGGCACCTCAATTGTGCTTTCATTAGTGGCTCTTACCACGTCCCCCTTAGAATCGAGGGTACGCACTTCTCCACAATCACGTCAGCATTTCTTGTTTGCAGCATATTTGTTGATGGCCATTCTGACTGGTGTGAGCTGATAGGTGTTTGTAATTTGGGTTTACATGTCTGTAAAAATTCCTACAATTCATCATTTTTCCACGCCGTTTTCTTTTCTGTTAAAAGAAAAAAGAACAAAAGTGTGAGTATAATATACCTCTTCAAATTTTCTTTTTGGAAGGTTGCACTCTAGAATTTTTTGGTCGATTTTCGACCTCAGTATTTTTTGGAGGGCAGGTGTCATTTACAGACCTGCAATTGGTGAATATTTAGTGACCTTTTGCAGTGGGTTTAAAGCTGCTGTGGTGGGAAACGGCCACAAGGATGCAGCATTTCTCCATTCCCAAATCTGGGTACTAGGGCAGCAGAGCCGTTCTGGAAGTCGTTTGCCTAGGTTGTAAATTTGAATGGAATGTGCCAGGAAAACCCCCCATAAGTTTATGTCTCATTACTCCTAGTTCGTTGTTTTAATTTTTTCAATTGGGGTAATGGTTAGAATGTTGCTTGTCCAAGGTGTACACACTCTGGTTCATCTACATATTCTATATACCTATTTATGTAGAGATCCTCTTCCCCTGTAAATTATTACAGAGTGTTCTGTAAACCTTCCTTGCTATATGGTCGGTCTTTTTGATATATGTATATAATATGTATTTGTATACATATGGTAACGCTAATCTTCATTTATCCATTCCCCCCACCTTTCCTTTTAGATAAGCATAGTTTTTTTTTAATAAGTCTGTGATTGACTTTCTCTGTGGAAATATGTTCATTTGTGTCAGTTATTAGATAACGCCTATAAGTGATATCATAGGATATAGGACTTCTGCTTTCCGACTTACCTCATGTTCTGTGATTATCTCCAAGATCATCTATGGTGCCTCAAAGAGCAGTGTTTCATTGTTTTCCATGGCTAGTATTCATTGTGTACATGGACCACTTCTTCTTTATCCTTTCATCTGTTGATGGACATTTTGGTTGCTTCACTGTCTTGGCTATGGTGAATAAGGCTGCAGTGCAGTTTTTGCAGCCCGGGTCTTCTTCATTCTGGTCTTCTCAGGTGAGAGGCCCATTGGTGCGTCTGCTGGATTGAATGGTACCTCAATTTTTCCTTTTCAACGCAGCTCCTTTCTGTTCTCATTATTAGCGTTTAACCCTTTTGCATCTCACCAGCAGCTAGAGGGTACACAGTTCTCTAAAACCTCTTCAGCATTTATTGTTTGTAGACTTTTTGCCAATGGTCAGTCGACTGGTGTGAGTTGAAAACTTTTTGTAGATTAGATTGCATGAGTCTAATACTTCCTGAGGTGGAGCTTTTATCCATTTTCCTTTCTTTAAAAAGAGAGTGAGTAAAACTTACCTCTTCATACTATCTTCTTGAAAATTTGGCCTGTTTTGAATTTTTTGTATCCATTCCCTACCTCAGCACAATTTTGAGGGCAGGTGTCCTTTACAGCCCTGAGTCCTTGTGAATGGTAAGTGACCATTAGCTGTGGGTTAAAAGCTGCTCTTGCGGGAATCGGCCACAAGGCGGCAGCATTTCTCCTTTACCAAATCTGGTTTCTAGGGCAACAGAGCCTTACTGGAAGTGGTGTTCTAGGTTGTAAATTAGAATGGAATGTGCGAGGAAAAAGCCCTTTAAGTTTATGTCTCATTACTTCTTGTTGGTATTTTGAACTTAATTTTTATTTCTTATCACAGCAAACTTGATTACAATGTTTTGTTTGTTCTAGGTGTGCAAGATGTGGTTCTTTCACACATATGCATATATCTATTCTTCGGATCCTTTTCCCATGTAGGTTATGACACAATGTTGAGTAGTCTTCTCTTGGTATTGCGTAGGTCTTTGGTGATTATATATTTCACATGTGTTTGTATCTCTCTGTTAACCTCAATATGGTAATGTATCCAATCCTCACACCTTTCCATTTGGTGAACCATAAGTTTTTTTAATGAATCTATGATAGTGTTTCTCTGTGGAAATATCTTTGTTTGTATCATTTTTTAGGGAACACCTATATGTGATATGATAGGATATGTGTCTTTCGCTTTCTCACTTACTCCAAGTTGCGTGATTACTTCTAGACTCATCTATGGTGCTGCAAATGGCATTGTTTCATTTTTTCACTAGCTCTTATTCCATCTGTACAGGTAGCAGTACTTCTTTGTCCACCCATCTGTCGGTGGACTTTTTGGTTACTTCCATATCTTGGCTATTGTAATACTATGCAATGTAGATTTGCGTGCCTGTGTCCTTCCAATTCTCTCTTCTTCGTTTATAGGTCTAGGCATAGGTCTGCTAGATCATATGGTAGCTCAATGGTTACCTTTTAAAGGCACCTCTATTCTGTTCTCCTTAGTGGCTCTTTCCAGGTTACGTCCCACTTAAAGTGGAGGGTATGTATTTCTTCCCAGCACCTTCAGCATTTATTCTTTGTAGTTTTTGCTGATGGTTATTCTGAGTGGTGTGAGCTGATACCTCTTTGTGGTTGAATTTGCATGTGTCTCATAATGTGTTGAAATTGAGCTTTAAGACATGTCCTTTTAATTTTTCCAGCTGTGATTAGAGCTTATTTCTTCAAAGTGTTTTCTTAAAGTATGTGTCACCATTTGAAATATTTTGGCCATTATCTCCCTCAAGACATTTTGAGGGCAGGTTTCATTTACAGCCCTGAAGTACTTGTTCATATGAAGTGACCATTAGCTCAGGCTTTAAACCTGCTTTTGCAGGTAATGGCCAGAGAGCGGCAGCCTTTCTACGTTCCCCATGCTGGTACTAGGGAAACAGACCTACCGGCCAGTGGTGTTCTTCGGTTATAAATTAGAGTGCAATGTGCCCGGATAAACCCACAAATGTTGATGTCTCCTTGCTTTTCTTTGTTTTTAATTCAATTTATATTTATTATTAGAGTAATATTCCATTGTGTACGTGGACCGCTTCTTCTTGGTGCATTCCTCGGTTGATGGACATTTTCATTGCTGCCAAGTGCTGGCTATGGTAAATATTGCTGGCGTACAGGTTTGCCAGCCTGTGATTTTTGATTCTCATTTTCTCAGGTGATAGGCCAAGCAGTGGTTGTGATTGATTGACTGGTAGCTCAATGTTTCCCTTTTCAAAGCACCTACGTTGTGTTTTCATTAGTGGCTCTTTACATGCCCCCCCTTACAACCGAGGGTACGCATTTCTCCACACTCCCTTCACCGTTTATTTTTGGCAGCATTTTTCCTAATGGCCATTCTGATTGCTGTGAGCTGATAGGTTTTTGTAATATGGGTATGCATGACATTAAAATTTTTAAATTCATCATATTCCTACGCCTTTTTCTTTTCTCTTAAAAGAAAAAACCATAAATATAATAGAGCTCTTGAAATTGACTTCTTCGAAGGTTGGCCTCTTTTGAATTTTTTGGTCGATTTTTGACCCCAGAAATTTTTTGGAGGGCAGGTGTCATTTACAGAACTGCAAGTTGGTGAAAATTTAGTGACCTTTTGCAGTGGGTTCAAAGCTGCTGTTGTGGGAAACGTCCACAAGGAGGTAGCTTTTCTCCATTCCCCAATCTGGGTACTAGGGCAGCAGAGCCCTTCTGGAAGTCATTGTCCTAGGTTATAAATTAGAATGGAATTTGCCAGGAGAAATCCCCATAAGTTTATGTCTCATTACTTCATCTTGGTTTTTAAAATTTTTTTTAATCTGGGTAAAGTTTAGAATATTGTTTGTCCTAGGTGTACACCATCTGGTCCTTTTGTACATTATGTATGTCTATTAATGTACAGATCCTCTTCCCATATAAAATATTACAGTGTTCCATCGACCTCCCTTGCTATATGTTCGGTCTTTTTGATACATGTATATAATATGTATTTGTATATGTATAGTAACACTAATCCTCATTTCTCAATTTCCCCCCTCCTTTCCTTTTAGATGAGCATAGTTTGTTTTGTTTTCTAAGCCTGTGAGTGTCTTTCTCTTTGGAAATATGTTCATCTGTGTCAGTTATTAGATAATGCCATAAGTGATAATATAGGCTATAGGTCTTTTGCTTTCCGACCTACTTCATGTTTTGTGATTATCTCCAGGCTCATCTGTGGTGCCTCAAAGAGCAGCGCTTCAGTGTTTTCCATGGCTAATATTCCATTGTGTACATGGACCACTTCTTCTTGGTGCATTCCTCTGTTGATGGACATTTTCCTTGCTTCCAAGTGTTGCCTATGGTAAATATTGCTGGAGGGCAGGATTGCCAGCCTGTGATTTTTGATTTTCATTTTCTCAGGTGATAGACCCAGCAGTGGTTATGATTGATTGACTGGTATGGTAGCTCAACGTTTACCTTTTCAAGGCACCTCAATTGTGCTTTCATTAGTGGCTCTTACCACGTCCCCCTTAGAATCGAGGGTACGCACTTCTCCACAATCACGTCAGCATTTCTTGTTTGCAGCATATTTGTTGATGGCCATTCTGACTGGTGTGAGCTGATAGGTGTTTGTAATTTGGGTTTACATGTCTGTAAAAATTCCTACAATTCATCATTTTTCCACGCCGTTTTCTTTTCTGTTAAAAGAAAAAAGAACAAAAGTGTGAGTATAATATACCTCTTCAAATTTTCTTTTTGGAAGGTTGCACTCTAGAATTTTTTGGTCGATTTTCGACCTCAGTATTTTTTGGAGGGCAGGTGTCATTTACAGACCTGCAATTGGTGAATATTTAGTGACCTTTTGCAGTGGGGTTAAAGCTGCTGTGGTGGGAAACGGCCACAAGGATGCAGCATTTCTCCATTCCCAAATCTGGGTACTAGGGCAGCAGAGCCGTTCTGGAAGTCGTTTGCCTAGGTTGTAAATTTGAATGGAATGTGCCAGGAAAACCCCCCATAAGTTTATGTCTCATTACTCCTAGTTCGTTGTTTTAATTTTTTCAATTGGGGTAATGGTTAGAATGTTGCTTGTCCAAGGTGTACACACTCTGGTTCATCTACATATTCTATATACCTATTTATGTAGAGATCCTCTTCCCCTGTAAATTATTACAGAGTGTTCTGTAAACCTTCCTTGCTATATGGTCGGTCTTTTTGATATATGTATATAATATGTATTTGTATACATATGGTAACGCTAATCTTCATTTATCCATTCCCCCCACCTTTCCTTTTAGATAAGCATAGTTTTTTTTTAATAAGTCTGTGATTGACTTTCTCTGTGGAAATATGTTCATTTGTGTCAGTTATTAGATAACGCCTATAAGTGATATCATAGGATATAGGACTTCTGCTTTCCGACTTACCTCATGTTCTGTGATTATCTCCAAGATCATCTATGGTGCCTCAAAGAGCAGTGTTTCATTGTTTTCCATGGCTAGTATTCATTGTGTACATGGACCACTTCTTCTTTATCCTTTCATCTGTTGATGGACATTTTGGTTGCTTCACTGTCTTGTCTATGGTGAATAAGGCTGCAGTGCAGCTTTTGCAGCCCGGGTCTTCTTCATTCTGGTCTTCTCAGGTGAGAGGCCCATTGGTGCGTCTGCTGGATTGAATGGTACCTCAATTTTTCCTTTTCAACGCAGCTCCTTTCTGTTCTCATTATTAGCGTTTAACCCTTTTGCATCTCACCAGCAGCTAGAGGGTACACAGTTCTCTAAAACCTCTTCAGCATTTATTGTTTGTAGACTTTTTGCCAATGGTCAGTCGACTGGTGTGAGTTGAAAACTTTTTGTAGATTAGATTGCATGAGTCTAATACTTCCTGAGGTGGAGCTTTTATCCATTTTCCTTTCTTTAAAAAGAGAGTGAGTAAAACTTACCTCTTCATACTATCTTCTTGAAAATTTGGCCTGTTTTGAATTTTTTGTATCCATTCCCTACCTCAGCACAATTTTGAGGGCAGGTGTCCTTTACAGCCCTGAGTCCTTGTGAATGGTAAGTGACCATTAGCTGTGGGTTAAAAGCTGCTCTTGCGGGAATCGGCCACAAGGCGGCAGCATTTCTCCTTTACCAAATCTGGTTTCTAGGGCAACAGAGCCTTACTGGAAGTGGTGTTCTAGGTTGTAAATTAGAATGGAATGTGCGAGGAAAAAGCCCTTTAAGTTTATGTCTCATTACTTCTTGTTGGTATTTTGAACTTAATTTTTATTTCTTATCACAGCAAACTTGATTACAATGTTTTGTTTGTTCTAGGTGTGCAAGATGTGGTTCTTTCACACATATGCATATATCTATTCTTCGGATCCTTTTCCCATGTAGGTTATGACACAATGTTGAGTAGTCTTCTCTTGGTATTGCGTAGGTCTTTGGTGATTATATATTTCACATGTGTTTGTATCTCTCTGTTAACCTCAATATGGTAATGTATCCAATCCTCACACCTTTCCATTTGGTGAACCATAAGTTTTTTTAATGAATCTATGATAGTGTTTCTCTGTGGAAATATCTTTTGTTTGTATCATTTTTTAGGGAACACCTATATGTGATATGATAGGATATGTGTCTTTCGCTTTCTCACTTACTCCAAGTTGCGTGATTACTTCTAGACTCATCTATGGTGCTGCAAATGGCATTGTTTCATTTTTTCACTAGCTCTTATTCCATCTGTACAGGTAGCAGTACTTCTTTGTCCACCCATCTGTCGGTGGACTTTTTGGTTACTTCCATATCTTGGCTATTGTAATACTATGCAATGTAGATTTGCGTGCCTGTGTCCTTCCAATTCTCTCTTCTTCGTTTATAGGTCTAGGCATAGGTCTGCTAGATCATATGGTAGCTCAATGGTTACCTTTTAAAGGCACCTCTATTCTGTTCTCCTTAGTGGCTCTTTCCAGGTTACGTCCCACTTAAAGTGGAGGGTATGTATTTCTTCCCAGCACCTTCAGCATTTATTCTTTGTAGTTTTTGCTGATGGTTATTCTGAGTGGTGTGAGCTGATACCTCTTTGTGGTTGAATTTGCATGTGTCTCATAATGTGTTGAAATTGAGCTTTAAGACATGTCCTTTTAATTTTTCCAGCTGTGATTAGAGCTTATTTCTTCAAAGTGTTTTCTTAAAGTATGTGTCACCATTTGAAATAGTTTGGCCATTATCTCCCTCAAGACATTTTGAGGGCAGGTTTCATTTACAGCCCTGAAGTACTTGTTCATATGAAGTGACCATTAGCTCAGGCTTTAAACCTGCTTTTGCAGGTAATGGCCAGAGAGCGGCAGCCTTTCTACGTTCCCCATGCTGGTACTAGGGAAACAGACCTACCGGCCAGTGGTGTTCTTCGGTTATAAATTAGAGTGCAATGTGCCCGGATAAACCCACAAATGTTGATGTCTCCTTGCTTTTCTTTGTTTTTAATTCAATTTATATTTATTATTAGAGTAATATTCCATTGTGTACGTGGACCGCTTCTTCTTGGTGCATTCCTCGGTTGATGGACATTTTCATTGCTGCCAAGTGCTGGCTATGGTAAATATTGCTGGCGTACAGGTTTGCCAGCCTGTGATTTTTGATTCTCATTTTCTCAGGTGATAGGCCAAGCAGTGGTTGTGATTGATTGACTGGTAGCTCAATGTTTCCCTTTTCAAAGCACCTACGTTGTGTTTTCATTAGTGGCTCTTTACATGCCCCCCCTTACAACCGAGGGTACGCATTTCTCCACACTCCCTTCACCGTTTATTTTTGGCAGCATTTTTCCTAATGGCCATTCTGATTGCTGTGAGCTGATAGGTTTTTGTAATATGGGTATGCATGACATTAAAATTTTTAAATTCATCATATTCCTACGCCTTTTTCTTTTCTCTTAAAAGAAAAAACCATAAATATAATAGAGCTCTTGAAATTGACTTCTTCGAAGGTTGGCCTCTTTTGAATTTTTTGGTCGATTTTTGACCCCAGAAATTTTTTGGAGGGCAGGTGTCATTTACAGAACTGCAAGTTGGTGAAAATTTAGTGACCTTTTGCAGTGGGTTCAAAGCTGCTGTTGTGGGAAACGTCCACAAGGAGGTAGCTTTTCTCCATTCCCCAATCTGGGTACTAGGGCAGCAGAGCCCTTCTGGAAGTCATTGTCCTAGGTTATAAATTAGAATGGAATTTGCCAGGAGAAATCCCCATAAGTTTATGTCTCATTACTTCATCTTGGTTTTTAAAATTTTTTTTAATCTGGGTAAAGTTTAGAATATTGTTTGTCCTAGGTGTACACCATCTGGTCCTTTTGTACATTATGTATGTCTATTAATGTACAGATCCTCTTCCCATATAAAATATTACAGTGTTCCATCGACCTCCCTTGCTATATGTTCGGTCTTTTTGATACATGTATATAATATGTATTTGTATATGTATAGTAACACTAATCCTCATTTCTCAATTTCCCCCCTCCTTTCCTTTTAGATGAGCATAGTTTGTTTTGTTTTCTAAGCCTGTGAGTGTCTTTCTCTTTGGAAATATGTTCATCTGTGTCAGTTATTAGATAATGCCATAAGTGATAATATAGGCTATAGGTCTTTTGCTTTCCGACCTACTTCATGTTTTGTGATTATCTCCAGGCTCATCTGTGGTGCCTCAAAGAGCAGCGCTTCAGTGTTTTCCATGGCTAATATTCCATTGTGTACATGGACCACTTCTTCTTGGTGCATTCCTCTGTTGATGGACATTTTCCTTGCTTCCAAGTGTTGCCTATGGTAAATATTGCTGGAGGGCAGGATTGCCAGCCTGTGATTTTTGATTTTCATTTTCTCAGGTGATAGACCCAGCAGTGGTTATGATTGATTGACTGGTATGGTAGCTCAACGTTTACCTTTTCAAGGCACCTCAATTGTGCTTTCATTAGTGGCTCTTACCACGTCCCCCTTAGAATCGAGGGTACGCACTTCTCCACAATCACGTCAGCATTTCTTGTTTGCAGCATATTTGTTGATGGCCATTCTGACTGGTGTGAGCTGATAGGTGTTTGTAATTTGGGTTTACATGTCTGTAAAAATTCCTACAATTCATCATTTTTCCACGCCGTTTTCTTTTCTGTTAAAAGAAAAAAGAACAAAAGTGTGAGTATAATATACCTCTTCAAATTTTCTTTTTGGAAGGTTGCACTCTAGAATTTTTTGGTCGATTTTCGACCTCAGTATTTTTTGGAGGGCAGGTGTCATTTACAGACCTGCAATTGGTGAATATTTAGTGACCTTTTGCAGTGGGTTTAAAGCTGCTGTGGTGGGAAACGGCCACAAGGATGCAGCATTTCTCCATTCCCAAATCTGGGTACTAGGGCAGCAGAGCCGTTCTGGAAGTCGTTTGCCTAGGTTGTAAATTTGAATGGAATGTGCCAGGAAAACCCCCCATAAGTTTATGTCTCATTACTCCTAGTTCGTTGTTTTAATTTTTTCAATTGGGGTAATGGTTAGAATGTTGCTTGTCCAAGGTGTACACACTCTGGTTCATCTACATATTCTATATACCTATTTATGTAGAGATCCTCTTCCCCTGTAAATTATTACAGAGTGTTCTGTAAACCTTCCTTGCTATATGGTCGGTCTTTTTGATATATGTATATAATATGTATTTGTATACATATGGTAACGCTAATCTTCATTTATCCATTCCCCCCACCTTTCCTTTTAGATAAGCATAGTTTTTTTTAATAAGTCTGTGATTGACTTTCTCTGTGGAAATATGTTCATTTGTGTCAGTTATTAGATAACGCCTATAAGTGATATCATAGGATATAGGACTTCTGCTTTCCGACTTACCTCATGTTCTGTGATTATCTCCAAGATCATCTATGGTGCCTCAAAGAGCAGTGTTTCATTGTTTTCCATGGCTAGTATTCATTGTGTACATGGACCACTTCTTCTTTATCCTTTCATCTGTTGATGGACATTTTGGTTGCTTCACTGTCTTGGCTATGGTGAATAAGGCTGCAGTGCAGTTTTTGCAGCCCGGGTCTTCTTCATTCTGGTCTTCTCAGGTGAGAGGCCCATTGGTGCGTCTGCTGGATTGAATGGTACCTCAATTTTTCCTTTTCAACGCAGCTCCTTTCTGTTCTCATTATTAGCGTTTAACCCTTTTGCATCTCACCAGCAGCTAGAGGGTACACAGTTCTCTAAAACCTCTTCAGCATTTATTGTTTGTAGACTTTTTGCCAATGGTCAGTCGACTGGTGTGAGTTGAAAACTTTTTGTAGATTAGATTGCATGAGTCTAATACTTCCTGAGGTGGAGCTTTTATCCATTTTCCTTTCTTTAAAAAGAGAGTGAGTAAAACTTACCTCTTCATACTATCTTCTTGAAAATTTGGCCTGTTTTGAATTTTTTGTATCCATTCCCTACCTCAGCACAATTTTGAGGGCAGGTGTCCTTTACAGCCCTGAGTCCTTGTGAATGGTAAGTGACCATTAGCTGTGGGTTAAAAGCTGCTCTTGCGGGAATCGGCCACAAGGCGGCAGCATTTCTCCTTTACCAAATCTGGTTTCTAGGGCAACAGAGCCTTACTGGAAGTGGTGTTCTAGGTTGTAAATTAGAATGGAATGTGCGAGGAAAAAGCCCTTTAAGTTTATGTCTCATTACTTCTTGTTGGTATTTTGAACTTAATTTTTATTTCTTATCACAGCAAACTTGATTACAATGTTTTGTTTGTTCTAGGTGTGCAAGATGTGGTTCTTTCACACATATGCATATATCTATTCTTCGGATCCTTTTCCCATGTAGGTTATGACACAATGTTGAGTAGTCTTCTCTTGGTATTGCGTAGGTCTTTGGTGATTATATATTTCACATGTGTTTGTATCTCTCTGTTAACCTCAATATGGTAATGTATCCAATCCTCACACCTTTCCATTTGGTGAACCATAAGTTTTTTTAATGAATCTATGATAGTGTTTCTCTGTGGAAATATCTTTGTTTGTATCATTTTTTAGGGAACACCTATATGTGATATGATAGGATATGTGTCTTTCGCTTTCTCACTTACTCCAAGTTGCGTGATTACTTCTAGACTCATCTATGGTGCTGCAAATGGCATTGTTTCATTTTTTCACTAGCTCTTATTCCATCTGTACAGGTAGCAGTACTTCTTTGTCCACCCATCTGTCGGTGGACTTTTTGGTTACTTCCATATCTTGGCTATTGTAATACTATGCAATGTAGATTTGCGTGCCTGTGTCCTTCCAATTCTCTCTTCTTCGTTTATAGGTCTAGGCATAGGTCTGCTAGATCATATGGTAGCTCAATGGTTACCTTTTAAAGGCACCTCTATTCTGTTCTCCTTAGTGGCTCTTTCCAGGTTACGTCCCACTTAAAGTGGAGGGTATGTATTTCTTCCCAGCACCTTCAGCATTTATTCTTTGTAGTTTTTGCTGATGGTTATTCTGAGTGGTGTGAGCTGATACCTCTTTGTGGTTGAATTTGCATGTGTCTCATAATGTGTTGAAATTGAGCTTTAAGACATGTCCTTTTAATTTTTCCAGCTGTGATTAGAGCTTATTTCTTCAAAGTGTTTTCTTAAAGTATGTGTCACCATTTGAAATATTTTGGCCATTATCTCCCTCAAGACATTTTGAGGGCAGGTTTCATTTACAGCCCTGAAGTACTTGTTCATATGAAGTGACCATTAGCTCAGGCTTTAAACCTGCTTTTGCAGGTAATGGCCAGAGAGCGGCAGCCTTTCTACGTTCCCCATGCTGGTACTAGGGAAACAGACCTACCGGCCAGTGGTGTTCTTCGGTTATAAATTAGAGTGCAATGTGCCCGGATAAACCCACAAATGTTGATGTCTCCTTGCTTTTCTTTGTTTTTAATTCAATTTATATTTATTATTAGAGTAATATTCCATTGTGTACGTGGACCGCTTCTTCTTGGTGCATTCCTCGGTTGATGGACATTTTCATTGCTTCCAAGTGCTGGCTATGGTAAATATTGCTGGCGTACAGGTTTGCCAGCCTGTGATTTTTGATTCTCATTTTCTCAGGTGATAGGCCAAGCAGTGGTTGTGATTGATTGACTGGTAGCTCAATGTTTCCCTTTTCAAAGCACCTACGTTGTGTTTTCATTAGTGGCTCTTTACATGCCCCCCCTTACAACCGAGGGTACGCATTTCTCCACACTCCCTTCACCGTTTATTTTTGGCAGCATTTTTCCTAATGGCCATTCTGATTGCTGTGAGCTGATAGGTTTTTGTAATATGGGTATGCATGACATTAAAATTTTTAAATTCATCATATTCCTACGCCTTTTTCTTTTCTCTTAAAAGAAAAAACCATAAATATAATAGAGCTCTTGAAACTGTCTTCTTCGAAGGTTGCCCTCTTTTGAATTTTTTGGTCGATTTTTGACCCCAGAAATTTTCTGGAGGGCAGGTGCCATTTACAGAACTGCAAGTTGGTGAAAATTTAGTGACCTTTTGCAGTGGGTTCAAAGCTGCTGTTGTGGGAAACGGCCACAAGGAGGTAGCATTTCTCCATTCCCCAAGCTGGGTCCTAGGGCAGCAGAGCCTTTCTGGAAGTCATTGTCCTAGGTTGTAAATTAGAATGGAATTTGCCAGGAGAAATCCCCTTAAGTTTATGTCTCATTACTTCTTGTTGGTTTTTAAATTTTTTTTTAATCTGGGTAAAGTTTAGAATATTGTTTGTCCTAGGTGTACACAATCTGGTTCATTTGTACATTATGTATGTCTATTAATGTACAGATCCTCTTCCCATGTAAAATATTACAGTGTTCCGTCGACCTCCCTTGCTATATGTTCGGTCTTTTTGATACATGTATATAATATGTATTTGTATATGTATAGTAACACTAATCCTCATTTCTCAATTTCCCCCCTCCTTTCCTTTTAGATGAGCATAGTTTGTTTTGTTTTCTAAGCCTGTGAGTGTCTTTCTCTTTGGAAATATGTTCATCTGTGTCAGTTATTAGATAATGCCATAAGTGATGATATAGGCTATAGGTCTTTTGCTTTCCGACCTACTTCATGTTTTGTGATTATCTCCAGGCTCATCTGTGGTGCCTCAAAGAGCAGCGCTTCAGTGTTTTCCGTGGCTAATATTCCATTGTGTACATGGACCACTTCTTCTTGGTGCATTCCTCTGTTGATGGACATTTTCCTTGCTTCCAAGTGTTGCCTATGGTAAATATTGCTGGAGGGCAGGATTGCCAGCCTGTGATTTTTGATTTTCCTTTTCTCAGGTGATAGACCCAGCAGTGGTTATGATTGATTGACTGGTATGGTAGCTCAACGTTTACCTTTTCAAGGCACCTCAATTGTGCTTTCATTAGTGGCTCTTACCACGTCCCCCTTAGAATCGAGGGTACGCACTTCTCCACAATCACGTCAGCATTTCTTGTTTGCAGCATATTTGTTGATGGCCATTCTGACTGGTGTGAGCTGATAGGTGTTTGTAATTTGGGTTTACATGTCTGTAAAAATTCCTACAATTCATCATTTTTCCACGCCGTTTTCTTTTCTGTTAAAAGAAAAAAGAACAAAAGTGTGAGTATAATATACCTCTTCAAATTTTCTTTTTGGAAGGTTGCACTCTAGAATTTTTTGGTCGATTTTCGACCTCAGTATTTTTTGGAGGGCAGGTGTCATTTACAGACCTGCAATTGGTGAATATTTAGTGACCTTTTGCAGTGGGGTTAAAGCTGCTGTGGTGGGAAACGGCCACAAGGATGCAGCATTTCTCCATTCCCAAATCTGGGTACTAGGGCAGCAGAGCCGTTCTGGAAGTCGTTTGCCTAGGTTGTAAATTTGAATGGAATGTGCCAGGAAAACCCCCCATAAGTTTATGTCTCATTACTCCTAGTTCGTTGTTTTAATTTTTTCAATTCGGGTAATGGTTAGAATGTTGCTTGTCCAAGGTGTACACACTCTGGTTCATCTACATATTCTATATACCTATTTATGTAGAGATCCTCTTCCCCTGTAAATTATTACAGAGTGTTCCGTAAACCTTCCTTGCTATATGGTCGGTCTTTTTGATATATGTATATAATATGTATTTGTATACATATGGTAACGCTAATCTTCATTTATCCATTCCCCCCACCTTTCCTTTTAGATAAGCATAGTTTTTTTTTAATAAGTCTGTGATTGACTTTCTCTGTGGAAATATGTTCATTTGTGTCAGTTATTAGATAACGCCTATAAGTGATATCATAGGATATAGGACTTCTGCTTTCCGACTTACCTCATGTTCTGTGATTATCTCCAAGATCATCTATGGTGCCTCAAAGAGCAGTGTTTCATTGTTTTCCATGGCTAGTATTCATTGTGTACATGGACCACTTCTTCTTTATCCTTTCATCTGTTGATGGACATTTTGGTTGCTTCACTGTCTTGGCTATGGTGAATAAGGCTGCAGTGCAGCTTTTGCAGCCCGGGTCTTCTTCATTCTGGTCTTCTCAGGTGAGAGGCCCATTGGTGCGCCTGCTGGATTGAATGGTACCTCAATTTTTCCTTTTCAACGCAGCTCCTTTCTGTTCTCATTATTAGCGTTTAACCCTTTTGCATCTCACCAGCAGCTAGAGGGTACACAGTTCTCTAAAACCTCTTCAGCATTTATTGTTTGTAGACTTTTTGCCAATGGTCAGTCGACTGGTGTGAGTTGAAAACTTTTTGTAGATTAGATTGCATGAGTCTAATACTTCCTGAGGTGGAGCTTTTATCCATTTTCCTTTCTTTAAAAAGAGAGTGAGTAAAACTTACCTCTTCATACTATCTTCTTGAAAATTTGGCCTGTTTTGAATTTTTTGTATCCATTCCCTACCTCAGCACAATTTTGAGGGCAGGTGTCCTTTACAGCCCTGAGTCCTTGTGAATGGTAAGTGACCATTAGCTGTGGGTTAAAAGCTGCTCTTGCGGGAATCGGCCACAAGGCGGCAGCATTTCTCCTTTACCAAATCTGGTTTCTAGGGCAACAGAGCCTTACTGGAAGTGGTGTTCTAGGTTGTAAATTAGAATGGAATGTGCGAGGAAAAAGCCCTTTAAGTTTATGTCTCATTACTTCTTGTTGGTATTTTGAACTTAATTTTTATTTCTTATCACAGCAAACTTGATTACAATGTTTTGTTTGTTCTAGGTGTGCAAGATGTGGTTCTTTCACACATATGCATATATCTATTCTTCGGATCCTTTTCCCATGTAGGTTATGACACAATGTTGAGTAGTCTTCTCTTGGTATTGCGTAGGTCTTTGGTGATTATATATTTCACATGTGTTTGTATCTCTCTGTTAACCTCAATATGGTAATGTATCCAATCCTCACACCTTTCCATTTGGTGAACCATAAGTTTTTTTAATGAATCTATGATAGTGTTTCTCTGTGGAAATATCTTTTGTTTGTATCATTTTTTAGGGAACACCTATATGTGATATGATAGGATATGTGTCTTTCGCTTTCTCACTTACTCCAAGTTGCGTGATTACTTCTAGACTCATCTATGGTGCTGCAAATGGCATTGTTTCATTTTTTCACTAGCTCTTATTCCATCTGTACAGGTAGCAGTACTTCTTTGTCCACCCATCTGTCGGTGGACTTTTTGGTTACTTCCATATCTTGGCTATTGTAATACTATGCAATGTAGATTTGCGTGCCTGTGTCCTTCCAATTCTCTCTTCTTCGTTTATAGGTCTAGGCATAGGTCTGCTAGATCATATGGTAGCTCAATGGTTACCTTTTAAAGGCACCTCTATTCTGTTCTCCTTAGTGGCTCTTTCCAGGTTACGTCCCACTTAAAGTGGAGGGTATGTATTTCTTCCCAGCACCTTCAGCATTTATTCTTTGTAGTTTTTGCTGATGGTTATTCTGAGTGGTGTGAGCTGATACCTCTTTGTGGTTGAATTTGCATGTGTCTCATAATGTGTTGAAATTGAGCTTTAAGACATGTCCTTTTAATTTTTCCAGCTGTGATTAGAGCTTATTTCTTCAAAGTGTTTTCTTAAAGTATGTGTCACCATTTGAAATAGTTTGGCCATTATCTCCCTCAAGACATTTTGAGGGCAGGTTTCATTTACAGCCCTGAAGTACTTGTTCATATGAAGTGACCATTAGCTCAGGCTTTAAACCTGCTTTTGCAGGTAATGGCCAGAGAGCGGCAGCCTTTCTACGTTCCCCATGCTGGTACTAGGGAAACAGACCTACCGGCCAGTGGTGTTCTTCGGTTATAAATTAGAGTGCAATGTGCCCGGATAAACCCACAAATGTTGATGTCTCCTTGCTTTTGTTTGTTTTTAATTCAATTTATATTTATTATTAGAGTAATATTCCATTGTGTACGTGGACCGCTTCTTCTTGGTGCATTCCTCGGTTGATGGACATTTTCATTGCTTCCAAGTGCTGGCTATGGTAAATATTGCTGGCGTACAGGTTTGCCAGCCTGTGATTTTTGATTCTCATTTTCTCAGGTGATAGGCCAAGCAGTGGTTGTGATTGATTGACTGGTAGCTCAATGTTTCCCTTTTCAAAGCACCTACGTTGTGTTTTCATTAGTGGCTCTTTACATGCCCCCCCTTACAACCGAGGGTACGCATTTCTCCACACTCCCTTCACCGTTTATTTTTGGCAGCATTTTTCCTAATGGCCATTCTGATTGCTGTGAGCTGATAGGTTTTTGTAATATGGGTATGCATGACATTAAAATTTTTAAATTCATCATATTCCTACGCCTTTTTCTTTTCTCTTAAAAGAAAAAACCATAAATATAATAGAGCTCTTGAAACTGTCTTCTTCGAAGGTTGCCCTCTTTTGAATTTTTTGGTCGATTTTTGACCCCAGAAATTTTCTGGAGGGCAGGTGCCATTTACAGAACTGCAAGTTGGTGAAAATTTAGTGACCTTTTGCAGTGGGTTCAAAGCTGCTGTTGTGGGAAACGGCCACAAGGAGGTAGCATTTCTCCATTCCCCAAGCTGGGTCCTAGGGCAGCAGAGCCTTTCTGGAAGTCATTGTCCTAGGTTGTAAATTAGAATGGAATTTGCCAGGAGAAATCCCCTTAAGTTTATGTCTCATTACTTCTTGTTGGTTTTTAAATTTTTTTTTAATCTGGGTAAAGTTTAGAATATTGTTTGTCCTAGGTGTACACAATCTGGTTCATTTGTACATTATGTATGTCTATTAATGTACAGATCCTCTTCCCATGTAAAATATTACAGTGTTCCGTCGACCTCCCTTGCTATATGTTCGGTCTTTTTGATACATGTATATAATATGTATTTGTATATGTATAGTAACACTAATCCTCATTTCTCAATTTCCCCCCTCCTTTCCTTTTAGATGAGCATAGTTTGTTTTGTTTTCTAAGCCTGTGAGTGTCTTTCTCTTTGGAAATATGTTCATCTGTGTCAGTTATTAGATAATGCCATAAGTGATGATATAGGCTATAGGTCTTTTGCTTTCCGACCTACTTCATGTTTTGTGATTATCTCCAGGCTCATCTGTGGTGCCTCAAAGAGCAGCGCTTCAGTGTTTTCCATGGCTAATATTCCATTGTGTACATGGACCACTTCTTCTTGGTGCATTCCTCTGTTGATGGACATTTTCCTTGCTTCCAAGTGTTGCCTATGGTAAATATTGCTGGAGGGCAGGATTGCCAGCCTGTGATTTTTGATTTTCATTTTCTCAGGTGATAGACCCAGCAGTGGTTATGATTGATTGACTGGTATGGTAGCTCAACGTTTACCTTTTCAAGGCACCTCAATTGTGCTTTCACTAGTGGCTCTTACCACGTCCCCCTTAGAATCGAGGGTACGCACTTCTCCACAATCACGTCAGCATTTCTTGTTTGCAGCATATTTGTTGATGGCCATTCTGACTGGTGTGAGCTGATAGGTGTTTGTAATTTGGGTTTACATGTCTGTAAAAATTCCTACAATTCATCATTTTTCCACGCCGTTTTCTTTTCTGTTAAAAGAAAAAAGAACAAAAGTGTGAGTATAATATACCTCTTCAAATTTTCTTTTTGGAAGGTTGCACTCTAGAATTTTTTGGTCGATTTTCGACCTCAGTATTTTTTGGAGGGCAGGTGTCATTTACAGACCTGCAATTGGTGAATATTTAGTGACCTTTTGCAGTGGGGTTAAAGCTGCTGTGGTGGGAAACGGCCACAAGGATGCAGCATTTCTCCATTCCCAAATCTGGGTACTAGGGCAGCAGAGCCGTTCTGGAAGTCGTTTGCCTAGGTTGTAAATTTGAATGGAATGTGCCAGGAAAACCCCCCATAAGTTTATGTCTCATTACTCCTAGTTCGTTGTTTTAATTTTTTCAATTCGGGTAATGGTTAGAATGTTGCTTGTCCAAGGTGTACACACTCTGGTTCATCTACATATTCTATATACCTATTTATGTAGAGATCCTCTTCCCCTGTAAATTATTACAGAGTGTTCCGTAAACCTTCCTTGCTATATGGTCGGTCTTTTTGATATATGTATATAATATGTATTTGTATACATATGGTAACGCTAATCTTCATTTATCCATTCCCCCCACCTTTCCTTTTAGATAAGCATAGTTTTTTTTTAATAAGTCTGTGATTGACTTTCTCTGTGGAAATATGTTCATTTGTGTCAGTTATTAGATAACGCCTATAAGTGATATCATAGGATATAGGACTTCTGCTTTCCGACTTACCTCATGTTCTGTGATTATCTCCAAGATCATCTATGGTGCCTCAAAGAGCAGTGTTTCATTGTTTTCCATGGCTAGTATTCATTGTGTACATGGACCACTTCTTCTTTATCCTTTCATCTGTTGATGGACATTTTGGTTGCTTCACTGTCTTGGCTATGGTGAATAAGGCTGCAGTGCAGCTTTTGCAGCCCGGGTCTTCTTCATTCTGGTCTTCTCAGGTGAGAGGCCCATTGGTGCGCCTGCTGGATTGAATGGTACCTCAATTTTTCCTTTTCAACGCAGCTCCTTTCTGTTCTCATTATTAGCGTTTAACCCTTTTGCATCTCACCAGCAGCTAGAGGGTACACAGTTCTCTAAAACCTCTTCAGCATTTATTGTTTGTAGACTTTTTGCCAATGGTCAGTCGACTGGTGTGAGTTGAAAACTTTTTGTAGATTAGATTGCATGAGTCTAATACTTCCTGAGGTGGAGCTTTTATCCATTTTCCTTTCTTTAAAAAGAGAGTGAGTAAAACTTACCTCTTCATACTATCTTCTTGAAAATTTGGCCTGTTTTGAATTTTTTGTATCCATTCCCTACCTCAGCACAATTTTGAGGGCAGGTGTCCTTTACAGCCCTGAGTCCTTGTGAATGGTAAGTGACCATTAGCTGTGGGTTAAAAGCTGCTCTTGCGGGAATCGGCCACAAGGCGGCAGCATTTCTCCTTTACCAAATCTGGTTTCTAGGGCAACAGAGCCTTACTGGAAGTGGTGTTCTAGGTTGTAAATTAGAATGGAATGTGCGAGGAAAAAGCCCTTTAAGTTTATGTCTCATTACTTCTTGTTGGTATTTTGAACTTAATTTTTATTTCTTATCACAGCAAACTTGATTACAATGTTTTGTTTGTTCTAGGTGTGCAAGATGTGGTTCTTTCACACATATGCATATATCTATTCTTCGGATCCTTTTCCCATGTAGGTTATGACACAATGTTGAGTAGTCTTCTCTTGGTATTGCGTAGGTCTTTGGTGATTATATATTTCACATGTGTTTGTATCTCTCTGTTAACCTCAATATGGTAATGTATCCAATCCTCACACCTTTCCATTTGGTGAACCATAAGTTTTTTTAATGAATCTATGATAGTGTTTCTCTGTGGAAATATCTTTTGTTTGTATCATTTTTTAGGGAACACCTATATGTGATATGATAGGATATGTGTCTTTCGCTTTCTCACTTACTCCAAGTTGCGTGATTACTTCTAGACTCATCTATGGTGCTGCAAATGGCATTGTTTCATTTTTTCACTAGCTCTTATTCCATCTGTACAGGTAGCAGTACTTCTTTGTCCACCCATCTGTCGGTGGACTTTTTGGTTACTTCCATATCTTGGCTATTGTAATACTATGCAATGTAGATTTGCGTGCCTGTGTCCTTCCAATTCTCTCTTCTTCGTTTATAGGTCTAGGCATAGGTCTGCTAGATCATATGGTAGCTCAATGGTTACCTTTTAAAGGCACCTCTATTCTGTTCTCCTTAGTGGCTCTTTCCAGGTTACGTCCCACTTAAAGTGGAGGGTATGTATTTCTTCCCAGCACCTTCAGCATTTATTCTTTGTAGTTTTTGCTGATGGTTATTCTGAGTGGTGTGAGCTGATACCTCTTTGTGGTTGAATTTGCATGTGTCTCATAATGTGTTGAAATTGAGCTTTAAGACATGTCCTTTTAATTTTTCCAGCTGTGATTAGAGCTTATTTCTTCAAAGTGTTTTCTTAAAGTATGTGTCACCATTTGAAATAGTTTGGCCATTATCTCCCTCAAGACATTTTGAGGGCAGGTTTCATTTACAGCCCTGAAGTACTTGTTCATATGAAGTGACCATTAGCTCAGGCTTTAAACCTGCTTTTGCAGGTAATGGCCAGAGAGCGGCAGCCTTTCTACGTTCCCCATGCTGGTACTAGGGAAACAGACCTACCGGCCAGTGGTGTTCTTCGGTTATAAATTAGAGTGCAATGTGCCCGGATAAACCCACAAATGTTGATGTCTCCTTGCTTTTGTTTGTTTTTAATTCAATTTATATTTATTATTAGAGTAATATTCCATTGTGTACGTGGACCACTTCTTCTTGGTGCATTCCTCGGTTGATGGACATTTTCATTGCTTCCAAGTGCTGGCTATGGTAAATATTGCTGGCGTACAGGTTTGCCAGCCTGTGATTTTTGATTCTCATTTTCTCAGGTGATAGGCCAAGCAGTGGTTGTGATTGATTGACTGGTAGCTCAATGTTTCCCTTTTCAAAGCACCTACGTTGTGTTTTCATTAGTGGCTCTTTACATGCCCCCCCTTACAACCGAGGGTACGCATTTCTCCACACTCCCTTCACCGTTTATTTTTGGCAGGATTTTTCCTAATGGCCATTCTGATTGCTGTGAGCTGATAGGTTTTTGTAATATGGGTATGCATGACATTAAAATTTTTAAATTCATCATATTCCTATGCCTTTTTCTTTTCTCTTTAAAAGAAAAAACCGTAAGTATAATAGAGCTCTTGAAATTGACTTCTTCGAAGGTTGCCCTCTTTTGAATTTTTTGGTCGATTTTTGACCCCAGAAATTTTTTGGAGGGCAGGTGTCATTTACAGAACTGCAAGTTGGTGAAAATTTAGTGACCTTTTGCAGTGGGTTCAAAGCTGCTGTTGTGGGAAACGTCCACAAGGAGGTAGCTTTTCTCCATTCCCCAATCTGGGTACTAGGGCAGCAGAGCCCTTCTGGAAGTCATTGTCCTAGGTTATAAATTAGAATGGAATTTGCCAGGAGAAATCCCCATAAGTTTATGTCTCATTACTTCTTCTTGGTTTTTAAAATTTTTTTAATCTGGGTAAAGTTTAGAATATTGTTTGTCCTAGGTGTACACCATCTGGTCCATTTGTACATTATGTATGTCTATTAATGTACAGATCCTCTTCCCATGTAAAATATTACAGTGTTCCATCGACCTCCCTTGCTATATGTTCGGTCTTTTTGATACATGTATATAATATGTATTTGTATATGTATAGTAACACTAATCCTCATTTCTCAATTTCCCCCCTCCTTTCCTTTTAGATGAGCATAGTTTGTTTTGTTTTCTAAGCCTGTGAGTGTCTTTCTCTTTGGAAATATGTTCATCTGTGTCAGTTATTAGATAATGCCATAAGTGATAATATAGGCTATAGGTCTTTTGCTTTCCGACCTACTTCATGTTTTGTGATTATCTCCAGGCTCATCTGTGGTGCCTCAAAGAGCAGCGCTTCAGTGTTTTCCGTGGCTAATATTCCATTGTGTACATGGACCACTTCTTCTTGGTGCATTCCTCTGTTGATGGACATTTTCCTTGCTTCCAAGTGTTGCCTATGGTAAATATTGCTGGAGGGCAGGATTGCCAGCCTGTGATTTTTGATTTTCATTTTCTCAGGTGATAGACCCAGCAGTGGTTATGATTGATTGACTGGTATGGTAGCTCAACGTTTACCTTTTCAAGGCACCTCAATTGTGCTTTCATTAGTGGCTCTTACCACGTCCCCCTTAGAATCGAGGGTACGCACTTCTCCACAATCACGTCAGCATTTCTTGTTTGCAGCATATTTGTTGATGGCCATTCTGACTGGTGTGAGCTGATAGGTGTTTGTAATTTGGGTTTACATGTCTGTAAAAATTCCTACAATTCATCATTTTTCCACGCCTTTTTCTTTTCTGTTAAAAGAAAAAAGAACAAAAGTGTGAGTATAATATACCTCTTCAAATTTTCTTTTTGGAAGGTTGCACTCTAGAATTTTTTGGTCGATTTTCGACCTCAGTATTTTTTGGAGGGCAGGTGTCATTTACAGACCTGCAATTGGTGAATATTTAGTGACCTTTTGCAGTGGGTTTAAAGCTGCTGTGGTGGGAAACGGCCACAAGGATGCAGCATTTCTCCATTCCCAAATCTGGGTACTAGGGCAGCAGAGCCGTTCTGGAAGTCGTTTGCCTAGGTTGTAAATTTGAATGGAATGTGCCAGGAAAACCCCCCATAAGTTTATGTCTCATTACTCCTAGTTCGTTGTTTTAATTTTTTCAATTCGGGTAATGGTTAGAATGTTGCTTGTCCAAGGTGTACACACTCTGGTTCATCTACATATTCTATATACCTATTTATGTAGAGATCCTCTTCCCCTGTAAATTATTACAGAGTGTTCCGTAAACCTTCCTTGCTATATGGTCGGTCTTTTTGATATATGTATATAATATGTATTTGTATACATATGGTAACGCTAATCTTCATTTATCCATTCCCCCCACCTTTCCTTTTAGATAAGCATAGTTTTTTTTTAATAAGTCTGTGATTGACTTTCTCTGTGGAAATATGTTCATTTGTGTCAGTTATTAGATAACGCCTATAAGTGATATCATAGGATATAGGACTTCTGCTTTCCGACTTACCTCATGTTCTGTGATTATCTCCAAGATCATCTATGGTGCCTCAAAGAGCAGTGTTTCATTGTTTTCCATGGCTAGTATTCATTGTGTACATGGACCACTTCTTCTTTATCCTTTCATCTGTTGATGGACATTTTGGTTGCTTCACTGTCTTGGCTATGGTGAATAAGGCTGCAGTGCAGCTTTTGCAGCCCGGGTCTTCTTCATTCTGGTCTTCTCAGGTGAGAGGCCCATTGGTGCGCCTGCTGGATTGAATGGTACCTCAATTTTTCCTTTTCAACGCAGCTCCTTTCTGTTCTCATTATTAGCGTTTAACCCTTTTGCATCTCACCAGCAGCTAGAGGGTACACAGTTCTCTAAAACCTCTTCAGCATTTATTGTTTGTAGACTTTTTGCCAATGGTCAGTCGACTGGTGTGAGTTGAAAACTTTTTGTAGATTAGATTGCATGAGTCTAATACTTCCTGAGGTGGAGCTTTTATCCATTTTCCTTTCTTTAAAAAGAGAGTGAGTAAAACTTACCTCTTCATACTATCTTCTTGAAAATTTGGCCTGTTTTGAATTTTTTGTATCCATTCCCTACCTCAGCACAATTTTGAGGGCAGGTGTCCTTTACAGCCCTGAGTCCTTGTGAATGGTAAGTGACCATTAGCTGTGGGTTAAAAGCTGCTCTTGCGGGAATCGGCCACAAGGCGGCAGCATTTCTCCTTTACCAAATCTGGTTTCTAGGGCAACAGAGCCTTACTGGAAGTGGTGTTCTAGGTTGTAAATTAGAATGGAATGTGCGAGGAAAAAGCCCTTTAAGTTTATGTCTCATTACTTCTTGTTGGTATTTTGAACTTAATTTTTATTTCTTATCACAGCAAACTTGATTACAATGTTTTGTTTGTTCTAGGTGTGCAAGATGTGGTTCTTTCACACATATGCATATATCTATTCTTCGGATCCTTTTCCCATGTAGGTTATGACACAATGTTGAGTAGTCTTCTCTTGGTATTGCGTAGGTCTTTGGTGATTATATATTTCACATGTGTTTGTATCTCTCTGTTAACCTCAATATGGTAATGTATCCAATCCTCACACCTTTCCATTTGGTGAACCATAAGTTTTTTTAATGAATCTATGATAGTGTTTCTCTGTGGAAATATCTTTGTTTGTATCATTTTTTAGGTAACACCTATATGTGATATGATAGGATATGTGTCTTTCGCTTTCTCACTTACTCCAAGTTGCGTGATTACTTCTAGACTCATCTATGGTGCTGCAAATGGCATTGTTTCATTTTTTCACTAGCTCTTATTCCATCTGTACAGGTAGCAGTACTTCTTTGTCCACCCATCTGTCGGTGGACTTTTTGGTTACTTCCATATCTTGGCTATTGTAATACTATGCAATGTAGATTTGCGTGCCTGTGTCCTTCCAATTCTCTCTTCTTCGTTTATAGGTCTAGGCATAGGTCTGCTAGATCATATGGTAGCTCAATGGTTACCTTTTAAAGGCACCTCTATTCTGTTCTCCTTAGTGGCTCTTTCCAGGTTACGTCCCACTTAAAGTGGAGGGTATGTATTTCTTCCCAGCACCTTCAGCATTTATTCTTTGTAGTTTTTGCTGATGGTTATTCTGAGTGGTGTGAGCTGATACCTCTTTGTGGTTGAATTTGCATGTGTCTCATAATGTGTTGAAATTGAGCTTTAAGACATGTCCTTTTAATTTTTCCAGCTGTGATTAGAGCTTATTTCTTCAAAGTGTTTTCTTAAAGTATGTGTCACCATTTGAAATAGTTTGGCCATTATCTCCCTCAAGACATTTTGAGGGCAGGTTTCATTTACAGCCCTGAAGTACTTGTTCATATGAAGTGACCATTAGCTCAGGCTTTAAACCTGCTTTTGCAGGTAATGGCCAGAGAGCGGCAGCCTTTCTACGTTCCCCATGCTGGTACTAGGGAAACAGACCTACCGGCCAGTGGTGTTCTTCGGTTATAAATTAGAGTACAATGTGCCCGGATAAACCCACAAATGTTGATGTCTCCTTGCTTTTCTTTGTTTTTAATTCAATTTATATTTATTATTAGAGTAATATTCCATTGTGTACGTGGACCACTTCTTCTTGGTGCATTCCTCGGTTGATGGACATTTTCATTGCTTCCAAGTGCTGGCTATGGTAAATATTGCTGGCGTACAGGTTTGCCAGCCTGTGATTTTTGATTCTCATTTTCTCAGGTGATAGGCCAAGCAGTGGTTGTGATTGATTGACTGGTAGCTCAATGTTTCCCTTTTCAAAGCACCTACGTTGTGTTTTCATTAGTGGCTCTTTACATGCCCCCCCTTACAACCGAGGGTACGCATTTCTCCACACTCCCTTCACCGTTTATTTTTGGCAGCATTTTTCCTAATGGCCATTCTGATTGCTGTGAGCTGATAGGTTTTTGTAATATGGGTATGCATGACATTAAAATTTTTAAATTCATCATATTCCTACGCCTTTTTCTTTTCTCTTAAAAGAAAAAAACCGTGAGTACAATATAGCTCTTGAAACTGTCTTCTTCGAAGGTTGCCCTCTTTTGAATTTTTTGGTCGATTTTTGACCCCAGAAATTTTCTGGTGGGCAGGTGCCATTTACAGAACTGCAAGTTGGTGAAAATTTAGTGACCTTTTGCAGTGGGTTCAAAGCTGCTGTTGTGGGAAACGGCCACAAGGAGGTAGCATTTCTCCATTCCCCAAGCTGGGTCCTAGGGCAGCAGAGCCTTTCTGGAAGTCATTGTCCTAGGTTGTAAATTAGAATGGAATTTGCCAGGAGAAATCCCCTTAAGTTTATGTCTCATTACTTCTTGTTGGTTTTTAAATTTTTTTTAATCTGGGTAAAGTTTAGAATATTGTTTGTCCTAGGTGTACACAATCTGGTTCATTTGTACATTATGTATGTCTATTAATGTACAGATCCTCTTCCCATGTAAAATATTACAGTGTTCCGTCGACCTCCCTTGCTATATGTTCGGTCTTTTTGATACATGTATATAATATGTATTTGTATATGTATAGTAACACTAATCCTCATTTCTCAATTTCCCCCCTCCTTTCCTTTTAGATGAGCATAGTTTGTTTTGTTTTCTAAGCCTGTGAGTGTCTTTCTCTTTGGAAATATGTTCATCTGTGTCAGTTATTAGATAATGCCATAAGTGATGATATAGGCTATAGGTCTTTTGCTTTCCGACCTACTTCATGTTTTGTGATTATCTCCAGGCTCATCTGTGGTGCCTCAAAGAGCAGCGCTTCAGTGTTTTCCATGGCTAATATTCCATTGTGTACATGGACCACTTCTTCTTGGTGCATTCCTCTGTTGATGGACATTTTCCTTGCTTCCAAGTGTTGCCTATGGTAAATATTGCTGGAGGGCAGGATTGCCAGCCTGTGATTTTTGATTTTCATTTTCTCAGGTGATAGACCCAGCAGTGGTTATGATTGATTGACTGGTATGGTAGCTCAACGTTTACCTTTTCAAGGCACCTCAATTGTGCTTTCACTAGTGGCTCTTACCACGTCCCCCTTAGAATCGAGGGTACGCACTTCTCCACAATCACGTCAGCATTTCTTGTTTGCAGCATATTTGTTGATGGCCATTCTGACTGGTGTGAGCTGATAGGTGTTTGTAATTTGGGTTTACATGTCTGTAAAAATTCCTACAATTCATCATTTTTCCACGCCGTTTTCTTTTCTGTTAAAAGAAAAAAGAACAAAAGTGTGAGTATAATATACCTCTTCAAATTTTCTTTTTGGAAGGTTGCACTCTAGAATTTTTTGGTCGATTTTCGACCTCAGTATTTTTTGGAGGGCAGGTGTCATTTACAGACCTGCAATTGGTGAATATTTAGTGACCTTTTGCAGTGGGGTTAAAGCTGCTGTGGTGGGAAACGGCCACAAGGATGCAGCATTTCTCCATTCCCAAATCTGGGTACTAGGGCAGCAGAGCCGTTCTGGAAGTCGTTTGCCTAGGTTGTAAATTTGAATGGAATGTGCCAGGAAAACCCCCCATAAGTTTATGTCTCATTACTCCTAGTTCGTTGTTTTAATTTTTTCAATTCGGGTAATGGTTAGAATGTTGCTTGTCCAAGGTGTACACACTCTGGTTCATCTACATATTCTATATACCTATTTATGTAGAGATCCTCTTCCCCTGTAAATTATTACAGAGTGTTCCGTAAACCTTCCTTGCTATATGGTCGGTCTTTTTGATATATGTATATAATATGTATTTGTATACATATGGTAACGCTAATCTTCATTTATCCATTCCCCCCACCTTTCCTTTTAGATAAGCATAGTTTTTTTTTAATAAGTCTGTGATTGACTTTCTCTGTGGAAATATGTTCATTTGTGTCAGTTATTAGATAACGCCTATAAGTGATATCATAGGATATAGGACTTCTGCTTTCCGACTTACCTCATGTTCTGTGATTATCTCCAAGATCATCTATGGTGCCTCAAAGAGCAGTGTTTCATTGTTTTCCATGGCTAGTATTCATTGTGTACATGGACCACTTCTTCTTTATCCTTTCATCTGTTGATGGACATTTTGGTTGCTTCACTGTCTTGGCTATGGTGAATAAGGCTGCAGTGCAGCTTTTGCAGCCCGGGTCTTCTTCATTCTGGTCTTCTCAGGTGAGAGGCCCATTGGTGCGCCTGCTGGATTGAATGGTACCTCAATTTTTCCTTTTCAACGCAGCTCCTTTCTGTTCTCATTATTAGCGTTTAACCCTTTTGCATCTCACCAGCAGCTAGAGGGTACACAGTTCTCTAAAACCTCTTCAGCATTTATTGTTTGTAGACTTTTTGCCAATGGTCAGTCGACTGGTGTGAGTTGAAAACTTTTTGTAGATTAGATTGCATGAGTCTAATACTTCCTGAGGTGGAGCTTTTATCCATTTTCCTTTCTTTAAAAAGAGAGTGAGTAAAACTTACCTCTTCATACTATCTTCTTGAAAATTTGGCCTGTTTTGAATTTTTTGTATCCATTCCCTACCTCAGCACAATTTTGAGGGCAGGTGTCCTTTACAGCCCTGAGTCCTTGTGAATGGTAAGTGACCATTAGCTGTGGGTTAAAAGCTGCTCTTGCGGGAATCGGCCACAAGGCGGCAGCATTTCTCCTTTACCAAATCTGGTTTCTAGGGCAACAGAGCCTTACTGGAAGTGGTGTTCTAGGTTGTAAATTAGAATGGAATGTGCGAGGAAAAAGCCCTTTAAGTTTATGTCTCATTACTTCTTGTTGGTATTTTGAACTTAATTTTTATTTCTTATCACAGCAAACTTGATTACAATGTTTTGTTTGTTCTAGGTGTGCAAGATGTGGTTCTTTCACACATATGCATATATCTATTCTTCGGATCCTTTTCCCATGTAGGTTATGACACAATGTTGAGTAGTCTTCTCTTGGTATTGCGTAGGTCTTTGGTGATTATATATTTCACATGTGTTTGTATCTCTCTGTTAACCTCAATATGGTAATGTATCCAATCCTCACACCTTTCCATTTGGTGAACCATAAGTTTTTTTAATGAATCTATGATAGTGTTTCTCTGTGGAAATATCTTTTGTTTGTATCATTTTTTAGGGAACACCTATATGTGATATGATAGGATATGTGTCTTTCGCTTTCTCACTTACTCCAAGTTGCGTGATTACTTCTAGACTCATCTATGGTGCTGCAAATGGCATTGTTTCATTTTTTCACTAGCTCTTATTCCATCTGTACAGGTAGCAGTACTTCTTTGTCCACCCATCTGTCGGTGGACTTTTTGGTTACTTCCATATCTTGGCTATTGTAATACTATGCAATGTAGATTTGCGTGCCTGTGTCCTTCCAATTCTCTCTTCTTCGTTTATAGGTCTAGGCATAGGTCTGCTAGATCATATGGTAGCTCAATGGTTACCTTTTAAAGGCACCTCTATTCTGTTCTCCTTAGTGGCTCTTTCCAGGTTACGTCCCACTTAAAGTGGAGGGTATGTATTTCTTCCCAGCACCTTCAGCATTTATTCTTTGTAGTTTTTGCTGATGGTTATTCTGAGTGGTGTGAGCTGATACCTCTTTGTGGTTGAATTTGCATGTGTCTCATAATGTGTTGAAATTGAGCTTTAAGACATGTCCTTTTAATTTTTCCAGCTGTGATTAGAGCTTATTTCTTCAAAGTGTTTTCTTAAAGTATGTGTCACCATTTGAAATAGTTTGGCCATTATCTCCCTCAAGACATTTTGAGGGCAGGTTTCATTTACAGCCCTGAAGTACTTGTTCATATGAAGTGACCATTAGCTCAGGCTTTAAACCTGCTTTTGCAGGTAATGGCCAGAGAGCGGCAGCCTTTCTACGTTCCCCATGCTGGTACTAGGGAAACAGACCTACCGGCCAGTGGTGTTCTTCGGTTATAAATTAGAGTGCAATGTGCCCGGATAAACCCACAAATGTTGATGTCTCCTTGCTTTTGTTTGTTTTTAATTCAATTTATATTTATTATTAGAGTAATATTCCATTGTGTACGTGGACCACTTCTTCTTGGTGCATTCCTCGGTTGATGGACATTTTCATTGCTTCCAAGTGCTGGCTATGGTAAATATTGCTGGCGTACAGGTTTGCCAGCCTGTGATTTTTGATTCTCATTTTCTCAGGTGATAGGCCAAGCAGTGGTTGTGATTGATTGACTGGTAGCTCAATGTTTCCCTTTTCAAAGCACCTACGTTGTGTTTTCATTAGTGGCTCTTTACATGCCCCCCCTTACAACCGAGGGTACGCATTTCTCCACACTCCCTTCACCGTTTATTTTTGGCAGGATTTTTCCTAATGGCCATTCTGATTGCTGTGAGCTGATAGGTTTTTGTAATATGGGTATGCATGACATTAAAATTTTTAAATTCATCATATTCCTATGCCTTTTTCTTTTCTCTTTAAAAGAAAAAACCGTAAGTATAATAGAGCTCTTGAAATTGACTTCTTCGAAGGTTGCCCTCTTTTGAATTTTTTGGTCGATTTTTGACCCCAGAAATTTTTTGGAGGGCAGGTGTCATTTACAGAACTGCAAGTTGGTGAAAATTTAGTGACCTTTTGCAGTGGGTTCAAAGCTGCTGTTGTGGGAAACGTCCACAAGGAGGTAGCTTTTCTCCATTCCCCAATCTGGGTACTAGGGCAGCAGAGCCCTTCTGGAAGTCATTGTCCTAGGTTATAAATTAGAATGGAATTTGCCAGGAGAAATCCCCATAAGTTTATGTCTCATTACTTCTTCTTGGTTTTTAAAATTTTTTTAATCTGGGTAAAGTTTAGAATATTGTTTGTCCTAGGTGTACACCATCTGGTCCATTTGTACATTATGTATGTCTATTAATGTACAGATCCTCTTCCCATGTAAAATATTACAGTGTTCCATCGACCTCCCTTGCTATATGTTCGGTCTTTTTGATACATGTATATAATATGTATTTGTATATGTATAGTAACACTAATCCTCATTTCTCAATTTCCCCCCTCCTTTCCTTTTAGATGAGCATAGTTTGTTTTGTTTTCTAAGCCTGTGAGTGTCTTTCTCTTTGGAAATATGTTCATCTGTGTCAGTTATTAGATAATGCCATAAGTGATAATATAGGCTATAGGTCTTTTGCTTTCCGACCTACTTCATGTTTTGTGATTATCTCCAGGCTCATCTGTGGTGCCTCAAAGAGCAGCGCTTCAGTGTTTTCCGTGGCTAATATTCCATTGTGTACATGGACCACTTCTTCTTGGTGCATTCCTCTGTTGATGGACATTTTCCTTGCTTCCAAGTGTTGCCTATGGTAAATATTGCTGGAGGGCAGGATTGCCAGCCTGTGATTTTTGATTTTCATTTTCTCAGGTGATAGACCCAGCAGTGGTTATGATTGATTGACTGGTATGGTAGCTCAACGTTTACCTTTTCAAGGCACCTCAATTGTGCTTTCATTAGTGGCTCTTACCACGTCCCCCTTAGAATCGAGGGTACGCACTTCTCCACAATCACGTCAGCATTTCTTGTTTGCAGCATATTTGTTGATGGCCATTCTGACTGGTGTGAGCTGATAGGTGTTTGTAATTTGGGTTTACATGTCTGTAAAAATTCCTACAATTCATCATTTTTCCACGCCTTTTTCTTTTCTGTTAAAAGAAAAAAGAACAAAAGTGTGAGTATAATATACCTCTTCAAATTTTCTTTTTGGAAGGTTGCACTCTAGAATTTTTTGGTCGATTTTCGACCTCAGTATTTTTTGGAGGGCAGGTGTCATTTACAGACCTGCAATTGGTGAATATTTAGTGACCTTTTGCAGTGGGTTTAAAGCTGCTGTGGTGGGAAACGGCCACAAGGATGCAGCATTTCTCCATTCCCAAATCTGGGTACTAGGGCAGCAGAGCCGTTCTGGAAGTCGTTTGCCTAGGTTGTAAATTTGAATGGAATGTGCCAGGAAAACCCCCCATAAGTTTATGTCTCATTACTCCTAGTTCGTTGTTTTAATTTTTTCAATTCGGGTAATGGTTAGAATGTTGCTTGTCCAAGGTGTACACACTCTGGTTCATCTACATATTCTATATACCTATTTATGTAGAGATCCTCTTCCCCTGTAAATTATTACAGAGTGTTCCGTAAACCTTCCTTGCTATATGGTCGGTCTTTTTGATATATGTATATAATATGTATTTGTATACATATGGTAACGCTAATCTTCATTTATCCATTCCCCCCACCTTTCCTTTTAGATAAGCATAGTTTTTTTTTAATAAGTCTGTGATTGACTTTCTCTGTGGAAATATGTTCATTTGTGTCAGTTATTAGATAACGCCTATAAGTGATATCATAGGATATAGGACTTCTGCTTTCCGACTTACCTCATGTTCTGTGATTATCTCCAAGATCATCTATGGTGCCTCAAAGAGCAGTGTTTCATTGTTTTCCATGGCTAGTATTCATTGTGTACATGGACCACTTCTTCTTTATCCTTTCATCTGTTGATGGACATTTTGGTTGCTTCACTGTCTTGGCTATGGTGAATAAGGCTGCAGTGCAGCTTTTGCAGCCCGGGTCTTCTTCATTCTGGTCTTCTCAGGTGAGAGGCCCATTGGTGCGCCTGCTGGATTGAATGGTACCTCAATTTTTCCTTTTCAACGCAGCTCCTTTCTGTTCTCATTATTAGCGTTTAACCCTTTTGCATCTCACCAGCAGCTAGAGGGTACACAGTTCTCTAAAACCTCTTCAGCATTTATTGTTTGTAGACTTTTTGCCAATGGTCAGTCGACTGGTGTGAGTTGAAAACTTTTTGTAGATTAGATTGCATGAGTCTAATACTTCCTGAGGTGGAGCTTTTATCCATTTTCCTTTCTTTAAAAAGAGAGTGAGTAAAACTTACCTCTTCATACTATCTTCTTGAAAATTTGGCCTGTTTTGAATTTTTTGTATCCATTCCCTACCTCAGCACAATTTTGAGGGCAGGTGTCCTTTACAGCCCTGAGTCCTTGTGAATGGTAAGTGACCATTAGCTGTGGGTTAAAAGCTGCTCTTGCGGGAATCGGCCACAAGGCGGCAGCATTTCTCCTTTACCAAATCTGGTTTCTAGGGCAACAGAGCCTTACTGGAAGTGGTGTTCTAGGTTGTAAATTAGAATGGAATGTGCGAGGAAAAAGCCCTTTAAGTTTATGTCTCATTACTTCTTGTTGGTATTTTGAACTTAATTTTTATTTCTTATCACAGCAAACTTGATTACAATGTTTTGTTTGTTCTAGGTGTGCAAGATGTGGTTCTTTCACACATATGCATATATCTATTCTTCGGATCCTTTTCCCATGTAGGTTATGACACAATGTTGAGTAGTCTTCTCTTGGTATTGCGTAGGTCTTTGGTGATTATATATTTCACATGTGTTTGTATCTCTCTGTTAACCTCAATATGGTAATGTATCCAATCCTCACACCTTTCCATTTGGTGAACCATAAGTTTTTTTAATGAATCTATGATAGTGTTTCTCTGTGGAAATATCTTTGTTTGTATCATTTTTTAGGTAACACCTATATGTGATATGATAGGATATGTGTCTTTCGCTTTCTCACTTACTCCAAGTTGCGTGATTACTTCTAGACTCATCTATGGTGCTGCAAATGGCATTGTTTCATTTTTTCACTAGCTCTTATTCCATCTGTACAGGTAGCAGTACTTCTTTGTCCACCCATCTGTCGGTGGACTTTTTGGTTACTTCCATATCTTGGCTATTGTAATACTATGCAATGTAGATTTGCGTGCCTGTGTCCTTCCAATTCTCTCTTCTTCGTTTATAGGTCTAGGCATAGGTCTGCTAGATCATATGGTAGCTCAATGGTTACCTTTTAAAGGCACCTCTATTCTGTTCTCCTTAGTGGCTCTTTCCAGGTTACGTCCCACTTAAAGTGGAGGGTATGTATTTCTTCCCAGCACCTTCAGCATTTATTCTTTGTAGTTTTTGCTGATGGTTATTCTGAGTGGTGTGAGCTGATACCTCTTTGTGGTTGAATTTGCATGTGTCTCATAATGTGTTGAAATTGAGCTTTAAGACATGTCCTTTTAATTTTTCCAGCTGTGATTAGAGCTTATTTCTTCAAAGTGTTTTCTTAAAGTATGTGTCACCATTTGAAATAGTTTGGCCATTATCTCCCTCAAGACATTTTGAGGGCAGGTTTCATTTACAGCCCTGAAGTACTTGTTCATATGAAGTGACCATTAGCTCAGGCTTTAAACCTGCTTTTGCAGGTAATGGCCAGAGAGCGGCAGCCTTTCTACGTTCCCCATGCTGGTACTAGGGAAACAGACCTACCGGCCAGTGGTGTTCTTCGGTTATAAATTAGAGTACAATGTGCCCGGATAAACCCACAAATGTTGATGTCTCCTTGCTTTTCTTTGTTTTTAATTCAATTTATATTTATTATTAGAGTAATATTCCATTGTGTACGTGGACCACTTCTTCTTGGTGCATTCCTCGGTTGATGGACATTTTCATTGCTTCCAAGTGCTGGCTATGGTAAATATTGCTGGCGTACAGGTTTGCCAGCCTGTGATTTTTGATTCTCATTTTCTCAGGTGATAGGCCAAGCAGTGGTTGTGATTGATTGACTGGTAGCTCAATGTTTCCCTTTTCAAAGCACCTACGTTGTGTTTTCATTAGTGGCTCTTTACATGCCCCCCCTTACAACCGAGGGTACGCATTTCTCCACACTCCCTTCACCGTTTATTTTTGGCAGCATTTTTCCTAATGGCCATTCTGATTGCTGTGAGCTGATAGGTTTTTGTAATATGGGTATGCATGACATTAAAATTTTTAAATTCATCATATTCCTACGCCTTTTTCTTTTCTCTTAAAAGAAAAAAACCGTGAGTACAATATAGCTCTTGAAACTGTCTTCTTCGAAGGTTGCCCTCTTTTGAATTTTTTGGTCGATTTTTGACCCCAGAAATTTTCTGGTGGGCAGGTGCCATTTACAGAACTGCAAGTTGGTGAAAATTTAGTGACCTTTTGCAGTGGGTTCAAAGCTGCTGTTGTGGGAAACGGCCACAAGGAGGTAGCATTTCTCCATTCCCCAAGCTGGGTCCTAGGGCAGCAGAGCCTTTCTGGAAGTCATTGTCCTAGGTTGTAAATTAGAATGGAATTTGCCAGGAGGAATCCCCTTAAGTTTATGTCTCATTACTTCTTCTTGGTTTTTAAAATTTTTTTTAATCTGGGTAAAGTTTAGAATATTGTTTGTCCTAGGTGTACACAATCTGGTTCATTTGTACATTATGTATGTCTATTAATGTACAGATCCTCTTCCCATGTAAAATATTACAGTGTTCCGTCGACCTCCCTTGCTATATGTTCGGTCTTTTTGATACATGTATATAATATGTATTTGTATATGTATAGTAACACTCACCTTCATTCTCAATTTCCCCCCTCCTTTCCTTTTAGATGAGCATAGTTTGTTTTGTTTTCTAAGCCTGTGAGTGTCTTTCTCTTTGGAAATATGTTCATCTGTGTCAGTTATTAGGTAATGCCATAAGTGATAATATAGGCTATAGGTCTTTTGCTTTCCGACCTACTTCATGTTTTGTGATTATCTCCAGGCTCATCTATGGTGCCCCAAAGAGTAGTGCTTCAAAGTTTTCCAAGGCTAATATTCCATTGTGTACATGGACCACTTCTTCTTGGTGCATTCCTCTGTTGATGGACATTTTCGTTGCTTCCAAGTGTTGCCTATGGTAAATATTGCTGGAGTGCAGGATTGCCAGCCTGTGATTTTTGATTTTCATTTTCTCAGGTGATAGACCCAGCAGTGGTTATGATTGATTGACTGGTATGGTAGCTCAACGTTTACCTTTTCAAGGCACCTCAATTGTGCTTTCATTTGTGGCTCTTACCACGTCCCCCTTAGAATCGAGGGTACGCATTGCTCCACAATCACGTCAGCATTTATTTTTGGCAGCATTTTTGTTGATGGCCATTCTGACTGGTGTGAGCTGATAGGTTTTTGTAATTTGGGTTTACATGTCTGTAAAAATTCCTACAATTCATCATTTTTCCACGCCTTTTTGTTTTCTGTTAAAAGAAAAAAGAAAAAAAGTGTGAGTATAATATACCTCTTCAAATTTTCTTTTTGGAAGGTTGCACTCTAGAATTTTTGGGTTGATTTTCGACCTCAGTATTTTTTGGAGGGCAGGTGTCATTTACAGACCTGCAATTGGTGAATATTTAGTGACCTTTTGCAGTGGGTTTAAAACTGCTGTTGTGGGAAACGGCCACAAGGATGCAGCATTTCTCCATTCCCAAATCTGGGTACTAGGGCAGCACAGCCGTTCTGGAAGTCGTTTGCCTAGGTTGTAAATTTGAATGGAATGTGCCAGGAAAACCCCCCATAAGTTTATGTCTCATTACTCCTAGTTCGTTGTTTTAATTTTTTCAATTGGGGTAATGGTTAGAATGTTGCTTGTCCAAGGTGTACATCTACATATTCTAGATACCTATTTATGTAGAGATCCTCTTCCCGTGTAAATTATTACACAGTGTTCCCTAAACCTTCCTTGCTATATGGTCGGTCTTTTTGATATATGTATATAATATGTATTTGTATACATATGGTAACGCTAATCTTCATTTATCCATTCCCCCCACCTTTCCTTTTAGATAAGCATAGTTTTTTTTAATAAGTCTGTGATTGACTTTCTCTGTGGAATTATGTTCATTTGTGTCAGTTATTAGATAACGCCTATAAGTGATATCATAGGATATAGGACTTTTGCTTTCCGACTTACCTCATGTTCTGTGATTATCTCCAAGATCATCTATGGTGCCTCAAAGAGCAGTGTTTCATTGTTTTCCATGGCTAGTATTCATTGTGTACATGGACCACTTCTTCTTTATCCTTTCATCTGTTGATGGACATTTTGGTTGCTTCACTGTCTTGTCTATTGTGAATAAGGCTGCAGTGCAACTTTTGCAGCCCGGGTCTTCATTCTGGTCTTCTCAGGTGAGAGGCCCATTGGTGCGCCTGCTGGATTGAATGGTACCTCAATTTTTCGTTTTCAACGCAGCTCCTTTCTGTTCTCATTATTAGCGTTTAACCCTTTTACATCTCACCAGCAGCTAGAGGGTACACAGTTCTCTAAAACCCCTTCAGCATTTATTGTTTGTAGACTTTTTGCCAATGGTCAGTCGACTGGTGTGAGTTGAAAACATTTTGTCGATTAGATTGCATGAGTCTAATACTTCCTGAGGTGGAGCGTTTATCCATTTTCCTTTCTTTAAAAAGAGAGTGAGTAAAACTTACCTCTTCATACTATCTTCTTGAAAATTTTGCCTGTTTTGAATTTTTTTTATCCATTCCCTACCTCAGCACAATTTTGAGGGCAGGTGTCTTTACAGCTCTGAGTCCTTGTGAATGGTAAGTGACCATTAGCAGTGGGTTAAAAGCTGCTCTTGTGGGAATCGGCCACAAGGCGGCAGCATTTCTCCTTTACCAAATCTGGTTACTAGGGCAACAGAGCCTTACTGGAAGTGGTGTTCTAGGTGGTAAATTAGAATGGAATGTGCGAGGAAAAAGCCCTTTAAGTTTATGTCTCATTACCTCTTGTTGGTATTTTGAACTTAATTTTTATTTTTTATCACAGCAAACTTGATTACAATGTTTTGTTTGTTCTAGTTGTGCAAGATGTGGTTCTTTCACACATATGCATATATCTATTCTTCTTCGGATCCTTTTCCCATGTAGGTTATGACACAATGTTGAGTAGTCTTCTCTTGGTATTGCGTAGGTCTTTGGTGATTATATATTTCACATGTGTTTGTATCTCTCTGTTAACCTCAATATGGTAATGTATCCAATCCTCACACCTTTCCATTTGGTGAACCATAAGTTTTTTTAATGAATCTATGATAGTGTTTCTCTGTGGAAATATCTTTGTATCATTTTTTAGGTAACACCTATATGTGATATGATAGGATATGTGTCTTTCGCTTTCTCACTTACTCCAAGTTGACTGATTACTTCTCGACTCATCTATGGTGCTGCAAATGGCATTGTTTAATTTTTTCACTAGCTCCTATTCCATCTGTACAGGTAGCAGTTCTTCTTTGTCCACCCATCTGTCGGTGGACTTTTTGGTTACTTCCATATCTTGGCTATTGTAATACTATGCAATGTAGATTTGCGTGCCTGTGTCCTTTCAGTTCTGTCTTCTTAGTTTATAGGTCCAAGAATAGGTCTGCTGGATCATATGGTAGCTGAATGTTTACCTTTTATAGGCAGCTCTATTCTGTTCTCCTTAGTGGCTTTTTCCAGGTTACATCCCACTTAAAGTGGAGGGTATGTATTTCTTCCCAGCACCTTCAGCATTTATTCTTTGTAGTTTTTGCTGATGGTTATTCTGAGTGGTGTGAGCTGATACCTCTTTGTGGTTGAATTTGCATGTGTCTCATAATGCGTTGAAGTTGAGCGTTAAGACATGTCCATTTTATTTTTCGAGCTGTGATTAGAGCTTATTACTTCAAAGTGTTTTCTTAAAGTATGTGTCACCATTTGAAATATTTTGGCCATTATCTCCCTCAAGACATTTTGAGGGCAGGTTTCATTTACAGCCCTGCAGTACTTGTTCATATGAAGTGACCATTAGCTCAGGCTTTAAACCTGCTTTTGCAGGTAACGGCCAGAGAGCGGCAGCCTTTCTATGTTCTCCATGCTGGTACTAGGGAAACAGACCTACCGGCCAGTGGTATTCTTCGGTTATAAATTAGAGTGCAATGTGCCCGGGTAAACCCACAAATGTTGATGTCTCCTTGCTTTTGTTTGTTTTTAAATTTAATTTATATTTATTATTAGAGTAATATTCCATTGTGTACGTGGACCACTTCTTCTTGGTGCATTCCTCGGTTGATGGACATTTTCATTGCTTCCAAGTGCTGGCTATGGTAAATATTGCTGGCGTACAGGTTTGCCCGCCTGTCACTTTTTCAGTCTCATTTTCTCAGGTGATAGGCCAAGCAGTGGTTGTGATTGATTGACTGGTAGCTCAATATTTCCCTTTTCAAAGCACCTACATTGTGTTTTCATTAGTGGCTCTTTACATACCCCCCCCTTACAACCGAGGGTACGCATTTCTCCACACTCCCTTCACCGTTTATTTTTGGCAGCATTTTTCCTAATGGCCATTCTGACTGCTGTGAGCTGATAGGTTTTTGTAATATGGGTATGCATGTCATTAAAAATTTTTTAAATTCATCATATTCCTACGCCTTTTTCTTTTCTCTTAAAAGAAAAAAACCGTGAGTACAATAGAGCTCTTGAAACTGTCTTCTTCGAAGGTTGCCCTCTTTTGAATTTTTTGGTCGATTTTTGACCCCAGAAATTTTCTGGAGGGCAGGTGCCATTTACAGAACTGCAAGTTGGTGAAAATTTAGTGACCTTTTGCAGTGGGTTCAAAGCTGCTGTTGTGGGAAACGGCCACAAGGAGGTAGCATTTCTCCATTCCCCAAGCTGGGTCCTAGGGCAGCAGAGCCTTTCTGGAAGTCATTGTCCTAGGTTGTAAATTAGAATGGAATTTGCCAGGAGAAATCCCCTTAAGTTTATGTCTCATTACTTCTTCTTGGTTTTTAAATTTTTTTTTAATCTGGGTAAAGTTTAGAATATTGTTTGTCCTAGGTGTACACAATCTGGTTCATTTGTACATTATGTATGTCTATTAATGTACAGATCCTCTTCCCATGTAAAATATTACAGTGTTCCGTCGACCTCCCTTGCTATATGTTCGGTCTTTTTGATACATGTATATAATATGTATTTGTATATGTATAGTAACACTAATCCTCATTTCTCAATTTCCCCCCTCCTTTCCTTTTAGATGAGCATAGTTTGTTTTGTTTTCTAAGCCTGTGAGTGTCTTTCTCTTTGGAAATATGTTCATCTGTGTCAGTTATTAGGTAATGCCATAAGTGATAATATAGGCTATAGGTCTTTTGCTTTCCGACCTACTTCATGTTTTGTGATTATCTCCAGGCTCATCTATGGTGCCCCAAAGAGTAGTGCTTCAAAGTTTTCCAAGGCTAATATTCCATTGTGTACATGGACCACTTCTTCTTGGTGCATTCCTCTGTTGATGGACATTTTCGTTGCTTCCAAGTGTTGCCTATGGTAAATATTGCTGGAGTGCAGGATTGCCAGCCTGTGATTTTTGATTTTCCTTTTCTCAGGTGATAGACCCAGCAGTGGTTATGATTGATTGACTGGTATGGTAGCTCAACGTTTACCTTTTCAAGGCACCTCAATTGTGCTTTCATTTGTGGCTCTTACCACGTCCCCCTTAGAATCGAGGGTACGCATTGCTCCACAATCACGTCAGCATTTATTTTTGGCAGCATTTTTGTTGATGGCCATTCTGACTGGTGTGAGCTGATAGGTTTTTGTAATTTGGGTTTACATGTCTGTAAAAATTCCTACAATTCATCATTTTTCCACGCCTTTTTGTTTTCTGTTAAAAGAAAAAAGAAAAAAAGTGTGAGTATAATATACCTCTTCAAATTTTCTTTTTGGAAGGTTGCACTCTAGAATTTTTGGGTTGATTTTCGACCTCAGTATTTTTTGGAGGGCAGGTGTCATTTACAGACCTGCAATTGGTGAATATTTAGTGACCTTTTGCAGTGGGTTTAAAACTGCTGTTGTGGGAAACGGCCACAAGGATGCAGCATTTCTCCATTCCCAAATCTGGGTACTAGGGCAGCACAGCCGTTCTGGAAGTCGTTTGCCTAGGTTGTAAATTTGAATGGAATGTGCCAGGAAAACCCCCCATAAGTTTATGTCTCATTACTCCTAGTTCGTTGTTTTAATTTTTTCAATTGGGGTAATGGTTAGAATGTTGCTTGTCCAAGGTGTACATCTACATATTCTAGATACCTATTTATGTAGAGATCCTCTTCCCGTGTAAATTATTACACAGTGTTCCCTAAACCTTCCTTGCTATATGGTCGGTCTTTTTGATATATGTATATAATATGTATTTGTATACATATGGTAACGCTAATCTTCATTTATCCATTCCCCCCACCTTTCCTTTTAGATAAGCATAGTTTTTTTTTAATAAGTCTGTGATTGACTTTCTCTGTGGAATTATGTTCATTTGTGTCAGTTATTAGATAACGCCTATAAGTGATATCATAGGATATAGGACTTTTGCTTTCCGACTTACCTCATGTTCTGTGATTATCTCCAAGATCATCTATGGTGCCTCAAAGAGCAGTGTTTCATTGTTTTCCATGGCTAGTATTCATTGTGTACATGGACCACTTCTTCTTTATCCTTTCATCTGTTGATGGACATTTTGGTTGCTTCACTGTCTTGTCTATTGTGAATAAGGCTGCAGTGCAACTTTTGCAGCCCGGGTCTTCATTCTGGTCTTCTCAGGTGAGAGGCCCATTGGTGCGCCTGCTGGATTGAATGGTACCTCAATTTTTCGTTTTCAACGCAGCTCCTTTCTGTTCTCATTATTAGCGTTTAACCCTTTTACATCTCACCAGCAGCTAGAGGGTACACAGTTCTCTAAAACCCCTTCAGCATTTATTGTTTGTAGACTTTTTGCCAATGGTCAGTCGACTGGTGTGAGTTGAAAACATTTTGTCGATTAGATTGCATGAGTCTAATACTTCCTGAGGTGGAGCGTTTATCCATTTTCCTTTCTTTAAAAAGAGAGTGAGTAAAACTTACCTCTTCATACTATCTTCTTGAAAATTTTGCCTGTTTTGAATTTTTTTTATCCATTCCCTACCTCAGCACAATTTTGAGGGCAGGTGTCTTTACAGCTCTGAGTCCTTGTGAATGGTAAGTGACCATTAGCAGTGGGTTAAAAGCTGCTCTTGTGGGAATCGGCCACAAGGCGGCAGCATTTCTCCTTTACCAAATCTGGTTACTAGGGCAACAGAGCCTTACTGGAAGTGGTGTTCTAGGTGGTAAATTAGAATGGAATGTGCGAGGAAAAAGCCCTTTAAGTTTATGTCTCATTACCTCTTGTTGGTATTTTGAACTTAATTTTTATTTTTTATCACAGCAAACTTGATTACAATGTTTTGTTTGTTCTAGTTGTGCAAGATGTGGTTCTTTCACACATATGCATATATCTATTCTTCTTCGGATCCTTTTCCCATGTAGGTTATGACACAATGTTGAGTAGTCTTCTCTTGGTATTGCGTAGGTCTTTGGTGATTATATATTTCACATGTGTTTGTATCTCTCTGTTAACCTCAATATGGTAATGTATCCAATCCTCACACCTTTCCATTTGGTGAACCATAAGTTTTTTTAATGAATCTATGATAGTGTTTCTCTGTGGAAATATCTTTGTATCATTTTTTAGGTAACACCTATATGTGATATGATAGGATATGTGTCTTTCGCTTTCTCACTTACTCCAAGTTGACTGATTACTTCTCGACTCATCTATGGTGCTGCAAATGGCATTGTTTAATTTTTTCACTAGCTCCTATTCCATCTGTACAGGTAGCAGTTCTTCTTTGTCCACCCATCTGTCGGTGGACTTTTTGGTTACTTCCATATCTTGGCTATTGTAATACTATGCAATGTAGATTTGCGTGCCTGTGTCCTTTCAGTTCTGTCTTCTTAGTTTATAGGTCCAAGAATAGGTCTGCTGGATCATATGGTAGCTGAATGTTTACCTTTTATAGGCAGCTCTATTCTGTTCTCCTTAGTGGCTTTTTCCAGGTTACATCCCACTTAAAGTGGAGGGTATGTATTTCTTCCCAGCACCTTCAGCATTTATTCTTTGTAGTTTTTGCTGATGGTTATTCTGAGTGGTGTGAGCTGATACCTCTTTGTGGTTGAATTTGCATGTGTCTCATAATGCGTTGAAGTTGAGCGTTAAGACATGTCCATTTTATTTTTCGAGCTGTGATTAGAGCTTATTACTTCAAAGTGTTTTCTTAAAGTATGTGTCACCATTTGAAATATTTTGGCCATTATCTCCCTCAAGACATTTTGAGGGCAGGTTTCATTTACAGCCCTGCAGTACTTGTTCATATGAAGTGACCATTAGCTCAGGCTTTAAACCTGCTTTTGCAGGTAACGGCCAGAGAGCGGCAGCCTTTCTATGTTCTCCATGCTGGTACTAGGGAAACAGACCTACCGGCCAGTGGTATTCTTCGGTTATAAATTAGAGTGCAATGTGCCCGGGTAAACCCACAAATGTTGATGTCTCCTTGCTTTTGTTTGTTTTTAAATTTAATTTATATTTATTATTAGAGTAATATTCCATTGTGTACGTGGACCACTTCTTCTTGGTGCATTCCTCGGTTGATGGACATTTTCATTGCTTCCAAGTGCTGGCTATGGTAAATATTGCTGGCGTACAGGTTTGCCCGCCTGTCACTTTTTCAGTCTCATTTTCTCAGGTGATAGGCCAAGCAGTGGTTGTGATTGATTGACTGGTAGCTCAATATTTCCCTTTTCAAAGCACCTACATTGTGTTTTCATTAGTGGCTCTTTACATACCCCCCCCTTACAACCGAGGGTACGCATTTCTCCACACTCCCTTCACCGTTTATTTTTGGCAGCATTTTTCCTAATGGCCATTCTGACTGCTGTGAGCTGATAGGTTTTTGTAATATGGGTATGCATGTCATTAAAAATTTTTTAAATTCATCATATTCCTACGCCTTTTTCTTTTCTCTTAAAAGAAAAAAACCGTGAGTACAATAGAGCTCTTGAAACTGTCTTCTTCGAAGGTTGCCCTCTTTTGAATTTTTTGGTCGATTTTTGACCCCAGAAATTTTCTGGAGGGCAGGTGCCATTTACAGAACTGCAAGTTGGTGAAAATTTAGTGACCTTTTGCAGTGGGTTCAAAGCTGCTGTTGTGGGAAACGGCCACAAGGAGGTAGCATTTCTCCATTCCCCAAGCTGGGTCCTAGGGCAGCAGAGCCTTTCTGGAAGTCATTGTCCTAGGTTGTAAATTAGAATGGAATTTGCCAGGAGAAATCCCCTTAAGTTTATGTCTCATTACTTCTTCTTGGTTTTTAAATTTTTTTTTAATCTGGGTAAAGTTTAGAATATTGTTTGTCCTAGGTGTACACAATCTGGTTCATTTGTACATTATGTATGTCTATTAATGTACAGATCCTCTTCCCATGTAAAATATTACAGTGTTCCGTCGACCTCCCTTGCTATATGTTCGGTCTTTTTGATACATGTATATAATATGTATTTGTATATGTATAGTAACACTAATCCTCATTTCTCAATTTCCCCCCTCCTTTCCTTTTAGATGAGCATAGTTTGTTTTGTTTTCTAAGCCTGTGAGTGTCTTTCTCTTTGGAAATATGTTCATCTGTGTCAGTTATTAGGTAATGCCATAAGTGATAATATAGGCTATAGGTCTTTTGCTTTCCGACCTACTTCATGTTTTGTGATTACCTCCAGGCTCATCTATGGTGCCCCAAAGAGTAGTGCTTCAAAGTTTTCCAAGGCTAATATTCCATTGTGTACATGGACCACTTCTTCTTGGTGCATTCCTCTGTTGATGGACATTTTCGTTGCTTCCAAGTGTTGCCTATGGTAAATATTGCTGGAGTGCAGGATTGCCAGCCTGTGATTTTTGATTTTCATTTTCTCAGGTGATAGACCCAGCAGTGGTTATGATTGATTGACTGGTATGGTAGCTCAACGTTTACCTTTTCAAGGCACCTCAATTGTGCTTTCATTTGTGGCTCTTACCACGTCCCCCTTAGAATCGAGGGTACGCATTGCTCCACAATCACGTCAGCATTTATTTTTGGCAGCATTTTTGTTGATGGCCATTCTGACTGGTGTGAGCTGATAGGTTTTTGTAATTTGGGTTTACATGTCTGTAAAAATTCCTACAATTCATCATTTTTCCACGCCTTTTTGTTTTCTGTTAAAAGAAAAAAGAAAAAAAGTGTGAGTATAATATACCTCTTCAAATTTTCTTTTTGGAAGGTTGCACTCTAGAATTTTTGGGTTGATTTTCGACCTCAGTATTTTTTGGAGGGCAGGTGTCATTTACAGACCTGCAATTGGTGAATATTTAGTGACCTTTTGCAGTGGGTTTAAAACTGCTGTTGTGGGAAACGGCCACAAGGATGCAGCATTTCTCCATTCCCAAATCTGGGTACTAGGGCAGCACAGCCGTTCTGGAAGTCGTTTGCCTAGGTTGTAAATTTGAATGGAATGTGCCAGGAAAACCCCCCATAAGTTTATGTCTCATTACTCCTAGTTCGTTGTTTTAATTTTTTCAATTGGGGTAATGGTTAGAATGTTGCTTGTCCAAGGTGTACATCTACATATTCTAGATACCTATTTATGTAGAGATCCTCTTCCCGTGTAAATTATTACACAGTGTTCCCTAAACCTTCCTTGCTATATGGTCGGTCTTTTTGATATATGTATATAATATGTATTTGTATACATATGGTAACGCTAATCTTCATTTATCCATTCCCCCCACCTTTCCTTTTAGATAAGCATAGTTTTTTTTTAATAAGTCTGTGATTGACTTTCTCTGTGGAATTATGTTCATTTGTGTCAGTTATTAGATAACGCCTATAAGTGATATCATAGGATATAGGACTTTTGCTTTCCGACTTACCTCATGTTCTGTGATTATCTCCAAGATCATCTATGGTGCCTCAAAGAGCAGTGTTTCATTGTTTTCCATGGCTAGTATTCATTGTGTACATGGACCACTTCTTCTTTATCCTTTCATCTGTTGATGGACATTTTGGTTGCTTCACTGTCTTGTCTATTGTGAATAAGGCTGCAGTGCAACTTTTGCAGCCCGGGTCTTCATTCTGGTCTTCTCAGGTGAGAGGCCCATTGGTGCGCCTGCTGGATTGAATGGTACCTCAATTTTTCGTTTTCAACGCAGCTCCTTTCTGTTCTCATTATTAGCGTTTAACCCTTTTACATCTCACCAGCAGCTAGAGGGTACACAGTTCTCTAAAACCCCTTCAGCATTTATTGTTTGTAGACTTTTTGCCAATGGTCAGTCGACTGGTGTGAGTTGAAAACATTTTGTCGATTAGATTGCATGAGTCTAATACTTCCTGAGGTGGAGCGTTTATCCATTTTCCTTTCTTTAAAAAGAGAGTGAGTAAAACTTACCTCTTCATACTATCTTCTTGAAAATTTTGCCTGTTTTGAATTTTTTTTATCCATTCCCTACCTCAGCACAATTTTGAGGGCAGGTGTCTTTACAGCTCTGAGTCCTTGTGAATGGTAAGTGACCATTAGCAGTGGGTTAAAAGCTGCTCTTGTGGGAATCGGCCACAAGGCGGCAGCATTTCTCCTTTACCAAATCTGGTTACTAGGGCAACAGAGCCTTACTGGAAGTGGTGTTCTAGGTGGTAAATTAGAATGGAATGTGCGAGGAAAAAGCCCTTTAAGTTTATGTCTCATTACCTCTTGTTGGTATTTTGAACTTAATTTTTATTTTTTATCACAGCAAACTTGATTACAATGTTTTGTTTGTTCTAGTTGTGCAAGATGTGGTTCTTTCACACATATGCATATATCTATTCTTCTTCGGATCCTTTTCCCATGTAGGTTATGACACAATGTTGAGTAGTCTTCTCTTGGTATTGCGTAGGTCTTTGGTGATTATATATTTCACATGTGTTTGTATCTCTCTGTTAACCTCAATATGGTAATGTATCCAATCCTCACACCTTTCCATTTGGTGAACCATAAGTTTTTTTAATGAATCTATGATAGTGTTTCTCTGTGGAAATATCTTTGTATCATTTTTTAGGTAACACCTATATGTGATATGATAGGATATGTGTCTTTCGCTTTCTCACTTACTCCAAGTTGACTGATTACTTCTCGACTCATCTATGGTGCTGCAAATGGCATTGTTTAATTTTTTCACTAGCTCCTATTCCATCTGTACAGGTAGCAGTTCTTCTTTGTCCACCCATCTGTCGGTGGACTTTTTGGTTACTTCCATATCTTGGCTATTGTAATACTATGCAATGTAGATTTGCGTGCCTGTGTCCTTTCAGTTCTGTCTTCTTAGTTTATAGGTCCAAGAATAGGTCTGCTGGATCATATGGTAGCTGAATGTTTACCTTTTATAGGCAGCTCTATTCTGTTCTCCTTAGTGGCTTTTTCCAGGTTACATCCCACTTAAAGTGGAGGGTATGTATTTCTTCCCAGCACCTTCAGCATTTATTCTTTGTAGTTTTTGCTGATGGTTATTCTGAGTGGTGTGAGCTGATACCTCTTTGTGGTTGAATTTGCATGTGTCTCATAATGCGTTGAAGTTGAGCGTTAAGACATGTCCATTTTATTTTTCGAGCTGTGATTAGAGCTTATTACTTCAAAGTGTTTTCTTAAAGTATGTGTCACCATTTGAAATATTTTGGCCATTATCTCCCTCAAGACATTTTGAGGGCAGGTTTCATTTACAGCCCTGCAGTACTTGTTCATATGAAGTGACCATTAGCTCAGGCTTTAAACCTGCTTTTGCAGGTAACGGCCAGAGAGCGGCAGCCTTTCTACGTTCTCCATGCTGGTACTAGGGAAACAGACCTACCGGCCAGTGGTATTCTTCGGTTATAAATTAGAGTGCAATGTGCCCGGGTAAACCCACAAATGTTGATGTCTCCTTGCTTTTGTTTGTTTTTAAATTTAATTTATATTTATTATTAGAGTAATATTCCATTGTGTACGTGGACCACTTCTTCTTGGTGCATTCCTCGGTTGATGGACATTTTCATTGCTTCCAAGTGCTGGCTATGGTAAATATTGCTGGCGTACAGGTTTGCCCGCCTGTCACTTTTTCAGTCTCATTTTCTCAGGTGATAGGCCAAGCAGTGGTTGTGATTGATTGACTGGTAGCTCAATATTTCCCTTTTCAAAGCACCTACATTGTGTTTTCATTAGTGGCTCTTTACATACCCCCCCCTTACAACCGAGGGTACGCATTTCTCCACACTCCCTTCACCGTTTATTTTTGGCAGCATTTTTCCTAATGGCCATTCTGACTGCTGTGAGCTGATAGGTTTTTGTAATATGGGTATGCATGTCATTAAAAATTTTTTAAATTCATCATATTCCTACGCCTTTTTCTTTTCTCTTAAAAGAAAAAAACCGTGAGTACAATAGAGCTCTTGAAACTGTCTTCTTCGAAGGTTGCCCTCTTTTGAATTTTTTGGTCGATTTTTGACCCCAGAAATTTTCTGGAGGGCAGGTGCCATTTACAGAACTGCAAGTTGGTGAAAATTTAGTGACCTTTTGCAGTGGGTTCAAAGCTGCTGTTGTGGGAAACGGCCACAAGGAGGTAGCATTTCTCCATTCCCCAAGCTGGGTCCTAGGGCAGCAGAGCCTTTCTGGAAGTCATTGTCCTAGGTTGTAAATTAGAATGGAATTTGCCAGGAGAAATCCCCTTAAGTTTATGTCTCATTACTTCTTCTTGGTTTTTAAATTTTTTTTTAATCTGGGTAAAGTTTAGAATATTGTTTGTCCTAGGTGTACACAATCTGGTTCATTTGTACATTATGTATGTCTATTAATGTACAGATCCTCTTCCCATGTAAAATATTACAGTGTTCCGTCGACCTCCCTTGCTATATGTTCGGTCTTTTTGATACATGTATATAATATGTATTTGTATATGTATAGTAACACTAATCCTCATTTCTCAATTTCCCCCCTCCTTTCCTTTTAGATGAGCATAGTTTGTTTTGTTTTCTAAGCCTGTGAGTGTCTTTCTCTTTGGAAATATGTTCATCTGTGTCAGTTATTAGGTAATGCCATAAGTGATAATATAGGCTATAGGTCTTTTGCTTTCCGACCTACTTCATGTTTTGTGATTATCTCCAGGCTCATCTATGGTGCCCCAAAGAGTAGTGCTTCAAAGTTTTCCAAGGCTAATATTCCATTGTGTACATGGACCACTTCTTCTTGGTGCATTCCTCTGTTGATGGACATTTTCGTTGCTTCCAAGTGTTGCCTATGGTAAATATTGCTGGAGGGCAGGATTGCCAGCCTGTGATTTTTGATTTTCATTTTCTCAGGTGATAGACCCAGCAGTGGTTATGATTGATTGACTGGTATGGTAGCTCAACGTTTACCTTTTCAAGGCACCTCAATTGTGCTTTCATTTGTGGCTCTTACCACGTCCCCCTTAGAATCGAGGGTACGCATTGCTCCACAATCACGTCAGCATTTATTTTTGGCAGCATTTTTGTTGATGGCCATTCTGACTGGTGTGAGCTGATAGGTTTTTGTAATTTGGGTTTACATGTCTGTAAAAATTCCTACAATTCATCATTTTTCCACGCCTTTTTGTTTTCTGTTAAAAGAAAAAAGAAAAAAAGTGTGAGTATAATATACCTCTTCAAATTTTCTTTTTGGAAGGTTGCACTCTAGAATTTTTGGGTTGATTTTCGACCTCAGTATTTTTTGGAGGGCAGGTGTCATTTACAGACCTGCAATTGGTGAATATTTAGTGACCTTTTGCAGTGGGTTTAAAACTGCTGTTGTGGGAAACGGCCACAAGGATGCAGCATTTCTCCATTCCCAAATCTGGGTACTAGGGCAGCACAGCCGTTCTGGAAGTCGTTTGCCTAGGTTGTAAATTTGAATGGAATGTGCCAGGAAAACCCCCCATAAGTTTATGTCTCATTACTCCTAGTTCGTTGTTTTAATTTTTTCAATTGGGGTAATGGTTAGAATGTTGCTTGTCCAAGGTGTACATCTACATATTCTATATACCTATTTATGTAGAGATCCTCTTCCCGTGTAAATTATTACACAGTGTTCCCTAAACCTTCCTTGCTATATGGTCGGTCTTTTTGATATATGTATATAATATGTATTTGTATACATATGGTAACGCTAATCTTCATTTATCCATTCCCCCCACCTTTCCTTTTAGATAAGCATAGTTTTTTTTTAATAAGTCTGTGATTGACTTTCTCTGTGGAATTATGTTCATTTGTGTCAGTTATTAGATAACGCCTATAAGTGATATCATAGGATATAGGACTTTTGCTTTCCGACTTACCTCATGTTCTGTGATTATCTCCAAGATCATCTATGGTGCCTCAAAGAGCAGTGTTTCATTGTTTTCCATGGCTAGTATTCATTGTGTACATGGACCACTTCTTCTTTATCCTTTCATCTGTTGATGGACATTTTGGTTGCTTCACTGTCTTGTCTATTGTGAATAAGGCTGCAGTGCAACTTTTGCAGCCCGGGTCTTCATTCTGGTCTTCTCAGGTGAGAGGCCCATTGGTGCGCCTGCTGGATTGAATGGTACCTCAATTTTTCGTTTTCAACGCAGCTCCTTTCTGTTCTCATTATTAGCGTTTAACCCTTTTACATCTCACCAGCAGCTAGAGGGTACACAGTTCTCTAAAACCCCTTCAGCATTTATTGTTTGTAGACTTTTTGCCAATGGTCAGTCGACTGGTGTGAGTTGAAAACATTTTGTAGATTAGATTGCATGAGTCTAATACTTCCTGAGGTGGAGCGTTTATCCATTTTCCTTTCTTTAAAAAGAGAGTGAGTAAAACTTACCTCTTCATACTATCTTCTTGAAAATTTTGCCTGTTTTGAATTTTTTTTATCCATTCCCTACCTCAGCACAATTTTGAGGGCAGGTGTCTTTACAGCTCTGAGTCCTTGTGAATGGTAAGTGACCATTAGCAGTGGGTTAAAAGCTGCTCTTGTGGGAATCGGCCACAAGGCGGCAGCATTTCTCCTTTACCAAATCTGGTTACTAGGGCAACAGAGCCTTACTGGAAGTGGTGTTCTAGGTGGTAAATTAGAATGGAATGTGCGAGGAAAAAGCCCTTTAAGTTTATGTCTCATTACCTCTTGTTGGTATTTTGAACTTAATTTTTATTTTTTATCACAGCAAACTTGATTACAATGTTTTGTTTGTTCTAGTTGTGCAAGATGTGGTTCTTTCACACATATGCATATATCTATTCTTCTTCGGATCCTTTTCCCATGTAGGTTATGACACAATGTTGAGTAGTCTTCTCTTGGTATTGCGTAGGTCTTTGGTGATTATATATTTCACATGTGTTTGTATCTCTCTGTTAACCTCAATATGGTAATGTATCCAATCCTCACACCTTTCCATTTGGTGAACCATAAGTTTTTTTAATGAATCTATGATAGTGTTTCTCTGTGGAAATATCTTTGTATCATTTTTTAGGTAACACCTATATGTGATATGATAGGATATGTGTCTTTCGCTTTCTCACTTACTCCAAGTTGACTGATTACTTCTCGACTCATCTATGGTGCTGCAAATGGCATTGTTTAATTTTTTCACTAGCTCCTATTCCATCTGTACAGGTAGCAGTTCTTCTTTGTCCACCCATCTGTCGGTGGACTTTTTGGTTACTTCCATATCTTGGCTATTGTAATACTATGCAATGTAGATTTGCGTGCCTGTGTCCTTTCAGTTCTGTCTTCTTAGTTTATAGGTCCAAGAATAGGTCTGCTGGATCATATGGTAGCTGAATGTTTACCTTTTATAGGCAGCTCTATTCTGTTCTCCTTAGTGGCTTTTTCCAGGTTACATCCCACTTAAAGTGGAGGGTATGTATTTCTTCCCAGCACCTTCAGCATTTATTCTTTGTAGTTTTTGCTGATGGTTATTCTGAGTGGTGTGAGCTGATACCTCTTTGTGGTTGAATTTGCATGTGTCTCATAATGCGTTGAAGTTGAGCGTTAAGACATGTCCATTTTATTTTTCGAGCTGTGATTAGAGCTTATTACTTCAAAGTGTTTTCTTAAAGTATGTGTCACCATTTGAAATATTTTGGCCATTATCTCCCTCAAGACATTTTGAGGGCAGGTTTCATTTACAGCCCTGCAGTACTTGTTCATATGAAGTGACCATTAGCTCAGGCTTTAAACCTGCTTTTGCAGGTAACGGCCAGAGAGCGGCAGCCTTTCTACGTTCTCCATGCTGGTACTAGGGAAACAGACCTACCGGCCAGTGGTATTCTTCGGTTATAAATTAGAGTGCAATGTGCCCGGGTAAACCCACAAATGTTGATGTCTCCTTGCTTTTGTTTGTTTTTAAATTTAATTTATATTTATTATTAGAGTAATATTCCATTGTGTACGTGGACCACTTCTTCTTGGTGCATTCCTCGGTTGATGGACATTTTCATTGCTTCCAAGTGCTGGCTATGGTAAATATTGCTGGCGTACAGGTTTGCCCGCCTGTCACTTTTTCAGTCTCATTTTCTCAGGTGATAGGCCAAGCAGTGGTTGTGATTGATTGACTGGTAGCTCAATATTTCCCTTTTCAAAGCACCTACATTGTGTTTTCATTAGTGGCTCTTTACATACCCCCCCCTTACAACCGAGGGTACGCATTTCTCCACACTCCCTTCACCGTTTATTTTTGGCAGCATTTTTCCTAATGGCCATTCTGACTGCTGTGAGCTGATAGGTTTTTGTAATATGGGTATGCATGTCATTAAAAATTTTTTAAATTCATCATATTCCTACGCCTTTTTCTTTTCTCTTAAAAGAAAAAAACCGTGAGTACAATAGAGCTCTTGAAACTGTCTTCTTCGAAGGTTGCCCTCTTTTGAATTTTTTGGTCGATTTTTGACCCCAGAAATTTTCTGGAGGGCAGGTGCCATTTACAGAACTGCAAGTTGGTGAAAATTTAGTGACCTTTTGCAGTGGGTTCAAAGCTGCTGTTGTGGGAAACGGCCACAAGGAGGTAGCATTTCTCCATTCCCCAAGCTGGGTCCTAGGGCAGCAGAGCCTTTCTGGAAGTCATTGTCCTAGGTTGTAAATTAGAATGGAATTTGCCAGGAGAAATCCCCTTAAGTTTATGTCTCATTACTTCTTCTTGGTTTTTAAATTTTTTTTTAATCTGGGTAAAGTTTAGAATATTGTTTGTCCTAGGTGTACACAATCTGGTTCATTTGTACATTATGTATGTCTATTAATGTACAGATCCTCTTCCCATGTAAAATATTACAGTGTTCCGTCGACCTCCCTTGCTATATGTTCGGTCTTTTTGATACATGTATATAATATGTATTTGTATATGTATAGTAACACTAATCCTCATTTCTCAATTTCCCCCCTCCTTTCCTTTTAGATGAGCATAGTTTGTTTTGTTTTCTAAGCCTGTGAGTGTCTTTCTCTTTGGAAATATGTTCATCTGTGTCAGTTATTAGGTAATGCCATAAGTGATAATATAGGCTATAGGTCTTTTGCTTTCCGACCTACTTCATGTTTTGTGATTATCTCCAGGCTCATCTATGGTGCCCCAAAGAGTAGTGCTTCAAAGTTTTCCAAGGCTAATATTCCATTGTGTACATGGACCACTTCTTCTTGGTGCATTCCTCTGTTGATGGACATTTTCGTTGCTTCCAAGTGTTGCCTATGGTAAATATTGCTGGAGGGCAGGATTGCCAGCCTGTGATTTTTGATTTTCATTTTCTCAGGTGATAGACCCAGCAGTGGTTATGATTGATTGACTGGTATGGTAGCTCAACGTTTACCTTTTCAAGGCACCTCAATTGTGCTTTCATTTGTGGCTCTTACCACGTCCCCCTTAGAATCGAGGGTACGCATTGCTCCACAATCACGTCAGCATTTATTTTTGGCAGCATTTTTGTTGATGGCCATTCTGACTGGTGTGAGCTGATAGGTTTTTGTAATTTGGGTTTACATGTCTGTAAAAATTCCTACAATTCATCATTTTTCCACGCCTTTTTGTTTTCTGTTAAAAGAAAAAAGAAAAAAAGTGTGAGTATAATATACCTCTTCAAATTTTCTTTTTGGAAGGTTGCACTCTAGAATTTTTGGGTTGATTTTCGACCTCAGTATTTTTTGGAGGGCAGGTGTCATTTACAGACCTGCAATTGGTGAATATTTAGTGACCTTTTGCAGTGGGTTTAAAACTGCTGTTGTGGGAAACGGCCACAAGGATGCAGCATTTCTCCATTCCCAAATCTGGGTACTAGGGCAGCACAGCCGTTCTGGAAGTCGTTTGCCTAGGTTGTAAATTTGAATGGAATGTGCCAGGAAAACCCCCCATAAGTTTATGTCTCATTACTCCTAGTTCGTTGTTTTAATTTTTTCAATTGGGGTAATGGTTAGAATGTTGCTTGTCCAAGGTGTACATCTACATATTCTAGATACCTATTTATGTAGAGATCCTCTTCCCGTGTAAATTATTACACAGTGTTCCCTAAACCTTCCTTGCTATATGGTCGGTCTTTTTGATATATGTATATAATATGTATTTGTATACATATGGTAACGCTAATCTTCATTTATCCATTCCCCCCACCTTTCCTTTTAGATAAGCATAGTTTTTTTTTAATAAGTCTGTGATTGACTTTCTCTGTGGAATTATGTTCATTTGTGTCAGTTATTAGATAACGCCTATAAGTGATATCATAGGATATAGGACTTTTGCTTTCCGACTTACCTCATGTTCTGTGATTATCTCCAAGATCATCTATGGTGCCTCAAAGAGCAGTGTTTCATTGTTTTCCATGGCTAGTATTCATTGTGTACATGGACCACTTCTTCTTTATCCTTTCATCTGTTGATGGACATTTTGGTTGCTTCACTGTCTTGTCTATTGTGAATAAGGCTGCAGTGCAACTTTTGCAGCCCGGGTCTTCATTCTGGTCTTCTCAGGTGAGAGGCCCATTGGTGCGCCTGCTGGATTGAATGGTACCTCAATTTTTCGTTTTCAACGCAGCTCCTTTCTGTTCTCATTATTAGCGTTTAACCCTTTTACATCTCACCAGCAGCTAGAGGGTACACAGTTCTCTAAAACCCCTTCAGCATTTATTGTTTGTAGACTTTTTGCCAATGGTCAGTCGACTGGTGTGAGTTGAAAACATTTTGTAGATTAGATTGCATGAGTCTAATACTTCCTGAGGTGGAGCGTTTATCCATTTTCCTTTCTTTAAAAAGAGAGTGAGTAAAACTTACCTCTTCATACTATCTTCTTGAAAATTTTGCCTGTTTTGAATTTTTTTTATCCATTCCCTACCTCAGCACAATTTTGAGGGCAGGTGTCTTTACAGCTCTGAGTCCTTGTGAATGGTAAGTGACCATTAGCAGTGGGTTAAAAGCTGCTCTTGTGGGAATCGGCCACAAGGCGGCAGCATTTCTCCTTTACCAAATCTGGTTACTAGGGCAACAGAGCCTTACTGGAAGTGGTGTTCTAGGTGGTAAATTAGAATGGAATGTGCGAGGAAAAAGCCCTTTAAGTTTATGTCTCATTACCTCTTGTTGGTATTTTGAACTTAATTTTTATTTTTTATCACAGCAAACTTGATTACAATGTTTTGTTTGTTCTAGTTGTGCAAGATGTGGTTCTTTCACACATATGCATATATCTATTCTTCTTCGGATCCTTTTCCCATGTAGGTTATGACACAATGTTGAGTAGTCTTCTCTTGGTATTGCGTAGGTCTTTGGTGATTATATATTTCACATGTGTTTGTATCTCTCTGTTAACCTCAATATGGTAATGTATCCAATCCTCACACCTTTCCATTTGGTGAACCATAAGTTTTTTTAATGAATCTATGATAGTGTTTCTCTGTGGAAATATCTTTGTATCATTTTTTAGGTAACACCTATATGTGATATGATAGGATATGTGTCTTTCGCTTTCTCACTTACTCCAAGTTGACTGATTACTTCTCGACTCATCTATGGTGCTGCAAATGGCATTGTTTAATTTTTTCACTAGCTCCTATTCCATCTGTACAGGTAGCAGTTCTTCTTTGTCCACCCATCTGTCGGTGGACTTTTTGGTTACTTCCATATCTTGGCTATTGTAATACTATGCAATGTAGATTTGCGTGCCTGTGTCCTTTCAGTTCTGTCTTCTTAGTTTATAGGTCCAAGAATAGGTCTGCTGGATCATATGGTAGCTGAATGTTTACCTTTTATAGGCAGCTCTATTCTGTTCTCCTTAGTGGCTTTTTCCAGGTTACATCCCACTTAAAGTGGAGGGTATGTATTTCTTCCCAGCACCTTCAGCATTTATTCTTTGTAGTTTTTGCTGATGGTTATTCTGAGTGGTGTGAGCTGATACCTCTTTGTGGTTGAATTTGCATGTGTCTCATAATGCGTTGAAGTTGAGCGTTAAGACATGTCCATTTTATTTTTCGAGCTGTGATTAGAGCTTATTACTTCAAAGTGTTTTCTTAAAGTATGTGTCACCATTTGAAATATTTTGGCCATTATCTCCCTCAAGACATTTTGAGGGCAGGTTTCATTTACAGCCCTGCAGTACTTGTTCATATGAAGTGACCATTAGCTCAGGCTTTAAACCTGCTTTTGCAGGTAACGGCCAGAGAGCGGCAGCCTTTCTACGTTCTCCATGCTGGTACTAGGGAAACAGACCTACCGGCCAGTGGTATTCTTCGGTTATAAATTAGAGTGCAATGTGCCCGGGTAAACCCACAAATGTTGATGTCTCCTTGCTTTTGTTTGTTTTTAAATTTAATTTATATTTATTATTAGAGTAATATTCCATTGTGTACGTGGACCACTTCTTCTTGGTGCATTCCTCGGTTGATGGACATTTTCATTGCTTCCAAGTGCTGGCTATGGTAAATATTGCTGGCGTACAGGTTTGCCCGCCTGTCACTTTTTCAGTCTCATTTTCTCAGGTGATAGGCCAAGCAGTGGTTGTGATTGATTGACTGGTAGCTCAATATTTCCCTTTTCAAAGCACCTACATTGTGTTTTCATTAGTGGCTCTTTACATGCCCCCCCTTACAACCGAGGGTACGCATTTCTCCACACTCCCTTCACCGTTTATTTTTGGCAGCATTTTTCCTAATGGCCATTCTGACTGCTGTGAGCTGATAGGTTTTTGTAATATGGGTATGCATGTCATTAAAATTTTTTTAAATTCATCATATTCCTACGCCTTTTTCTTTTCTCTTAAAAGAAAAAACCGTGAGTACAATAGAGCTCTTGAAACTGTCTTCTTCGAAGGTTGCCCACTTTTGAATTTTTTGGTCGATTTTTGACCCCAGAAATTTTCTGGAGGGCAGGTGCCATTTACAGAACTGCAAGTTGGTGAAAATTTAGTGACCTTTTGCAGTGGGTTCAAAGCTGCTGTTGTGGGAAACGGCCACAAGGAGGTAGCATTTCTCCATTCCCCAAGCTGGGTCCTAGGGCAGCAGAGCCTTTCTGGAAGTCATTGTCCTAGGTTGTAAATTAGAATGGAATTTGCCAGGAGAAATCCCCTTAAGTTTATGTCTCATTACTTCTTGTTGGTTTTTAAATTTTTTTTTAATCTGGGTAAAGTTTAGAATATTGTTTGTCCTAGGTGTACACAATCTGGTTCATTTGTACATTATGTATGTCTATTAATGTACAGATCCTCTTCCCATGTAAAATATTACAGTGTTCCGTCGACCTCCCTTGCTATATGTTCGGTCTTTTTGATACATGTATATAATATGTATTTGTATATGTATAGTAACACTAATCCTCATTTCTCAATTTCCCCCCTCCTTTCCTTTTAGATGAGCATAGTTTGTTTTGTTTTCTAAGCCTGTGAGTGTCTTTCTCTTTGGAAATATGTTCATCTGTGTCAGTTATTAGGTAATGCCATAAGTGATAATATAGGCTATAGGTCTTTTGCTTTCCGACCTACTTCATGTTTTGTGATTATCTCCAGGCTCATCTATGGTGCCCCAAAGAGTAGTGCTTCAAAGTTTTCCAAGGCTAATATTCCATTGTGTACATGGACCACTTCTTCTTGGTGCATTCCTCTGTTGATGGACATTTTCGTTGCTTCCAAGTGTTGCCTATGGTAAATATTGCTGGAGGGCAGGATTGCCAGCCTGTGATTTTTGATTTTCATTTTCTCAGGTGATAGACCCAGCAGTGGTTATGATTGATTGACTGGTATGGTAGCTCAACGTTTACCTTTTCAAGGCACCTCAATTGTGCTTTCATTTGTGGCTCTTACCACGTCCCCCTTAGAATCGAGGGTACGCATTGCTCCACAATCACGTCAGCATTTATTTTTGGCAGCATTTTTGTTGATGGCCATTCTGACTGGTGTGAGCTGATAGGTTTTTGTAATTTGGGTTTACATGTCTGTAAAAATTCCTACAATTCATCATTTTTCCACGCCTTTTTGTTTTCTGTTAAAAGAAAAAAGAAAAAAAGTGTGAGTATAATATACCTCTTCAAATTTTCTTTTTGGAAGGTTGCACTCTAGAATTTTTGGGTTGATTTTCGACCTCAGTATTTTTTGGAGGGCAGGTGTCATTTACAGACCTGCAATTGGTGAATATTTAGTGACCTTTTGCAGTGGGTTTAAAACTGCTGTTGTGGGAAACGGCCACAAGGATGCAGCATTTCTCCATTCCCAAATCTGGGTACTAGGGCAGCACAGCCGTTCTGGAAGTCGTTTGCCTAGGTTGTAAATTTGAATGGAATGTGCCAGGAAAACCCCCCATAAGTTTATGTCTCATTACTCCTAGTTCGTTGTTTTAATTTTTTCAATTGGGGTAATGGTTAGAATGTTGCTTGTCCAAGGTGTACATCTACATATTCTATATACCTATTTATGTAGAGATCCTCTTCCCGTGTAAATTATTACACAGTGTTCCCTAAACCTTCCTTGCTATATGGTCGGTCTTTTTGATATATGTATATAATATGTATTTGTATACATATGGTAACGCTAATCTTCATTTATCCATTCCCCCCACCTTTCCTTTTAGATAAGCATAGTTTTTTTTTAATAAGTCTGTGATTGACTTTCTCTGTGGAATTATGTTCATTTGTGTCAGTTATTAGATAACGCCTATAAGTGATATCATAGGATATAGGACTTTTGCTTTCCGACTTACCTCATGTTCTGTGATTATCTCCAAGATCATCTATGGTGCCTCAAAGAGCAGTGTTTCATTGTTTTCCATGGCTAGTATTCATTGTGTACATGGACCACTTCTTCTTTATCCTTTCATCTGTTGATGGACATTTTGGTTGCTTCACTGTCTTGTCTATTGTGAATAAGGCTGCAGTGCAACTTTTGCAGCCCGGGTCTTCATTCTGGTCTTCTCAGGTGAGAGGCCCATTGGTGCGCCTGCTGGATTGAATGGTACCTCAATTTTTCGTTTTCAACGCAGCTCCTTTCTGTTCTCATTATTAGCGTTTAACCCTTTTACATCTCACCAGCAGCTAGAGGGTACACAGTTCTCTAAAACCCCTTCAGCATTTATTGTTTGTAGACTTTTTGCCAATGGTCAGTCGACTGGTGTGAGTTGAAAACATTTTGTCGATTAGATTGCATGAGTCTAATACTTCCTGAGGTGGAGCGTTTATCCATTTTCCTTTCTTTAAAAAGAGAGTGAGTAAAACTTACCTCTTCATACTATCTTCTTGAAAATTTTGCCTGTTTTGAATTTTTTTTATCCATTCCCTACCTCAGCACAATTTTGAGGGCAGGTGTCTTTACAGCTCTGAGTCCTTGTGAATGGTAAGTGACCATTAGCAGTGGGTTAAAAGCTGCTCTTGTGGGAATCGGCCACAAGGCGGCAGCATTTCTCCTTTACCAAATCTGGTTACTAGGGCAACAGAGCCTTACTGGAAGTGGTGTTCTAGGTGGTAAATTAGAATGGAATGTGCGAGGAAAAAGCCCTTTAAGTTTATGTCTCATTACCTCTTGTTGGTATTTTGAACTTAATTTTTATTTTTTATCACAGCAAACTTGATTACAATGTTTTGTTTGTTCTAGTTGTGCAAGATGTGGTTCTTTCACACATATGCATATATCTATTCTTCTTCGGATCCTTTTCCCATGTAGGTTATGACACAATGTTGAGTAGTCTTCTCTTGGTATTGCGTAGGTCTTTGGTGATTATATATTTCACATGTGTTTGTATCTCTCTGTTAACCTCAATATGGTAATGTATCCAATCCTCACACCTTTCCATTTGGTGAACCATAAGTTTTTTTAATGAATCTATGATAGTGTTTCTCTGTGGAAATATCTTTGTATCATTTTTTAGGTAACACCTATATGTGATATGATAGGATATGTGTCTTTCGCTTTCTCACTTACTCCAAGTTGACTGATTACTTCTCGACTCATCTATGGTGCTGCAAATGGCATTGTTTAATTTTTTCACTAGCTCCTATTCCATCTGTACAGGTAGCAGTTCTTCTTTGTCCACCCATCTGTCGGTGGACTTTTTGGTTACTTCCATATCTTGGCTATTGTAATACTATGCAATGTAGATTTGCGTGCCTGTGTCCTTTCAGTTCTGTCTTCTTAGTTTATAGGTCCAAGAATAGGTCTGCTGGATCATATGGTAGCTGAATGTTTACCTTTTATAGGCAGCTCTATTCTGTTCTCCTTAGTGGCTTTTTCCAGGTTACATCCCACTTAAAGTGGAGGGTATGTATTTCTTCCCAGCACCTTCAGCATTTATTCTTTGTAGTTTTTGCTGATGGTTATTCTGAGTGGTGTGAGCTGATACCTCTTTGTGGTTGAATTTGCATGTGTCTCATAATGCGTTGAAGTTGAGCGTTAAGACATGTCCATTTTATTTTTCGAGCTGTGATTAGAGCTTATTACTTCAAAGTGTTTTCTTAAAGTATGTGTCACCATTTGAAATATTTTGGCCATTATCTCCCTCAAGACATTTTGAGGGCAGGTTTCATTTACAGCCCTGCAGTACTTGTTCATATGAAGTGACCATTAGCTCAGGCTTTAAACCTGCTTTTGCAGGTAACGGCCAGAGAGCGGCAGCCTTTCTACGTTCTCCATGCTGGTACTAGGGAAACAGACCTACCGGCCAGTGGTATTCTTCGGTTATAAATTAGAGTGCAATGTGCCCGGGTAAACCCACAAATGTTGATGTCTCCTTGCTTTTGTTTGTTTTTAAATTTAATTTATATTTATTATTAGAGTAATATTCCATTGTGTACGTGGACCACTTCTTCTTGGTGCATTCCTCGGTTGATGGACATTTTCATTGCTTCCAAGTGCTGGCTATGGTAAATATTGCTGGCGTACAGGTTTGCCCGCCTGTCACTTTTTCAGTCTCATTTTCTCAGGTGATAGGCCAAGCAGTGGTTGTGATTGATTGACTGGTAGCTCAATATTTCCCTTTTCAAAGCACCTACATTGTGTTTTCATTAGTGGCTCTTTACATACCCCCCCCCTTACAACCGAGGGTACGCATTTCTCCACACTCCCTTCACCGTTTATTTTTGGCAGCATTTTTCCTAATGGCCATTCTGACTGCTGTGAGCTGATAGGTTTTTGTAATATGGGTATGCATGTCATTAAAATTTTTTTAAATTCATCATATTCCTACGCCTTTTTCTTTTCTCTTAAAAGAAAAAACCGTGAGTACAATAGAGCTCTTGAAACTGTCTTCTTCGAAGGTTGCCCTCTTTTGAATTTTTTGGTCGATTTTTGACCCCAGAAATTTTCTGGAGGGCAGGTGCCATTTACAGAACTGCAAGTTGGTGAAAATTTAGTGACCTTTTGCAGTGGGTTCAAAGCTGCTGTTGTGGGAAACGGCCACAAGGAGGTAGCATTTCTCCATTCCCCAAGCTGGGTCCTAGGGCAGCAGAGCCTTTCTGGAAGTCATTGTCCTAGGTTGTAAATTAGAATGGAATTTGCCAGGAGAAATCCCCTTAAGTTTATGTCTCATTACTTCTTCTTGGTTTTTAAATTTTTTTTTAATCTGGGTAAAGTTTAGAATATTGTTTGTCCTAGGTGTACACAATCTGGTTCATTTGTACATTATGTATGTCTATTAATGTACAGATCCTCTTCCCATGTAAAATATTACAGTGTTCCGTCGACCTCCCTTGCTATATGTTCGGTCTTTTTGATACATATATATAATATGTATTTGTATATGTATAGTAACACTAATCCTCATTTCTCAATTTCCCCCCTCCTTTCCTTTTAGATGAGCATAGTTTGTTTTGTTTTCTAAGCCTGTGAGTGTCTTTCTCTTTGGAAATATGTTCATCTGTGTCAGTTATTAGGTAATGCCATAAGTGATAATATAGGCTATAGGTCTTTTGCTTTCCGACCTACTTCATGTTTTGTGATTATCTCCAGGCTCATCTATGGTGCCCCAAAGAGTAGTGCTTCAAAGTTTTCCAAGGCTAATATTCCATTGTGTACATGGACCACTTCTTCTTGGTGCATTCCTCTGTTGATGGACATTTTCGTTGCTTCCAAGTGTTGCCTATGGTAAATATTGCTGGAGTGCAGGATTGCCAGCCTGTGATTTTTGATTTTCATTTTCTCAGGTGATAGACCCAGCAGTGGTTATGATTGATTGACTGGTATGGTAGCTCAACGTTTACCTTTTCAAGGCACCTCAATTGTGCTTTCATTTGTGGCTCTTACCACGTCCCCCTTAGAATCGAGGGTACGCATTGCTCCACAATCACGTCAGCATTTATTTTTGGCAGCATTTTTGTTGATGGCCATTCTGACTGGTGTGAGCTGATAGGTTTTTGTAATTTGGGTTTACATGTCTGTAAAAATTCCTACAATTCATCATTTTTCCACGCCTTTTTGTTTTCTGTTAAAAGAAAAAAGAAAAAAAGTGTGAGTATAATATACCTCTTCAAATTTTCTTTTTGGAAGGTTGCACTCTAGAATTTTTGGGTTGATTTTCGACCTCAGTATTTTTTGGAGGGCAGGTGTCATTTACAGACCTGCAATTGGTGAATATTTAGTGACCTTTTGCAGTGGGTTTAAAACTGCTGTTGTGGGAAACGGCCACAAGGATGCAGCATTTCTCCATTCCCAAATCTGGGTACTAGGGCAGCACAGCCGTTCTGGAAGTCGTTTGCCTAGGTTGTAAATTTGAATGGAATGTGCCAGGAAAACCCCCCATAAGTTTATGTCTCATTACTCCTAGTTCGTTGTTTTAATTTTTTCAATTGGGGTAATGGTTAGAATGTTGCTTGTCCAAGGTGTACATCTACATATTCTATATACCTATTTATGTAGAGATCCTCTTCCCGTGTAAATTATTACACAGTGTTCCCTAAACCTTCCTTGCTATATGGTCGGTCTTTTTGATATATGTATATAATATGTATTTGTATACATATGGTAACGCTAATCTTCATTTATCCATTCCCCCCACCTTTCCTTTTAGATAAGCATAGTTTTTTTTTAATAAGTCTGTGATTGACTTTCTCTGTGGAATTATGTTCATTTGTGTCAGTTATTAGATAACGCCTATAAGTGATATCATAGGATATAGGACTTTTGCTTTCCGACTTACCTCATGTTCTGTGATTATCTCCAAGATCATCTATGGTGCCTCAAAGAGCAGTGTTTCATTGTTTTCCATGGCTAGTATTCATTGTGTACATGGACCACTTCTTCTTTATCCTTTCATCTGTTGATGGACATTTTGGTTGCTTCACTGTCTTGTCTATTGTGAATAAGGCTGCAGTGCAACTTTTGCAGCCCGGGTCTTCATTCTGGTCTTCTCAGGTGAGAGGCCCATTGGTGCGCCTGCTGGATTGAATGGTACCTCAATTTTTCGTTTTCAACGCAGCTCCTTTCTGTTCTCATTATTAGCGTTTAACCCTTTTACATCTCACCAGCAGCTAGAGGGTACACAGTTCTCTAAAACCCCTTCAGCATTTATTGTTTGTAGACTTTTTGCCAATGGTCAGTCGACTGGTGTGAGTTGAAAACATTTTGTCGATTAGATTGCATGAGTCTAATACTTCCTGAGGTGGAGCGTTTATCCATTTTCCTTTCTTTAAAAAGAGAGTGAGTAAAACTTACCTCTTCATACTATCTTCTTGAAAATTTTGCCTGTTTTGAATTTTTTTTATCCATTCCCTACCTCAGCACAATTTTGAGGGCAGGTGTCTTTACAGCTCTGAGTCCTTGTGAATGGTAAGTGACCATTAGCAGTGGGTTAAAAGCTGCTCTTGTGGGAATCGGCCACAAGGCGGCAGCATTTCTCCTTTACCAAATCTGGTTACTAGGGCAACAGAGCCTTACTGGAAGTGGTGTTCTAGGTGGTAAATTAGAATGGAATGTGCGAGGAAAAAGCCCTTTAAGTTTATGTCTCATTACCTCTTGTTGGTATTTTGAACTTAATTTTTATTTTTTATCACAGCAAACTTGATTACAATGTTTTGTTTGTTCTAGTTGTGCAAGATGTGGTTCTTTCACACATATGCATATATCTATTCTTCTTCGGATCCTTTTCCCATGTAGGTTATGACACAATGTTGAGTAGTCTTCTCTTGGTATTGCGTAGGTCTTTGGTGATTATATATTTCACATGTGTTTGTATCTCTCTGTTAACCTCAATATGGTAATGTATCCAATCCTCACACCTTTCCATTTGGTGAACCATAAGTTTTTTTAATGAATCTATGATAGTGTTTCTCTGTGGAAATATCTTTGTATCATTTTTTAGGTAACACCTATATGTGATATGATAGGATATGTGTCTTTCGCTTTCTCACTTACTCCAAGTTGACTGATTACTTCTCGACTCATCTATGGTGCTGCAAATGGCATTGTTTAATTTTTTCACTAGCTCCTATTCCATCTGTACAGGTAGCAGTTCTTCTTTGTCCACCCATCTGTCGGTGGACTTTTTGGTTACTTCCATATCTTGGCTATTGTAATACTATGCAATGTAGATTTGCGTGCCTGTGTCCTTTCAGTTCTGTCTTCTTAGTTTATAGGTCCAAGAATAGGTCTGCTGGATCATATGGTAGCTGAATGTTTACCTTTTATAGGCAGCTCTATTCTGTTCTCCTTAGTGGCTTTTTCCAGGTTACATCCCACTTAAAGTGGAGGGTATGTATTTCTTCCCAGCACCTTCAGCATTTATTCTTTGTAGTTTTTGCTGATGGTTATTCTGAGTGGTGTGAGCTGATACCTCTTTGTGGTTGAATTTGCATGTGTCTCATAATGCGTTGAAGTTGAGCGTTAAGACATGTCCATTTTATTTTTCGAGCTGTGATTAGAGCTTATTACTTCAAAGTGTTTTCTTAAAGTATGTGTCACCATTTGAAATATTTTGGCCATTATCTCCCTCAAGACATTTTGAGGGCAGGTTTCACTTACAGCCCTGCAGTACTTGTTCATATGAAGTGACCATTAGCTCAGGCTTTAAACCTGCTTTTGCAGGTAACGGCCAGAGAGCGGCAGCCTTTCTACGTTCTCCATGCTGGTACTAGGGAAACAGACCTACCGGCCAGTGGTATTCTTCGGTTATAAATTAGAGTGCAATGTGCCCGGGTAAACCCACAAATGTTGATGTCTCCTTGCTTTTGTTTGTTTTTAAATTTAATTTATATTTATTATTAGAATAATATTCCATTGTGTACGTGGACCACTTCTTCTTGGTGCATTCCTCGGTTGATGGACATTTTCATTGCTTCCAAGTGCTGGCTATGGTAAATATTGCTGGCGTACAGGTTTGCCCGCCTGTCACTTTTTCAGTCTCATTTTCTCAGGTGATAGGCCAAGCAGTGGTTGTGATTGATTGACTGGTAGCTCAATATTTCCCTTTTCAAAGCACCTACATTGTGTTTTCATTAGTGGCTCTTTACATACCCCCCCCCTTACAACCGAGGGTACGCATTTCTCCACACTCCCTTCACCGTTTATTTTTGGCAGCATTTTTCCTAATGGCCATTCTGACTGCTGTGAGCTGATAGGTTTTTGTAATATGGGTATGCATGTCATTAAAATTTTTTTAAATTCATCATATTCCTACGCCTTTTTCTTTTCTCTTAAAAGAAAAAAACCGTGAGTACAATAGAGCTCTTGAAACTGTCTTCTTCGAAGGTTGCCCTCTTTTGAATTTTTTGGTCGATTTTTGACCCCAGAAATTTTCTGGAGGGCAGGTGCCATTTACAGAACTGCAAGTTGGTGAAAATTTAGTGACCTTTTGCAGTGGGTTCAAAGCTGCTGTTGTGGGAAACGGCCACAAGGAGGTAGCATTTCTCCATTCCCCAAGCTGGGTCCTAGGGCAGCAGAGCCTTTCTGGAAGTCATTGTCCTAGGTTGTAAATTAGAATGGAATTTGCCAGGAGAAATCCCCTTAAGTTTATGTCTCATTACTTCTTCTTGGTTTTTAAATTTTTTTTTAATCTGGGTAAAGTTTAGAATATTGTTTGTCCTAGGTGTACACAATCTGGTTCATTTGTACATTATGTATGTCTATTAATGTACAGATCATCTTCCCATGTAAAATATTACAGTGTTCCGTCGACCTCCCTTGCTATATGTTCGGTCTTTTTGATACATGTATATAATATGTATTTGTATATGTATAGTAACACTAATCCTCATTTCTCAATTTCCCCCCTCCTTTCCTTTTAGATGAGCATAGTTTGTTTTGTTTTCTAAGCCTGTGAGTGTCTTTCTCTTTGGAAATATGTTCATCTGTGTCAGTTATTAGGTAATGCCATAAGTGATAATATAGGCTATAGGTCTTTTGCTTTCCGACCTACTTCATGTTTTGTGATTATCTCCAGGCTCATCTATGGTGCCCCAAAGAGTAGTGCTTCAAAGTTTTCCAAGGCTAATATTCCATTGTGTACATGGACCACTTCTTCTTGGTGCATTCCTCTGTTGATGGACATTTTCGTTGCTTCCAAGTGTTGCCTATGGTAAATATTGCTGGAGGGCAGGATTGCCAGCCTGTGATTTTTGATTTTCATTTTCTCAGGTGATAGACCCAGCAGTGGTTATGATTGATTGACTGGTATGGTAGCTCAACGTTTACCTTTTCAAGGCACCTCAATTGTGCTTTCATTTGTGGCTCTTACCACGTCCCCCTTAGAATCGAGGGTACGCATTGCTCCACAATCACGTCAGCATTTATTTTTGGCAGCATTTTTGTTGATGGCCATTCTGACTGGTGTGAGCTGATAGGTGTTTGTAATTTGGGTTTACATGTCTGTAAAAATTCCTACAATTCATCATTTTTCCACGCCTTTTTGTTTTCTGTTAAAAGAAAAAAGAAAAAAAGTGTGAGTATAATATACCTCTTCAAATTTTCTTTTTGGAAGGTTGCACTCTAGAATTTTTGGGTTGATTTTCGACCTCAGTATTTTTTGGAGGGCAGGTGTCATTTACAGACCTGCAATTGGTGAATATTTAGTGACCTTTTGCAGTGGGTTTAAAACTGCTGTTGTGGGAAACGGCCACAAGGATGCAGCATTTCTCCATTCCCAAATCTGGGTACTAGGGCAGCACAGCCGTTCTGGAAGTCGTTTGCCTAGGTTGTAAATTTGAATGGAATGTGCCAGGAAAACCCCCCATAAGTTTATGTCTCATTACTCCTAGTTCGTTGTTTTAATTTTTTCAATTGGGGTAATGGTTAGAATGTTGCTTGTCCAAGGTGTACATCTACATATTCTATATACCTATTTATGTAGAGATCCTCTTCCCGTGTAAATTATTACACAGTGTTCCCTAAACCTTCCTTGCTATATGGTCGGTCTTTTTGATATATGTATATAATATGTATTTGTATACATATGGTAACGCTAATCTTCATTTATCCATTCCCCCCACCTTTCCTTTTAGATAAGCATAGTTTTTTTTTAATAAGTCTGTGATTGACTTTCTCTGTGGAATTATGTTCATTTGTGTCAGTTATTAGATAACGCCTATAAGTGATATCATAGGATATAGGACTTTTGCTTTCCGACTTACCTCATGTTCTGTGATTATCTCCAAGATCATCTATGGTGCCTCAAAGAGCAGTGTTTCATTGTTTTCCATGGCTAGTATTCATTGTGTACATGGACCACTTCTTCTTTATCCTTTCATCTGTTGATGGACATTTTGGTTGCTTCACTGTCTTGTCTATTGTGAATAAGGCTGCAGTGCAACTTTTGCAGCCCGGGTCTTCATTCTGGTCTTCTCAGGTGAGAGGCCCATTGGTGCGCCTGCTGGATTGAATGGTACCTCAATTTTTCGTTTTCAACGCAGCTCCTTTCTGTTCTCATTATTAGCGTTTAACCCTTTTACATCTCACCAGCAGCTAGAGGGTACACAGTTCTCTAAAACCCCTTCAGCATTTATTGTTTGTAGACTTTTTGCCAATGGTCAGTCGACTGGTGTGAGTTGAAAACATTTTGTAGATTAGATTGCATGAGTCTAATACTTCCTGAGGTGGAGCGTTTATCCATTTTCCTTTCTTTAAAAAGAGAGTGAGTAAAACTTACCTCTTCATACTATCTTCTTGAAAATTTTGCCTGTTTTGAATTTTTTTTATCCATTCCCTACCTCAGCACAATTTTGAGGGCAGGTGTCTTTACAGCTCTGAGTCCTTGTGAATGGTAAGTGACCATTAGCAGTGGGTTAAAAGCTGCTCTTGTGGGAATCGGCCACAAGGCGGCAGCATTTCTCCTTTACCAAATCTGGTTACTAGGGCAACAGAGCCTTACTGGAAGTGGTGTTCTAGGTGGTAAATTAGAATGGAATGTGCGAGGAAAAAGCCCTTTAAGTTTATGTCTCATTACCTCTTGTTGGTATTTTGAACTTAATTTTTATTTTTTATCACAGCAAACTTGATTACAATGTTTTGTTTGTTCTAGTTGTGCAAGATGTGGTTCTTTCACACATATGCATATATCTATTCTTCTTCGGATCCTTTTCCCATGTAGGTTATGACACAATGTTGAGTAGTCTTCTCTTGGTATTGCGTAGGTCTTTGGTGATTATATATTTCACATGTGTTTGTATCTCTCTGTTAACCTCAATATGGTAATGTATCCAATCCTCACACCTTTCCATTTGGTGAACCATAAGTTTTTTTAATGAATCTATGATAGTGTTTCTCTGTGGAAATATCTTTGTATCATTTTTTAGGTAACACCTATATGTGATATGATAGGATATGTGTCTTTCGCTTTCTCACTTACTCCAAGTTGACTGATTACTTCTCGACTCATCTATGGTGCTGCAAATGGCATTGTTTAATTTTTTCACTAGCTCCTATTCCATCTGTACAGGTAGCAGTTCTTCTTTGTCCACCCATCTGTCGGTGGACTTTTTGGTTACTTCCATATCTTGGCTATTGTAATACTATGCAATGTAGATTTGCGTGCCTGTGTCCTTTCAGTTCTGTCTTCTTAGTTTATAGGTCCAAGAATAGGTCTGCTGGATCATATGGTAGCTGAATGTTTACCTTTTATAGGCAGCTCTATTCTGTTCTCCTTAGTGGCTTTTTCCAGGTTACATCCCACTTAAAGTGGAGGGTATGTATTTCTTCCCAGCACCTTCAGCATTTATTCTTTGTAGTTTTTGCTGATGGTTATTCTGAGTGGTGTGAGCTGATACCTCTTTGTGGTTGAATTTGCATGTGTCTCATAATGCGTTGAAGTTGAGCGTTAAGACATGTCCATTTTATTTTTCGAGCTGTGATTAGAGCTTATTACTTCAAAGTGTTTTCTTAAAGTATGTGTCACCATTTGAAATATTTTGGCCATTATCTCCCTCAAGACATTTTGAGGGCAGGTTTCACTTACAGCCCTGCAGTACTTGTTCATATGAAGTGACCATTAGCTCAGGCTTTAAACCTGCTTTTGCAGGTAACGGCCAGAGAGCGGCAGCCTTTCTACGTTCTCCATGCTGGTACTAGGGAAACAGACCTACCGGCCAGTGGTATTCTTCGGTTATAAATTAGAGTGCAATGTGCCCGGGTAAACCCACAAATGTTGATGTCTCCTTGCTTTTGTTTGTTTTTAAATTTAATTTATATTTATTATTAGAATAATATTCCATTGTGTACGTGGACCACTTCTTCTTGGTGCATTCCTCGGTTGATGGACATTTTCATTGCTTCCAAGTGCTGGCTATGGTAAATATTGCTGGCGTACAGGTTTGCCCGCCTGTCACTTTTTCAGTCTCATTTTCTCAGGTGATAGGCCAAGCAGTGGTTGTGATTGATTGACTGGTAGCTCAATATTTCCCTTTTCAAAGCACCTACATTGTGTTTTCATTAGTGGCTCTTTACATACCCCCCCCCTTACAACCGAGGGTACGCATTTCTCCACACTCCCTTCACCGTTTATTTTTGGCAGCATTTTTCCTAATGGCCATTCTGACTGCTGTGAGCTGATAGGTTTTTGTAATATGGGTATGCATGTCATTAAAATTTTTTTAAATTCATCATATTCCTACGCCTTTTTCTTTTCTCTTAAAAGAAAAAAACCGTGAGTACAATAGAGCTCTTGAAACTGTCTTCTTCGAAGGTTGCCCTCTTTTGAATTTTTTGGTCGATTTTTGACCCCAGAAATTTTCTGGAGGGCAGGTGCCATTTACAGAACTGCAAGTTGGTGAAAATTTAGTGACCTTTTGCAGTGGGTTCAAAGCTGCTGTTGTGGGAAACGGCCACAAGGAGGTAGCATTTCTCCATTCCCCAAGCTGGGTCCTAGGGCAGCAGAGCCTTTCTGGAAGTCATTGTCCTAGGTTGTAAATTAGAATGGAATTTGCCAGGAGAAATCCCCTTAAGTTTATGTCTCATTACTTCTTCTTGGTTTTTAAATTTTTTTTTAATCTGGGTAAAGTTTAGAATATTGTTTGTCCTAGGTGTACACAATCTGGTTCATTTGTACATTATGTATGTCTATTAATGTACAGATCCTCTTCCCATGTAAAATATTACAGTGTTCCGTCGACCTCCCTTGCTATATGTTCGGTCTTTTTGATACATGTATATAATATGTATTTGTATATGTATAGTAACACTAATCCTCATTTCTCAATTTCCCCCCTCCTTTCCTTTTAGATGAGCATAGTTTGTTTTGTTTTCTAAGCCTGTGAGTGTCTTTCTCTTTGGAAATATGTTCATCTGTGTCAGTTATTAGGTAATGCCATAAGTGATAATATAGGCTATAGGTCTTTTGCTTTCCGACCTACTTCATGTTTTGTGATTATCTCCAGGCTCATCTATGGTGCCCCAAAGAGTAGTGCTTCAAAGTTTTCCAAGGCTAATATTCCATTGTGTACATGGACCACTTCTTCTTGGTGCATTCCTCTGTTGATGGACATTTTCGTTGCTTCCAAGTGTTGCCTATGGTAAATATTGCTGGAGTGCAGGATTGCCAGCCTGTGATTTTTGATTTTCATTTTCTCAGGTGATAGACCCAGCAGTGGTTATGATTGATTGACTGGTATGGTAGCTCAACGTTTACCTTTTCAAGGCACCTCAATTGTGCTTTCATTTGTGGCTCTTACCACGTCCCCCTTAGAATCGAGGGTACGCATTGCTCCACAATCACGTCAGCATTTATTTTTGGCAGCATTTTTGTTGATGGCCATTCTGACTGGTGTGAGCTGATAGGTTTTTGTAATTTGGGTTTACATGTCTGTAAAAATTCCTACAATTCATCATTTTTCCACGCCTTTTTGTTTTCTGTTAAAAGAAAAAAGAAAAAAAGTGTGAGTATAATATACCTCTTCAAATTTTCTTTTTGGAAGGTTGCACTCTAGAATTTTTGGGTTGATTTTCGACCTCAGTATTTTTTGGAGGGCAGGTGTCATTTACAGACCTGCAATTGGTGAATATTTAGTGACCTTTTGCAGTGGGTTTAAAACTGCTGTTGTGGGAAACGGCCACAAGGATGCAGCATTTCTCCATTCCCAAATCTGGGTACTAGGGCAGCACAGCCGTTCTGGAAGTCGTTTGCCTAGGTTGTAAATTTGAATGGAATGTGCCAGGAAAACCCCCCATAAGTTTATGTCTCATTACTCCTAGTTCGTTGTTTTAATTTTTTCAATTGGGGTAATGGTTAGAATGTTGCTTGTCCAAGGTGTACATCTACATATTCTATATACCTATTTATGTAGAGATCCTCTTCCCGTGTAAATTATTACACAGTGTTCCCTAAACCTTCCTTGCTATATGGTCGGTCTTTTTGATATATGTATATAATATGTATTTGTATACATATGGTAACGCTAATCTTCATTTATCCATTCCCCCCACCTTTCCTTTTAGATAAGCATAGTTTTTTTTTAATAAGTCTGTGATTGACTTTCTCTGTGGAATTATGTTCATTTGTGTCAGTTATTAGATAACGCCTATAAGTGATATCATAGGATATAGGACTTTTGCTTTCCGACTTACCTCATGTTCTGTGATTATCTCCAAGATCATCTATGGTGCCTCAAAGAGCAGTGTTTCATTGTTTTCCATGGCTAGTATTCATTGTGTACATGGACCACTTCTTCTTTATCCTTTCATCTGTTGATGGACATTTTGGTTGCTTCACTGTCTTGTCTATTGTGAATAAGGCTGCAGTGCAACTTTTGCAGCCCGGGTCTTCATTCTGGTCTTCTCAGGTGAGAGGCCCATTGGTGCGCCTGCTGGATTGAATGGTACCTCAATTTTTCGTTTTCAACGCAGCTCCTTTCTGTTCTCATTATTAGCGTTTAACCCTTTTACATCTCACCAGCAGCTAGAGGGTACACAGTTCTCTAAAACCCCTTCAGCATTTATTGTTTGTAGACTTTTTGCCAATGGTCAGTCGACTGGTGTGAGTTGAAAACATTTTGTAGATTAGATTGCATGAGTCTAATACTTCCTGAGGTGGAGCGTTTATCCATTTTCCTTTCTTTAAAAAGAGAGTGAGTAAAACTTACCTCTTCATACTATCTTCTTGAAAATTTTGCCTGTTTTGAATTTTTTTTATCCATTCCCTACCTCAGCACAATTTTGAGGGCAGGTGTCTTTACAGCTCTGAGTCCTTGTGAATGGTAAGTGACCATTAGCAGTGGGTTAAAAGCTGCTCTTGTGGGAATCGGCCACAAGGCGGCAGCATTTCTCCTTTACCAAATCTGGTTACTAGGGCAACAGAGCCTTACTGGAAGTGGTGTTCTAGGTGGTAAATTAGAATGGAATGTGCGAGGAAAAAGCCCTTTAAGTTTATGTCTCATTACCTCTTGTTGGTATTTTGAACTTAATTTTTATTTTTTATCACAGCAAACTTGATTACAATGTTTTGTTTGTTCTAGTTGTGCAAGATGTGGTTCTTTCACACATATGCATATATCTATTCTTCTTCGGATCCTTTTCCCATGTAGGTTATGACACAATGTTGAGTAGTCTTCTCTTGGTATTGCGTAGGTCTTTGGTGATTATATATTTCACATGTGTTTGTATCTCTCTGTTAACCTCAATATGGTAATGTATCCAATCCTCACACCTTTCCATTTGGTGAACCATAAGTTTTTTTAATGAATCTATGATAGTGTTTCTCTGTGGAAATATCTTTGTATCATTTTTTAGGTAACACCTATATGTGATATGATAGGATATGTGTCTTTCGCTTTCTCACTTACTCCAAGTTGACTGATTACTTCTCGACTCATCTATGGTGCTGCAAATGGCATTGTTTAATTTTTTCACTAGCTCCTATTCCATCTGTACAGGTAGCAGTTCTTCTTTGTCCACCCATCTGTCGGTGGACTTTTTGGTTACTTCCATATCTTGGCTATTGTAATACTATGCAATGTAGATTTGCGTGCCTGTGTCCTTTCAGTTCTGTCTTCTTAGTTTATAGGTCCAAGAATAGGTCTGCTGGATCATATGGTAGCTGAATGTTTACCTTTTATAGGCAGCTCTATTCTGTTCTCCTTAGTGGCTTTTTCCAGGTTACATCCCACTTAAAGTGGAGGGTATGTATTTCTTCCCAGCACCTTCAGCATTTATTCTTTGTAGTTTTTGCTGATGGTTATTCTGAGTGGTGTGAGCTGATACCTCTTTGTGGTTGAATTTGCATGTGTCTCATAATGCGTTGAAGTTGAGCGTTAAGACATGTCCATTTTATTTTTCGAGCTGTGATTAGAGCTTATTACTTCAAAGTGTTTTCTTAAAGTATGTGTCACCATTTGAAATATTTTGGCCATTATCTCCCTCAAGACATTTTGAGGGCAGGTTTCACTTACAGCCCTGCAGTACTTGTTCATATGAAGTGACCATTAGCTCAGGCTTTAAACCTGCTTTTGCAGGTAACGGCCAGAGAGCGGCAGCCTTTCTACGTTCTCCATGCTGGTACTAGGGAAACAGACCTACCGGCCAGTGGTATTCTTCGGTTATAAATTAGAGTGCAATGTGCCCGGGTAAACCCACAAATGTTGATGTCTCCTTGCTTTTGTTTGTTTTTAAATTTAATTTATATTTATTATTAGAATAATATTCCATTGTGTACGTGGACCACTTCTTCTTGGTGCATTCCTCGGTTGATGGACATTTTCATTGCTTCCAAGTGCTGGCTATGGTAAATATTGCTGGCGTACAGGTTTGCCCGCCTGTCACTTTTTCAGTCTCATTTTCTCAGGTGATAGGCCAAGCAGTGGTTGTGATTGATTGACTGGTAGCTCAATATTTCCCTTTTCAAAGCACCTACATTGTGTTTTCATTAGTGGCTCTTTACATACCCCCCCCCTTACAACCGAGGGTACGCATTTCTCCACACTCCCTTCACCGTTTATTTTTGGCAGCATTTTTCCTAATGGCCATTCTGACTGCTGTGAGCTGATAGGTTTTTGTAATATGGGTATGCATGTCATTAAAATTTTTTTAAATTCATCATATTCCTACGCCTTTTTCTTTTCTCTTAAAAGAAAAAAACCGTGAGTACAATAGAGCTCTTGAAACTGTCTTCTTCGAAGGTTGCCCTCTTTTGAATTTTTTGGTCGATTTTTGACCCCAGAAATTTTCTGGAGGGCAGGTGCCATTTACAGAACTGCAAGTTGGTGAAAATTTAGTGACCTTTTGCAGTGGGTTCAAAGCTGCTGTTGTGGGAAACGGCCACAAGGAGGTAGCATTTCTCCATTCCCCAAGCTGGGTCCTAGGGCAGCAGAGCCTTTCTGGAAGTCATTGTCCTAGGTTGTAAATTAGAATGGAATTTGCCAGGAGAAATCCCCTTAAGTTTATGTCTCATTACTTCTTCTTGGTTTTTAAATTTTTTTTTAATCTGGGTAAAGTTTAGAATATTGTTTGTCCTAGGTGTACACAATCTGGTTCATTTGTACATTATGTATGTCTATTAATGTACAGATCCTCTTCCCATGTAAAATATTACAGTGTTCCGTCGACCTCCCTTGCTATATGTTCGGTCTTTTTGATACATGTATATAATATGTATTTGTATATGTATAGTAACACTAATCCTCATTTCTCAATTTCCCCCCTCCTTTCCTTTTAGATGAGCATAGTTTGTTTTGTTTTCTAAGCCTGTGAGTGTCTTTCTCTTTGGAAATATGTTCATCTGTGTCAGTTATTAGGTAATGCCATAAGTGATAATATAGGCTATAGGTCTTTTGCTTTCCGACCTACTTCATGTTTTGTGATTATCTCCAGGCTCATCTATGGTGCCCCAAAGAGTAGTGCTTCAAAGTTTTCCAAGGCTAATATTCCATTGTGTACATGGACCACTTCTTCTTGGTGCATTCCTCTGTTGATGGACATTTTCGTTGCTTCCAAGTGTTGCCTATGGTAAATATTGCTGGAGGGCAGGATTGCCAGCCTGTGATTTTTGATTTTCATTTTCTCAGGTGATAGACCCAGCAGTGGTTATGATTGATTGACTGGTATGGTAGCTCAACGTTTACCTTTTCAAGGCACCTCAATTGTGCTTTCATTTGTGGCTCTTACCACGTCCCCCTTAGAATCGAGGGTACGCATTGCTCCACAATCACGTCAGCATTTATTTTTGGCAGCATTTTTGTTGATGGCCATTCTGACTGGTGTGAGCTGATAGGTGTTTGTAATTTGGGTTTACATGTCTGTAAAAATTCCTACAATTCATCATTTTTCCACGCCTTTTTGTTTTCTGTTAAAAGAAAAAAGAAAAAAAGTGTGAGTATAATATACCTCTTCAAATTTTCTTTTTGGAAGGTTGCACTCTAGAATTTTTGGGTTGATTTTCGACCTCAGTATTTTTTGGAGGGCAGGTGTCATTTACAGACCTGCAATTGGTGAATATTTAGTGACCTTTTGCAGTGGGTTTAAAACTGCTGTTGTGGGAAACGGCCACAAGGATGCAGCATTTCTCCATTCCCAAATCTGGGTACTAGGGCAGCACAGCCGTTCTGGAAGTCGTTTGCCTAGGTTGTAAATTTGAATGGAATGTGCCAGGAAAACCCCCCATAAGTTTATGTCTCATTACTCCTAGTTCGTTGTTTTAATTTTTTCAATTGGGGTAATGGTTAGAATGTTGCTTGTCCAAGGTGTACATCTACATATTCTATATACCTATTTATGTAGAGATCCTCTTCCCGTGTAAATTATTACACAGTGTTCCCTAAACCTTCCTTGCTATATGGTCGGTCTTTTTGATATATGTATATAATATGTATTTGTATACATATGGTAACGCTAATCTTCATTTATCCATTCCCCCCACCTTTCCTTTTAGATAAGCATAGTTTTTTTTTAATAAGTCTGTGATTGACTTTCTCTGTGGAATTATGTTCATTTGTGTCAGTTATTAGATAACGCCTATAAGTGATATCATAGGATATAGGACTTTTGCTTTCCGACTTACCTCATGTTCTGTGATTATCTCCAAGATCATCTATGGTGCCTCAAAGAGCAGTGTTTCATTGTTTTCCATGGCTAGTATTCATTGTGTACATGGACCACTTCTTCTTTATCCTTTCATCTGTTGATGGACATTTTGGTTGCTTCACTGTCTTGTCTATTGTGAATAAGGCTGCAGTGCAACTTTTGCAGCCCGGGTCTTCATTCTGGTCTTCTCAGGTGAGAGGCCCATTGGTGCGCCTGCTGGATTGAATGGTACCTCAATTTTTCGTTTTCAACGCAGCTCCTTTCTGTTCTCATTATTAGCGTTTAACCCTTTTACATCTCACCAGCAGCTAGAGGGTACACAGTTCTCTAAAACCCCTTCAGCATTTATTGTTTGTAGACTTTTTGCCAATGGTCAGTCGACTGGTGTGAGTTGAAAACATTTTGTAGATTAGATTGCATGAGTCTAATACTTCCTGAGGTGGAGCGTTTATCCATTTTCCTTTCTTTAAAAAGAGAGTGAGTAAAACTTACCTCTTCATACTATCTTCTTGAAAATTTTGCCTGTTTTGAATTTTTTTTATCCATTCCCTACCTCAGCACAATTTTGAGGGCAGGTGTCTTTACAGCTCTGAGTCCTTGTGAATGGTAAGTGACCATTAGCAGTGGGTTAAAAGCTGCTCTTGTGGGAATCGGCCACAAGGCGGCAGCATTTCTCCTTTACCAAATCTGGTTACTAGGGCAACAGAGCCTTACTGGAAGTGGTGTTCTAGGTGGTAAATTAGAATGGAATGTGCGAGGAAAAAGCCCTTTAAGTTTATGTCTCATTACCTCTTGTTGGTATTTTGAACTTAATTTTTATTTTTTATCACAGCAAACTTGATTACAATGTTTTGTTTGTTCTAGTTGTGCAAGATGTGGTTCTTTCACACATATGCATATATCTATTCTTCTTCGGATCCTTTTCCCATGTAGGTTATGACACAATGTTGAGTAGTCTTCTCTTGGTATTGCGTAGGTCTTTGGTGATTATATATTTCACATGTGTTTGTATCTCTCTGTTAACCTCAATATGGTAATGTATCCAATCCTCACACCTTTCCATTTGGTGAACCATAAGTTTTTTTAATGAATCTATGATAGTGTTTCTCTGTGGAAATATCTTTGTATCATTTTTTAGGTAACACCTATATGTGATATGATAGGATATGTGTCTTTCGCTTTCTCACTTACTCCAAGTTGACTGATTACTTCTCGACTCATCTATGGTGCTGCAAATGGCATTGTTTAATTTTTTCACTAGCTCCTATTCCATCTGTACAGGTAGCAGTTCTTCTTTGTCCACCCATCTGTCGGTGGACTTTTTGGTTACTTCCATATCTTGGCTATTGTAATACTATGCAATGTAGATTTGCGTGCCTGTGTCCTTTCAGTTCTGTCTTCTTAGTTTATAGGTCCAAGAATAGGTCTGCTGGATCATATGGTAGCTGAATGTTTACCTTTTATAGGCAGCTCTATTCTGTTCTCCTTAGTGGCTTTTTCCAGGTTACATCCCACTTAAAGTGGAGGGTATGTATTTCTTCCCAGCACCTTCAGCATTTATTCTTTGTAGTTTTTGCTGATGGTTATTCTGAGTGGTGTGAGCTGATACCTCTTTGTGGTTGAATTTGCATGTGTCTCATAATGCGTTGAAGTTGAGCGTTAAGACATGTCCATTTTATTTTTCGAGCTGTGATTAGAGCTTATTACTTCAAAGTGTTTTCTTAAAGTATGTGTCACCATTTGAAATATTTTGGCCATTATCTCCCTCAAGACATTTTGAGGGCAGGTTTCATTTACAGCCCTGCAGTACTTGTTCATATGAAGTGACCATTAGCTCAGGCTTTAAACCTGCTTTTGCAGGTAACGGCCAGAGAGCGGCAGCCTTTCTACGTTCTCCATGCTGGTACTAGGGAAACAGACCTACCGGCCAGTGGTATTCTTCGGTTATAAATTAGAGTGCAATGTGCCCGGGTAAACCCACAAATGTTGATGTCTCCTTGCTTTTGTTTGTTTTTAAATTTAATTTATATTTATTATTAGAATAATATTCCATTGTGTATGTGGACCACTTCTTCTTGGTGCATTCCTCGGTTGATGGACATTTTCATTGCTTCCAAGTGCTGGCTATGGTAAATATTGCTGGCGTACAGGTTTGCCCGCCTGTCACTTTTTCAGTCTCATTTTCTCAGGTGATAGGCCAAGCAGTGGTTGTGATTGATTGACTGGTAGCTCAATATTTCCCTTTTCAAAGCACCTACATTGTGTTTTCATTAGTGGCTCTTTACATACCCCCCCCCTTACAACCGAGGGTACGCATTTCTCCACACTCCCTTCACCGTTTATTTTTGGCAGCATTTTTCCTAATGGCCATTCTGACTGCTGTGAGCTGATAGGTTTTTGTAATATGGGTATGCATGTCATTAAAATTTTTTTAAATTCATCATATTCCTACGCCTTTTTCTTTTCTCTTAAAAGAAAAAAACCGTGAGTACAATAGAGCTCTTGAAACTGTCTTCTTCGAAGGTTGCCCTCTTTTGAATTTTTTGGTCGATTTTTGACCCCAGAAATTTTCTGGAGGGCAGGTGCCATTTACAGAACTGCAAGTTGGTGAAAATTTAGTGACCTTTTGCAGTGGGTTCAAAGCTGCTGTTGTGGGAAACGGCCACAAGGAGGTAGCATTTCTCCATTCCCCAAGCTGGGTCCTAGGGCAGCAGAGCCTTTCTGGAAGTCATTGTCCTAGGTTGTAAATTAGAATGGAATTTGCCAGGAGAAATCCCCTTAAGTTTATGTCTCATTACTTCTTCTTGGTTTTTAAATTTTTTTTTAATCTGGGTAAAGTTTAGAATATTGTTTGTCCTAGGTGTACACAATCTGGTTCATTTGTACATTATGTATGTCTATTAATGTACAGATCCTCTTCCCATGTAAAATATTACAGTGTTCCGTCGACCTCCCTTGCTATATGTTCGGTCTTTTTGATACATGTATATAATATGTATTTGTATATGTATAGTAACACTAATCCTCATTTCTCAATTTCCCCCCTCCTTTCCTTTTAGATGAGCATAGTTTGTTTTGTTTTCTAAGCCTGTGAGTGTCTTTCTCTTTGGAAATATGTTCATCTGTGTCAGTTATTAGGTAATGCCATAAGTGATAATATAGGCTATAGGTCTTTTGCTTTCCGACCTACTTCATGTTTTGTGATTATCTCCAGGCTCATCTATGGTGCCCCAAAGAGTAGTGCTTCAAAGTTTTCCAAGGCTAATATTCCATTGTGTACATGGACCACTTCTTCTTGGTGCATTCCTCTGTTGATGGACATTTTCGTTGCTTCCAAGTGTTGCCTATGGTAAATATTGCTGGAGTGCAGGATTGCCAGCCTGTGATTTTTGATTTTCATTTTCTCAGGTGATAGACCCAGCAGTGGTTATGATTGATTGACTGGTATGGTAGCTCAACGTTTACCTTTTCAAGGCACCTCAATTGTGCTTTCATTTGTGGCTCTTACCACGTCCCCCTTAGAATCGAGGGTACGCATTGCTCCACAATCACGTCAGCATTTATTTTTGGCAGCATTTTTGTTGATGGCCATTCTGACTGGTGTGAGCTGATAGGTGTTTGTAATTTGGGTTTACATGTCTGTAAAAATTCCTACAATTCATCATTTTTCCACGCCTTTTTGTTTTCTGTTAAAAGAAAAAAGAAAAAAAGTGTGAGTATAATATACCTCTTCAAATTTTCTTTTTGGAAGGTTGCACTCTAGAATTTTTGGGTTGATTTTCGACCTCAGTATTTTTTGGAGGGCAGGTGTCATTTACAGACCTGCAATTGGTGAATATTTAGTGACCTTTTGCAGTGGGTTTAAAACTACTGTTGTGGGAAACGGCCACAAGGATGCAGCATTTCTCCATTCCCAAATCTGGGTACTAGGGCAGCACAGCCGTTCTGGAAGTCGTTTGCCTAGGTTGTAAATTTGAATGGAATGTGCCAGGAAAACCCCCCATAAGTTTATGTCTCATTACTCCTAGTTCGTTGTTTTAATTTTTTCAATTGGGGTAATGGTTAGAATGTTGCTTGTCCAAGGTGTACATCTACATATTCTATATACCTATTTATGTAGAGATCCTCTTCCCGTGTAAATTATTACACAGTGTTCCCTAAACCTTCCTTGCTATATGGTCGGTCTTTTTGATATATGTATATAATATGTATTTGTATACATATGGTAACGCTAATCTTCATTTATCCATTCCCCCCACCTTTCCTTTTAGATAAGCATAGTTTTTTTTTAATAAGTCTGTGATTGACTTTCTCTGTGGAATTATGTTCATTTGTGTCAGTTATTAGATAACGCCTATAAGTGATATCATAGGATATAGGACTTTTGCTTTCCGACTTACCTCATGTTCTGTGATTATCTCCAAGATCATCTATGGTGCCTCAAAGAGCAGTGTTTCATTGTTTTCCATGGCTAGTATTCATTGTGTACATGGACCACTTCTTCTTTATCCTTTCATCTGTTGATGGACATTTTGGTTGCTTCACTGTCTTGTCTATTGTGAATAAGGCTGCAGTGCAACTTTTGCAGCCCGGGTCTTCATTCTGGTCTTCTCAGGTGAGAGGCCCATTGGTGCGCCTGCTGGATTGAATGGTACCTCAATTTTTCGTTTTCAACGCAGCTCCTTTCTGTTCTCATTATTAGCGTTTAACCCTTTTACATCTCACCAGCAGCTAGAGGGTACACAGTTCTCTAAAACCCCTTCAGCATTTATTGTTTGTAGACTTTTTGCCAATGGTCAGTCGACTGGTGTGAGTTGAAAACATTTTGTAGATTAGATTGCATGAGTCTAATACTTCCTGAGGTGGAGCGTTTATCCATTTTCCTTTCTTTAAAAAGAGAGTGAGTAAAACTTACCTCTTCATACTATCTTCTTGAAAATTTTGCCTGTTTTGAATTTTTTTTATCCATTCCCTACCTCAGCACAATTTTGAGGGCAGGTGTCTTTACAGCTCTGAGTCCTTGTGAATGGTAAGTGACCATTAGCAGTGGGTTAAAAGCTGCTCTTGTGGGAATCGGCCACAAGGCGGCAGCATTTCTCCTTTACCAAATCTGGTTACTAGGGCAACAGAGCCTTACTGGAAGTGGTGTTCTAGGTGGTAAATTAGAATGGAATGTGCGAGGAAAAAGCCCTTTAAGTTTATGTCTCATTACCTCTTGTTGGTATTTTGAACTTAATTTTTATTTTTTATCACAGCAAACTTGATTACAATGTTTTGTTTGTTCTAGTTGTGCAAGATGTGGTTCTTTCACACATATGCATATATCTATTCTTCTTCGGATCCTTTTCCCATGTAGGTTATGACACAATGTTGAGTAGTCTTCTCTTGGTATTGCGTAGGTCTTTGGTGATTATATATTTCACATGTGTTTGTATCTCTCTGTTAACCTCAATATGGTAATGTATCCAATCCTCACACCTTTCCATTTGGTGAACCATAAGTTTTTTTAATGAATCTATGATAGTGTTTCTCTGTGGAAATATCTTTGTATCATTTTTTAGGTAACACCTATATGTGATATGATAGGATATGTGTCTTTCGCTTTCTCACTTACTCCAAGTTGACTGATTACTTCTCGACTCATCTATGGTGCTGCAAATGGCATTGTTTAATTTTTTCACTAGCTCCTATTCCATCTGTACAGGTAGCAGTTCTTCTTTGTCCACCCATCTGTCGGTGGACTTTTTGGTTACTTCCATATCTTGGCTATTGTAATACTATGCAATGTAGATTTGCGTGCCTGTGTCCTTTCAGTTCTGTCTTCTTAGTTTATAGGTCCAAGAATAGGTCTGCTGGATCATATGGTAGCTGAATGTTTACCTTTTATAGGCAGCTCTATTCTGTTCTCCTTAGTGGCTTTTTCCAGGTTACATCCCACTTAAAGTGGAGGGTATGTATTTCTTCCCAGCACCTTCAGCATTTATTCTTTGTAGTTTTTGCTGATGGTTATTCTGAGTGGTGTGAGCTGATACCTCTTTGTGGTTGAATTTGCATGTGTCTCATAATGCGTTGAAGTTGAGCGTTAAGACATGTCCATTTTATTTTTCGAGCTGTGATTAGAGCTTATTACTTCAAAGTGTTTTCTTAAAGTATGTGTCACCATTTGAAATATTTTGGCCATTATCTCCCTCAAGACATTTTGAGGGCAGGTTTCATTTACAGCCCTGCAGTACTTGTTCATATGAAGTGACCATTAGCTCAGGCTTTAAACCTGCTTTTGCAGGTAACGGCCAGAGAGCGGCAGCCTTTCTATGTTCTCCATGCTGGTACTAGGGAAACAGACCTACCGGCCAGTGGTATTCTTCGGTTATAAATTAGAGTGCAATGTGCCCGGGTAAACCCACAAATGTTGATGTCTCCTTGCTTTTGTTTGTTTTTAAATTTAATTTATATTTATTATTAGAGTAATATTCCATTGTGTACGTGGACCACTCCTTCTTGTGGCATTCCTCGGTTGATGGACATTTTCATTGCTTCCAAGTGCTGGCTATGGTAAATATTGCTGGCGTACAGGTTTGCCCGCCTGTCACTTTTTCAGTCTCATTTTCTCAGGTGATAGGCCAAGCAGTGGTTGTGATTGATTGACTGGTAGCTCAATATTTCCCTTTTCAAAGCACCTACATTGTGTTTTCATTAGTGGCTCTTTACATACCCCCCCCTTACAACCGAGGGTACGCATTTCTCCACACTCCCTTCACCGTTTATTTTTGGCAGCATTTTTCCTAATGGCCATTCTGACTGCTGTGAGCTGATAGGTTTTTGTAATATGGGTATGCATGTCATTAAAAATTTTTTAAATTCATCATATTCCTACGCCTTTTTCTTTTCTCTTAAAAGAAAAAAACCGTGAGTACAATAGAGCTCTTGAAACTGTCTTCTTCGAAGGTTGCCCTCTTTTGAATTTTTTGGTCGATTTTTGACCCCAGAAATTTTCTGGAGGGCAGGTGCCATTTACAGAACTGCAAGTTGGTGAAAATTTAGTGACCTTTTGCAGTGGGTTCAAAGCTGCTGTTGTGGGAAACGGCCACAAGGAGGTAGCATTTCTCCATTCCCCAAGCTGGGTCCTAGGGCAGCAGAGCCTTTCTGGAAGTCATTGTCCTAGGTTGTAAATTAGAATGGAATTTGCCAGGAGAAATCCCCTTAAGTTTATGTCTCATTACTTCTTCTTGGTTTTTAAATTTTTTTTTAATCTGGGTAAAGTTTAGAATATTGTTTGTCCTAGGTGTACACAATCTGGTTCATTTGTACATTATGTATGTCTATTAATGTACAGATCCTCTTCCCATGTAAAATATTACAGTGTTCCGTCGACCTCCCTTGCTATATGTTCGGTCTTTTTGATACATGTATATAATATGTATTTGTATATGTATAGTAACACTAATCCTCATTTCTCAATTTCCCCCCTCCTTTCCTTTTAGATGAGCATAGTTTGTTTTGTTTTCTAAGCCTGTGAGTGTCTTTCTCTTTGGAAATATGTTCATCTGTGTCAGTTATTAGGTAATGCCATAAGTGATAATATAGGCTATAGGTCTTTTGCTTTCCGACCTACTTCATGTTTTGTGATTATCTCCAGGCTCATCTATGGTGCCCCAAAGAGTAGTGCTTCAAAGTTTTCCAAGGCTAATATTCCATTGTGTACATGGACCACTTCTTCTTGGTGCATTCCTCTGTTGATGGACATTTTCGTTGCTTCCAAGTGTTGCCTATGGTAAATATTGCTGGAGTGCAGGATTGCCAGCCTGTGATTTTTGATTTTCATTTTCTCAGGTGATAGACCCAGCAGTGGTTATGATTGATTGACTGGTATGGTAGCTCAACGTTTACCTTTTCAAGGCACCTCAATTGTGCTTTCATTTGTGGCTCTTACCACGTCCCCCTTAGAATCGAGGGTACGCATTGCTCCACAATCACGTCAGCATTTATTTTTGGCAGCATTTTTGTTGATGGCCATTCTGACTGGTGTGAGCTGATAGGTTTTTGTAATTTGGGTTTACATGTCTGTAAAAATTCCTACAATTCATCATTTTTCCACGCCTTTTTGTTTTCTGTTAAAAGAAAAAAGAAAAAAAGTGTGAGTATAATATACCTCTTCAAATTTTCTTTTTGGAAGGTTGCACTCTAGAATTTTTGGGTTGATTTTCGACCTCAGTATTTTTTGGAGGGCAGGTGTCATTTACAGACCTGCAATTGGTGAATATTTAGTGACCTTTTGCAGTGGGTTTAAAACTGCTGTTGTGGGAAACGGCCACAAGGATGCAGCATTTCTCCATTCCCAAATCTGGGTACTAGGGCAGCACAGCCGTTCTGGAAGTCGTTTGCCTAGGTTGTAAATTTGAATGGAATGTGCCAGGAAAACCCCCCATAAGTTTATGTCTCATTACTCCTAGTTCGTTGTTTTAATTTTTTCAATTGGGGTAATGGTTAGAATGTTGCTTGTCCAAGGTGTACATCTACATATTCTATATACCTATTTATGTAGAGATCCTCTTCCCGTGTAAATTATTACACAGTGTTCCCTAAACCTTCCTTGCTATATGGTCGGTCTTTTTGATATATGTATATAATATGTATTTGTATACATATGGTAACGCTAATCTTCATTTATCCATTCCCCCCACCTTTCCTTTTAGATAAGCATAGTTTTTTTTTAATAAGTCTGTGATTGACTTTCTCTGTGGAATTATGTTCATTTGTGTCAGTTATTAGATAACGCCTATAAGTGATATCATAGGATATAGGACTTTTGCTTTCCGACTTACCTCATGTTCTGTGATTATCTCCAAGATCATCTATGGTGCCTCAAAGAGCAGTGTTTCATTGTTTTCCATGGCTAGTATTCATTGTGTACATGGACCACTTCTTCTTTATCCTTTCATCTGTTGATGGACATTTTGGTTGCTTCACTGTCTTGTCTATTGTGAATAAGGCTGCAGTGCAACTTTTGCAGCCCGGGTCTTCATTCTGGTCTTCTCAGGTGAGAGGCCCATTGGTGCGCCTGCTGGATTGAATGGTACCTCAATTTTTCGTTTTCAACGCAGCTCCTTTCTGTTCTCATTATTAGCGTTTAACCCTTTTACATCTCACCAGCAGCTAGAGGGTACACAGTTCTCTAAAACCCCTTCAGCATTTATTGTTTGTAGACTTTTTGCCAATGGTCAGTCGACTGGTGTGAGTTGAAAACATTTTGTCGATTAGATTGCATGAGTCTAATACTTCCTGAGGTGGAGCGTTTATCCATTTTCCTTTCTTTAAAAAGAGAGTGAGTAAAACTTACCTCTTCATACTATCTTCTTGAAAATTTTGCCTGTTTTGAATTTTTTTTATCCATTCCCTACCTCAGCACAATTTTGAGGGCAGGTGTCTTTACAGCTCTGAGTCCTTGTGAATGGTAAGTGACCATTAGCAGTGGGTTAAAAGCTGCTCTTGTGGGAATCGGCCACAAGGCGGCAGCATTTCTCCTTTACCAAATCTGGTTACTAGGGCAACAGAGCCTTACTGGAAGTGGTGTTCTAGGTGGTAAATTAGAATGGAATGTGCGAGGAAAAAGCCCTTTAAGTTTATGTCTCATTACCTCTTGTTGGTATTTTGAACTTAATTTTTATTTTTTATCACAGCAAACTTGATTACAATGTTTTGTTTGTTCTAGTTGTGCAAGATGTGGTTCTTTCACACATATGCATATATCTATTCTTCTTCGGATCCTTTTCCCATGTAGGTTATGACACAATGTTGAGTAGTCTTCTCTTGGTATTGCGTAGGTCTTTGGTGATTATATATTTCACATGTGTTTGTATCTCTCTGTTAACCTCAATATGGTAATGTATCCAATCCTCACACCTTTCCATTTGGTGAACCATAAGTTTTTTTAATGAATCTATGATAGTGTTTCTCTGTGGAAATATCTTTGTATCATTTTTTAGGTAACACCTATATGTGATATGATAGGATATGTGTCTTTCGCTTTCTCACTTACTCCAAGTTGACTGATTACTTCTCGACTCATCTATGGTGCTGCAAATGGCATTGTTTAATTTTTTCACTAGCTCCTATTCCATCTGTACAGGTAGCAGTTCTTCTTTGTCCACCCATCTGTCGGTGGACTTTTTGGTTACTTCCATATCTTGGCTATTGTAATACTATGCAATGTAGATTTGCGTGCCTGTGTCCTTTCAGTTCTGTCTTCTTAGTTTATAGGTCCAAGAATAGGTCTGCTGGATCATATGGTAGCTGAATGTTTACCTTTTATAGGCAGCTCTATTCTGTTCTCCTTAGTGGCTTTTTCCAGGTTACATCCCACTTAAAGTGGAGGGTATGTATTTCTTCCCAGCACCTTCAGCATTTATTCTTTGTAGTTTTTGCTGATGGTTATTCTGAGTGGTGTGAGCTGATACCTCTTTGTGGTTGAATTTGCATGTGTCTCATAATGCGTTGAAATTGAGCGTTAAGACATGTCCATTTTATTTTTCGAGCTGTGATTAGAGCTTATTACTTCAAAGTGTTTTCTTAAAGTATGTGTCACCATTTGAAATATTTTGGCCATTATCTCCCTCAAGACATTTTGAGGGCAGGTTTCATTTACAGCCCTGCAGTACTTGTTCATATGAAGTGACCATTAGCTCAGGCTTTAAACCTGCTTTTGCAGGTAACGGCCAGAGAGCGGCAGCCTTTCTACGTTCTCCATGCTGGTACTAGGGAAACAGACCTACCGGCCAGTGGTATTCTTCGGTTATAAATTAGAGTGCAATGTGCCCGGGTAAACCCACAAATGTTGATGTCTCCTTGCTTTTGTTTGTTTTTAAATTTAATTTATATTTATTATTAGAGTAATATTCCATTGTGTACGTGGACCACTTCTTCTTGGTGCATTCCTCGGTTGATGGACATTTTCATTGCTTCCAAGTGCTGGCTATGGTAAATATTGCTGGCGTACAGGTTTGCCCGCCTGTCACTTTTTCAGTCTCATTTTCTCAGGTGATAGGCCAAGCAGTGGTTGTGATTGATTGACTGGTAGCTCAATATTTCCCTTTTCAAAGCACCTACATTGTGTTTTCATTAGTGGCTCTTTACATACCCCCCCCCCTTACAACCGAGGGTACGCATTTCTCCACACTCCCTTCACCGTTTATTTTTGGCAGCATTTTTCCTAATGGCCATTCTGACTGCTGTGAGCTGATAGGTTTTTGTAATATGGGTATGCATGTCATTAAAATTTTTTTAAATTCATCATATTCCTACGCCTTTTTCTTTTCTCTTAAAAGAAAAAACCGTGAGTACAATAGAGCTCTTGAAACTGTCTTCTTCGAAGGTTGCCCTCTTTTGAATTTTTTGGTCGATTTTTGACCCCAGAAATTTTCTGGAGGGCAGGTGCCATTTACAGAACTGCAAGTTGGTGAAAATTTAGTGACCTTTTGCAGTGGGTTCAAAGCTGCTGTTGTGGGAAACGGCCACAAGGAGGTAGCATTTCTCCATTCCCCAAGCTGGGTCCTAGGGCAGCAGAGCCTTTCTGGAAGTCATTGTCCTAGGTTGTAAATTAGAATGGAATTTGCCAGGAGAAATCCCCTTAAGTTTATGTCTCATTACTTCTTCTTGGTTTTTAAATTTTTTTTTAATCTGGGTAAAGTTTAGAATATTGTTTGTCCTAGGTGTACACAATCTGGTTCATTTGTACATTATGTATGTCTATTAATGTACAGATCCTCTTCCCATGTAAAATATTACAGTGTTCCGTCGACCTCCCTTGCTATATGTTCGGTCTTTTTGATACATGTATATAATATGTATTTGTATATGTATAGTAACACTAATCCTCATTTCTCAATTTCCCCCCTCCTTTCCTTTTAGATGAGCATAGTTTGTTTTGTTTTCTAAGCCTGTGAGTGTCTTTCTCTTTGGAAATATGTTCATCTGTGTCAGTTATTAGGTAATGCCATAAGTGATAATATAGGCTATAGGTCTTTTGCTTTCCGACCTACTTCATGTTTTGTGATTATCTCCAGGCTCATCTATGGTGCCCCAAAGAGTAGTGCTTCAAAGTTTTCCAAGGCTAATATTCCATTGTGTACATGGACCACTTCTTCTTGGTGCATTCCTCTGTTGATGGACATTTTCGTTGCTTCCAAGTGTTGCCTATGGTAAATATTGCTGGAGTGCAGGATTGCCAGCCTGTGATTTTTGATTTTCATTTTCTCAGGTGATAGACCCAGCAGTGGTTATGATTGATTGACTGGTATGGTAGCTCAACGTTTACCTTTTCAAGGCACCTCAATTGTGCTTTCATTTGTGGCTCTTACCACGTCCCCCTTAGAATCGAGGGTACGCATTGCTCCACAATCACGTCAGCATTTATTTTTGGCAGCATTTTTGTTGATGGCCATTCTGACTGGTGTGAGCTGATAGGTGTTTGTAATTTGGGTTTACATGTCTGTAAAAATTCCTACAATTCATCATTTTTCCACGCCTTTTTGTTTTCTGTTAAAAGAAAAAAGAAAAAAAGTGTGAGTATAATATACCTCTTCAAATTTTCTTTTTGGAAGGTTGCACTCTAGAATTTTTGGGTTGATTTTCGACCTCAGTATTTTTTGGAGGGCAGGTGTCATTTACAGACCTGCAATTGGTGAATATTTAGTGACCTTTTGCAGTGGGTTTAAAACTGCTGTTGTGGGAAACGGCCACAAGGATGCAGCATTTCTCCATTCCCAAATCTGGGTACTAGGGCAGCACAGCCGTTCTGGAAGTCGTTTGCCTAGGTTGTAAATTTGAATGGAATGTGCCAGGAAAACCCCCCATAAGTTTATGTCTCATTACTCCTAGTTCGTTGTTTTAATTTTTTCAATTGGGGTAATGGTTAGAATGTTGCTTGTCCAAGGTGTACATCTACATATTCTATATACCTATTTATGTAGAGATCCTCTTCCCGTGTAAATTATTACACAGTGTTCCCTAAACCTTCCTTGCTATATGGTCGGTCTTTTTGATATATGTATATAATATGTATTTGTATACATATGGTAACGCTAATCTTCATTTATCCATTCCCCCCACCTTTCCTTTTAGATAAGCATAGTTTTTTTTTAATAAGTCTGTGATTGACTTTCTCTGTGGAATTATGTTCATTTGTGTCAGTTATTAGATAACGCCTATAAGTGATATCATAGGATATAGGACTTTTGCTTTCCGACTTACCTCATGTTCTGTGATTATCTCCAAGATCATCTATGGTGCCTCAAAGAGCAGTGTTTCATTGTTTTCCATGGCTAGTATTCATTGTGTACATGGACCACTTCTTCTTTATCCTTTCATCTGTTGATGGACATTTTGGTTGCTTCACTGTCTTGTCTATTGTGAATAAGGCTGCAGTGCAACTTTTGCAGCCCGGGTCTTCATTCTGGTCTTCTCAGGTGAGAGGCCCATTGGTGCGCCTGCTGGATTGAATGGTACCTCAATTTTTCGTTTTCAACGCAGCTCCTTTCTGTTCTCATTATTAGCGTTTAACCCTTTTACATCTCACCAGCAGCTAGAGGGTACACAGTTCTCTAAAACCCCTTCAGCATTTATTGTTTGTAGACTTTTTGCCAATGGTCAGTCGACTGGTGTGAGTTGAAAACATTTTGTAGATTAGATTGCATGAGTCTAATACTTCCTGAGGTGGAGCGTTTATCCATTTTCCTTTCTTTAAAAAGAGAGTGAGTAAAACTTACCTCTTCATACTATCTTCTTGAAAATTTTGCCTGTTTTGAATTTTTTTTATCCATTCCCTACCTCAGCACAATTTTGAGGGCAGGTGTCTTTACAGCTCTGAGTCCTTGTGAATGGTAAGTGACCATTAGCAGTGGGTTAAAAGCTGCTCTTGTGGGAATCGGCCACAAGGCGGCAGCATTTCTCCTTTACCAAATCTGGTTACTAGGGCAACAGAGCCTTACTGGAAGTGGTGTTCTAGGTGGTAAATTAGAATGGAATGTGCGAGGAAAAAGCCCTTTAAGTTTATGTCTCATTACCTCTTGTTGGTATTTTGAACTTAATTTTTATTTTTTATCACAGCAAACTTGATTACAATGTTTTGTTTGTTCTAGTTGTGCAAGATGTGGTTCTTTCACACATATGCATATATCTATTCTTCTTCGGATCCTTTTCCCATGTAGGTTATGACACAATGTTGAGTAGTCTTCTCTTGGTATTGCGTAGGTCTTTGGTGATTATATATTTCACATGTGTTTGTATCTCTCTGTTAACCTCAATATGGTAATGTATCCAATCCTCACACCTTTCCATTTGGTGAACCATAAGTTTTTTTAATGAATCTATGATAGTGTTTCTCTGTGGAAATATCTTTGTATCATTTTTTAGGTAACACCTATATGTGATATGATAGGATATGTGTCTTTCGCTTTCTCACTTACTCCAAGTTGACTGATTACTTCTCGACTCATCTATGGTGCTGCAAATGGCATTGTTTAATTTTTTCACTAGCTCCTATTCCATCTGTACAGGTAGCAGTTCTTCTTTGTCCACCCATCTGTCGGTGGACTTTTTGGTTACTTCCATATCTTGGCTATTGTAATACTATGCAATGTAGATTTGCGTGCCTGTGTCCTTTCAGTTCTGTCTTCTTAGTTTATAGGTCCAAGAATAGGTCTGCTGGATCATATGGTAGCTGAATGTTTACCTTTTATAGGCAGCTCTATTCTGTTCTCCTTAGTGGCTTTTTCCAGGTTACATCCCACTTAAAGTGGAGGGTATGTATTTCTTCCCAGCACCTTCAGCATTTATTCTTTGTAGTTTTTGCTGATGGTTATTCTGAGTGGTGTGAGCTGATACCTCTTTGTGGTTGAATTTGCATGTGTCTCATAATGCGTTGAAATTGAGCGTTAAGACATGTCCATTTTATTTTTCGAGCTGTGATTAGAGCTTATTACTTCAAAGTGTTTTCTTAAAGTATGTGTCACCATTTGAAATATTTTGGCCATTATCTCCCTCAAGACATTTTGAGGGCAGGTTTCATTTACAGCCCTGCAGTACTTGTTCATATGAAGTGACCATTAGCTCAGGCTTTAAACCTGCTTTTGCAGGTAACGGCCAGAGAGCGGCAGCCTTTCTACGTTCTCCATGCTGGTACTAGGGAAACAGACCTACCGGCCAGTGGTATTCTTCGGTTATAAATTAGAGTGCAATGTGCCCGGGTAAACCCACAAATGTTGATGTCTCCTTGCTTTTGTTTGTTTTTAAATTTAATTTATATTTATTATTAGAGTAATATTCCATTGTGTACGTGGACCACTTCTTCTTGGTGCATTCCTCGGTTGATGGACATTTTCATTGCTTCCAAGTGCTGGCTATGGTAAATATTGCTGGCGTACAGGTTTGCCCGCCTGTCACTTTTTCAGTCTCATTTTCTCAGGTGATAGGCCAAGCAGTGGTTGTGACTGATTGACTGGTAGCTCAATATTTCCCTTTTCAAAGCACCTACATTGTGTTTTCATTAGTGGCTCTTTACATGCCCCCCCTTACAACCGAGGGTACGCATTTCTCCACACTCCCTTCACCGTTTATTTTTGGCAGCATTTTTCCTAATGGCCATTCTGACTGCTGTGAGCTGATAGGTTTTTGTAATATGGGTATGCATGTCATTAAAATTTTTAAAATTCATCATATTCCTACGCCTTTTTCTTTTCTCTTAAAAGAAAAAAACCGTGAGTACAATAGAGCTCTTGAAACTGTCTTCTTCGAAGGTTGCCCTCTTTTGAATTTTTTGGTCGATTTTTGACCCCAGAAATTTTCTGGAGGGCAGGTGCCATTTACAGAACTGCAAGTTGGTGAAAATTTAGTGACCTTTTGCAGTGGGTTCAAAGCTGCTGTTGTGGGAAACGGCCACAAGGAGGTAGCATTTCTCCATTCCCCAAGCTGGGTCCTAGGGCAGCAGAGCCTTTCTGGAAGTCATTGTCCTAGGTTGTAAATTAGAATGGAATTTGCCAGGAGAAATCCCCTTAAGTTTATGTCTCATTACTTCTTCTTGGTTTTTAAATTTTTTTTTAATCTGGGTAAAGTTTAGAATATTGTTTGTCCTAGGTGTACACAATCTGGTTCATTTGTACATTATGTATGTCTATTAATGTACAGATCCTCTTCCCATGTAAAATATTACAGTGTTCCGTCGACCTCCCTTGCTATATGTTCGGTCTTTTTGATACATGTATATAATATGTATTTGTATATGTATAGTAACACTAATCCTCATTTCTCAATTTCCCCCCTCCTTTCCTTTTAGATGAGCATAGTTTGTTTTCTAAGCCTGTGAGTGTCTTTCTCTTTGGAAATATGTTCATCTGTGTCAGTTATTAGGTAATGCCATAAGTGATAATATAGGCTATAGGTCTTTTGCTTTCTGACCTACTTCATGTTTTGTGATTATCTCCAGGCTCATCTATGGTGCCCCAAAGAGTAGTGCTTCAAAGTTTTCCAAGGCTAATATTCCATTGTGTACATGGACCACTTCTTCTTGGTGCATTCCTCTGTTGATGGACATTTTCGTTGCTTCCAAGTGTTGCCTATGGTAAATATTGCTGGAGTGCAGGATTGCCAGCCTGTGATTTTTGATTTTCATTTTCTCAGGTGATAGACCCAGCAGTGGTTATGATTGATTGACTGGTATGGTAGCTCAACGTTTACCTTTTCAAGGCACCTCAATTGTGCTTTCATTTGTGGCTCTTACCACGTCCCCCTTAGAATCGAGGGTACGCATTGCTCCACAATCACGTCAGCATTTATTTTTGGCAGCATTTTTGTTGATGGCCATTCTGACTGGTGTGAGCTGATAGGTGTTTGTAATTTGGGTTTACATGTCTGTAAAAATTCCTACAATTCATCATTTTTCCACGCCTTTTTGTTTTCTGTTAAAAGAAAAAAGAAAAAAAGTGTGAGTATAATATACCTCTTCAAATTTTCTTTTTGGAAGGTTGCACTCTAGAATTTTTGGGTTGATTTTCGACCTCAGTATTTTTTGGAGGGCAGGTGTCATTTACAGACCTGCAATTGGTGAATATTTAGTGACCTTTTGCAGTGGGTTTAAAACTGCTGTTGTGGGAAACGGCCACAAGGATGCAGCATTTCTCCATTCCCAAATCTGGGTACTAGGGCAGCACAGCCGTTCTGGAAGTCGTTTGCCTAGGTTGTAAATTTGAATGGAATGTGCCAGGAAAACCCCCCATAAGTTTATGTCTCATTACTCCTAGTTCGTTGTTTTAATTTTTTCAATTGGGGTAATGGTTAGAATGTTGCTTGTCCAAGGTGTACATCTACATATTCTATATACCTATTTATGTAGAGATCCTCTTCCCGTGTAAATTATTACACAGTGTTCCCTAAACCTTCCTTGCTATATGGTCGGTCTTTTTGATATATGTATATAATATGTATTTGTATACATATGGTAACGCTAATCTTCATTTATCCATTCCCCCCACCTTTCCTTTTAGATAAGCATAGTTTTTTTTTAAGAAGTCTGTGATTGACTTTCTCTGTGGAATTATGTTCATTTGTGTCAGTTATTAGATAACGCCTATAAGTGATATCATAGGATATAGGACTTTTGCTTTCCGACTTACCTCATGTTCTGTGATTATCTCCAAGATCATCTATGGTGCCTCAAAGAGCAGTGTTTCATTGTTTTCCATGGCTAGTATTCATTGTGTACATGGACCACTTCTTCTTTATCCTTTCATCTGTTGATGGACATTTTGGTTGCTTCACTGTCTTGTCTATTGTGAATAAGGCTGCAGTGCAACTTTTGCAGCCCGGGTCTTCATTCTGGTCTTCTCAGGTGAGAGGCCCATTGGTGCGCCTGCTGGATTGAATGGTACCTCAATTTTTCGTTTTCAACGCAGCTCCTTTCTGTTCTCATTATTAGCGTTTAACCCTTTTACATCTCACCAGCAGCTAGAGGGTACACAGTTCTCTAAAACCCCTTCAGCATTTATTGTTTGTTGACTTTTTGCCAATGGTCAGTCGACTGGTGTGAGTTGAAAACATTTTGTAGATTAGATTGCATGAGTCTAATACTTCCTGAGGTGGAGCGTTTATCCATTTTCCTTTCTTTAAAAAGAGAGTGAGTAAAACTTACCTCTTCATACTATCTTCTTGAAAATTTTGCCTGTTTTGAATTTTTTTTATCCATTCCCTACCTCAGCACAATTTTGAGGGCAGGTGTCTTTACAGCTCTGAGTCCTTGTGAATGGTAAGTGACCATTAGCAGTGGGTTAAAAGCTGCTCTTGTGGGAATCGGCCACAAGGCGGCAGCATTTCTCCTTTACCAAATCTGGTTACTAGGGCAACAGAGCCTTACTGGAAGTGGTGTTCTAGGTGGTAAATTAGAATGGAATGTGCGAGGAAAAAGCCCTTTAAGTTTATGTCTCATTACCTCTTGTTGGTATTTTGAACTTAATTTTTATTTTTTATCACAGCAAACTTGATTACAATGTTTTGTTTGTTCTAGTTGTGCAAGATGTGGTTCTTTCACACATATGCATATATCTATTCTTCTTCGGATCCTTTTCCCATGTAGGTTATGACACAATGTTGAGTAGTCTTCTCTTGGTATTGCGTAGGTCTTTGGTGATTATATATTTCACATGTGTTTGTATCTCTCTGTTAACCTCAATATGGTAATGTATCCAATCCTCACACCTTTCCATTTGGTGAACCATAAGTTTTTTTAATGAATCTATGATAGTGTTTCTCTGTGGAAATATCTTTGTATCATTTTTTAGGTAACACCTATATGTGATATGATAGGATATGTGTCTTTCGCTTTCTCACTTACTCCAAGTTGACTGATTACTTCTCGACTCATCTATGGTGCTGCAAATGGCATTGTTTAATTTTTTCACTAGCTCCTATTCCATCTGTACAGGTAGCAGTTCTTCTTTGTCCACCCATCTGTCGGTGGACTTTTTGGTTACTTCCATATCTTGGCTATTGTAATACTATGCAATGTAGATTTGCGTGCCTGTGTCCTTTCAGTTCTGTCTTCTTAGTTTATAGGTCCAAGAATAGGTCTGCTGGATCATATGGTAGCTGAATGTTTACCTTTTATAGGCAGCTCTATTCTGTTCTCCTTAGTGGCTTTTTCCAGGTTACATCCCACTTAAAGTGGAGGGTATGTATTTCTTCCCAGCACCTTCAGCATTTATTCTTTGTAGTTTTTGCTGATGGTTATTCTGAGTGGTGTGAGCTGATACCTCTTTGTGGTTGAATTTGCATGTGTCTCATAATGCGTTGAAATTGAGCGTTAAGACATGTCCATTTTATTTTTCGAGCTGTGATTAGAGCTTATTACTTCAAAGTGTTTTCTTAAAGTATGTGTCACCATTTGAAATATTTTGGCCATTATCTCCCTCAAGACATTTTGAGGGCAGGTTTCATTTACAGCCCTGCAGTACTTGTTCATATGAAGTGACCATTAGCTCAGGCTTTAAACCTGCTTTTGCAGGTAACGGCCAGAGAGCGGCAGCCTTTCTACGTTCTCCATGCTGGTACTAGGGAAACAGACCTACCGGCCAGTGGTATTCTTCGGTTATAAATTAGAGTGCAATGTGCCCGGGTAAACCCACAAATGTTGATGTCTCCTTGCTTTTGTTTGTTTTTAAATTTAATTTATATTTATTATTAGAGTAATATTCCATTGTGTACGTGGACCACTTCTTCTTGGTGCATTCCTCGGTTGATGGACATTTTCATTGCTTCCAAGTGCTGGCTATGGTAAATATTGCTGGCGTACAGGTTTGCCCGCCTGTCACTTTTTCAGTCTCATTTTCTCAGGTGATAGGCCAAGCAGTGGTTGTGACTGATTGACTGGTAGCTCAATATTTCCCTTTTCAAAGCACCTACATTGTGTTTTCATTAGTGGCTCTTTACATGCCCCCCCTTACAACCGAGGGTACGCATTTCTCCACACTCCCTTCACCGTTTATTTTTGGCAGCATTTTTCCTAATGGCCATTCTGACTGCTGTGAGCTGATAGGTTTTTGTAATATGGGTATGCATGTCATTAAAATTTTTAAAATTCATCATATTCCTACGCCTTTTTCTTTTCTCTTAAAAGAAAAAAACCGTGAGTACAATAGAGCTCTTGAAACTGTCTTCTTCGAAGGTTGCCCTCTTTTGAATTTTTTGGTCGATTTTTGACCCCAGAAATTTTCTGGAGGGCAGGTGCCATTTACAGAACTGCAAGTTGGTGAAAATTTAGTGACCTTTTGCAGTGGGTTCAAAGCTGCTGTTGTGGGAAACGGCCACAAGGAGGTAGCATTTCTCCATTCCCCAAGCTGGGTCCTAGGGCAGCAGAGCCTTTCTGGAAGTCATTGTCCTAGGTTGTAAATTAGAATGGAATTTGCCAGGAGAAATCCCCTTAAGTTTATGTCTCATTACTTCTTGTTGGTTTTTAAATTTTTTTTTAATCTGGGTAAAGTTTAGAATATTGTTTGTCCTAGGTGTACACAATCTGGTTCATTTGTACATTATGTATGTCTATTAATGTACAGATCCTCTTCCCATGTAAAATATTACAGTGTTCCGTCGACCTCCCTTGCTATATGTTCGGTCTTTTTGATACATGTATATAATATGTATTTGTATATGTATAGTAACACTAATCCTCATTTCTCAATTTCCCCCCTCCTTTCCTTTTAGATGAGCATAGTTTGTTTTCTAAGCCTGTGAGTGTCTTTCTCTTTGGAAATATGTTCATCTGTGTCAGTTATTAGGTAATGCCATAAGTGATAATATAGGCTATAGGTCTTTTGCTTTCTGACCTACTTCATGTTTTGTGATTATCTCCAGGCTCATCTATGGTGCCCCAAAGAGTAGTGCTTCAAAGTTTTCCAAGGCTAATATTCCATTGTGTACATGGACCACTTCTTCTTGGTGCATTCCTCTGTTGATGGACATTTTCGTTGCTTCCAAGTGTTGCCTATGGTAAATATTGCTGGAGTGCAGGATTGCCAGCCTGTGATTTTTGATTTTCATTTTCTCAGGTGATAGACCCAGCAGTGGTTATGATTGATTGACTGGTATGGTAGCTCAACGTTTACCTTTTCAAGGCACCTCAATTGTGCTTTCATTTGTGGCTCTTACCACGTCCCCCTTAGAATCGAGGGTACGCATTGCTCCACAATCACGTCAGCATTTATTTTTGGCAGCATTTTTGTTGATGGCCATTCTGACTGGTGTGAGCTGATAGGTGTTTGTAATTTGGGTTTACATGTCTGTAAAAATTCCTACAATTCATCATTTTTCCACGCCTTTTTGTTTTCTGTTAAAAGAAAAAAGAAAAAAAGTGTGAGTATAATATACCTCTTCAAATTTTCTTTTTGGAAGGTTGCACTCTAGAATTTTTGGGTTGATTTTCGACCTCAGTATTTTTTGGAGGGCAGGTGTCATTTACAGACCTGCAATTGGTGAATATTTAGTGACCTTTTGCAGTGGGTTTAAAACTGCTGTTGTGGGAAACGGCCACAAGGATGCAGCATTTCTCCATTCCCAAATCTGGGTACTAGGGCAGCACAGCCGTTCTGGAAGTCGTTTGCCTAGGTTGTAAATTTGAATGGAATGTGCCAGGAAAACCCCCCATAAGTTTATGTCTCATTACTCCTAGTTCGTTGTTTTAATTTTTTCAATTGGGGTAATGGTTAGAATGTTGCTTGTCCAAGGTGTACATCTACATATTCTATATACCTATTTATGTAGAGATCCTCTTCCCGTGTAAATTATTACACAGTGTTCCCTAAACCTTCCTTGCTATATGGTCGGTCTTTTTGATATATGTATATAATATGTATTTGTATACATATGGTAACGCTAATCTTCATTTATCCATTCCCCCCACCTTTCCTTTTAGATAAGCATAGTTTTTTTTTAATAAGTCTGTGATTGACTTTCTCTGTGGAATTATGTTCATTTGTGTCAGTTATTAGATAACGCCTATAAGTGATATCATAGGATATAGGACTTTTGCTTTCCGACTTACCTCATGTTCTGTGATTATCTCCAAGATCATCTATGGTGCCTCAAAGAGCAGTGTTTCATTGTTTTCCATGGCTAGTATTCATTGTGTACATGGACCACTTCTTCTTTATCCTTTCATCTGTTGATGGACATTTTGGTTGCTTCACTGTCTTGTCTATTGTGAATAAGGCTGCAGTGCAACTTTTGCAGCCCGGGTCTTCATTCTGGTCTTCTCAGGTGAGAGGCCCATTGGTGCGCCTGCTGGATTGAATGGTACCTCAATTTTTCGTTTTCAACGCAGCTCCTTTCTGTTCTCATTATTAGCGTTTAACCCTTTTACATCTCACCAGCAGCTAGAGGGTACACAGTTCTCTAAAACCCCTTCAGCATTTATTGTTTGTAGACTTTTTGCCAATGGTCAGTCGACTGGTGTGAGTTGAAAACATTTTGTAGATTAGATTGCATGAGTCTAATACTTCCTGAGGTGGAGCGTTTATCCATTTTCCTTTCTTTAAAAAGAGAGTGAGTAAAACTTACCTCTTCATACTATCTTCTTGAAAATTTTGCCTGTTTTGAATTTTTTTTATCCATTCCCTACCTCAGCACAATTTTGAGGGCAGGTGTCTTTACAGCTCTGAGTCCTTGTGAATGGTAAGTGACCATTAGCAGTGGGTTAAAAGCTGCTCTTGTGGGAATCGGCCACAAGGCGGCAGCATTTCTCCTTTACCAAATCTGGTTACTAGGGCAACAGAGCCTTACTGGAAGTGGTGTTCTAGGTGGTAAATTAGAATGGAATGTGCGAGGAAAAAGCCCTTTAAGTTTATGTCTCATTACCTCTTGTTGGTATTTTGAACTTAATTTTTATTTTTTATCACAGCAAACTTGATTACAATGTTTTGTTTGTTCTAGTTGTGCAAGATGTGGTTCTTTCACACATATGCATATATCTATTCTTCTTCGGATCCTTTTCCCATGTAGGTTATGACACAATGTTGAGTAGTCTTCTCTTGGTATTGCGTAGGTCTTTGGTGATTATATATTTCACATGTGTTTGTATCTCTCTGTTAACCTCAATATGGTAATGTATCCAATCCTCACACCTTTCCATTTGGTGAACCATAAGTTTTTTTAATGAATCTATGATAGTGTTTCTCTGTGGAAATATCTTTGTATCATTTTTTAGGTAACACCTATATGTGATATGATAGGATATGTGTCTTTCGCTTTCTCACTTACTCCAAGTTGACTGATTACTTCTCGACTCATCTATGGTGCTGCAAATGGCATTGTTTAATTTTTTCACTAGCTCCTATTCCATCTGTACAGGTAGCAGTTCTTCTTTGTCCACCCATCTGTCGGTGGACTTTTTGGTTACTTCCATATCTTGGCTATTGTAATACTATGCAATGTAGATTTGCGTGCCTGTGTCCTTTCAGTTCTGTCTTCTTAGTTTATAGGTCCAAGAATAGGTCTGCTGGATCATATGGTAGCTGAATGTTTACCTTTTATAGGCAGCTCTATTCTGTTCTCCTTAGTGGCTTTTTCCAGGTTACATCCCACTTAAAGTGGAGGGTATGTATTTCTTCCCAGCACCTTCAGCATTTATTCTTTGTAGTTTTTGCTGATGGTTATTCTGAGTGGTGTGAGCTGATACCTCTTTGTGGTTGAATTTGCATGTGTCTCATAATGCGTTGAAGTTGAGCGTTAAGACATGTCCATTTTATTTTTCGAGCTGTGATTAGAGCTTATTACTTCAAAGTGTTTTCTTAAAGTATGTGTCACCATTTGAAATATTTTGGCCATTATCTCCCTCAAGACATTTTGAGGGCAGGTTTCACTTACAGCCCTGCAGTACTTGTTCATATGAAGTGACCATTAGCTCAGGCTTTAAACCTGCTTTTGCAGGTAACGGCCAGAGAGCGGCAGCCTTTCTACGTTCTCCATGCTGGTACTAGGGAAACAGACCTACCGGCCAGTGGTATTCTTCGGTTATAAATTAGAGTGCAATGTGCCCGGGTAAACCCACAAATGTTGATGTCTCCTTGCTTTTGTTTGTTTTTAAATTTAATTTATATTTATTATTAGAGTAATATTCCATTGTGTACGTGGACCACTTCTTCTTGGTGCATTCCTCGGTTGATGGACATTTTCATTGCTTCCAAGTGCTGGCTATGGTAAATATTGCTGGCGTACAGGTTTGCCCGCCTGTCACTTTTTCAGTCTCATTTTCTCAGGTGATAGGCCAAGCAGTGGTTGTGACTGATTGACTGGTAGCTCAATATTTCCCTTTTCAAAGCACCTACATTGTGTTTTCATTAGTGGCTCTTTACATGCCCCCCCTTACAACCGAGGGTACGCATTTCTCCACACTCCCTTCACCGTTTATTTTTGGCAGCATTTTTCCTAATGGCCATTCTGACTGCTGTGAGCTGATAGGTTTTTGTAATATGGGTATGCATGTCATTAAAATTTTTAAAATTCATCATATTCCTACGCCTTTTTCTTTTCTCTTAAAAGAAAAAAACCGTGAGTACAATAGAGCTCTTGAAACTGTCTTCTTCGAAGGTTGCCCTCTTTTGAATTTTTTGGTCGATTTTTGACCCCAGAAATTTTCTGGAGGGCAGGTGCCATTTACAGAACTGCAAGTTGGTGAAAATTTAGTGACCTTTTGCAGTGGGTTCAAAGCTGCTGTTGTGGGAAACGGCCACAAGGAGGTAGCATTTCTCCATTCCCCAAGCTGGGTCCTAGGGCAGCAGAGCCTTTCTGGAAGTCATTGTCCTAGGTTGTAAATTAGAATGGAATTTGCCAGGAGAAATCCCCTTAAGTTTATGTCTCATTACTTCTTGTTGGTTTTTAAATTTTTTTTTAATCTGGGTAAAGTTTAGAATATTGTTTGTCCTAGGTGTACACAATCTGGTTCATTTGTACATTATGTATGTCTATTAATGTACAGATCCTCTTCCCATGTAAAATATTACAGTGTTCCGTCGACCTCCCTTGCTATATGTTCGGTCTTTTTGATACATTTATATAATATGTATTTGTATATGTATAGTAACACTAATCCTCATTTCTCAATTTCCCCCCTCCTTTCCTTTTAGATGAGCATAGTTTGTTTTCTAAGCCTGTGAGTGTCTTTCTCTTTGGAAATATGTTCATCTGTGTCAGTTATTAGGTAATGCCATAAGTGATAATATAGGCTATAGGTCTTTTGCTTTCTGACCTACTTCATGTTTTGTGATTATCTCCAGGCTCATCTATGGTGCCCCAAAGAGTAGTGCTTCAAAGTTTTCCAAGGCTAATATTCCATTGTGTACATGGACCACTTCTTCTTGGTGCATTCCTCTGTTGATGGACATTTTCGTTGCTTCCAAGTGTTGCCTATGGTAAATATTGCTGGAGTGCAGGATTGCCAGCCTGTGATTTTTGATTTTCATTTTCTCAGGTGATAGACCCAGCAGTGGTTATGATTGATTGACTGGTATGGTAGCTCAACGTTTACCTTTTCAAGGCACCTCAATTGTGCTTTCATTTGTGGCTCTTACCACGTCCCCCTTAGAATCGAGGGTACGCATTGCTCCACAATCACATCAGCATTTATTTTTGGCAGCATTTTTGTTGATGGCCATTCTGACTGGTGTGAGCTGATAGGTGTTTGTAATTTGGGTTTACATGTCTGTAAAAATTCCTACAATTCATCATTTTTCCACGCCTTTTTGTTTTCTGTTAAAAGAAAAAAGAAAAAAAGTGTGAGTATAATATACCTCTTCAAATTTTCTTTTTGGAAGGTTGCACTCTAGAATTTTTGGGTTGATTTTCGACCTCAGTATTTTTTGGAGGGCAGGTGTCATTTACAGACCTGCAATTGGTGAATATTTAGTGACCTTTTGCAGTGGGTTTAAAACTGCTGTTGTGGGAAACGGCCACAAGGATGCAGCATTTCTCCATTCCCAAATCTGGGTACTAGGGCAGCACAGCCGTTCTGGAAGTCGTTTGCCTAGGTTGTAAATTTGAATGGAATGTGCCAGGAAAACCCCCCATAAGTTTATGTCTCATTACTCCTAGTTCGTTGTTTTAATTTTTTCAATTGGGGTAATGGTTAGAATGTTGCTTGTCCAAGGTGTACATCTACATATTCTATATACCTATTTATGTAGAGATCCTCTTCCCGTGTAAATTATTACACAGTGTTCCCTAAACCTTCCTTGCTATATGGTCGGTCTTTTTGATATATGTATATAATATGTATTTGTATACATATGGTAACGCTAATCTTCATTTATCCATTCCCCCCACCTTTCCTTTTAGATAAGCATAGTTTTTTTTAAGAAGTCTGTGATTGACTTTCTCTGTGGAATTATGTTCATTTGTGTCAGTTATTAGATAACGCCTATAAGTGATATCATAGGATATAGGACTTTTGCTTTCCGACTTACCTCATGTTCTGTGATTATCTCCAAGATCATCTATGGTGCCTCAAAGAGCAGTGTTTCATTGTTTTCCATGGCTAGTATTCATTGTGTACATGGACCACTTCTTCTTTATCCTTTCATCTGTTGATGGACATTTTGGTTGCTTCACTGTCTTGTCTATTGTGAATAAGGCTGCAGTGCAACTTTTGCAGCCCGGGTCTTCATTCTGGTCTTCTCAGGTGAGAGGCCCATTGGTGCGCCTGCTGGATTGAATGGTACCTCAATTTTTCGTTTTCAACGCAGCTCCTTTCTGTTCTCATTATTAGCGTTTAACCCTTTTACATCTCACCAGCAGCTAGAGGGTACACAGTTCTCTAAAACCCCTTCAGCATTTATTGTTTGTAGACTTTTTGCCAATGGTCAGTCGACTGGTGTGAGTTGAAAACATTTTGTCGATTAGATTGCATGAGTCTAATACTTCCTGAGGTGGAGCGTTTATCCATTTTCCTTTCTTTAAAAAGAGAGTGAGTAAAACTTACCTCTTCATACTATCTTCTTGAAAATTTTGCCTGTTTTGAATTTTTTTTATCCATTCCCTACCTCAGCACAATTTTGAGGGCAGGTGTCTTTACAGCTCTGAGTCCTTGTGAATGGTAAGTGACCATTAGCAGTGGGTTAAAAGCTGCTCTTGTGGGAATCGGCCACAAGGCGGCAGCATTTCTCCTTTACCAAATCTGGTTACTAGGGCAACAGAGCCTTACTGGAAGTGGTGTTCTAGGTGGTAAATTAGAATGGAATGTGCGAGGAAAAAGCCCTTTAAGTTTATGTCTCATTACCTCTTGTTGGTATTTTGAACTTAATTTTTATTTTTTATCACAGCAAACTTGATTACAATGTTTTGTTTGTTCTAGTTGTGCAAGATGTGGTTCTTTCACACATATGCATATATCTATTCTTCTTCGGATCCTTTTCCCATGTAGGTTATGACACAATGTTGAGTAGTCTTCTCTTGGTATTGCGTAGGTCTTTGGTGATTATATATTTCACATGTGTTTGTATCTCTCTGTTAACCTCAATATGGTAATGTATCCAATCCTCACACCTTTCCATTTGGTGAACCATAAGTTTTTTTAATGAATCTATGATAGTGTTTCTCTGTGGAAATATCTTTGTATCATTTTTTAGGTAACACCTATATGTGATATGATAGGATATGTGTCTTTCGCTTTCTCACTTACTCCAAGTTGACTGATTACTTCTCGACTCATCTATGGTGCTGCAAATGGCATTGTTTAATTTTTTCACTAGCTCCTATTCCATCTGTACAGGTAGCAGTTCTTCTTTGTCCACCCATCTGTCGGTGGACTTTTTGGTTACTTCCATATCTTGGCTATTGTAATACTATGCAATGTAGATTTGCGTGCCTGTGTCCTTTCAGTTCTGTCTTCTTAGTTTATAGGTCCAAGAATAGGTCTGCTGGATCATATGGTAGCTGAATGTTTACCTTTTATAGGCAGCTCTATTCTGTTCTCCTTAGTGGCTTTTTCCAGGTTACATCCCACTTAAAGTGGAGGGTATGTATTTCTTCCCAGCACCTTCAGCATTTATTCTTTGTAGTTTTTGCTGATGGTTATTCTGAGTGGTGTGAGCTGATACCTCTTTGTGGTTGAATTTGCATGTGTCTCATAATGCGTTGAAATTGAGCGTTAAGACATGTCCATTTTATTTTTCGAGCTGTGATTAGAGCTTATTACTTCAAAGTGTTTTCTTAAAGTATGTGTCACCATTTGAAATATTTTGGCCATTATCTCCCTCAAGACATTTTGAGGGCAGGTTTCATTTACAGCCCTGCAGTACTTGTTCATATGAAGTGACCATTAGCTCAGGCTTTAAACCTGCTTTTGCAGGTAACGGCCAGAGAGCGGCAGCCTTTCTACGTTCTCCATGCTGGTACTAGGGAAACAGACCTACCGGCCAGTGGTATTCTTCGGTTATAAATTAGAGTGCAATGTGCCCGGGTAAACCCACAAATGTTGATGTCTCCTTGCTTTTGTTTGTTTTTAAATTTAATTTATATTTATTATTAGAGTAATATTCCATTGTGTACGTGGACCACTTCTTCTTGGTGCATTCCTCGGTTGATGGACATTTTCATTGCTTCCAAGTGCTGGCTATGGTAAATATTGCTGGCGTACAGGTTTGCCCGCCTGTCACTTTTTCAGTCTCATTTTCTCAGGTGATAGGCCAAGCAGTGGTTGTGATTGATTGACTGGTAGCTCAATATTTCCCTTTTCAAAGCACCTACATTGTGTTTTCATTAGTGGCTCTTTACATACCCCCCCCCTTACAACCGAGGGTACGCATTTCTCCACACTCCCTTCACCGTTTATTTTTGGCAGCATTTTTCCTAATGGCCATTCTGACTGCTGTGAGCTGATAGGTTTTTGTAATATGGGTATGCATGTCATTAAAATTTTTTTAAATTCATCATATTCCTACGCCTTTTTCTTTTCTCTTAAAAGAAAAAACCGTGAGTACAATAGAGCTCTTGAAACTGTCTTCTTCGAAGGTTGCCCTCTTTTGAATTTTTTGGTCGATTTTTGACCCCAGAAATTTTCTGGAGGGCAGGTGCCATTTACAGAACTGCAAGTTGGTGAAAATTTAGTGACCTTTTGCAGTGGGTTCAAAGCTGCTGTTGTGGGAAACGGCCACAAGGAGGTAGCATTTCTCCATTCCCCAAGCTGGGTCCTAGGGCAGCAGAGCCTTTCTGGAAGTCATTGTCCTAGGTTGTAAATTAGAATGGAATTTGCCAGGAGAAATCCCCTTAAGTTTATGTCTCATTACTTCTTCTTGGTTTTTAAATTTTTTTTTAATCTGGGTAAAGTTTAGAATATTGTTTGTCCTAGGTGTACACAATCTGGTTCATTTGTACATTATGTATGTCTATTAATGTACAGATCCTCTTCCCATGTAAAATATTACAGTGTTCCGTCGACCTCCCTTGCTATATGTTCGGTCTTTTTGATACATGTATATAATATGTATTTGTATATGTATAGTAACACTAATCCTCATTTCTCAATTTCCCCCCTCCTTTCCTTTTAGATGAGCATAGTTTGTTTTGTTTTCTAAGCCTGTGAGTGTCTTTCTCTTTGGAAATATGTTCATCTGTGTCAGTTATTAGGTAATGCCATAAGTGATAATATAGGCTATAGGTCTTTTGCTTTCCGACCTACTTCATGTTTTGTGATTATCTCCAGGCTCATCTATGGTGCCCCAAAGAGTAGTGCTTCAAAGTTTTCCAAGGCTAATATTCCATTGTGTACATGGACCACTTCTTCTTGGTGCATTCCTCTGTTGATGGACATTTTCGTTGCTTCCAAGTGTTGCCTATGGTAAATATTGCTGGAGTGCAGGATTGCCAGCCTGTGATTTTTGATTTTCATTTTCTCAGGTGATAGACCCAGCAGTGGTTATGATTGATTGACTGGTATGGTAGTTCAACGTTTACCTTTTCAAGGCACCTCAATTGTGCTTTCATTTGTGGCTCTTACCACGTCCCCCTTAGAATCGAGGGTACGCATTGCTCCACAATCACGTCAGCATTTATTTTTGGCAGCATTTTTGTTGATGGCCATTCTGACTGGTGTGAGCTGATAGGTGTTTGTAATTTGGGTTTACATGTCTGTAAAAATTCCTACAATTCATCATTTTTCCACGCCTTTTTGTTTTCTGTTAAAAGAAAAAAGAAAAAAAGTGTGAGTATAATATACCTCTTCAAATTTTCTTTTTGGAAGGTTGCACTCTAGAATTTTTGGGTTGATTTTCGACCTCAGTATTTTTTGGAGGGCAGGTGTCATTTACAGACCTGCAATTGGTGAATATTTAGTGACCTTTTGCAGTGGGTTTAAAACTGCTGTTGTGGGAAACGGCCACAAGGATGCAGCATTTCTCCATTCCCAAATCTGGGTACTAGGGCAGCACAGCCGTTCTGGAAGTCGTTTGCCTAGGTTGTAAATTTGAATGGAATGTGCCAGGAGAACCCCCCATAAGTTTATGTCTCATTACTCCTAGTTCGTTGTTTTAATTTTTTCAATTGGGGTAATGGTTAGAATGTTGCTTGTCCAAGGTGTACATCTACATATTCTAGATACCTATTTATGTAGAGATCCTCTTCCCGTGTAAATTATTACACAGTGTTCCCTAAACCTTCCTTGCTATATGGTCGGTCTTTTTGATATATGTATATAATATGTATTTGTATACATATGGTAACGCTAATCTTCATTTATCCATTCCCCCCACCTTTCCTTTTAGATAAGCATAGTTTTTTTTTAAGAAGTCTGTGATTGACTTTCTCTGTGGAATTATGTTCATTTGTGTCAGTTATTAGATAACGCCTATAAGTGATATCATAGGATATAGGACTTTTGCTTTCCGACTTACCTCATGTTCTGTGATTATCTCCAAGATCATCTATGGTGCCTCAAAGAGCAGTGTTTCATTGTTTTCCATGGCTAGTATTCATTGTGTACATGGACCACTTCTTCTTTATCCTTTCATCTGTTGATGGACATTTTGGTTGCTTCACTGTCTTGTCTATTGTGAATAAGGCTGCAGTGCAACTTTTGCAGCCCGGGTCTTCATTCTGGTCTTCTCAGGTGAGAGGCCCATTGGTGCGCCTGCTGGATTGAATGGTACCTCAATTTTTCGTTTTCAACGCAGCTCCTTTCTGTTCTCATTATTAGCGTTTAACCCTTTTACATCTCACCAGCAGCTAGAGGGTACACAGTTCTCTAAAACCCCTTCAGCATTTATTGTTTGTAGACTTTTTGCCAATGGTCAGTCGACTGGTGTGAGTTGAAAACATTTTGTAGATTAGATTGCATGAGTCTAATACTTCCTGAGGTGGAGCGTTTATCCATTTTCCTTTCTTTAAAAAGAGAGTGAGTAAAACTTACCTCTTCATACTATCTTCTTGAAAATTTTGCCTGTTTTGAATTTTTTTTATCCATTCCCTACCTCAGCACAATTTTGAGGGCAGGTGTCTTTACAGCTCTGAGTCCTTGTGAATGGTAAGTGACCATTAGCAGTGGGTTAAAAGCTGCTCTTGTGGGAATCGGCCACAAGGCGGCAGCATTTCTCCTTTACCAAATCTGGTTACTAGGGCAACAGAGCCTTACTGGAAGTGGTGTTCTAGGTGGTAAATTAGAATGGAATGTGCGAGGAAAAAGCCCTTTAAGTTTATGTCTCATTACCTCTTGTTGGTATTTTGAACTTAATTTTTATTTTTTATCACAGCAAACTTGATTACAATGTTTTGTTTGTTCTAGTTGTGCAAGATGTGGTTCTTTCACACATATGCATATATCTATTCTTCTTCGGATCCTTTTCCCATGTAGGTTATGACACAATGTTGAGTAGTCTTCTCTTGGTATTGCGTAGGTCTTTGGTGATTATATATTTCACATGTGTTTGTATCTCTCTGTTAACCTCAATATGGTAATGTATCCAATCCTCACACCTTTCCATTTGGTGAACCATAAGTTTTTTTAATGAATCTATGATAGTGTTTCTCTGTGGAAATATCTTTGTATCATTTTTTAGGTAACACCTATATGTGATATGATAGGATATGTGTCTTTCGCTTTCTCACTTACTCCAAGTTGACTGATTACTTCTCGACTCATCTATGGTGCTGCAAATGGCATTGTTTAATTTTTTCACTAGCTCCTATTCCATCTGTACAGGTAGCAGTTCTTCTTTGTCCACCCATCTGTCGGTGGACTTTTTGGTTACTTCCATATCTTGGCTATTGTAATACTATGCAATGTAGATTTGCGTGCCTGTGTCCTTTCAGTTCTGTCTTCTTAGTTTATAGGTCCAAGAATAGGTCTGCTGGATCATATGGTAGCTGAATGTTTACCTTTTATAGGCAGCTCTATTCTGTTCTCCTTAGTGGCTTTTTCCAGGTTACATCCCACTTAAAGTGGAGGGTATGTATTTCTTCCCAGCACCTTCAGCATTTATTCTTTGTAGTTTTTGCTGATGGTTATTCTGAGTGGTGTGAGCTGATACCTCTTTGTGGTTGAATTTGCATGTGTCTCATAATGCGTTGAAATTGAGCGTTAAGACATGTCCATTTTATTTTTCGAGCTGTGATTAGAGCTTATTACTTCAAAGTGTTTTCTTAAAGTATGTGTCACCATTTGAAATATTTTGGCCATTATCTCCCTCAAGACATTTTGAGGGCAGGTTTCATTTACAGCCCTGCAGTACTTGTTCATATGAAGTGACCATTAGCTCAGGCTTTAAACCTGCTTTTGCAGGTAACGGCCAGAGAGCGGCAGCCTTTCTACGTTCTCCATGCTGGTACTAGGGAAACAGACCTACCGGCCAGTGGTATTCTTCGGTTATAAATTAGAGTGCAATGTGCCCGGGTAAACCCACAAATGTTGATGTCTCCTTGCTTTTGTTTGTTTTTAAATTTAATTTATATTTATTATTAGAGTAATATTCCATTGTGTACGTGGACCACTTCTTCTTGGTGCATTCCTCGGTTGATGGACATTTTCATTGCTTCCAAGTGCTGGCTATGGTAAATATTGCTGGCGTACAGGTTTGCCCGCCTGTCACTTTTTCAGTCTCATTTTCTCAGGTGATAGGCCAAGCAGTGGTTGTGATTGATTGACTGGTAGCTCAATATTTCCCTTTTCAAAGCACCTACATTGTGTTTTCATTAGTGGCTCTTTACATACCCCCCCCCTTACAACCGAGGGTACGCATTTCTCCACACTCCCTTCACCGTTTATTTTTGGCAGCATTTTTCCTAATGGCCATTCTGACTGCTGTGAGCTGATAGGTTTTTGTAATATGGGTATGCATGTCATTAAAATTTTTTTAAATTCATCATATTCCTACGCCTTTTTCTTTTCTCTTAAAAGAAAAAACCGTGAGTACAATAGAGCTCTTGAAACTGTCTTCTTCGAAGGTTGCCCTCTTTTGAATTTTTTGGTCGATTTTTGACCCCAGAAATTTTCTGGAGGGCAGGTGCCATTTACAGAACTGCAAGTTGGTGAAAATTTAGTGACCTTTTGCAGTGGGTTCAAAGCTGCTGTTGTGGGAAACGGCCACAAGGAGGTAGCATTTCTCCATTCCCCAAGCTGGGTCCTAGGGCAGCAGAGCCTTTCTGGAAGTCATTGTCCTAGGTTGTAAATTAGAATGGAATTTGCCAGGAGAAATCCCCTTAAGTTTATGTCTCATTACTTCTTCTTGGTTTTTAAATTTTTTTTTAATCTGGGTAAAGTTTAGAATATTGTTTGTCCTAGGTGTACACAATCTGGTTCATTTGTACATTATGTATGTCTATTAATGTACAGATCCTCTTCCCATGTAAAATATTACAGTGTTCCATCGACCTCCCTTGCTATATGTTCGGTCTTTTTGATACATGTATATAATATGTATTTGTATATGTATAGTAACACTAATCCTCATTTCTCAATTTCCCCCCTCCTTTCCTTTTAGATGAGCATAGTTTGTTTTGTTTTCTAAGCCTGTGAGTGTCTTTCTCTTTGGAAATATGTTCATCTGTGTCAGTTATTAGGTAATGCCATAAGTGATAATATAGGCTATAGGTCTTTTGCTTTCCGACCTACTTCATGTTTTGTGATTATCTCCAGGCTCATCTATGGTGCCCCAAAGAGTAGTGCTTCAAAGTTTTCCAAGGCTAATATTCCATTGTGTACATGGACCACTTCTTCTTGGTGCATTCCTCTGTTGATGGACATTTTCGTTGCTTCCAAGTGTTGCCTATGGTAAATATTGCTGGAGTGCAGGATTGCCAGCCTGTGATTTTTGATTTTCATTTTCTCAGGTGATAGACCCAGCAGTGGTTATGATTGATTGACTGGTATGGTAGCTCAACGTTTACCTTTTCAAGGCACCTCAATTGTGCTTTCATTTGTGGCTCTTACCACGTCCCCCTTAGAATCGAGGGTACGCATTGCTCCACAATCACGTCAGCATTTATTTTTGGCAGCATTTTTGTTGATGGCCATTCTGACTGGTGTGAGCTGATAGGTGTTTGTAATTTGGGTTTACATGTCTGTAAAAATTCCTACAATTCATCATTTTTCCACGCCTTTTTGTTTTCTGTTAAAAGAAAAAAGAAAAAAAGTGTGAGTATAATATACCTCTTCAAATTTTCTTTTTGGAAGGTTGCACTCTAGAATTTTTGGGTTGATTTTCGACCTCAGTATTTTTTGGAGGGCAGGTGTCATTTACAGACCTGCAATTGGTGAATATTTAGTGACCTTTTGCAGTGGGTTTAAAACTGCTGTTGTGGGAAACGGCCACAAGGATGCAGCATTTCTCCATTCCCAAATCTGGGTACTAGGGCAGCACAGCCGTTCTGGAAGTCGTTTGCCTAGGTTGTAAATTTGAATGGAATGTGCCAGGAAAACCCCCCATAAGTTTATGTCTCATTACTCCTAGTTCGTTGTTTTAATTTTTTCAATTGGGGTAATGGTTAGAATGTTGCTTGTCCAAGGTGTACATCTACATATTCTATATACCTATTTATGTAGAGATCCTCTTCCCGTGTAAATTATTACACAGTGTTCCCTAAACCTTCCTTGCTATATGGTCGGTCTTTTTGATATATGTATATAATATGTATTTGTATACATATGGTAACGCTAATCTTCATTTATCCATTCCCCCCACCTTTCCTTTTAGATAAGCATAGTTTTTTTTTAAGAAGTCTGTGATTGACTTTCTCTGTGGAATTATGTTCATTTGTGTCAGTTATTAGATAACGCCTATAAGTGATATCATAGGATATAGGACTTTTGCTTTCCGACTTACCTCATGTTCTGTGATTATCTCCAAGATCATCTATGGTGCCTCAAAGAGCAGTGTTTCATTGTTTTCCATGGCTAGTATTCATTGTGTACATGGACCACTTCTTCTTTATCCTTTCATCTGTTGATGGACATTTTGGTTGCTTCACTGTCTTGTCTATTGTGAATAAGGCTGCAGTGCAACTTTTGCAGCCCGGGTCTTCATTCTGGTCTTCTCAGGTGAGAGGCCCATTGGTGCGCCTGCTGGATTGAATGGTACCTCAATTTTTCGTTTTCAACGCAGCTCCTTTCTGTTCTCATTATTAGCGTTTAACCCTTTTACATCTCACCAGCAGCTAGAGGGTACACAGTTCTCTAAAACCCCTTCAGCATTTATTGTTTGTAGACTTTTTGCCAATGGTCAGTCGACTGGTGTGAGTTGAAAACATTTTGTCGATTAGATTGCATGAGTCTAATACTTCCTGAGGTGGAGCGTTTATCCATTTTCCTTTCTTTAAAAAGAGAGTGAGTAAAACTTACCTCTTCATACTATCTTCTTGAAAATTTTGCCTGTTTTGAATTTTTTTTATCCATTCCCTACCTCAGCACAATTTTGAGGGCAGGTGTCTTTACAGCTCTGAGTCCTTGTGAATGGTAAGTGACCATTAGCAGTGGGTTAAAAGCTGCTCTTGTGGGAATCGGCCACAAGGCGGCAGCATTTCTCCTTTACCAAATCTGGTTACTAGGGCAACAGAGCCTTACTGGAAGTGGTGTTCTAGGTGGTAAATTAGAATGGAATGTGCGAGGAAAAAGCCCTTTAAGTTTATGTCTCATTACCTCTTGTTGGTATTTTGAACTTAATTTTTATTTTTTATCACAGCAAACTTGATTACAATGTTTTGTTTGTTCTAGTTGTGCAAGATGTGGTTCTTTCACACATATGCATATATCTATTCTTCTTCGGATCCTTTTCCCATGTAGGTTATGACACAATGTTGAGTAGTCTTCTCTTGGTATTGCGTAGGTCTTTGGTGATTATATATTTCACATGTGTTTGTATCTCTCTGTTAACCTCAATATGGTAATGTATCCAATCCTCACACCTTTCCATTTGGTGAACCATAAGTTTTTTTAATGAATCTATGATAGTGTTTCTCTGTGGAAATATCTTTGTATCATTTTTTAGGTAACACCTATATGTGATATGATAGGATATGTGTCTTTCGCTTTCTCACTTACTCCAAGTTGACTGATTACTTCTCGACTCATCTATGGTGCTGCAAATGGCATTGTTTAATTTTTTCACTAGCTCCTATTCCATCTGTACAGGTAGCAGTTCTTCTTTGTCCACCCATCTGTCGGTGGACTTTTTGGTTACTTCCATATCTTGGCTATTGTAATACTATGCAATGTAGATTTGCGTGCCTGTGTCCTTTCAGTTCTGTCTTCTTAGTTTATAGGTCCAAGAATAGGTCTGCTGGATCATATGGTAGCTGAATGTTTACCTTTTATAGGCAGCTCTATTCTGTTCTCCTTAGTGGCTTTTTCCAGGTTACATCCCACTTAAAGTGGAGGGTATGTATTTCTTCCCAGCACCTTCAGCATTTATTCTTTGTAGTTTTTGCTGATGGTTATTCTGAGTGGTGTGAGCTGATACCTCTTTGTGGTTGAATTTGCATGTGTCTCATAATGCGTTGAAGTTGAGCGTTAAGACATGTCCATTTTATTTTTCGAGCTGTGATTAGAGCTTATTACTTCAAAGTGTTTTCTTAAAGTATGTGTCACCATTTGAAATATTTTGGCCATTATCTCCCTCAAGACATTTTGAGGGCAGGTTTCATTTACAGCCCTGCAGTACTTGTTCATATGAAGTGACCATTAGCTCAGGCTTTAAACCTGCTTTTGCAGGTAACGGCCAGAGAGCGGCAGCCTTTCTACGTTCTCCATACTGGTACTAGGGAAACAGACCTACCGGCCAGTGGTATTCTTCGGTTATAAATTAGAGTGCAATGTGCCCGGGTAAACCCACAAATGTTGATGTCTCCTTGCTTTTGTTTGTTTTTAAATTTAATTTATATTTATTATTAGAGTAATATTCCATTGTGTACGTGGACCACTTCTTCTTGGTGCATTCCTCGGTTGATGGACATTTTCATTGCTTCCAAGTGCTGGCTATGGTAAATATTGCTGGCGTACAGGTTTGCCCGCCTGTCACTTTTTCAGTCTCATTTTCTCAGGTGATAGGCCAAGCAGTGGTTGTGACTGATTGACTGGTAGCTCAATATTTCCCTTTTCAAAGCACCTACATTGTGTTTTCATTAGTGGCTCTTTACATGCCCCCCCTTACAACCGAGGGTACGCATTTCTCCACACTCCCTTCACCGTTTATTTTTGGCAGCATTTTTCCTAATGGCCATTCTGACTGCTGTGAGCTGATAGGTTTTTGTAATATGGGTATGCATGTCATTAAAATTTTTAAAATTCATCATATTCCTACGCCTTTTTCTTTTCTCTTAAAAGAAAAAAACCGTGAGTACAATAGAGCTCTTGAAACTGTCTTCTTCGAAGGTTGCCCTCTTTTGAATTTTTTGGTCGATTTTTGACCCCAGAAATTTTCTGGAGGGCAGGTGCCATTTACAGAACTGCAAGTTGGTGAAAATTTAGTGACCTTTTGCAGTGGGTTCAAAGCTGCTGTTGTGGGAAACGGCCACAAGGAGGTAGCATTTCTCCATTCCCCAAGCTGGGTCCTAGGGCAGCAGAGCCTTTCTGGAAGTCATTGTCCTAGGTTGTAAATTAGAATGGAATTTGCCAGGAGAAATCCCCTTAAGTTTATGTCTCATTACTTCTTGTTGGTTTTTAAATTTTTTTTTAATCTGGGTAAAGTTTAGAATATTGTTTGTCCTAGGTGTACACAATCTGGTTCATTTGTACATTATGTATGTCTATTAATGTACAGATCCTCTTCCCATGTAAAATATTACAGTGTTCCGTCGACCTCCCTTGCTATATGTTCGGTCTTTTTGATACATGTATATAATATGTATTTGTATATGTATAGTAACACTAATCCTCATTTCTCAATTTCCCCCCTCCTTTCCTTTTAGATGAGCATAGTTTGTTTTCTAAGCCTGTGAGTGTCTTTCTCTTTGGAAATATGTTCATCTGTGTCAGTTATTAGGTAATGCCATAAGTGATAATATAGGCTATAGGTCTTTTGCTTTCTGACCTACTTCATGTTTTGTGATTATCTCCAGGCTCATCTATGGTGCCCCAAAGAGTAGTGCTTCAAAGTTTTCCAAGGCTAATATTCCATTGTGTACATGGACCACTTCTTCTTGGTGCATTCCTCTGTTGATGGACATTTTCGTTGCTTCCAAGTGTTGCCTATGGTAAATATTGCTGGAGTGCAGGATTGCCAGCCTGTGATTTTTGATTTTCATTTTCTCAGGTGATAGACCCAGCAGTGGTTATGATTGATTGACTGGTATGGTAGCTCAACGTTTACCTTTTCAAGGCACCTCAATTGTGCTTTCATTTGTGGCTCTTACCACGTCCCCCTTAGAATCGAGGGTACGCATTGCTCCACAATCACGTCAGCATTTATTTTTGGCAGCATTTTTGTTGATGGCCATTCTGACTGGTGTGAGCTGATAGGTGTTTGTAATTTGGGTTTACATGTCTGTAAAAATTCCTACAATTCATCATTTTTCCACGCCTTTTTGTTTTCTGTTAAAAGAAAAAAGAAAAAAAGTGTGAGTATAATATACCTCTTCAAATTTTCTTTTTGGAAGGTTGCACTCTAGAATTTTTGGGTTGATTTTCGACCTCAGTATTTTTTGGAGGGCAGGTGTCATTTACAGACCTGCAATTGGTGAATATTTAGTGACCTTTTGCAGTGGGTTTAAAACTGCTGTTGTGGGAAACGGCCACAAGGATGCAGCATTTCTCCATTCCCAAATCTGGGTACTAGGGCAGCACAGCCGTTCTGGAAGTCGTTTGCCTAGGTTGTAAATTTGAATGGAATGTGCCAGGAAAACCCCCCATAAGTTTATGTCTCATTACTCCTAGTTCGTTGTTTTAATTTTTTCAATTGGGGTAATGGTTAGAATGTTGCTTGTCCAAGGTGTACATCTACATATTCTATATACCTATTTATGTAGAGATCCTCTTCCCGTGTAAATTATTACACAGTGTTCCCTAAACCTTCCTTGCTATATGGTCGGTCTTTTTGATATATGTATATAATATGTATTTGTATACATATGGTAACGCTAATCTTCATTTATCCATTCCCCCCACCTTTCCTTTTAGATAAGCATAGTTTTTTTTTAAGAAGTCTGTGATTGACTTTCTCTGTGGAATTATGTTCATTTGTGTCAGTTATTAGATAACGCCTATAAGTGATATCATAGGATATAGGACTTTTGCTTTCCGACTTACCTCATGTTCTGTGATTATCTCCAAGATCATCTATGGTGCCTCAAAGAGCAGTGTTTCATTGTTTTCCATGGCTAGTATTCATTGTGTACATGGACCACTTCTTCTTTATCCTTTCATCTGTTGATGGACATTTTGGTTGCTTCACTGTCTTGTCTATTGTGAATAAGGCTGCAGTGCAACTTTTGCAGCCCGGGTCTTCATTCTGGTCTTCTCAGGTGAGAGGCCCATTGGTGCGCCTGCTGGATTGAATGGTACCTCAATTTTTCGTTTTCAACGCAGCTCCTTTCTGTTCTCATTATTAGCGTTTAACCCTTTTACATCTCACCAGCAGCTAGAGGGTACACAGTTCTCTAAAACCCCTTCAGCATTTATTGTTTGTAGACTTTTTGCCAATGGTCAGTCGACTGGTGTGAGTTGAAAACATTTTGTCGATTAGATTGCATGAGTCTAATACTTCCTGAGGTGGAGCGTTTATCCATTTTCCTTTCTTTAAAAAGAGAGTGAGTAAAACTTACCTCTTCATACTATCTTCTTGAAAATTTTGCCTGTTTTGAATTTTTTTTATCCATTCCCTACCTCAGCACAATTTTGAGGGCAGGTGTCTTTACAGCTCTGAGTCCTTGTGAATGGTAAGTGACCATTAGCAGTGGGTTAAAAGCTGCTCTTGTGGGAATCGGCCACAAGGCGGCAGCATTTCTCCTTTACCAAATCTGGTTACTAGGGCAACAGAGCCTTACTGGAAGTGGTGTTCTAGGTGGTAAATTAGAATGGAATGTGCGAGGAAAAAGCCCTTTAAGTTTATGTCTCATTACCTCTTGTTGGTATTTTGAACTTAATTTTTATTTTTTATCACAGCAAACTTGATTACAATGTTTTGTTTGTTCTAGTTGTGCAAGATGTGGTTCTTTCACACATATGCATATATCTATTCTTCTTCGGATCCTTTTCCCATGTAGGTTATGACACAATGTTGAGTAGTCTTCTCTTGGTATTGCGTAGGTCTTTGGTGATTATATATTTCACATGTGTTTGTATCTCTCTGTTAACCTCAATATGGTAATGTATCCAATCCTCACACCTTTCCATTTGGTGAACCATAAGTTTTTTTAATGAATCTATGATAGTGTTTCTCTGTGGAAATATCTTTGTATCATTTTTTAGGTAACACCTATATGTGATATGATAGGATATGTGTCTTTCGCTTTCTCACTTACTCCAAGTTGACTGATTACTTCTCGACTCATCTATGGTGCTGCAAATGGCATTGTTTAATTTTTTCACTAGCTCCTATTCCATCTGTACAGGTAGCAGTTCTTCTTTGTCCACCCATCTGTCGGTGGACTTTTTGGTTACTTCCATATCTTGGCTATTGTAATACTATGCAATGTAGATTTGCGTGCCTGTGTCCTTTCAGTTCTGTCTTCTTAGTTTATAGGTCCAAGAATAGGTCTGCTGGATCATATGGTAGCTGAATGTTTACCTTTTATAGGCAGCTCTATTCTGTTCTCCTTAGTGGCTTTTTCCAGGTTACATCCCACTTAAAGTGGAGGGTATGTATTTCTTCCCAGCACCTTCAGCATTTATTCTTTGTAGTTTTTGCTGATGGTTATTCTGAGTGGTGTGAGCTGATACCTCTTTGTGGTTGAATTTGCATGTGTCTCATAATGCGTTGAAGTTGAGCGTTAAGACATGTCCATTTTATTTTTCGAGCTGTGATTAGAGCTTATTACTTCAAAGTGTTTTCTTAAAGTATGTGTCACCATTTGAAATATTTTGGCCATTATCTCCCTCAAGACATTTTGAGGGCAGGTTTCATTTACAGCCCTGCAGTACTTGTTCATATGAAGTGACCATTAGCTCAGGCTTTAAACCTGCTTTTGCAGGTAACGGCCAGAGAGCGGCAGCCTTTCTACGTTCTCCATGCTGGTACTAGGGAAACAGACCTACCGGCCAGTGGTATTCTTCGGTTATAAATTAGAGTGCAATGTGCCCGGGTAAACCCACAAATGTTGATGTCTCCTTGCTTTTGTTTGTTTTTAAATTTAATTTATATTTATTATTAGAGTAATATTCCATTGTGTACGTGGACCACTTCTTCTTGGTGCATTCCTCGGTTGATGGACATTTTCATTGCTTCCAAGTGCTGGCTATGGTAAATATTGCTGGCGTACAGGTTTGCCCGCCTGTCACTTTTTCAGTCTCATTTTCTCAGGTGATAGGCCAAGCAGTGGTTGTGACTGATTGACTGGTAGCTCAATATTTCCCTTTTCAAAGCACCTACATTGTGTTTTCATTAGTGGCTCTTTACATGCCCCCCCTTACAACCGAGGGTACGCATTTCTCCACACTCCCTTCACCGTTTATTTTTGGCAGCATTTTTCCTAATGGCCATTCTGACTGCTGTGAGCTGATAGGTTTTTGTAATATGGGTATGCATGTCATTAAAATTTTTAAAATTCATCATATTCCTACGCCTTTTTCTTTTCTCTTAAAAGAAAAAAACCGTGAGTACAATAGAGCTCTTGAAACTGTCTTCTTCGAAGGTTGCCCTCTTTTGAATTTTTTGGTCGATTTTTGACCCCAGAAATTTTCTGGAGGGCAGGTGCCATTTACAGAACTGCAAGTTGGTGAAAATTTAGTGACCTTTTGCAGTGGGTTCAAAGCTGCTGTTGTGGGAAACGGCCACAAGGAGGTAGCATTTCTCCATTCCCCAAGCTGGGTCCTAGGGCAGCAGAGCCTTTCTGGAAGTCATTGTCCTAGGTTGTAAATTAGAATGGAATTTGCCAGGAGAAATCCCCTTAAGTTTATGTCTCATTACTTCTTGTTGGTTTTTAAATTTTTTTTTAATCTGGGTAAAGTTTAGAATATTGTTTGTCCTAGGTGTACACAATCTGGTTCATTTGTACATTATGTATGTCTATTAATGTACAGATCCTCTTCCCATGTAAAATATTACAGTGTTCCGTCGACCTCCCTTGCTATATGTTCGGTCTTTTTGATACATGTATATAATATGTATTTGTATATGTATAGTAACACTAATCCTCATTTCTCAATTTCCCCCCTCCTTTCCTTTTAGATGAGCATAGTTTGTTTTCTAAGCCTGTGAGTGTCTTTCTCTTTGGAAATATGTTCATCTGTGTCAGTTATTAGGTAATGCCATAAGTGATAATATAGGCTATAGGTCTTTTGCTTTCTGACCTACTTCATGTTTTGTGATTATCTCCAGGCTCATCTATGGTGCCCCAAAGAGTAGTGCTTCAAAGTTTTCCAAGGCTAATATTCCATTGTGTACATGGACCACTTCTTCTTGGTGCATTCCTCTGTTGATGGACATTTTCGTTGCTTCCAAGTGTTGCCTATGGTAAATATTGCTGGAGTGCAGGATTGCCAGCCTGTGATTTTTGATTTTCATTTTCTCAGGTGATAGACCCAGCAGTGGTTATGATTGATTGACTGGTATGGTAGCTCAACGTTTACCTTTTCAAGGCACCTCAATTGTGCTTTCATTTGTGGCTCTTACCACGTCCCCCTTAGAATCGAGGGTACGCATTGCTCCACAATCACGTCAGCATTTATTTTTGGCAGCATTTTTGTTGATGGCCATTCTGACTGGTGTGAGCTGATAGGTGTTTGTAATTTGGGTTTACATGTCTGTAAAAATTCCTACAATTCATCATTTTTCCACGCCTTTTTGTTTTCTGTTAAAAGAAAAAAGAAAAAAAGTGTGAGTATAATATACCTCTTCAAATTTTCTTTTTGGAAGGTTGCACTCTAGAATTTTTGGGTTGATTTTCGACCTCAGTATTTTTTGGAGGGCAGGTGTCATTTACAGACCTGCAATTGGTGAATATTTAGTGACCTTTTGCAGTGGGTTTAAAACTGCTGTTGTGGGAAACGGCCACAAGGATGCAGCATTTCTCCATTCCCAAATCTGGGTACTAGGGCAGCACAGCCGTTCTGGAAGTCGTTTGCCTAGGTTGTAAATTTGAATGGAATGTGCCAGGAAAACCCCCCATAAGTTTATGTCTCATTACTCCTAGTTCGTTGTTTTAATTTTTTCAATTGGGGTAATGGTTAGAATGTTGCTTGTCCAAGGTGTACATCTACATATTCTATATACCTATTTATGTAGAGATCCTCTTCCCGTGTAAATTATTACACAGTGTTCCCTAAACCTTCCTTGCTATATGGTCGGTCTTTTTGATATATGTATATAATATGTATTTGTATACATATGGTAACGCTAATCTTCATTTATCCATTCCCCCCACCTTTCCTTTTAGATAAGCATAGTTTTTTTTTAAGAAGTCTGTGATTGACTTTCTCTGTGGAATTATGTTCATTTGTGTCAGTTATTAGATAACGCCTATAAGTGATATCATAGGATATAGGACTTTTGCTTTCCGACTTACCTCATGTTCTGTGATTATCTCCAAGATCATCTATGGTGCCTCAAAGAGCAGTGTTTCATTGTTTTCCATGGCTAGTATTCATTGTGTACATGGACCACTTCTTCTTTATCCTTTCATCTATTGATGGACATTTTGGTTGCTTCACTGTCTTGTCTATTGTGAATAAGGCTGCAGTGCAACTTTTGCAGCCCGGGTCTTCATTCTGGTCTTCTCAGGTGAGAGGCCCATTGGTGCGCCTGCTGGATTGAATGGTACCTCAATTTTTCGTTTTCAACGCAGCTCCTTTCTGTTCTCATTATTAGCGTTTAACCCTTTTACATCTCACCAGCAGCTAGAGGGTACACAGTTCTCTAAAACCCCTTCAGCATTTATTGTTTGTAGACTTTTTGCCAATGGTCAGTCGACTGGTGTGAGTTGAAAACATTTTGTAGATTAGATTGCATGAGTCTAAAACTTCCTGAGGTGGAGCGTTTATCCATTTTCCTTTCTTTAAAAAGAGAGTGAGTAAAACTTACCTCTTCATACTATCTTCTTGAAAATTTTGCCTGTTTTGAATTTTTTTTATCCATTCCCTACCTCAGCACAATTTTGAGGGCAGGTGTCTTTACAGCTCTGAGTCCTTGTGAATGGTAAGTGACCATTAGCAGTGGGTTAAAAGCTGCTCTTGTGGGAATCGGCCACAAGGCGGCAGCATTTCTCCTTTACCAAATCTGGTTACTAGGGCAACAGAGCCTTACTGGAAGTGGTGTTCTAGGTGGTAAATTAGAATGGAATGTGCGAGGAAAAAGCCCTTTAAGTTTATGTCTCATTACCTCTTGTTGGTATTTTGAACTTAATTTTTATTTTTTATCACAGCAAACTTGATTACAATGTTTTGTTTGTTCTAGTTGTGCAAGATGTGGTTCTTTCACACATATGCATATATCTATTCTTCTTCAGATCCTTTTCCCATGTAGGTTATGACACAATGTTGAGTAGTCTTCTCTTGGTATTGCGTAGGTCTTTGGTGATTATATATTTCACATGTGTTTGTATCTCTCTGTTAACCTCAATATGGTAATGTATCCAATCCTCACACCTTTCCATTTGGTGAACCATAAGTTTTTTTAATGAATCTATGATAGTGTTTCTCTGTGGAAATATCTTTGTATCATTTTTTAGGTAACACCTATATGTGATATGATAGGATATGTGTCTTTCGCTTTCTCACTTACTCCAAGTTGACTGATTACTTCTCGACTCATCTATGGTGCTGCAAATGGCATTGTTTAATTTTTTCACTAGCTCCTATTCCATCTGTACAGGTAGCAGTTCTTCTTTGTCCACCCATCTGTCGGTGGACTTTTTGGTTACTTCCATATCTTGGCTATTGTAATACTATGCAATGTAGATTTGCGTGCCTGTGTCCTTTCAGTTCTGTCTTCTTAGTTTATAGGTCCAAGAATAGGTCTGCTGGATCATATGGTAGCTGAATGTTTACCTTTTATAGGCAGCTCTATTCTGTTCTCCTGAGTGGCTTTTTCCAGGTTACATCCCACTTAAAGTGGAGGGTATGTATTTCTTCCCAGCACCTTCAGCATTTATTCTTTGTAGTTTTTGCTGATGGTTATTCTGAGTGGTGTGAGCTGATACCTCTTTGTGGTTGAATTTGCATGTGTCTCATAATGCGTTGAAATTGAGCGTTAAGACATGTCCATTTTATTTTTCGAGCTGTGATTAGAGCTTATTACTTCAAAGTGTTTTCTTAAAGTATGTGTCACCATTTGAAATATTTTGGCCATTATCTCCCTCAAGACATTTTGAGGGCAGGTTTCATTTACAGCCCTGCAGTACTTGTTCATATGAAGTGACCATTAGCTCAGGCTTTAAACCTGCTTTTGCAGGTAACGGCCAGAGAGCGGCAGCCTTTCTACGTTCTCCATGCTGGTACTAGGGAAACAGACCTACCGGCCAGTGGTATTTTTTGGTTATAAATTAGAGTGCAATGTGCCCGGGTAAACCCACAAATGTTGATGTCTCCTTGCTTTTGTTTGTTTTTAAATTTAATTTATATTTATTATTAGAGTAATATTCCATTGTGTACGTGGACCACTTCTTCTTGGTGCATTCCTCGGTTGATGGACATTTTCATTGCTTCCAAGTGCTGGCTATGGTAAATATTGCTGGCGTACAGGTTTGCCCGCCTGTCACTTTTTCATTCTCATTTTCTCAGGTGATAGGCCAAGCAGTGGTTGTGATTGATTGACTGGTAGCTCAATATTTCCCTTTTCAAAGCACCTACATTGTGTTTTCATTAGTGGCTCTTTACATGCCCCCCCCTTACAACCGAGGGTACGCATTTCTCCACACTCCCTTCACCGTTTATTTTTGGCAGCATTTTTCCTAATGGCCATTCTGACTGCTGTGAGCTGATAGGTTTTTGTAATATGGGTATGCATGTCATTAAAAATTTTTTAAATTCATCATATTCCTACGCCTTTTTCTTTTCTCTTAAAAGAAAAAACCGTGAGTACAATATAGCTCTTGAAACTGTCTTCTTCGAAGGTTGCCCTCTTTTGAATTTTTTGGTCGATTTTTGACCCCAGAAATTTTCTGGAGGGCAGGTGCCATTTACAGAACTGCAAGTTGGTGAAAATTTAGTGACCTTTTGCAGTGGGTTCAAAGCTGCTGTTGTGGGAAACGGCCACAAGGAGGTAGCATTTCTCCATTCCCCAAGCTGGGTCCTAGGGCAGCAGAGCCTTTCTGGAAGTCATTGTCCTAGGTTGTAAATTAGAATGGAATTTGCCAGGAGAAATCCCCTTAAGTTTATGTCTCATTACTTCTTGTTGGTTTTTAAATTTTTTTTTAATCTGGGTAAAGTTTAGAATATTGTTTGTCCTAGGTGTACACAATCTGGTTCATTTGTACATTATGTATGTCTATTAATGTACAGATCCTCTTCCCATGTAAAATATTACAGTGTTCCGTCGACCTCCCTTGCTATATGTTCGGTCTTTTTGATACATGTATATAATATGTATTTGTATATGTATAGTAACACTAATCCTCATTTCTCAATTTCCCCCCTCCTTTCCTTTTAGATGAGCATAGTTTGTTTTCTAAGCCTGTGAGTGTCTTTCTCTTTGGAAATATGTTCATCTGTGTCAGTTATTAGGTAATGCCATAAGTGATAATATAGGCTATAGGTCTTTTGCTTTCTGACCTACTTCATGTTTTGTGATTATCTCCAGGCTCATCTATGGTGCCCCAAAGAGTAGTGCTTCAAAGTTTTCCAAGGCTAATATTCCATTGTGTACATGGACCACTTCTTCTTGGTGCATTCCTCTGTTGATGGACATTTTCGTTGCTTCCAAGTGTTGCCTATGGTAAATATTGCTGGAGTGCAGGATTGCCAGCCTGTGATTTTTGATTTTCATTTTCTCAGGTGATAGACCCAGCAGTGGTTATGATTGATTGACTGGTATGGTAGCTCAACGTTTACCTTTTCAAGGCACCTCAATTGTGCTTTCATTTGTGGCTCTTACCACGTCCCCCTTAGAATCGAGGGTACGCATTGCTCCACAATCACGTCAGCATTTATTTTTGGCAGCATTTTTGTTGATGGCCATTCTGACTGGTGTGAGCTGATAGGTGTTTGTAATTTGGGTTTACATGTCTGTAAAAATTCCTACAATTCATCATTTTTCCACGCCTTTTTGTTTTCTGTTAAAAGAAAAAAGAAAAAAAGTGTGAGTATAATATACCTCTTCAAATTTTCTTTTTGGAAGGTTGCACTCTAGAATTTTTGGGTTGATTTTCGACCTCAGTATTTTTTGGAGGGCAGGTGTCATTTACAGACCTGCAATTGGTGAATATTTAGTGACCTTTTGCAGTGGGTTTAAAACTGCTGTTGTGGGAAACGGCCACAAGGATGCAGCATTTCTCCATTCCCAAATCTGGGTACTAGGGCAGCACAGCCGTTCTGGAAGTCGTTTGCCTAGGTTGTAAATTTGAATGGAATGTGCCAGGAAAACCCCCCATAAGTTTATGTCTCATTACTCCTAGTTCGTTGTTTTAATTTTTTCAATTGGGGTAATGGTTAGAATGTTGCTTGTCCAAGGTGTACATCTACATATTCTATATACCTATTTATGTAGAGATCCTCTTCCCGTGTAAATTATTACACAGTGTTCCCTAAACCTTCCTTGCTATATGGTCGGTCTTTTTGATATATGTATATAATATGTATTTGTATACATATGGTAACGCTAATCTTCATTTATCCATTCCCCCCACCTTTCCTTTTAGATAAGCATAGTTTTTTTTTAATAAGTCTGTGATTGACTTTCTCTGTGGAATTATGTTCATTTGTGTCAGTTATTAGATAACGCCTATAAGTGATATCATAGGATATAGGACTTTTGCTTTCCGACTTACCTCATGTTCTGTGATTATCTCCAAGATCATCTATGGTGCCTCAAAGAGCAGTGTTTCATTGTTTTCCATGGCTAGTATTCATTGTGTACATGGACCACTTCTTCTTTATCCTTTCATCTGTTGATGGACATTTTGGTTGCTTCACTGTCTTGTCTATTGTGAATAAGGCTGCAGTGCAACTTTTGCAGCCCGGGTCTTCATTCTGGTCTTCTCAGGTGAGAGGCCCATTGGTGCGCCTGCTGGATTGAATGGTACCTCAATTTTTCGTTTTCAACGCAGCTCCTTTCTGTTCTCATTATTAGCGTTTAACCCTTTTACATCTCACCAGCAGCTAGAGGGTACACAGTTCTCTAAAACCCCTTCAGCATTTATTGTTTGTAGACTTTTTGCCAATGGTCAGTCGACTGGTGTGAGTTGAAAACATTTTGTAGATTAGATTGCATGAGTCTAATACTTCCTGAGGTGGAGCGTTTATCCATTTTCCTTTCTTTAAAAAGAGAGTGAGTAAAACTTACCTCTTCATACTATCTTCTTGAAAATTTTGCCTGTTTTGAATTTTTTTTATCCATTCCCTACCTCAGCACAATTTTGAGGGCAGGTGTCTTTACAGCTCTGAGTCCTTGTGAATGGTAAGTGACCATTAGCAGTGGGTTAAAAGCTGCTCTTGTGGGAATCGGCCACAAGGCGGCAGCATTTCTCCTTTACCAAATCTGGTTACTAGGGCAACAGACCCTTACTGGAAGTGGTGTTCTAGGTGGTAAATTAGAATGGAATGTGCGAGGAAAAAGCCCTTTAAGTTTATGTCTCATTACCTCTTGTTGGTATTTTGAACTTAATTTTTATTTTTTATCACAGCAAACTTGATTACAATGTTTTGTTTGTTCTAGTTGTGCAAGATGTGGTTCTTTCACACATATGCATATATCTATTCTTCTTCAGATCCTTTTCCCATGTAGGTTATGACACAATGTTGAGTAGTCTTCTCTTGGTATTGCGTAGGTCTTTGGTGATTATATATTTCACATGTGTTTGTATCTCTCTGTTAACCTCAATATGGTAATGTATCCAATCCTCACACCTTTCCATTTGGTGAACCATAAGTTTTTTTAATGAATCTATGATAGTGTTTCTCTGTGGAAATATCTTTGTATCATTTTTTAGGTAACACCTATATGTGATATGATAGGATATGTGTCTTTCGCTTTCTCACTTACTCCAAGTTGACTGATTACTTCTCGACTCATCTATGGTGCTGCAAATGGCATTGTTTAATTTTTTCACTAGCTCCTATTCCATCTGTACAGGTAGCAGTTCTTCTTTGTCCACCCATCTGTCGGTGGACTTTTTGGTTACTTCCATATCTTGGCTATTGTAATACTATGCAATGTAGATTTGCGTGCCTGTGTCCTTTCAGTTCTGTCTTCTTAGTTTATAGGTCCAAGAATAGGTCTGCTGGATCATATGGTAGCTGAATGTTTACCTTTTATAGGCAGCTCTATTCTGTTCTCCTTAGTGGCTTTTTCCAGGTTACATCCCACTTAAAGTGGAGGGTATGTATTTCTTCCCAGCACCTTCAGCATTTATTCTTTGTAGTTTTTGCTGATGGTTATTCTGAGTGGTGTGAGCTGATACCTCTTTGTGGTTGAATTTGCATGTGTCTCATAATGCGTTGAAGTTGAGCGTTAAGACATGTCCATTTTATTTTTCGAGCTGTGATTAGAGCTTATTACTTCAAAGTGTTTTCTTAAAGTATGTGTCACCATTTGAAATATTTTGGCCATTATCTCCCTCAAGACATTTTGAGGGCAGGTTTCATTTACAGCCCTGCAGTACTTGTTCATATGAAGTGACCATTAGCTCAGGCTTTAAACCTGCTTTTGCAGGTAACGGCCAGAGAGCGGCAGCCTTTCTACGTTCTCCATGCTGGTACTAGGGAAACAGACCTACCGGCCAGTGGTATTCTTCGGTTATAAAATAGAGTGCAATGTGCCCGGATAAACCCACAAATGTTGATGTCTCCTTGCTTTTGTTTGTTTTTAAATTTAATTTATATTTATTATTAGAGTAATATTCCATTGTGTACGTGGACCACTTCTTCTTGGTGCATTCCTCGGTTGATGGACATTTTCATTGCTTCCAAGTGCTGGCTATGGTAAATATTGCTGGCGTACAGGTTTGCCCGCCTGTCACTTTTTCATTCTCATTTTCTCAGGTGATAGGCCAAGCAGTGGTTGTGATTGATTGACTGGTAGCTCAATATTTCCCTTTTCAAAGCACCTACATTGTGTTTTCATTAGTGGCTCTTTACATGCCCCCCCCTTACAACCGAGGGTACGCATTTCTCCACACTCCCTTCACCGTTTATTTTTGGCAGCATTTTTCCTAATGGCCATTCTGACTGCTGTGAGCTGATAGGTTTTTGTAATATGGGTATGCATGTCATTAAAAATTTTTTAAATTCATCATATTCCTACGCCTTTTTCTTTTCTCTTAAAAGAAAAAACCGTGAGTACAATATAGCTCTTGAAACTGTCTTCTTCGAAGGTTGCCCTCTTTTGAATATTTTGGTCGATTTTTGACCCCAGAAATTTTCTGGAGGGCAGGTGCCATTTACAGAACTGCAAGTTGGTGAAAATTTAGTGACCTTTTGCAGTGGGTTCAAAGCTGCTGTTGTGGGAAACGGCCACAAGGAGGTAGCATTTCTCCATTCCCCAAGCTGGGTCCTAGGGCAGCAGAGCCTTTCTGGAAGTCATTGTCCTAGGTTGTAAATTAGAATGGAATTTGCCAGGAGAAATCCCCTTAAGTTTATGTCTCATTACTTCTTGTTGGTTTTTAAATTTTTTTTTAATCTGGGTAAAGTTTAGAATATTGTTTGTCCTAGGTGTACACAATCTGGTTCATTTGTACATTATGTATGTCTATTAATGTACAGATCCTCTTCCCATGTAAAATATTACAGTGTTCCGTCGACCTCCCTTGCTATATGTTCGGTCTTTTTGATACATGTATATAATATGTATTTGTATATGTATAGTAACACTAATCCTCATTTCTCAATTTCCCCCCTCCTTTCCTTTTAGATGAGCATAGTTTGTTTTCTAAGCCTGTGAGTGTCTTTCTCTTTGGAAATATGTTCATCTGTGTCAGTTATTAGGTAATGCCATAAGTGATAATATAGGCTATAGGTCTTTTGCTTTCCGACCTACTTCATGTTTTGTGATTATCTCCAGGCTCATCTATGGTGCCCCAAAGAGTAGTGCTTCAAAGTTTTCCAAGGCTAATATTCCATTGTGTACATGGACCACTTCTTCTTGGTGCATTCCTCTGTTGATGGACATTTTCGTTGCTTCCAAGTGTTGCCTATGGTAAATATTGCTGGAGTGCAGGATTGCCAGCCTGTGATTTTTGATTTTCATTTTCTCAGGTGATAGACCCAGCAGTGGTTATGATTGATTGACTGGTATGGTAGCTCAACGTTTACCTTTTCAAGGCACCTCAATTGTGCTTTCATTTGTGGCTCTTACCACGTCCCCCTTAGAATCGAGGGTACGCATTGCTCCACAATCACGTCAGCATTTATTTTTGGCAGCATTTTTGTTGATGGCCATTCTGACTGGTGTGAGCTGATAGGTGTTTGTAATTTGGGTTTACATGTCTGTAAAAATTCCTACAATTCATCATTTTTCCACGCCTTTTTGTTTTCTGTTAAAAGAAAAAAGAAAAAAAGTGTGAGTATAATATACCTCTTCAAATTTTCTTTTTGGAAGGTTGCACTCTAGAATTTTTGGGTTGATTTTCGACCTCAGTATTTTTTGGAGGGCAGGTGTCATTTACAGACCTGCAATTGGTGAATATTTAGTGACCTTTTGCAGTGGGTTTAAAACTGCTGTTGTGGGAAACGGCCACAAGGATGCAGCATTTCTCCATTCCCAAATCTGGGTACTAGGGCAGCACAGCCGTTCTGGAAGTCGTTTGCCTAGGTTGTAAATTTGAATGGAATGTGCCAGGAAAACCCCCCATAAGTTTATGTCTCATTACTCCTAGTTCGTTGTTTTAATTTTTTCAATTGGGGTAATGGTTAGAATGTTGCTTGTCCAAGGTGTACATCTACATATTCTATATACCTATTTATGTAGAGATCCTCTTCCCGTGTAAATTATTACACAGTGTTCCCTAAACCTTCCTTGCTATATGGTCGGTCTTTTTGATATATGTATATAATATGTATTTGTATACATATGGTAACGCTAATCTTCATTTATCCATTCCCCCCACCTTTCCTTTTAGATAAGCATAGTTTTTTTTTAATAAGTCTGTGATTGACTTTCTCTGTGGAATTATGTTCATTTGTGTCAGTTATTAGATAACGCCTATAAGTGATATCATAGGATATAGGACTTTTGCTTTCCGACTTACCTCATGTTCTGTGATTATCTCCAAGATCATCTATGGTGCCTCAAAGAGCAGTGTTTCATTGTTTTCCATGGCTAGTATTCATTGTGTACATGGACCACTTCTTCTTTATCCTTTCATCTGTTGATGGACATTTTGGTTGCTTCACTGTCTTGTCTATTGTGAATAAGGCTGCAGTGCAACTTTTGCAGCCCGGGTCTTCATTCTGGTCTTCTCAGGTGAGAGGCCCATTGGTGCGCCTGCTGGATTGAATGGTACCTCAATTTTTCGTTTTCAACGCAGCTCCTTTCTGTTCTCATTATTAGCGTTTAACCCTTTTACATCTCACCAGCAGCTAGAGGGTACACAGTTCTCTAAAACCCCTTCAGCATTTATTGTTTGTAGACTTTTTGCCAATGGTCAGTCGACTGGTGTGAGTTGAAAACATTTTGTAGATTAGATTGCATGAGTCTAATACTTCCTGAGGTGGAGCGTTTATCCATTTTCCTTTCTTTAAAAAGAGAGTGAGTAAAACTTACCTCTTCATACTATCTTCTTGAAAATTTTGCCTGTTTTGAATTTTTTTTATCCATTCCCTACCTCAGCACAATTTTGAGGGCAGGTGTCTTTACAGCTCTGAGTCCTTGTGAATGGTAAGTGACCATTAGCAGTGGGTTAAAAGCTGCTCTTGTGGGAATCGGCCACAAGGCGGCAGCATTTCTCCTTTACCAAATCTGGTTACTAGGGCAACAGAGCCTTACTGGAAGTGGTGTTCTAGGTGGTAAATTAGAATGGAATGTGCGAGGAAAAAGCCCTTTAAGTTTATGTCTCATTACCTCTTGTTGGTATTTTGAACTTAATTTTTATTTTTTATCACAGCAAACTTGATTACAATGTTTTGTTTGTTCTAGTTGTGCAAGATGTGGTTCTTTCACACATATGCATATATCTATTCTTCTTCAGATCCTTTTCCCATGTAGGTTATGACACAATGTTGAGTAGTCTTCTCTTGGTATTGCGTAGGTCTTTGGTGATTATATATTTCACATGTGTTTGTATCTCTCTGTTAACCTCAATATGGTAATGTATCCAATCCTCACACCTTTCCATTTGGTGAACCATAAGTTTTTTTAATGAATCTATGATAGTGTTTCTCTGTGGAAATATCTTTGTATCATTTTTTAGGTAACACCTATATGTGATATGATAGGATATGTGTCTTTCGCTTTCTCACTTACTCCAAGTTGACTGATTACTTCTCGACTCATCTATGGTGCTGCAAATGGCATTGTTTAATTTTTTCACTAGCTCCTATTCCATCTGTACAGGTAGCAGTTCTTCTTTGTCCACCCATCTGTCGGTGGACTTTTTGGTTACTTCCATATCTTGGCTATTGTAATACTATGCAATGTAGATTTGCGTGCCTGTGTCCTTTCAGTTCTGTCTTCTTAGTTTATAGGTCCAAGAATAGGTCTGCTGGATCATATGGTAGCTGAATGTTTACCTTTTATAGGCAGCTCTATTCTGTTCTCCTTAGTGGCTTTTTCCAGGTTACATCCCACTTAAAGTGGAGGGTATGTATTTCTTCCCAGCACCTTCAGCATTTATTCTTTGTAGTTTTTGCTGATGGTTATTCTGAGTGGTGTGAGCTGATACCTCTTTGTGGTTGAATTTGCATGTGTCTCATAATGCGTTGAAATTGAGCGTTAAGACATGTCCATTTTATTTTTCGAGCTGTGATTAGAGCTTATTACTTCAAAGTGTTTTCTTAAAGTATGTGTCACCATTTGAAATATTTTGGCCATTATCTCCCTCAAGACATTTTGAGGGCAGGTTTCATTTACAGCCCTGCAGTACTTGTTCATATGAAGTGACCATTAGCTCAGGCTTTAAACCTGCTTTTGCAGGTAACGGCCAGAGAGCGGCAGCCTTTCTATGTTCTCCATGCTGGTACTAGGGAAACAGACCTACCGGCCAGTGGTATTTTTTGGTTATAAATTAGAGTGCAATGTGCCCGGGTAAACCCACAAATGTTGATGTCTCCTTGCTTTTGTTTGTTTTTAAATTTAATTTATATTTATTATTAGAGTAATATTCCATTGTGTACGTGGACCACTTCTTCTTGGTGCATTCCTCGGTTGATGGACATTTTCATTGCTTCCAAGTGCTGGCTATGGTAAATATTGCTGGCGTACAGGTTTGCCCGCCTGTCACTTTTTCATTCTCATTTTCTCAGGTGATAGGCCAAGCAGTGGTTGTGATTGATTGACTGGTAGCTCAATATTTCCCTTTTCAAAGCACCTACATTGTGTTTTCATTAGTGGCTCTTTACATGCCCCCCCCTTACAACCGAGGGTACGCATTTCTCCACACTCCCTTCACCGTTTATTTTTGGCAGCATTTTTCCTAATGGCCATTCTGACTGCTGTGAGCTGATAGGTTTTTGTAATATGGGTATGCATGTCATTAAAAATTTTTTAAATTCATCATATTCCTACGCCTTTTTCTTTTCTCTTAAAAGAAAAAACCGTGAGTACAATATAGCTCTTGAAACTGTCTTCTTCGAAGGTTGCCCTCTTTTGAATTTTTTGGTCGATTTTTGACCCCAGAAATTTTCTGGAGGGCAGGTGCCATTTACAGAACTGCAAGTTGGTGAAAATTTAGTGACCTTTTGCAGTGGGTTCAAAGCTGCTGTTGTGGGAAACGGCCACAAGGAGGTAGCATTTCTCCATTCCCCAAGCTGGGTCCTAGGGCAGCAGAGCCTTTCTGGAAGTCATTGTCCTAGGTTGTAAATTAGAATGGAATTTGCCAGGAGAAATCCCCTTAAGTTTATGTCTCATTACTTCTTGTTGGTTTTTAAATTTTTTTTTAATCTGGGTAAAGTTTAGAATATTGTTTGTCCTAGGTGTACACAATCTGGTTCATTTGTACATTATGTATGTCTATTAATGTACAGATCCTCTTCCCATGTAAAATATTACAGTGTTCCGTCGACCTCCCTTGCTATATGTTCGGTCTTTTTGATACATGTATATAATATGTATTTGTATATGTATAGTAACACTAATCCTCATTTCTCAATTTCCCCCCTCCTTTCCTTTTAGATGAGCATAGTTTGTTTTCTAAGCCTGTGAGTGTCTTTCTCTTTGGAAATATGTTCATCTGTGTCAGTTATTAGGTAATGCCATAAGTGATAATATAGGCTATAGGTCTTTTGCTTTCTGACCTACTTCATGTTTTGTGATTATCTCCAGGCTCATCTATGGTGCCCCAAAGAGTAGTGCTTCAAAGTTTTCCAAGGCTAATATTCCATTGTGTACATGGACCACTTCTTCTTGGTGCATTCCTCTGTTGATGGACATTTTCGTTGCTTCCAAGTGTTGCCTATGGTAAATATTGCTGGAGTGCAGGATTGCCAGCCTGTGATTTTTGATTTTCATTTTCTCAGGTGATAGACCCAGCAGTGGTTATGATTGATTGACTGGTATGGTAGCTCAACGTTTACCTTTTCAAGGCACCTCAATTGTGCTTTCATTTGTGGCTCTTACCACGTCCCCCTTAGAATCGAGGGTACGCATTGCTCCACAATCACGTCAGCATTTATTTTTGGCAGCATTTTTGTTGATGGCCATTCTGACTGGTGTGAGCTGATAGGTGTTTGTAATTTGGGTTTACATGTCTGTAAAAATTCCTACAATTCATCATTTTTCCACGCCTTTTTGTTTTCTGTTAAAAGAAAAAAGAAAAAAAGTGTGAGTATAATATACCTCTTCAAATTTTCTTTTTGGAAGGTTGCACTCTAGAATTTTTGGGTTGATTTTCGACCTCAGTATTTTTTGGAGGGCAGGTGTCATTTACAGACCTGCAATTGGTGAATATTTAGTGACCTTTTGCAGTGGGTTTAAAACTGCTGTTGTGGGAAACGGCCACAAGGATGCAGCATTTCTCCATTCCCAAATCTGGGTACTAGGGCAGCACAGCCGTTCTGGAAGTCGTTTGCCTAGGTTGTAAATTTGAATGGAATGTGCCAGGAAAACCCCCCATAAGTTTATGTCTCATTACTCCTAGTTCGTTGTTTTAATTTTTTCAATTGGGGTAATGGTTAGAATGTTGCTTGTCCAAGGTGTACATCTACATATTCTATATACCTATTTATGTAGAGATCCTCTTCCCGTGTAAATTATTACACAGCGTTCCCTAAACCTTCCTTGCTATATGGTCGGTCTTTTTGATATATGTATATAATATGTATTTGTATACATATGGTAACGCTAATCTTCATTTATCCATTCCCCCCACCTTTCCTTTTAGATAAGCATAGTTTTTTTTTAAGAAGTCTGTGATTGACTTTCTCTGTGGAATTATGTTCATTTGTGTCAGTTATTAGATAACGCCTATAAGTGATATCATAGGATATAGGACTTTTGCTTTCCGACTTACCTCATGTTCTGTGATTATCTCCAAGATCATCTATGGTGCCTCAAAGAGCAGTGTTTCATTGTTTTCCATGGCTAGTATTCATTGTGTACATGGACCACTTCTTCTTTATCCTTTCATCTGTTGATGGACATTTTGGTTGCTTCACTGTCTTGTCTATTGTGAATAAGGCTGCAGTGCAACTTTTGCAGCCCGGGTCTTCATTCTGGTCTTCTCAGGTGAGAGGCCCATTGGTGCGCCTGCTGGATTGAATGGTACCTCAATTTTTCGTTTTCAACGCAGCTCCTTTCTGTTCTCATTATTAGCGTTTAACCCTTTTACATCTCACCAGCAGCTAGAGGGTACACAGTTCTCTAAAACCCCTTCAGCATTTATTGTTTGTAGACTTTTTGCCAATGGTCAGTCGACTGGTGTGAGTTGAAAACATTTTGTAGATTAGATTGCATGAGTCTAATACTTCCTGAGGTGGAGCGTTTATCCATTTTCCTTTCTTTAAAAAGAGAGTGAGTAAAACTTACCTCTTCATACTATCTTCTTGAAAATTTTGCCTGTTTTGAATTTTTTTTATCCATTCCCTACCTCAGCACAATTTTGAGGGCAGGTGTCTTTACAGCTCTGAGTCCTTGTGAATGGTAAGTGACCATTAGCAGTGGGTTAAAAGCTGCTCTTGTGGGAATCGGCCACAAGGCGGCAGCATTTCTCCTTTACCAAATCTGGTTACTAGGGCAACAGAGCCTTACTGGAAGTGGTGTTCTAGGTGGTAAATTAGAATGGAATGTGCGAGGAAAAAGCCCTTTAAGTTTATGTCTCATTACCTCTTGTTGGTATTTTGAACTTAATTTTTATTTTTTATCACAGCAAACTTGATTACAATGTTTTGTTTGTTCTAGTTGTGCAAGATGTGGTTCTTTCACACATATGCATATATCTATTCTTCTTCAGATCCTTTTCCCATGTAGGTTATGACACAATGTTGAGTAGTCTTCTCTTGGTATTGCGTAGGTCTTTGGTGATTATATATTTCACATGTGTTTGTATCTCTCTGTTAACCTCAATATGGTAATGTATCCAATCCTCACACCTTTCCATTTGGTGAACCATAAGTTTTTTTAATGAATCTATGATAGTGTTTCTCTGTGGAAATATCTTTGTATCATTTTTTAGGTAACACCTATATGTGATATGATAGGATATGTGTCTTTCGCTTTCTCACTTACTCCAAGTTGACTGATTACTTCTCGACTCATCTATGGTGCTGCAAATGGCATTGTTTAATTTTTTCACTAGCTCCTATTCCATCTGTACAGGTAGCAGTTCTTCTTTGTCCACCCATCTGTCGGTGGACTTTTTGGTTACTTCCATATCTTGGCTATTGTAATACTATGCAATGTAGATTTGCGTGCCTGTGTCCTTTCAGTTCTGTCTTCTTAGTTTATAGGTCCAAGAATAGGTCTGCTGGATCATATGGTAGCTGAATGTTTACCTTTTATAGGCAGCTCTATTCTGTTCTCCTTAGTGGCTTTTTCCAGGTTACATCCCACTTAAAGTGGAGGGTATGTATTTCTTCCCAGCACCTTCAGCATTTATTCTTTGTAGTTTTTGCTGATGGTTATTCTGAGTGGTGTGAGCTGATACCTCTTTGTGGTTGAATTTGCATGTGTCTCATAATGCGTTGAAATTGAGCGTTAAGACATGTCCATTTTATTTTTCGAGCTGTGATTAGAGCTTATTACTTCAAAGTGTTTTCTTAAAGTATGTGTCACCATTTGAAATATTTTGGCCATTATCTCCCTCAAGACATTTTGAGGGCAGGTTTCATTTACAGCCCTGCAGTACTTGTTCATATGAAGTGACCATTAGCTCAGGCTTTAAACCTGCTTTTGCAGGTAACGGCCAGAGAGCGGCAGCCTTTCTACGTTCTCCATGCTGGTACTAGGGAAACAGACCTACCGGCCAGTGGTATTTTTTGGTTATAAATTAGAGTGCAATGTGCCCGGGTAAACCCACAAATGTTGATGTCTCCTTGCTTTTGTTTGTTTTTAAATTTAATTTATATTTATTATTAGAGTAATATTCCATTGTGTACGTGGACCACTTCTTCTTGGTGCATTCCTCGGTTGATGGACATTTTCATTGCTTCCAAGTGCTGGCTATGGTAAATATTGCTGGCGTACAGGTTTGCCCGCCTGTCACTTTTTCATTCTCATTTTCTCAGGTGATAGGCCAAGCAGTGGTTGTGATTGATTGACTGGTAGCTCAATATTTCCCTTTTCAAAGCACCTACATTGTGTTTTCATTAGTGGCTCTTTACATGCCCCCCCCTTACAACCGAGGGTACGCATTTCTCCACACTCCCTTCACCGTTTATTTTTGGCAGCATTTTTCCTAATGGCCATTCTGACTGCTGTGAGCTGATAGGTTTTTGTAATATGGGTATGCATGTCATTAAAAATTTTTTAAATTCATCATATTCCTACGCCTTTTTCTTTTCTCTTAAAAGAAAAAACCGTGAGTACAATATAGCTCTTGAAACTGTCTTCTTCGAAGGTTGCCCTCTTTTGAATTTTTTGGTCGATTTTTGACCCCAGAAATTTTCTGGAGGGCAGGTGCCATTTACAGAACTGCAAGTTGGTGAAAATTTAGTGACCTTTTGCAGGGGATTCAAAGCTGCTGTTGTGGGAAACGGCCACAAGGAGGTAGCATTTCTCCATTCCCCAAGCTGGGTCCTAGGGCAGCAGAGCCTTTCTGGAAGTCATTGTCCTAGGTTGTAAATTAGAATGGAATTTGCCAGGAGAAATCCCCTTAAGTTTATGTCTCATTACTTCTTCTTGGTTTTTAAAATTTTTTTTTAATCTGGGTAAAGTTTAGAATATTGTTTGTCCTAGGTGTACACAATCTGGTCCATTTGTACATTATGTATGTCTATTAATGTACAGATCCTCTTCCCATGTAAAATATTACAGTGTTCTGTCGACCTCCCTTGCAATATGTTCGGTCGTTTTGATACATGTATATAATATGTATTTGTATATGTATAGTAACACTCACCTTCATTCTCAATTTCCCCCCTCCTTTCCTTTTAGATGAGCATAGTTTGTTTTCTAAGCCTGTGAGTGTCTTTCTCTTTGGAAATATGTTCATCTGTGTCAGTTATTAGGTAATGCCATAAGTGATAATATAGGCTATAGGTCTTTTGCTTTCCGACCTACTTCATGTTTTGTGATTATCTCCAGGCTCATCTATGGTGCCCCAAAGAGTAGTGCTTCAAAGTTTTCCAAGGCTAATATTCCATTGTGTACATGGACCACTTCTTCTTGGTGCATTCCTCTGTTGATGGACATTTTCGTTGCTTCCAAGTGTTGCCTATGGTAAATATTGCTGGAGTGCAGGATTGCCAGCCTGTGATTTTTGATTTTCATTTTCTCAGGTGATAGACCCAGCAGTGGTTATGATTGATTGACTGGTATGGTAGCTCAACGTTTACCTTTTCAAGGCACCTCAATTGTGCTTTCATTTGTGGCTCTTACCACGTCCCCCTTAGAATCGAGGGTACGCATTGCTCCACAATCACGTCAGCATTTATTTTTGGCAGCATTTTTGTTGATGGCCATTCTGACTGGTGTGAGCTGATAGGTTTTTGTAATTTGGGTTTACATGTCTGTAAAAATTCCTACAATTCATCATTTTTCCACGCCTTTTTGTTTTCTGTTAAAAGAAAAAAGAAAAAAAGTGTGAGTATAATATACCTCTTCAAATTTTCTTTTTGGAAGGTTGCACTCTAGAATTTTTGGGTTGATTTTCGACCTCAGTATTTTTTGGAGGGCAGGTGTCATTTACAGACCTGCAATTGGTGAATATTTAGTGACCTTTTGCAGTGGGTTTAAAACTGCTGTTGTGGGAAACGGCCACAAGGATGCAGCATTTCTCCATTCCCAAATCTGGGTACTAGGGCAGCACAGCCGTTCTGGAAGTCGTTTGCCTAGGTTGTAAATTTGAATGGAATGTGCCAGGAAAACCCCCCATAAGTTTATGTCTCATTACTCCTAGTTCGTTGTTTTAATTTTTTCAATTGGGGTAATGGTTAGAATGTTGCTTGTCCAAGGTGTACATCTACATATTCTAGATACCTATTTATGTAGAGATCCTCTTCCCGTGTAAATTATTACACAGTGTTCCCTAAACCTTCCTTGCTATATGGTCGGTCTTTTTGATATATGTATATAATATGTATTTGTATACATATGGTAACGCTAATCTTCATTTATCCATTCCCCCCACCTTTCCTTTTAGATAAGCATAGTTTTTTTTTAATAAGTCTGTGATTGACTTTCTCTGTGGAATTATGTTCATTTGTGTCAGTTATTAGATAACGCCTATAAGTGATATCATAGGATATAGGACTTTTGCTTTCCGACTTACCTCATGTTCTGTGATTATCTCCAAGATCATCTATGGTGCCTCAAAGAGCAGTGTTTCATTGTTTTCCATGGCTAGTATTCATTGTGTACATGGACCACTTCTTCTTTATCCTTTCATCTGTTGATGGACATTTTGGTTGCTTCACTGTCTTGTCTATTGTGAATAAGGCTGCAGTGCAACTTTTGCAGCCCGGGTCTTCATTCTGGTCTTCTCAGGTGAGAGGCCCATTGGTGCGCCTGCTGGATTGAATGGTACCTCAATTTTTCGTTTTCAACGCAGCTCCTTTCTGTTCTCATTATTAGCGTTTAACCCTTTTACATCTCACCAGCAGCTAGAGGGTACACAGTTCTCTAAAACCCCTTCAGCATTTATTGTTTGTAGACTTTTTGCCAATGGTCAGTCGACTGGTGTGAGTTGAAAACATTTTGTAGATTAGATTGCATGAGTCTAATACTTCCTGAGGTGGAGCGTTTATCCATTTTCCTTTCTTTAAAAAGAGAGTGAGTAAAACTTACCTCTTCATACTATCTTCTTGAAAATTTTGCCTGTTTTGAATTTTTTTTATCCATTCCCTACCTCAGCACAATTTTGAGGGCAGGTGTCTTTACAGCTCTGAGTCCTTGTGAATGGTAAGTGACCATTAGCAGTGGGTTAAAAGCTGCTCTTGTGGGAATCGGCCACAAGGCGGCAGCATTTCTCCTTTACCAAATCTGGTTACTAGGGCAACAGAGCCTTACTGGAAGTGGTGTTCTAGGTGGTAAATTAGAATGGAATGTGCGAGGAAAAAGCCCTTTAAGTTTATGTCTCATTACCTCTTGTTGGTATTTTGAACTTAATTTTTATTTTTTATCACAGCAAACTTGATTACAATGTTTTGTTTGTTCTAGTTGTGCAAGATGTGGTTCTTTCACACATATGCATATATCTATTCTTCTTCGGATCCTTTTCCCATGTAGGTTATGACACAATGTTGAGTAGTCTTCTCTTGGTATTGCGTAGGTCTTTGGTGATTATATATTTCACATGTGTTTGTATCTCTCTGTTAACCTCAATATGGTAATGTATCCAATCCTCACACCTTTCCATTTGGTGAACCATAAGTTTTTTTAATGAATCTATGATAGTGTTTCTCTGTGGAAATATCTTTGTATCATTTTTTAGGTAACACCTATATGTGATATGATAGGATATGTGTCTTTCGCTTTCTCACTTACTCCAAGTTGACTGATTACTTCTCGACTCATCTATGGTGCTGCAAATGGCATTGTTTAATTTTTTCACTAGCTCCTATTCCATCTGTACAGGTAGCAGTTCTTCTTTGTCCACCCATCTGTCGGTGGACTTTTTGGTTACTTCCATATCTTGGCTATTGTAATACTATGCAATGTAGATTTGCGTGCCTGTGTCCTTTCAGTTCTGTCTTCTTAGTTTATAGGTCCAAGAATAGGTCTGCTGGATCATATGGTAGCTGAATGTTTACCTTTTATAGGCAGCTCTATTCTGTTCTCCTTAGTGGCTTTTTCCAGGTTACATCCCACTTAAAGTGGAGGGTATGTATTTCTTCCCAGCACCTTCAGCATTTATTCTTTGTAGTTTTTGCTGATGGTTATTCTGAGTGGTGTGAGCTGATACCTCTTTGTGGTTGAATTTGCATGTGTCTCATAATGCGTTGAAGTTGAGCGTTAAGACATGTCCATTTTATTTTTCGAGCTGTGATTAGAGCTTATTACTTCAAAGTGTTTTCTTAAAGTATGTGTCACCATTTGAAATATTTTGGCCATTATCTCCCTCAAGACATTTTGAGGGCAGGTTTCATTTACAGCCCTGCAGTACTTGTTCATATGAAGTGACCATTAGCTCAGGCTTTAAACCTGCTTTTGCAGGTAACGGCCAGAGAGCGGCAGCCTTTCTACGTTCTCCATGCTGGTACTAGGGAAACAGACCTACCGGCCAGTGGTATTCTTCGGTTATAAATTAGAGTGCAATGTGCCCGGGTAAACCCACAAATGTTGATGTCTCCTTGCTTTTGTTTGTTTTTAAATTTAATTTATATTTATTATTAGAGTAATATTCCATTGTGTACGTGGACCACTTCTTCTTGGTGCATTCCTCGGTTGATGGACATTTTCATTGCTTCCAAGTGCTGGCTATGGTAAATATTGCTGGCGTACAGGTTTGCCCGCCTGTCACTTTTTCAGTCTCATTTTCTCAGGTGATAGGCCAAGCAGTGGTTGTGATTGATTGACTGGTAGCTCAATATTTCCCTTTTCAAAGCACCTACATTGTGTTTTCATTAGTGGCTCTTTACATACCCCCCCCCTTACAACCGAGGGTACGCATTTCTCCACACTCCCTTCACCGTTTATTTTTGGCAGCATTTTTCCTAATGGCCATTCTGACTGCTGTGAGCTGATAGGTTTTTGTAATATGGGTATGCATGTCATTAAAATTTTTTTAAATTCATCATATTCCTACGCCTTTTTCTTTTCTCTTAAAAGAAAAAACCGTGAGTACAATAGAGCTCTTGAAACTGTCTTCTTCGAAGGTTGCCCTCTTTTGAATTTTTTGGTCGATTTTTGACCCCAGAAATTTTCTGGAGGGCAGGTGCCATTTACAGAACTGCAAGTTGGTGAAAATTTAGTGACCTTTTGCAGTGGGTTCAAAGCTGCTGTTGTGGGAAACGGCCACAAGGAGGTAGCATTTCTCCATTCCCCAAGCTGGGTCCTAGGGCAGCAGAGCCTTTCTGGAAGTCATTGTCCTAGGTTGTAAATTAGAATGGAATTTGCCAGGAGAAATCCCCTTAAGTTTATGTCTCATTACTTCTTCTTGGTTTTTAAATTTTTTTTTAATCTGGGTAAAGTTTAGAATATTGTTTGTCCTAGGTGTACACAATCTGGTTCATTTGTACATTATGTATGTCTATTAATGTACAGATCCTCTTCCCATGTAAAATATTACAGTGTTCCGTCGACCTCCCTTGCTATATGTTCGGTCTTTTTGATACATGTATATAATATGTATTTGTATATGTATAGTAACACTCACCTTCATTCTCAATTTCCCCCCTCCTTTCCTTTTAGATGAGCATAGTTTGTTTTCTAAGCCTGTGAGTGTCTTTCTCTTTGGAAATATGTTCATCTGTGTCAGTTATTAGGTAATGCCATAAGTGATAATATAGGCTATAGGTCTTTTGCTTTCCGACCTACTTCATGTTTTGTGATTATCTCCAGGCTCATCTATGGTGCCCCAAAGAGTAGTGCTTCAAAGTTTTCCAAGGCTAATATTCCATTGTGTACATGGACCACTTCTTCTTGGTGCATTCCTCTGTTGATGGACATTTTCGTTGCTTCCAAGTGTTGCCTATGGTAAATATTGCTGGAGTGCAGGATTGCCAGCCTGTGATTTTTGATTTTCATTTTCTCAGGTGATAGACCCAGCAGTGGTTATGATTGATTGACTGGTATGGTAGCTCAACGTTTACCTTTTCAAGGCACCTCAATTGTGCTTTCATTTGTGGCTCTTACCACGTCCCCCTTAGAATCGAGGGTACGCATTGCTCCACAATCACGTCAGCATTTATTTTTGGCAGCATTTTTGTTGATGGCCATTCTGACTGGTGTGAGCTGATAGGTTTTTGTAATTTGGGTTTACATGTCTGTAAAAATTCCTACAATTCATCATTTTTCCACGCCTTTTTGTTTTCTGTTAAAAGAAAAAAGAAAAAAAGTGTGAGTATAATATACCTCTTCAAATTTTCTTTTTGGAAGGTTGCACTCTAGAATTTTTGGGTTGATTTTCGACCTCAGTATTTTTTGGAGGGCAGGTGTCATTTACAGACCTGCAATTGGTGAATATTTAGTGACCTTTTGCAGTGGGTTTAAAACTGCTGTTGTGGGAAACGGCCACAAGGATGCAGCATTTCTCCATTCCCAAATCTGGGTACTAGGGCAGCACAGCCGTTCTGGAAGTCGTTTGCCTAGGTTGTAAATTTGAATGGAATGTGCCAGGAAAACCCCCCATAAGTTTATGTCTCATTACTCCTAGTTCGTTGTTTTAATTTTTTCAATTGGGGTAATGGTTAGAATGTTGCTTGTCCAAGGTGTACATCTACATATTCTAGATACCTATTTATGTAGAGATCCTCTTCCCGTGTAAATTATTACACAGTGTTCCCTAAACCTTCCTTGCTATATGGTCGGTCTTTTTGATATATGTATATAATATGTATTTGTATACATATGGTAACGCTAATCTTCATTTATCCATTCCCCCCACCTTTCCTTTTAGATAAGCATAGTTTTTTTTTAATAAGTCTGTGATTGACTTTCTCTGTGGAATTATGTTCATTTGTGTCAGTTATTAGATAACGCCTATAAGTGATATCATAGGATATAGGACTTTTGCTTTCCGACTTACCTCATGTTCTGTGATTATCTCCAAGATCATCTATGGTGCCTCAAAGAGCAGTGTTTCATTGTTTTCCATGGCTAGTATTCATTGTGTACATGGACCACTTCTTCTTTATCCTTTCATCTGTTGATGGACATTTTGGTTGCTTCACTGTCTTGTCTATTGTGAATAAGGCTGCAGTGCAACTTTTGCAGCCCGGGTCTTCATTCTGGTCTTCTCAGGTGAGAGGCCCATTGGTGCGCCTGCTGGATTGAATGGTACCTCAATTTTTCGTTTTCAACGCAGCTCCTTTCTGTTCTCATTATTAGCGTTTAACCCTTTTACATCTCACCAGCAGCTAGAGGGTACACAGTTCTCTAAAACCCCTTCAGCATTTATTGTTTGTAGACTTTTTGCCAATGGTCAGTCGACTGGTGTGAGTTGAAAACATTTTGTAGATTAGATTGCATGAGTCTAATACTTCCTGAGGTGGAGCGTTTATCCATTTTCCTTTCTTTAAAAAGAGAGTGAGTAAAACTTACCTCTTCATACTATCTTCTTGAAAATTTTGCCTGTTTTGAATTTTTTTTATCCATTCCCTACCTCAGCACAATTTTGAGGGCAGGTGTCTTTACAGCTCTGAGTCCTTGTGAATGGTAAGTGACCATTAGCAGTGGGTTAAAAGCTGCTCTTGTGGGAATCGGCCACAAGGCGGCAGCATTTCTCCTTTACCAAATCTGGTTACTAGGGCAACAGAGCCTTACTGGAAGTGGTGTTCTAGGTGGTAAATTAGAATGGAATGTGCGAGGAAAAAGCCCTTTAAGTTTATGTCTCATTACCTCTTGTTGGTATTTTGAACTTAATTTTTATTTTTTATCACAGCAAACTTGATTACAATGTTTTGTTTGTTCTAGTTGTGCAAGATGTGGTTCTTTCACACATATGCATATATCTATTCTTCTTCGGATCCTTTTCCCATGTAGGTTATGACACAATGTTGAGTAGTCTTCTCTTGGTATTGCGTAGGTCTTTGGTGATTATATATTTCACATGTGTTTGTATCTCTCTGTTAACCTCAATATGGTAATGTATCCAATCCTCACACCTTTCCATTTGGTGAACCATAAGTTTTTTTAATGAATCTATGATAGTGTTTCTCTGTGGAAATATCTTTGTATCATTTTTTAGGTAACACCTATATGTGATATGATAGGATATGTGTCTTTCGCTTTCTCACTTACTCCAAGTTGACTGATTACTTCTCGACTCATCTATGGTGCTGCAAATGGCATTGTTTAATTTTTTCACTAGCTCCTATTCCATCTGTACAGGTAGCAGTTCTTCTTTGTCCACCCATCTGTCGGTGGACTTTTTGGTTACTTCCATATCTTGGCTATTGTAATACTATGCAATGTAGATTTGCGTGCCTGTGTCCTTTCAGTTCTGTCTTCTTAGTTTATAGGTCCAAGAATAGGTCTGCTGGATCATATGGTAGCTGAATGTTTACCTTTTATAGGCAGCTCTATTCTGTTCTCCTTAGTGGCTTTTTCCAGGTTACATCCCACTTAAAGTGGAGGGTATGTATTTCTTCCCAGCACCTTCAGCATTTATTCTTTGTAGTTTTTGCTGATGGTTATTCTGAGTGGTGTGAGCTGATACCTCTTTGTGGTTGAATTTGCATGTGTCTCATAATGCGTTGAAGTTGAGCGTTAAGACATGTCCATTTTATTTTTCGAGCTGTGATTAGAGCTTATTACTTCAAAGTGTTTTCTTAAAGTATGTGTCACCATTTGAAATATTTTGGCCATTATCTCCCTCAAGACATTTTGAGGGCAGGTTTCATTTACAGCCCTGCAGTACTTGTTCATATGAAGTGACCATTAGCTCAGGCTTTAAACCTGCTTTTGCAGGTAACGGCCAGAGAGCGGCAGCCTTTCTACGTTCTCCATGCTGGTACTAGGGAAACAGACCTACCGGCCAGTGGTATTCTTCGGTTATAAATTAGAGTGCAATGTGCCCGGGTAAACCCACAAATGTTGATGTCTCCTTGCTTTTGTTTGTTTTTAAATTTAATTTATATTTATTATTAGAGTAATATTCCATTGTGTACGTGGACCACTTCTTCTTGGTGCATTCCTCGGTTGATGGACATTTTCATTGCTTCCAAGTGCTGGCTATGGTAAATATTGCTGGCGTACAGGTTTGCCCGCCTGTCACTTTTTCAGTCTCATTTTCTCAGGTGATAGGCCAAGCAGTGGTTGTGATTGATTGACTGGTAGCTCAATATTTCCCTTTTCAAAGCACCTACATTGTGTTTTCATTAGTGGCTCTTTACATACCCCCCCCCTTACAACCGAGGGTACGCATTTCTCCACACTCCCTTCACCGTTTATTTTTGGCAGCATTTTTCCTAATGGCCATTCTGACTGCTGTGAGCTGATAGGTTTTTGTAATATGGGTATGCATGTCATTAAAATTTTTTTAAATTCATCATATTCCTACGCCTTTTTCTTTTCTCTTAAAAGAAAAAACCGTGAGTACAATAGAGCTCTTGAAACTGTCTTCTTCGAAGGTTGCCCTCTTTTGAATTTTTTGGTCGATTTTTGACCCCAGAAATTTTCTGGAGGGCAGGTGCCATTTACAGAACTGCAAGTTGGTGAAAATTTAGTGACCTTTTGCAGTGGGTTCAAAGCTGCTGTTGTGGGAAACGGCCACAAGGAGGTAGCATTTCTCCATTCCCCAAGCTGGGTCCTAGGGCAGCAGAGCCTTTCTGGAAGTCATTGTCCTAGGTTGTAAATTAGAATGGAATTTGCCAGGAGAAATCCCCTTAAGTTTATGTCTCATTACTTCTTCTTGGTTTTTAAATTTTTTTTTAATCTGGGTAAAGTTTAGAATATTGTTTGTCCTAGGTGTACACAATCTGGTTCATTTGTACATTATGTATGTCTATTAATGTACAGATCCTCTTCCCATGTAAAATATTACAGTGTTCCGTCGACCTCCCTTGCTATATGTTCGGTCTTTTTGATACATGTATATAATATGTATTTGTATATGTATAGTAACACTAATCCTCATTTCTCAATTTCCCCCCTCCTTTCCTTTTAGATGAGCATAGTTTGTTTTGTTTTCTAAGCCTGTGAGTGTCTTTCTCTTTGGAAATATGTTCATCTGTGTCAGTTATTAGGTAATGCCATAAGTGATAATATAGGCTATAGGTCTTTTGCTTTCCGACCTACTTCATGTTTTGTGATTATCTCCAGGCTCATCTATGGTGCCCCAAAGAGTAGTGCTTCAAAGTTTTCCAAGGCTAATATTCCATTGTGTACATGGACCACTTCTTCTTGGTGCATTCCTCTGTTGATGGACATTTTCGTTGCTTCCAAGTGTTGCCTATGGTAAATATTGCTGGAGTGCAGGATTGCCAGCCTGTGATTTTTGATTTTCATTTTCTCAGGTGATAGACCCAGCAGTGGTTATGATTGATTGACTGGTATGGTAGCTCAACGTTTACCTTTTCAAGGCACCTCAATTGTGCTTTCATTTGTGGCTCTTACCACGTCCCCCTTAGAATCGAGGGTACGCATTGCTCCACAATCACGTCAGCATTTATTTTTGGCAGCATTTTTGTTGATGGCCATTCTGACTGGTGTGAGCTGATAGGTGTTTGTAATTTGGGTTTACATGTCTGTAAAAATTCCTACAATTCATCATTTTTCCACGCCTTTTTGTTTTCTGTTAAAAGAAAAAAGAAAAAAAGTGTGAGTATAATATACCTCTTCAAATTTTCTTTTTGGAAGGTTGCACTCTAGAATTTTTGGGTTGATTTTCGACCTCAGTATTTTTTGGAGGGCAGGTGTCATTTACAGACCTGCAATTGGTGAATATTTAGTGACCTTTTGCAGTGGGTTTAAAACTGCTGTTGTGGGAAACGGCCACAAGGATGCAGCATTTCTCCATTCCCAAATCTGGGTACTAGGGCAGCACAGCCGTTCTGGAAGTCGTTTGCCTAGGTTGTAAATTTGAATGGAATGTGCCAGGAAAACCCCCCATAAGTTTATGTCTCATTACTCCTAGTTCGTTGTTTTAATTTTTTCAATTGGGGTAATGGTTAGAATGTTGCTTGTCCAAGGTGTACATCTACATATTCTAGATACCTATTTATGTAGAGATCCTCTTCCCGTGTAAATTATTACACAGTGTTCCCTAAACCTTCCTTGCTATATGGTTGGTCTTTTTGATATATGTATATAATATGTATTTGTATACATATGGTAACGCTAATCTTCATTTATCCATTCCCCCCACCTTTCCTTTTAGATAAGCATAGTTTTTTTTTAATAAGTCTGTGATTGACTTTCTCTGTGGAATTATGTTCATTTGTGTCAGTTATTAGATAACGCCTATAAGTGATATCATAGGATATAGGACTTTTGCTTTCCGACTTACCTCATGTTCTGTGATTATCTCCAAGATCATCTATGGTGCCTCAAAGAGCAGTGTTTCATTGTTTTCCATGGCTAGTATTCATTGTGTACATGGACCACTTCTTCTTTATCCTTTCATCTGTTGATGGACATTTTGGTTGCTTCACTGTCTTGTCTATTGTGAATAAGGCTGCAGTGCAACTTTTGCAGCCCGGGTCTTCATTCTGGTCTTCTCAGGTGAGAGGCCCATTGGTGCGCCTGCTGGATTGAATGGTACCTCAATTTTTCGTTTTCAACGCAGCTCCTTTCTGTTCTCATTATTAGCGTTTAACCCTTTTACATCTCACCAGCAGCTAGAGGGTACACAGTTCTCTAAAACCCCTTCAGCATTTATTGTTTGTAGACTTTTTGCCAATGGTCAGTCGACTGGTGTGAGTTGAAAACATTTTGTAGATTAGATTGCATGAGTCTAATACTTCCTGAGGTGGAGCGTTTATCCATTTTCCTTTCTTTAAAAAGAGAGTGAGTAAAACTTACCTCTTCATACTATCTTCTTGAAAATTTTGCCTGTTTTGAATTTTTTTTATCCATTCCCTACCTCAGCACAATTTTGAGGGCAGGTGTCTTTACAGCTCTGAGTCCTTGTGAATGGTAAGTGACCATTAGCAGTGGGTTAAAAGCTGCTCTTGTGGGAATCGGCCACAAGGCGGCAGCATTTCTCCTTTACCAAATCTGGTTACTAGGGCAACAGAGCCTTACTGGAAGTGGTGTTCTAGGTGGTAAATTAGAATGGAATGTGCGAGGAAAAAGCCCTTTAAGTTTATGTCTCATTACCTCTTGTTGGTATTTTGAACTTAATTTTTATTTTTTATCACAGCAAACTTGATTACAATGTTTTGTTTGTTCTAGTTGTGCAAGATGTGGTTCTTTCACATATATGCATATATCTATTCTTCTTCGGATCCTTTTCCCATGTAGGTTATGACACAATGTTGAGTAGTCTTCTCTTGGTATTGCGTAGGTCTTTGGTGATTATATATTTCACATGTGTTTGTATCTCTCTGTTAACCTCAATATGGTAATGTATCCAATCCTCACACCTTTCCATTTGGTGAACCATAAGTTTTTTTAATGAATCTATGATAGTGTTTCTCTGTGGAAATATCTTTGTATCATTTTTTAGGTAACACCTATATGTGATATGATAGGATATGTGTCTTTCGCTTTCTCACTTACTCCAAGTTGACTGATTACTTCTCGACTCATCTATGGTGCTGCAAATGGCATTGTTTAATTTTTTCACTAGCTCCTATTCCATCTGTACAGGTAGCAGTTCTTCTTTGTCCACCCATCTGTCGGTGGACTTTTTGGTTACTTCCATATCTTGGCTATTGTAATACTATGCAATGTAGATTTGCGTGCCTGTGTCCTTTCAGTTCTGTCTTCTTAGTTTATAGGTCCAAGAATAGGTCTGCTGGATCATATGGTAGCTGAATGTTTACCTTTTATAGGCAGCTCTATTCTGTTCTCCTTAGTGGCTTTTTCCAGGTTACATCCCACTTAAAGTGGAGGGTATGTATTTCTTCCCAGCACCTTCAGCATTTATTCTTTGTAGTTTTTGCTGATGGTTATTCTGAGTGGTGTGAGCTGATACCTCTTTGTGGTTGAATTTGCATGTGTCTCATAATGCGTTGAAGTTGAGCGTTAAGACATGTCCATTTTATTTTTCGAGCTGTGATTAGAGCTTATTACTTCAAAGTGTTTTCTTAAAGTATGTGTCACCATTTGAAATATTTTGGCCATTATCTCCCTCAAGACATTTTGAGGGCAGGTTTCACTTACAGCCCTGCAGTACTTGTTCATATGAAGTGACCATTAGCTCAGGCTTTAAACCTGCTTTTGCAGGTAACGGCCAGAGAGCGGCAGCCTTTCTACGTTCTCCATGCTGGTACTAGGGAAACAGACCTACCGGCCAGTGGTATTCTTCGGTTATAAATTAGAGTGCAATGTGCCCGGGTAAACCCACAAATGTTGATGTCTCCTTGCTTTTGTTTGTTTTTAAATTTAATTTATATTTATTATTAGAGTAATATTCCATTGTGTACGTGGACCACTTCTTCTTGGTGCATTCCTCGGTTGATGGACATTTTCATTGCTTCCAAGTGCTGGCTATGGTAAATATTGCTGGCGTACAGGTTTGCCCGCCTGTCACTTTTTCAGTCTCATTTTCTCAGGTGATAGGCCAAGCAGTGGTTGTGACTGATTGACTGGTAGCTCAATATTTCCCTTTTCAAAGCACCTACATTGTGTTTTCATTAGTGGCTCTTTACATGCCCCCCCTTACAACCGAGGGTACGCATTTCTCCACACTCCCTTCACCGTTTATTTTTGGCAGCATTTTTCCTAATGGCCATTCTGACTGCTGTGAGCTGATAGGTTTTTGTAATATGGGTATGCATGTCATTAAAATTTTTAAAATTCATCATATTCCTACGCCTTTTTCTTTTCTCTTAAAAGAAAAAAACCGTGAGTACAATAGAGCTCTTGAAACTGTCTTCTTCGAAGGTTGCCCTCTTTTGAATTTTTTGGTCGATTTTTGACCCCAGAAATTTTCTGGAGGGCAGGTGCCATTTACAGAACTGCAAGTTGGTGAAAATTTAGTGACCTTTTGCAGTGGGTTCAAAGCTGCTGTTGTGGGAAACGGCCACAAGGAGGTAGCATTTCTCCATTCCCCAAGCTGGGTCCTAGGGCAGCAGAGCCTTTCTGGAAGTCATTGTCCTAGGTTGTAAATTAGAATGGAATTTGCCAGGAGAAATCCCCTTAAGTTTATGTCTCATTACTTCTTGTTGGTTTTTAAATTTTTTTTTAATCTGGGTAAAGTTTAGAATATTGTTTGTCCTAGGTGTACACAATCTGGTTCATTTGTACATTATGTATGTCTATTAATGTACAGATCCTCTTCCCATGTAAAATATTACAGTGTTCCGTCGACCTCCCTTGCTATATGTTCGGTCTTTTTGATACATGTATATAATATGTATTTGTATATGTATAGTAACACTAATCCTCATTTCTCAATTTCCCCCCTCCTTTCCTTTTAGATGAGCATAGTTTGTTTTCTAAGCCTGTGAGTGTCTTTCTCTTTGGAAATATGTTCATCTGTGTCAGTTATTAGGTAATGCCATAAGTGATAATATAGGCTATAGGTCTTTTGCTTTCTGACCTACTTCATGTTTTGTGATTATCTCCAGGCTCATCTATGGTGCCCCAAAGAGTAGTGCTTCAAAGTTTTCCAAGGCTAATATTCCATTGTGTACATGGACCACTTCTTCTTGGTGCATTCCTCTGTTGATGGACATTTTCGTTGCTTCCAAGTGTTGCCTATGGTAAATATTGCTGGAGTGCAGGATTGCCAGCCTGTGATTTTTGATTTTCATTTTCTCAGGTGATAGACCCAGCAGTGGTTATGATTGATTGACTGGTATGGTAGCTCAACGTTTACCTTTTCAAGGCACCTCAATTGTGCTTTCATTTGTGGCTCTTACCACGTCCCCCTTAGAATCGAGGGTACGCATTGCTCCACAATCACATCAGCATTTATTTTTGGCAGCATTTTTGTTGATGGCCATTCTGACTGGTGTGAGCTGATAGGTGTTTGTAATTTGGGTTTACATGTCTGTAAAAATTCCTACAATTCATCATTTTTCCACGCCTTTTTGTTTTCTGTTAAAAGAAAAAAGAAAAAAAGTGTGAGTATAATATACCTCTTCAAATTTTCTTTTTGGAAGGTTGCACTCTAGAATTTTTGGGTTGATTTTCGACCTCAGTATTTTTTGGAGGGCAGGTGTCATTTACAGACCTGCAATTGGTGAATATTTAGTGACCTTTTGCAGTGGGTTTAAAACTGCTGTTGTGGGAAACGGCCACAAGGATGCAGCATTTCTCCATTCCCAAATCTGGGTACTAGGGCAGCACAGCCGTTCTGGAAGTCGTTTGCCTAGGTTGTAAATTTGAATGGAATGTGCCAGGAAAACCCCCCATAAGTTTATGTCTCATTACTCCTAGTTCGTTGTTTTAATTTTTTCAATTGGGGTAATGGTTAGAATGTTGCTTGTCCAAGGTGTACATCTACATATTCTATATACCTATTTATGTAGAGATCCTCTTCCCGTGTAAATTATTACACAGTGTTCCCTAAACCTTCCTTGCTATATGGTCGGTCTTTTTGATATATGTATATAATATGTATTTGTATACATATGGTAACGCTAATCTTCATTTATCCATTCCCCCCACCTTTCCTTTTAGATAAGCATAGTTTTTTTTTAATAAGTCTGTGATTGACTTTCTCTGTGGAATTATGTTCATTTGTGTCAGTTATTAGATAACGCCTATAAGTGATATCATAGGATATAGGACTTTTGCTTTCCGACTTACCTCATGTTCTGTGATTATCTCCAAGATCATCTATGGTGCCTCAAAGAGCAGTGTTTCATTGTTTTCCATGGCTAGTATTCATTGTGTACATGGACCACTTCTTCTTTATCCTTTCATCTGTTGATGGACATTTTGGTTGCTTCACTGTCTTGTCTATTGTGAATAAGGCTGCAGTGCAACTTTTGCAGCCCGGGTCTTCATTCTGGTCTTCTCAGGTGAGAGGCCCATTGGTGCGCCTGCTGGATTGAATGGTACCTCAATTTTTCGTTTTCAACGCAGCTCCTTTCTGTTCTCATTATTAGCGTTTAACCCTTTTACATCTCACCAGCAGCTAGAGGGTACACAGTTCTCTAAAACCCCTTCAGCATTTATTGTTTGTAGACTTTTTGCCAATGGTCAGTCGACTGGTGTGAGTTGAAAACATTTTGTAGATTAGATTGCATGAGTCTAATACTTCCTGAGGTGGAGCGTTTATCCATTTTCCTTTCTTTAAAAAGAGAGTGAGTAAAACTTACCTCTTCATACTATCTTCTTGAAAATTTTGCCTGTTTTGAATTTTTTTTATCCATTCCCTACCTCAGCACAATTTTGAGGGCAGGTGTCTTTACAGCTCTGAGTCCTTGTGAATGGTAAGTGACCATTAGCAGTGGGTTAAAAGCTGCTCTTGTGGGAATCGGCCACAAGGCGGCAGCATTTCTCCTTTACCAAATCTGGTTACTAGGGCAACAGAGCCTTACTGGAAGTGGTGTTCTAGGTGGTAAATTAGAATGGAATGTGCGAGGAAAAAGCCCTTTAAGTTTATGTCTCATTACCTCTTGTTGGTATTTTGAACTTAATTTTTATTTTTTATCACAGCAAACTTGATTACAATGTTTTGTTTGTTCTAGTTGTGCAAGATGTGGTTCTTTCACACATATGCATATATCTATTCTTCTTCAGATCCTTTTCCCATGTAGGTTATGACACAATGTTGAGTAGTCTTCTCTTGGTATTGCGTAGGTCTTTGGTGATTATATATTTCACATGTGTTTGTATCTCTCTGTTAACCTCAATATGGTAATGTATCCAATCCTCACACCTTTCCATTTGGTGAACCATAAGTTTTTTTAATGAATCTATGATAGTGTTTCTCTGTGGAAATATCTTTGTATCATTTTTTAGGTAACACCTATATGTGATATGATAGGATATGTGTCTTTCGCTTTCTCACTTACTCCAAGTTGACTGATTACTTCTCGACTCATCTATGGTGCTGCAAATGGCATTGTTTAATTTTTTCACTAGCTCCTATTCCATCTGTACAGGTAGCAGTTCTTCTTTGTCCACCCATCTGTCGGTGGACTTTTTGGTTACTTCCATATCTTGGCTATTGTAATACTATGCAATGTAGATTTGCGTGCCTGTGTCCTTTCAGTTCTGTCTTCTTAGTTTATAGGTCCAAGAATAGGTCTGCTGGATCATATGGTAGCTGAATGTTTACCTTTTATAGGCAGCTCTATTCTGTTCTCCTTAGTGGCTTTTTCCAGGTTACATCCCACTTAAAGTGGAGGGTATGTATTTCTTCCCAGCACCTTCAGCATTTATTCTTTGTAGTTTTTGCTGATGGTTATTCTGAGTGGTGTGAGCTGATACCTCTTTGTGGTTGAATTTGCATGTGTCTCATAATGCGTTGAAATTGAGCGTTAAGACATGTCCATTTTATTTTACGAGCTGTGATTAGAGCTTATTACTTCAAAGTGTTTTCTTAAAGTATGTGTCACCATTTGAAATATTTTGGCCATTATCTCCCTCAAGACATTTTGAGGGCAGGTTTCATTTACAGCCCTGCAGTACTTGTTCATATGAAGTGACCATTAGCTCAGGCTTTAAACCTGCTTTTGCAGGTAACGGCCAGAGAGCGGCAGCCTTTCTACGTTCTCCATGCTGGTACTAGGGAAACAGACCTACCGGCCAGTGGTATTTTTTGGTTATAAATTAGAGTGCAATGTGCCCGGGTAAACCCACAAATGTTGATGTCTCCTTGCTTTTGTTTGTTTTTAAATTTAATTTATATTTATTATTAGAGTAATATTCCATTGTGTACGTGGACCACTTCTTCTTGGTGCATTCCTCGGTTGATGGACATTTTCATTGCTTCCAAGTGCTGGCTATGGTAAATATTGCTGGCGTACAGGTTTGCCCGCCTGTCACTTTTTCAGTCTCATTTTCTCAGGTGATAGGCCAAGCAGTGGTTGTGATTGATTGACTGGTAGCTCAATATTTCCCTTTTCAAAGCACCTACATTGTGTTTTCATTAGTGGCTCTTTACATGCCCCCCCCTTACAACCGAGGGTACGCATTTCTCCACACTCCCTTCACCGTTTATTTTTGGCAGCATTTTTCCTAATGGCCATTCTGACTGCTGTGAGCTGATAGGTTTTTGTAATATGGGTATGCATGTCATTAAAAATTTTTTAAATTCATCATATTCCTACGCCTTTTTCTTTTCTCTTAAAAGAAAAAACCGTGAGTACAATATAGCTCTTGAAACTGTCTTCTTCGAAGGTTGCCCTCTTTTGAATTTTTTGGTCGATTTTTGACCCCAGAAATTTTCTGGAGGGCAGGTGCCATTTACAGAACTGCAAGTTGGTGAAAATTTAGTGACCTTTTGCAGGGGATTCAAAGCTGCTGTTGTGGGAAACGGCCACAAGGAGGTAGCATTTCTCCATTCCCCAAGCTGGGTCCTAGGGCAGCAGAGCCTTTCTGGAAGTCATTGTCCTAGGTTGTAAATTAGAATGGAATTTGCCAGGAGAAATCCCCTTAAGTTTATGTCTCATTACTTCTTCTTGGTTTTTAAAATTTTTTTTTAATCTGGGTAAAGTTTAGAATATTGTTTGTCCTAGGTGTACACAATCTGGTCCATTTGTACATTATGTATGTCTATTAATGTACAGATCCTCTTCCCATGTAAAATATTACAGTGTTCTGTCGACCTCCCTTGCAATATGTTCGGTCGTTTTGATACATGTATATAATATGTATTTGTATATGTATAGTAACACTCACCTTCATTCTCAATTTCCCCCCTCCTTTCCTTTTAGATGAGCATAGTTTGTTTTCTAAGCCTGTGAGTGTCTTTCTCTTTGGAAATATGTTCATCTGTGTCAGTTATTAGGTAATGCCATAAGTGATAATATAGGCTATAGGTCTTTTGCTTTCCGACCTACTTCATGTTTTGTGATTATCTCCAGGCTCATCTATGGTGCCCCAAAGAGTAGTGCTTCAAAGTTTTCCAAGGCTAATATTCCATTGTGTACATGGACCACTTCTTCTTGGTGCATTCCTCTGTTGATGGACATTTTCGTTGCTTCCAAGTGCTGCCTATGGTAAATATTGCTGGAGTGCAGGATTGCCAGCCTGTGATTTTTGATTTTCATTTTCTCAGGTGATAGACCCAGCAGTGGTTATGATTGATTGACTGGTATGGTAGCTCAACGTTTACCTTTTCAAGGCACCTCAATTGTGCTTTCATTTGTGGCTCTTACCACGTCCCCCTTAGAATCGAGGGTACGCATTGCTCCACAATCACGTCAGCATTTATTTTTGGCAGCATTTTTGTTGATGGCCATTCTGACTGGTGTGAGCTGATAGGTTTTTGTAATTTGGGTTTACATGTCTGTAAAAATTCCTACAATTCATCATTTTTCCACGCCTTTTTGTTTTCTGTTAAAAGAAAAAAGAAAAAAAGTGTGAGTATAATATACCTCTTCAAATTTTCTTTTTGGAAGGTTGCACTCTAGAATTTTTGGGTTGATTTTCGACCTCAGTATTTTTTGGAGGGCAGGTGTCATTTACAGACCTGCAATTGGTGAATATTTAGTGACCTTTTGCAGTGGGTTTAAAACTGCTGTTGTGGGAAACGGCCACAAGGATGCAGCATTTCTCCATTCCCAAATCTGGGTACTAGGGCAGCACAGCCGTTCTGGAAGTCGTTTGCCTAGGTTGTAAATTTGAATGGAATGTGCCAGGAAAACCCCCCATAAGTTTATGTCTCATTACTCCTAGTTCGTTGTTTTAATTTTTTCAATTGGGGTAATGGTTAGAATGTTGCTTGTCCAAGGTGTACATCTACATATTCTATATACCTATTTATGTAGAGATCCTCTTCCCGTGTAAATTATTACACAGTGTTCCCTAAACCTTCCTTGCTATATGGTCGGTCTTTTTGATATATGTATATAATATGTATTTGTATACATATGGTAACGCTAATCTTCATTTATCCATTCCCCCCACCTTTCCTTTTAGATAAGCATAGTTTTTTTTTAATAAGTCTGTGATTGACTTTCTCTGTGGAATTATGTTCATTTGTGTCAGTTATTAGATAACGCCTATAAGTGATATCATAGGATATAGGACTTTTGCTTTCCGACTTACCTCATGTTCTGTGATTATCTCCAAGATCATCTATGGTGCCTCAAAGAGCAGTGTTTCATTGTTTTCCATGGCTAGTATTCATTGTGTACATGGACCACTTCTTCTTTATCCTTTCATCTGTTGATGGACATTTTGGTTGCTTCACTGTCTTGTCTATTGTGAATAAGGCTGCAGTGCAACTTTTGCAGCCCGGGTCTTCATTCTGGTCTTCTCAGGTGAGAGGCCCATTGGTGCGCCTGCTGGATTGAATGGTACCTCAATTTTTCGTTTTCAACGCAGCTCCTTTCTGTTCTCATTATTAGCGTTTAACCCTTTTACATCTCACCAGCAGCTAGAGGGTACACAGTTCTCTAAAACCCCTTCAGCATTTATTGTTTGTAGACTTTTTGCCAATGGTCAGTCGACTGGTGTGAGTTGAAAACATTTTGTAGATTAGATTGCATGAGTCTAATACTTCCTGAGGTGGAGCGTTTATCCATTTTCCTTTCTTTAAAAAGAGAGTGAGTAAAACTTACCTCTTCATACTATCTTCTTGAAAATTTTGCCTGTTTTGAATTTTTTTTATCCATTCCCTACCTCAGCACAATTTTGAGGGCAGGTGTCTTTACAGCTCTGAGTCCTTGTGAATGGTAAGTGACCATTAGCAGTGGGTTAAAAGCTGCTCTTGTGGGAATCGGCCACAAGGCGGCAGCATTTCTCCTTTACCAAATCTGGTTACTAGGGCAACAGAGCCTTACTGGAAGTGGTGTTCTAGGTGGTAAATTAGAATGGAATGTGCGAGGAAAAAGCCCTTTAAGTTTATGTCTCATTACCTCTTGTTGGTATTTTGAACTTAATTTTTATTTTTTATCACAGCAAACTTGATTACAATGTTTTGTTTGTTCTAGTTGTGCAAGATGTGGTTCTTTCACACATATGCATATATCTATTCTTCTTCGGATCCTTTTCCCATGTAGGTTATGACACAATGTTGAGTAGTCTTCTCTTGGTATTGCGTAGGTCTTTGGTGATTATATATTTCACATGTGTTTGTATCTCTCTGTTAACCTCAATATGGTAATGTATCCAATCCTCACACCTTTCCATTTGGTGAACCATAAGTTTTTTTAATGAATCTATGATAGTGTTTCTCTGTGGAAATATCTTTGTATCATTTTTTAGGTAACACCTATATGTGATATGATAGGATATGTGTCTTTCGCTTTCTCACTTACTCCAAGTTGACTGATTACTTCTCGACTCATCTATGGTGCTGCAAATGGCATTGTTTAATTTTTTCACTAGCTCCTATTCCATCTGTACAGGTAGCAGTTCTTCTTTGTCCACCCATCTGTCGGTGGACTTTTTGGTTACTTCCATATCTTGGCTATTGTAATACTATGCAATGTAGATTTGCGTGCCTGTGTCCTTTCAGTTCTGTCTTCTTAGTTTATAGGTCCAAGAATAGGTCTGCTGGATCATATGGTAGCTGAATGTTTACCTTTTATAGGCAGCTCTATTCTGTTCTCCTTAGTGGCTTTTTCCAGGTTACATCCCACTTAAAGTGGAGGGTATGTATTTCTTCCCAGCACCTTCAGCATTTATTCTTTGTAGTTTTTGCTGATGGTTATTCTGAGTGGTGTGAGCTGATACCTCTTTGTGGTTGAATTTGCATGTGTCTCATAATGCGTTGAAGTTGAGCGTTAAGACATGTCCATTTTATTTTTCGAGCTGTGATTAGAGCTTATTACTTCAAAGTGTTTTCTTAAAGTATGTGTCACCATTTGAAATATTTTGGCCATTATCTCCCTCAAGACATTTTGAGGGCAGGTTTCATTTACAGCCCTGCAGTACTTGTTCATATGAAGTGACCATTAGCTCAGGCTTTAAACCTGCTTTTGCAGGTAACGGCCAGAGAGCGGCAGCCTTTCTACGTTCTCCATGCTGGTACTAGGGAAACAGACCTACCGGCCAGTGGTATTCTTCGGTTATAAATTAGAGTGCAATGTGCCCGGGTAAACCCACAAATGTTGATGTCTCCTTGCTTTTGTTTGTTTTTAAATTTAATTTATATTTATTATTAGAGTAATATTCCATTGTGTACGTGGACCACTTCTTCTTGGTGCATTCCTCGGTTGATGGACATTTTCATTGCTTCCAAGTGCTGGCTATGGTAAATATTGCTGGCGTACAGGTTTGCCCGCCTGTCACTTTTTCAGTCTCATTTTCTCAGGTGATAGGCCAAGCAGTGGTTGTGATTGATTGACTGGTAGCTCAATATTTCCCTTTTCAAAGCACCTACATTGTGTTTTCATTAGTGGCTCTTTACATACCCCCCCCCTTACAACCGAGGGTACGCATTTCTCCACACTCCCTTCACCGTTTATTTTTGGCAGCATTTTTCCTAATGGCCATTCTGACTGCTGTGAGCTGATAGGTTTTTGTAATATGGGTATGCATGTCATTAAAATTTTTTTAAATTCATCATATTCCTACGCCTTTTTCTTTTCTCTTAAAAGAAAAAACCGTGAGTACAATAGAGCTCTTGAAACTGTCTTCTTCGAAGGTTGCCCTCTTTTGAATTTTTTGGTCGATTTTTGACCCCAGAAATTTTCTGGAGGGCAGGTGCCATTTACAGAACTGCAAGTTGGTGAAAATTTAGTGACCTTTTGCAGTGGGTTCAAAGCTGCTGTTGTGGGAAACGGCCACAAGGAGGTAGCATTTCTCCATTCCCCAAGCTGGGTCCTAGGGCAGCAGAGCCTTTCTGGAAGTCATTGTCCTAGGTTGTAAATTAGAATGGAATTTGCCAGGAGAAATCCCCTTAAGTTTATGTCTCATTACTTCTTCTTGGTTTTTAAATTTTTTTTTAATCTGGGTAAAGTTTAGAATATTGTTTGTCCTAGGTGTACACAATCTGGTTCATTTGTACATTATGTATGTCTATTAATGTACAGATCCTCTTCCCATGTAAAATATTACAGTGTTCCGTCGACCTCCCTTGCTATATGTTCGGTCTTTTTGATACATGTATATAATATGTATTTGTATATGTATAGTAACACTAATCCTCATTTCTCAATTTCCCCCCTCCTTTCCTTTTAGATGAGCATAGTTTGTTTTCTAAGCCTGTGAGTGTCTTTCTCTTTGGAAATATGTTCATCTGTGTCAGTTATTAGGTAATGCCATAAGTGATAATATAGGCTATAGGTCTTTTGCTTTCTGACCTACTTCATGTTTTGTGATTATCTCCAGGCTCATCTATGGTGCCCCAAAGAGTAGTGCTTCAAAGTTTTCCAAGGCTAATATTCCATTGTGTACATGGACCACTTCTTCTTGGTGCATTCCTCTGTTGATGGACATTTTCGTTGCTTCCAAGTGTTGCCTATGGTAAATATTGCTGGAGTGCAGGATTGCCAGCCTGTGATTTTTGATTTTCATTTTCTCAGGTGATAGACCCAGCAGTGGTTATGATTGATTGACTGGTATGGTAGCTCAACGTTTACCTTTTCAAGGCACCTCAATTGTGCTTTCATTTGTGGCTCTTACCACGTCCCCCTTAGAATCGAGGGTACGCATTGCTCCACAATCACATCAGCATTTATTTTTGGCAGCATTTTTGTTGATGGCCATTCTGACTGGTGTGAGCTGATAGGTGTTTGTAATTTGGGTTTACATGTCTGTAAAAATTCCTACAATTCATCATTTTTCCACGCCTTTTTGTTTTCTGTTAAAAGAAAAAAGAAAAAAAGTGTGAGTATAATATACCTCTTCAAATTTTCTTTTTGGAAGGTTGCACTCTAGAATTTTTGGGTTGATTTTCGACCTCAGTATTTTTTGGAGGGCAGGTGTCATTTACAGACCTGCAATTGGTGAATATTTAGTGACCTTTTGCAGTGGGTTTAAAACTGCTGTTGTGGGAAACGGCCACAAGGATGCAGCATTTCTCCATTCCCAAATCTGGGTACTAGGGCAGCACAGCCGTTCTGGAAGTCGTTTGCCTAGGTTGTAAATTTGAATGGAATGTGCCAGGAAAACCCCCCATAAGTTTATGTCTCATTACTCCTAGTTCGTTGTTTTAATTTTTTCAATTGGGGTAATGGTTAGAATGTTGCTTGTCCAAGGTGTACATCTACATATTCTATATACCTATTTATGTAGAGATCCTCTTCCCGTGTAAATTATTACACAGTGTTCCCTAAACCTTCCTTGCTATATGGTCGGTCTTTTTGATATATGTATATAATATGTATTTGTATACATATGGTAACGCTAATCTTCATTTATCCATTCCCCCCACCTTTCCTTTTAGATAAGCATAGTTTTTTTTTAATAAGTCTGTGATTGACTTTCTCTGTGGAATTATGTTCATTTGTGTCAGTTATTAGATAACGCCTATAAGTGATATCATAGGATATAGGACTTTTGCTTTCCGACTTACCTCATGTTCTGTGATTATCTCCAAGATCATCTATGGTGCCTCAAAGAGCAGTGTTTCATTGTTTTCCATGGCTAGTATTCATTGTGTACATGGACCACTTCTTCTTTATCCTTTCATCTGTTGATGGACATTTTGGTTGCTTCACTGTCTTGTCTATTGTGAATAAGGCTGCAGTGCAACTTTTGCAGCCCGGGTCTTCATTCTGGTCTTCTCAGGTGAGAGGCCCATTGGTGCGCCTGCTGGATTGAATGGTACCTCAATTTTTCGTTTTCAACGCAGCTCCTTTCTGTTCTCATTATTAGCGTTTAACCCTTTTACATCTCACCAGCAGCTAGAGGGTACACAGTTCTCTAAAACCCCTTCAGCATTTATTGTTTGTAGACTTTTTGCCAATGGTCAGTCGACTGGTGTGAGTTGAAAACATTTTGTAGATTAGATTGCATGAGTCTAATACTTCCTGAGGTGGAGCGTTTATCCATTTTCCTTTCTTTAAAAAGAGAGTGAGTAAAACTTACCTCTTCATACTATCTTCTTGAAAATTTTGCCTGTTTTGAATTTTTTTTATCCATTCCCTACCTCAGCACAATTTTGAGGGCAGGTGTCTTTACAGCTCTGAGTCCTTGTGAATGGTAAGTGACCATTAGCAGTGGGTTAAAAGCTGCTCTTGTGGGAATCGGCCACAAGGCGGCAGCATTTCTCCTTTACCAAATCTGGTTACTAGGGCAACAGAGCCTTACTGGAAGTGGTGTTCTAGGTGGTAAATTAGAATGGAATGTGCGAGGAAAAAGCCCTTTAAGTTTATGTCTCATTACCTCTTGTTGGTATTTTGAACTTAATTTTTATTTTTTATCACAGCAAACTTGATTACAATGTTTTGTTTGTTCTAGTTGTGCAAGATGTGGTTCTTTCACACATATGCATATATCTATTCTTCTTCGGATCCTTTTCCCATGTAGGTTATGACACAATGTTGAGTAGTCTTCTCTTGGTATTGCGTAGGTCTTTGGTGATTATATATTTCACATGTGTTTGTATCTCTCTGTTAACCTCAATATGGTAATGTATCCAATCCTCACACCTTTCCATTTGGTGAACCATAAGTTTTTTTAATGAATCTATGATAGTGTTTCTCTGTGGAAATATCTTTGTATCATTTTTTAGGTAACACCTATATGTGATATGATAGGATATGTGTCTTTCGCTTTCTCACTTACTCCAAGTTGACTGATTACTTCTCGACTCATCTATGGTGCTGCAAATGGCATTGTTTAATTTTTTCACTAGCTCCTATTCCATCTGTACAGGTAGCAGTTCTTCTTTGTCCACCCATCTGTCGGTGGACTTTTTGGTTACTTCCATATCTTGGCTATTGTAATACTATGCAATGTAGATTTGCGTGCCTGTGTCCTTTCAGTTCTGTCTTCTTAGTTTATAGGTCCAAGAATAGGTCTGCTGGATCATATGGTAGCTGAATGTTTACCTTTTATAGGCAGCTCTATTCTGTTCTCCTTAGTGGCTTTTTCCAGGTTACATCCCACTTAAAGTGGAGGGTATGTATTTCTTCCCAGCACCTTCAGCATTTATTCTTTGTAGTTTTTGCTGATGGTTATTCTGAGTGGTGTGAGCTGATACCTCTTTGTGGTTGAATTTGCATGTGTCTCATAATGCGTTGAAATTGAGCGTTAAGACATGTCCATTTTATTTTACGAGCTGTGATTAGAGCTTATTACTTCAAAGTGTTTTCTTAAAGTATGTGTCACCATTTGAAATATTTTGGCCATTATCTCCCTCAAGACATTTTGAGGGCAGGTTTCATTTACAGCCCTGCAGTACTTGTTCATATGAAGTGACCATTAGCTCAGGCTTTAAACCTGCTTTTGCAGGTAACGGCCAGAGAGCGGCAGCCTTTCTACGTTCTCCATGCTGGTACTAGGGAAACAGACCTACCGGCCAGTGGTATTTTTTGGTTATAAATTAGAGTGCAATGTGCCCGGGTAAACCCACAAATGTTGATGTCTCCTTGCTTTTGTTTGTTTTTAAATTTAATTTATATTTATTATTAGAGTAATATTCCATTGTGTACGTGGACCACTTCTTCTTGGTGCATTCCTCGGTTGATGGACATTTTCATTGCTTCCAAGTGCTGGCTATGGTAAATATTGCTGGCGTACAGGTTTGCCCGCCTGTCACTTTTTCAGTCTCATTTTCTCAGGTGATAGGCCAAGCAGTGGTTGTGATTGATTGACTGGTAGCTCAATATTTCCCTTTTCAAAGCACCTACATTGTGTTTTCATTAGTGGCTCTTTACATGCCCCCCCCTTACAACCGAGGGTACGCATTTCTCCACACTCCCTTCACCGTTTATTTTTGGCAGCATTTTTCCTAATGGCCATTCTGACTGCTGTGAGCTGATAGGTTTTTGTAATATGGGTATGCATGTCATTAAAAATTTTTTAAATTCATCATATTCCTACGCCTTTTTCTTTTCTCTTAAAAGAAAAAACCGTGAGTACAATATAGCTCTTGAAACTGTCTTCTTCGAAGGTTGCCCTCTTTTGAATTTTTTGGTCGATTTTTGACCCCAGAAATTTTCTGGAGGGCAGGTGCCATTTACAGAACTGCAAGTTGGTGAAAATTTAGTGACCTTTTGCAGGGGATTCAAAGCTGCTGTTGTGGGAAACGGCCACAAGGAGGTAGCATTTCTCCATTCCCCAAGCTGGGTCCTAGGGCAGCAGAGCCTTTCTGGAAGTCATTGTCCTAGGTTGTAAATTAGAATGGAATTTGCCAGGAGAAATCCCCTTAAGTTTATGTCTCATTACTTCTTCTTGGTTTTTAAAATTTTTTTTTAATCTGGGTAAAGTTTAGAATATTGTTTGTCCTAGGTGTACACAATCTGGTCCATTTGTACATTATGTATGTCTATTAATGTACAGATCCTCTTCCCATGTAAAATATTACAGTGTTCTGTCGACCTCCCTTGCAATATGTTCGGTCGTTTTGATACATGTATATAATATGTATTTGTATATGTATAGTAACACTCACCTTCATTCTCAATTTCCCCCCTCCTTTCCTTTTAGATGAGCATAGTTTGTTTTCTAAGCCTGTGAGTGTCTTTCTCTTTGGAAATATGTTCATCTGTGTCAGTTATTAGGTAATGCCATAAGTGATAATATAGGCTATAGGTCTTTTGCTTTCCGACCTACTTCATGTTTTGTGATTATCTCCAGGCTCATCTATGGTGCCCCAAAGAGTAGTGCTTCAAAGTTTTCCAAGGCTAATATTCCATTGTGTACATGGACCACTTCTTCTTGGTGCATTCCTCTGTTGATGGACATTTTCGTTGCTTCCAAGTGCTGCCTATGGTAAATATTGCTGGAGTGCAGGATTGCCAGCCTGTGATTTTTGATTTTCATTTTCTCAGGTGATAGACCCAGCAGTGGTTATGATTGATTGACTGGTATGGTAGCTCAACGTTTACCTTTTCAAGGCACCTCAATTGTGCTTTCATTTGTGGCTCTTACCACGTCCCCCTTAGAATCGAGGGTACGCATTGCTCCACAATCACGTCAGCATTTATTTTTGGCAGCATTTTTGTTGATGGCCATTCTGACTGGTGTGAGCTGATAGGTGTTTGTAATTTGGGTTTACATGTCTGTAAAAATTCCTACAATTCATCATTTTTCCACGCCTTTTTGTTTTCTGTTAAAAGAAAAAAGAAAAAAAGTGTGAGTATAATATACCTCTTCAAATTTTCTTTTTGGAAGGTTGCACTCTAGAATTTTTGGGTTGATTTTCGACCTCAGTATTTTTTGGAGGGCAGGTGTCATTTACAGACCTGCAATTGGTGAATATTTAGTGACCTTTTGCAGTGGGTTTAAAACTGCTGTTGTGGGAAACGGCCACAAGGATGCAGCATTTCTCCATTCCCAAATCTGGGTACTAGGGCAGCACAGCCGTTCTGGAAGTCGTTTGCCTAGGTTGTAAATTTGAATGGAATGTGCCAGGAAAACCCCCCATAAGTTTATGTCTCATTACTCCTAGTTCGTTGTTTTAATTTTTTCAATTGGGGTAATGGTTAGAATGTTGCTTGTCCAAGGTGTACATCTACATATTCTATATACCTATTTATGTAGAGATCCTCTTCCCGTGTAAATTATTACACAGTGTTCCCTAAACCTTCCTTGCTATATGGTCGGTCTTTTTGATATATGTATATAATATGTATTTGTATACATATGGTAACGCTAATCTTCATTTATCCATTCCCCCCACCTTTCCTTTTAGATAAGCATAGTTTTTTTTTAATAAGTCTGTGATTGACTTTCTCTGTGGAATTATGTTCATTTGTGTCAGTTATTAGATAACGCCTATAAGTGATATCATAGGATATAGGACTTTTGCTTTCCGACTTACCTCATGTTCTGTGATTATCTCCAAGATCATCTATGGTGCCTCAAAGAGCAGTGTTTCATTGTTTTCCATGGCTAGTATTCATTGTGTACATGGACCACTTCTTCTTTATCCTTTCATCTGTTGATGGACATTTTGGTTGCTTCACTGTCTTGTCTATTGTGAATAAGGCTGCAGTGCAACTTTTGCAGCCCGGGTCTTCATTCTGGTCTTCTCAGGTGAGAGGCCCATTGGTGCGCCTGCTGGATTGAATGGTACCTCAATTTTTCGTTTTCAACGCAGCTCCTTTCTGTTCTCATTATTAGCGTTTAACCCTTTTACATCTCACCAGCAGCTAGAGGGTACACAGTTCTCTAAAACCCCTTCAGCATTTATTGTTTGTAGACTTTTTGCCAATGGTCAGTCGACTGGTGTGAGTTGAAAACATTTTGTAGATTAGATTGCATGAGTCTAATACTTCCTGAGGTGGAGCGTTTATCCATTTTCCTTTCTTTAAAAAGAGAGTGAGTAAAACTTACCTCTTCATACTATCTTCTTGAAAATTTTGCCTGTTTTGAATTTTTTTTATCCATTCCCTACCTCAGCACAATTTTGAGGGCAGGTGTCTTTACAGCTCTGAGTCCTTGTGAATGGTAAGTGACCATTAGCAGTGGGTTAAAAGCTGCTCTTGTGGGAATCGGCCACAAGGCGGCAGCATTTCTCCTTTACCAAATCTGGTTACTAGGGCAACAGAGCCTTACTGGAAGTGGTGTTCTAGGTGGTAAATTAGAATGGAATGTGCGAGGAAAAAGCCCTTTAAGTTTATGTCTCATTACCTCTTGTTGGTATTTTGAACTTAATTTTTATTTTTTATCACAGCAAACTTGATTACAATGTTTTGTTTGTTCTAGTTGTGCAAGATGTGGTTCTTTCACACATATGCATATATCTATTCTTCTTCGGATCCTTTTCCCATGTAGGTTATGACACAATGTTGAGTAGTCTTCTCTTGGTATTGCGTAGGTCTTTGGTGATTATATATTTCACATGTGTTTGTATCTCTCTGTTAACCTCAATATGGTAATGTATCCAATCCTCACACCTTTCCATTTGGTGAACCATAAGTTTTTTTAATGAATCTATGATAGTGTTTCTCTGTGGAAATATCTTTGTATCATTTTTTAGGTAACACCTATATGTGATATGATAGGATATGTGTCTTTCGCTTTCTCACTTACTCCAAGTTGACTGATTACTTCTCGACTCATCTATGGTGCTGCAAATGGCATTGTTTAATTTTTTCACTAGCTCCTATTCCATCTGTACAGGTAGCAGTTCTTCTTTGTCCACCCATCTGTCGGTGGACTTTTTGGTTACTTCCATATCTTGGCTATTGTAATACTATGCAATGTAGATTTGCGTGCCTGTGTCCTTTCAGTTCTGTCTTCTTAGTTTATAGGTCCAAGAATAGGTCTGCTGGATCATATGGTAGCTGAATGTTTACCTTTTATAGGCAGCTCTATTCTGTTCTCCTTAGTGGCTTTTTCCAGGTTACATCCCACTTAAAGTGGAGGGTATGTATTTCTTCCCAGCACCTTCAGCATTTATTCTTTGTAGTTTTTGCTGATGGTTATTCTGAGTGGTGTGAGCTGATACCTCTTTGTGGTTGAATTTGCATGTGTCTCATAATGCGTTGAAGTTGAGCGTTAAGACATGTCCATTTTATTTTTCGAGCTGTGATTAGAGCTTATTACTTCAAAGTGTTTTCTTAAAGTATGTGTCACCATTTGAAATATTTTGGCCATTATCTCCCTCAAGACATTTTGAGGGCAGGTTTCATTTACAGCCCTGCAGTACTTGTTCATATGAAGTGACCATTAGCTCAGGCTTTAAACCTGCTTTTGCAGGTAACGGCCAGAGAGCGGCAGCCTTTCTACGTTCTCCATGCTGGTACTAGGGAAACAGACCTACCGGCCAGTGGTATTCTTCGGTTATAAATTAGAGTGCAATGTGCCCGGGTAAACCCACAAATGTTGATGTCTCCTTGCTTTTGTTTGTTTTTAAATTTAATTTATATTTATTATTAGAGTAATATTCCATTGTGTACGTGGACCACTTCTTCTTGGTGCATTCCTCGGTTGATGGACATTTTCATTGCTTCCAAGTGCTGGCTATGGTAAATATTGCTGGCGTACAGGTTTGCCCGCCTGTCACTTTTTCAGTCTCATTTTCTCAGGTGATAGGCCAAGCAGTGGTTGTGATTGATTGACTGGTAGCTCAATATTTCCCTTTTCAAAGCACCTACATTGTGTTTTCATTAGTGGCTCTTTACATACCCCCCCCCTTACAACCGAGGGTACGCATTTCTCCACACTCCCTTCACCGTTTATTTTTGGCAGCATTTTTCCTAATGGCCATTCTGACTGCTGTGAGCTGATAGGTTTTTGTAATATGGGTATGCATGTCATTAAAATTTTTTTAAATTCATCATATTCCTACGCCTTTTTCTTTTCTCTTAAAAGAAAAAACCGTGAGTACAATAGAGCTCTTGAAACTGTCTTCTTCGAAGGTTGCCCTCTTTTGAATTTTTTGGTCGATTTTTGACCCCAGAAATTTTCTGGAGGGCAGGTGCCATTTACAGAACTGCAAGTTGGTGAAAATTTAGTGACCTTTTGCAGTGGGTTCAAAGCTGCTGTTGTGGGAAACGGCCACAAGGAGGTAGCATTTCTCCATTCCCCAAGCTGGGTCCTAGGGCAGCAGAGCCTTTCTGGAAGTCATTGTCCTAGGTTGTAAATTAGAATGGAATTTGCCAGGAGAAATCCCCTTAAGTTTATGTCTCATTACTTCTTGTTGGTTTTTAAATTTTTTTTTAATCTGGGTAAAGTTTAGAATATTGTTTGTCCTAGGTGTACACAATCTGGTTCATTTGTACATTATGTATGTCTATTAATGTACAGATCCTCTTCCCATGTAAAATATTACAGTGTTCCGTCGACCTCCCTTGCTATATGTTCGGTCTTTTTGATACATGTATATAATATGTATTTGTATATGTATAGTAACACTAATCCTCATTTCTCAATTTCCCCCCTCCTTTCCTTTTAGATGAGCATAGTTTGTTTTGTTTTCTAAGCCTGTGAGTGTCTTTCTCTTTGGAAATATGTTCATCTGTGTCAGTTATTAGGTAATGCCATAAGTGATAATATAGGCTATAGGTCTTTTGCTTTCCGACCTACTTCATGTTTTGTGATTATCTCCAGGCTCATCTATGGTGCCCCAAAGAGTAGTGCTTCAAAGTTTTCCAAGGCTAATATTCCATTGTGTACATGGACCACTTCTTCTTGGTGCATTCCTCTGTTGATGGACATTTTCGTTGCTTCCAAGTGTTGCCTATGGTAAATATTGCTGGAGTGCAGGATTGCCAGCCTGTGATTTTTGATTTTCATTTTCTCAGGTGATAGACCCAGCAGTGGTTATGATTGATTGACTGGTATGGTAGCTCAACGTTTACCTTTTCAAGGCACCTCAATTGTGCTTTCATTTGTGGCTCTTACCACGTCCCCCTTAGAATCGAGGGTACGCATTGCTCCACAATCACGTCAGCATTTATTTTTGGCAGCATTTTTGTTGATGGCCATTCTGACTGGTGTGAGCTGATAGGTGTTTGTAATTTGGGTTTACATGTCTGTAAAAATTCCTACAATTCATCATTTTTCCACGCCTTTTTGTTTTCTGTTAAAAGAAAAAAGAAAAAAAGTGTGAGTATAATATACCTCTTCAAATTTTCTTTTTGGAAGGTTGCACTCTAGAATTTTTGGGTTGATTTTCGACCTCAGTATTTTTTGGAGGGCAGGTGTCATTTACAGACCTGCAATTGGTGAATATTTAGTGACCTTTTGCAGTGGGTTTAAAACTGCTGTTGTGGGAAACGGCCACAAGGATGCAGCATTTCTCCATTCCCAAATCTGGGTACTAGGGCAGCACAGCCGTTCTGGAAGTCGTTTGCCTAGGTTGTAAATTTGAATGGAATGTGCCAGGAAAACCCCCCATAAGTTTATGTCTCATTACTCCTAGTTCGTTGTTTTAATTTTTTCAATTGGGGTAATGGTTAGAATGTTGCTTGTCCAAGGTGTACATCTACATATTCTATATACCTATTTATGTAGAGATCCTCTTCCCGTGTAAATTATTACACAGTGTTCCCTAAACCTTCCTTGCTATATGGTTGGTCTTTTTGATATATGTATATAATATGCATTTGTATACATATGGTAACGCTAATCTTCATTTATCCATTCCCCCCACCTTTCCTTTTAGATAAGCATAGTTTTTTTTTAATAAGTCTGTGATTGACTTTCTCTGTGGAATTATGTTCATTTGTGTCAGTTATTAGATAACGCCTATAAGTGATATCATAGGATATAGGACTTTTGCTTTCCGACTTACCTCATGTTCTGTGATTATCTCCAAGATCATCTATGGTGCCTCAAAGAGCAGTGTTTCATTGTTTTCCATGGCTAGTATTCATTGTGTACATGGACCACTTCTTCTTTATCCTTTCATCTGTTGATGGACATTTTGGTTGCTTCACTGTCTTGTCTATTGTGAATAAGGCTGCAGTGCAACTTTTGCAGCCCGGGTCTTCATTCTGGTCTTCTCAGGTGAGAGGCCCATTGGTGCGCCTGCTGGATTGAATGGTACCTCAATTTTTCCTTTTCAACGCAGCTCCTTTCTGTTCTCATTATTAGCGTTTAACCCTTTTACATCTCACCAGCAGCTAGAGGGTACACAGTTCTCTAAAACCCCTTCAGCATTTATTGTTTGTAGACTTTTTGCCAATGGTCAGTCGACTGGTGTGAGTTGAAAACATTTTGTAGATTAGATTGCATGAGTCTAATACTTCCTGAGGTGGAGCGTTTATCCATTTTCCTTTCTTTAAAAAGAGAGTGAGTAAAACTTACCTCTTCATACTATCTTCTTGAAAATTTTGCCTGTTTTGAATTTTTTTTATCCATTCCCTACCTCAGCACAATTTTGAGGGCAGGTGTCTTTACAGCTCTGAGTCCTTGTGAATGGTAAGTGACCATTAGCAGTGGGTTAAAAGCTGCTCTTGTGGGAATCGGCCACAAGGCGGCAGCATTTCTCCTTTACCAAATCTGGTTACTAGGGCAACAGAGCCTTACTGGAAGTGGTGTTCTAGGTGGTAAATTAGAATGGAATGTGCGAGGAAAAAGCCCTTTAAGTTTATGTCTCATTACCTCTTGTTGGTATTTTGAACTTAATTTTTATTTTTTATCACAGCAAACTTGATTACAATGTTTTGTTTGTTCTAGTTGTGCAAGATGTGGTTCTTTCACATATATGCATATATCTATTCTTCTTCGGATCCTTTTCCCATGTAGGTTATGACACAATGTTGAGTAGTCTTCTCTTGGTATTGCGTAGGTCTTTGGTGATTATATATTTCACATGTGTTTGTATCTCTCTGTTAACCTCAATATGGTAATGTATCCAATCCTCACACCTTTCCATTTGGTGAACCATAAGTTTTTTTAATGAATCTATGATAGTGTTTCTCTGTGGAAATATCTTTGTATCATTTTTTAGGTAACACCTATATGTGATATGATAGGATATGTGTCTTTCGCTTTCTCACTTACTCCAAGTTGACTGATTACTTCTCGACTCATCTATGGTGCTGCAAATGGCATTGTTTAATTTTTTCACTAGCTCCTATTCCATCTGTACAGGTAGCAGTTCTTCTTTGTCCACCCATCTGTCGGTGGACTTTTTGGTTACTTCCATATCTTGGCTATTGTAATACTATGCAATGTAGATTTGCGTGCCTGTGTCCTTTCAGTTCTGTCTTCTTAGTTTATAGGTCCAAGAATAGGTCTGCTGGATCATATGGTAGCTGAATGTTTACCTTTTATAGGCAGCTCTATTCTGTTCTCCTTAGTGGCTTTTTCCAGGTTACATCCCACTTAAAGTGGAGGGTATGTATTTCTTCCCAGCACCTTCAGCATTTATTCTTTGTAGTTTTTGCTGATGGTTATTCTGAGTGGTGTGAGCTGATACCTCTTTGTGGTTGAATTTGCATGTGTCTCATAATGCGTTGAAGTTGAGCGTTAAGACATGTCCATTTTATTTTTCGAGCTGTGATTAGAGCTTATTACTTCAAAGTGTTTTCTTAAAGTATGTGTCACCATTTGAAATATTTTGGCCATTATCTCCCTCAAGACATTTTGAGGGCAGGTTTCACTTACAGCCCTGCAGTACTTGTTCATATGAAGTGACCATTAGCTCAGGCTTTAAACCTGCTTTTGCAGGTAACGGCCAGAGAGCGGCAGCCTTTCTACGTTCTCCATGCTGGTACTAGGGAAACAGACCTACCGGCCAGTGGTATTCTTCGGTTATAAATTAGAGTGCAATGTGCCCGGGTAAACCCACAAATGTTGATGTCTCCTTGCTTTTGTTTGTTTTTAAATTTAATTTATATTTATTATTAGAGTAATATTCCATTGTGTACGTGGACCACTTCTTCTTGGTGCATTCCTCGGTTGATGGACATTTTCATTGCTTCCAAGTGCTGGCTATGGTAAATATTGCTGGCGTACAGGTTTGCCCGCCTGTCACTTTTTCAGTCTCATTTTCTCAGGTGATAGGCCAAGCAGTGGTTGTGACTGATTGACTGGTAGCTCAATATTTCCCTTTTCAAAGCACCTACATTGTGTTTTCATTAGTGGCTCTTTACATGCCCCCCCTTACAACCGAGGGTACGCATTTCTCCACACTCCCTTCACCGTTTATTTTTGGCAGCATTTTTCCTAATGGCCATTCTGACTGCTGTGAGCTGATAGGTTTTTGTAATATGGGTATGCATGTCATTAAAATTTTTAAAATTCATCATATTCCTACGCCTTTTTCTTTTCTCTTAAAAGAAAAAAACCGTGAGTACAATAGAGCTCTTGAAACTGTCTTCTTCGAAGGTTGCCCTCTTTTGAATTTTTTGGTCGATTTTTGACCCCAGAAATTTTCTGGAGGGCAGGTGCCATTTACAGAACTGCAAGTTGGTGAAAATTTAGTGACCTTTTGCAGTGGGTTCAAAGCTGCTGTTGTGGGAAACGGCCACAAGGAGGTAGCATTTCTCCATTCCCCAAGCTGGGTCCTAGGGCAGCAGAGCCTTTCTGGAAGTCATTGTCCTAGGTTGTAAATTAGAATGGAATTTGCCAGGAGAAATCCCCTTAAGTTTATGTCTCATTACTTCTTCTTGGTTTTTAAATTTTTTTTTAATCTGGGTAAAGTTTAGAATATTGTTTGTCCTAGGTGTACACAATCTGGTTCATTTGTACATTATGTATGTCTATTAATGTACAGATCCTCTTCCCATGTAAAATATTACAGTGTTCCGTCGACCTCCCTTGCTATATGTTCGGTCTTTTTGATACATGTATATAATATGTATTTGTATATGTATAGTAACACTAATCCTCATTTCTCAATTTCCCCCCTCCTTTCCTTTTAGATGAGCATAGTTTGTTTTCTAAGCCTGTGAGTGTCTTTCTCTTTGGAAATATGTTCATCTGTGTCAGTTATTAGGTAATGCCATAAGTGATAATATAGGCTATAGGTCTTTTGCTTTCTGACCTACTTCATGTTTTGTGATTATCTCCAGGCTCATCTATGGTGCCCCAAAGAGTAGTGCTTCAAAGTTTTCCAAGGCTAATATTCCATTGTGTACATGGACCACTTCTTCTTGGTGCATTCCTCTGTTGATGGACATTTTCGTTGCTTCCAAGTGTTGCCTATGGTAAATATTGCTGGAGTGCAGGATTGCCAGCCTGTGATTTTTGATTTTCATTTTCTCAGGTGATAGACCCAGCAGTGGTTATGATTGATTGACTGGTATGGTAGCTCAACGTTTACCTTTTCAAGGCACCTCAATTGTGCTTTCATTTGTGGCTCTTACCACGTCCCCCTTAGAATCGAGGGTACGCATTGCTCCACAATCACATCAGCATTTATTTTTGGCAGCATTTTTGTTGATGGCCATTCTGACTGGTGTGAGCTGATAGGTGTTTGTAATTTGGGTTTACATGTCTGTAAAAATTCCTACAATTCATCATTTTTCCACGCCTTTTTGTTTTCTGTTAAAAGAAAAAAGAAAAAAAGTGTGAGTATAATATACCTCTTCAAATTTTCTTTTTGGAAGGTTGCACTCTAGAATTTTTGGGTTGATTTTCGACCTCAGTATTTTTTGGAGGGCAGGTGTCATTTACAGACCTGCAATTGGTGAATATTTAGTGACCTTTTGCAGTGGGTTTAAAACTGCTGTTGTGGGAAACGGCCACAAGGATGCAGCATTTCTCCATTCCCAAATCTGGGTACTAGGGCAGCACAGCCGTTCTGGAAGTCGTTTGCCTAGGTTGTAAATTTGAATGGAATGTGCCAGGAAAACCCCCCATAAGTTTATGTCTCATTACTCCTAGTTCGTTGTTTTAATTTTTTCAATTGGGGTAATGGTTAGAATGTTGCTTGTCCAAGGTGTACATCTACATATTCTATATACCTATTTATGTAGAGATCCTCTTCCCGTGTAAATTATTACACAGTGTTCCCTAAACCTTCCTTGCTATATGGTCGGTCTTTTTGATATATGTATATAATATGTATTTGTATACATATGGTAACGCTAATCTTCATTTATCCATTCCCCCCACCTTTCCTTTTAGATAAGCATAGTTTTTTTTTAATAAGTCTGTGATTGACTTTCTCTGTGGAATTATGTTCATTTGTGTCAGTTATTAGATAACGCCTATAAGTGATATCATAGGATATAGGACTTTTGCTTTCCGACTTACCTCATGTTCTGTGATTATCTCCAAGATCATCTATGGTGCCTCAAAGAGCAGTGTTTCATTGTTTTCCATGGCTAGTATTCATTGTGTACATGGACCACTTCTTCTTTATCCTTTCATCTGTTGATGGACATTTTGGTTGCTTCACTGTCTTGTCTATTGTGAATAAGGCTGCAGTGCAACTTTTGCAGCCCGGGTCTTCATTCTGGTCTTCTCAGGTGAGAGGCCCATTGGTGCGCCTGCTGGATTGAATGGTACCTCAATTTTTCGTTTTCAACGCAGCTCCTTTCTGTTCTCATTATTAGCGTTTAACCCTTTTACATCTCACCAGCAGCTAGAGGGTACACAGTTCTCTAAAACCCCTTCAGCATTTATTGTTTGTAGACTTTTTGCCAATGGTCAGTCGACTGGTGTGAGTTGAAAACATTTTGTAGATTAGATTGCATGAGTCTAATACTTCCTGAGGTGGAGCGTTTATCCATTTTCCTTTCTTTAAAAAGAGAGTGAGTAAAACTTACCTCTTCATACTATCTTCTTGAAAATTTTGCCTGTTTTGAATTTTTTTTATCCATTCCCTACCTCAGCACAATTTTGAGGGCAGGTGTCTTTACAGCTCTGAGTCCTTGTGAATGGTAAGTGACCATTAGCAGTGGGTTAAAAGCTGCTCTTGTGGGAATCGGCCACAAGGCGGCAGCATTTCTCCTTTACCAAATCTGGTTACTAGGGCAACAGAGCCTTACTGGAAGTGGTGTTCTAGGTGGTAAATTAGAATGGAATGTGCGAGGAAAAAGCCCTTTAAGTTTATGTCTCATTACCTCTTGTTGGTATTTTGAACTTAATTTTTATTTTTTATCACAGCAAACTTGATTACAATGTTTTGTTTGTTCTAGTTGTGCAAGATGTGGTTCTTTCACACATATGCATATATCTATTCTTCTTCAGATCCTTTTCCCATGTAGGTTATGACACAATGTTGAGTAGTCTTCTCTTGGTATTGCGTAGGTCTTTGGTGATTATATATTTCACATGTGTTTGTATCTCTCTGTTAACCTCAATATGGTAATGTATCCAATCCTCACACCTTTCCATTTGGTGAACCATAAGTTTTTTTAATGAATCTATGATAGTGTTTCTCTGTGGAAATATCTTTGTATCATTTTTTAGGTAACACCTATATGTGATATGATAGGATATGTGTCTTTCGCTTTCTCACTTACTCCAAGTTGACTGATTACTTCTCGACTCATCTATGGTGCTGCAAATGGCATTGTTTAATTTTTTCACTAGCTCCTATTCCATCTGTACAGGTAGCAGTTCTTCTTTGTCCACCCATCTGTCGGTGGACTTTTTGGTTACTTCCATATCTTGGCTATTGTAATACTATGCAATGTAGATTTGCGTGCCTGTGTCCTTTCAGTTCTGTCTTCTTAGTTTATAGGTCCAAGAATAGGTCTGCTGGATCATATGGTAGCTGAATGTTTACCTTTTATAGGCAGCTCTATTCTGTTCTCCTTAGTGGCTTTTTCCAGGTTACATCCCACTTAAAGTGGAGGGTATGTATTTCTTCCCAGCACCTTCAGCATTTATTCTTTGTAGTTTTTGCTGATGGTTATTCTGAGTGGTGTGAGCTGATACCTCTTTGTGGTTGAATTTGCATGTGTCTCATAATGCGTTGAAATTGAGCGTTAAGACATGTCCATTTTATTTTTCGAGCTGTGATTAGAGCTTATTACTTCAAAGTGTTTTCTTAAAGTATGTGTCACCATTTGAAATATTTTGGCCATTATCTCCCTCAAGACATTTTGAGGGCAGGTTTCATTTACAGCCCTGCAGTACTTGTTCATATGAAGTGACCATTAGCTCAGGCTTTAAACCTGCTTTTGCAGGTAACGGCCAGAGAGCGGCAGCCTTTCTACGTTCTCCATGCTGGTACTAGGGAAACAGACCTACCGGCCAGTGGTATTTTTTGGTTATAAATTAGAGTGCAATGTGCCCGGGTAAACCCACAAATGTTGATGTCTCCTTGCTTTTGTTTGTTTTTAAATTTAATTTATATTTATTATTAGAGTAATATTCCATTGTGTACGTGGACCACTTCTTCTTGGTGCATTCCTCGGTTGATGGACATTTTCATTGCTTCCAAGTGCTGGCTATGGTAAATATTGCTGGCGTACAGGTTTGCCCGCCTGTCACTTTTTCATTCTCATTTTCTCAGGTGATAGGCCAAGCAGTGGTTGTGATTGATTGACTGGTAGCTCAATATTTCCCTTTTCAAAGCACCTACATTGTGTTTTCATTAGTGGCTCTTTACATGCCCCCCCCTTACAACCGAGGGTATGCATTTCTCCACACTCCCTTCACCGTTTATTTTTGGCAGCATTTTTCCTAATGGCCATTCTGACTGCTGTGAGCTGATAGGTTTTTGTAATATGGGTATGCATGTCATTAAAAATTTTTTAAATTCATCATATTCCTACGCCTTTTTCTTTTCTCTTAAAAGAAAAAACCGTGAGTACAATATAGCTCTTGAAACTGTCTTCTTCGAAGGTTGCCCTCTTTTGAATTTTTTGGTCGATTTTTGACCCCAGAAATTTTCTGGAGGGCAGGTGCCATTTACAGAACTGCAAGTTGGTGAAAATTTAGTGACCTTTTGCAGTGGGTTCAAAGCTGCTGTTGTGGGAAACGGCCACAAGGAGGTAGCATTTCTCCATTCCCCAAGCTGGGTCCTAGGGCAGCAGAGCCTTTCTGGAAGTCATTGTCCTAGGTTGTAAATTAGAATGGAATTTGCCAGGAGAAATCCCCTTAAGTTTATGTCTCATTACTTCTTGTTGGTTTTTAAATTTTTTTTTAATCTGGGTAAAGTTTAGAATATTGTTTGTCCTAGGTGTACACAATCTGGTTCATTTGTACATTATGTATGTCTATTAATGTACAGATCCTCTTCCCATGTAAAATATTACAGTGTTCCGTCGACCTCCCTTGCTATATGTTCGGTCTTTTTGATACATGTATATAATATGTATTTGTATATGTATAGTAACACTAATCCTCATTTCTCAATTTCCCCCCTCCTTTCCTTTTAGATGAGCATAGTTTGTTTTCTAAGCCTGTGAGTGTCTTTCTCTTTGGAAATATGTTCATCTGTGTCAGTTATTAGGTAATGCCATAAGTGATAATATAGGCTATAGGTCTTTTGCTTTCTGACCTACTTCATGTTTTGTGATTATCTCCAGGCTCATCTATGGTGCCCCAAAGAGTAATGCTTCAAAGTTTTCCAAGGCTAATATTCCATTGTGTACATGGACCACTTCTTCTTGGTGCATTCCTCTGTTGATGGACATTTTCGTTGCTTCCAAGTGTTGCCTATGGTAAATATTGCTGGAGTGCAGGATTGCCAGCCTGTGATTTTTGATTTTCATTTTCTCAGGTGATAGACCCAGCAGTGGTTATGATTGATTGACTGGTATGGTAGCTCAACGTTTACCTTTTCAAGGCACCTCAATTGTGCTTTCATTTGTGGCTCTTACCACGTCCCCCTTAGAATCGAGGGTACGCATTGCTCCACAATCACGTCAGCATTTATTTTTGGCAGCATTTTTGTTGATGGCCATTCTGACTGGTGTGAGCTGATAGGTGTTTGTAATTTGGGTTTACATGTCTGTAAAAATTCCTACAATTCATCATTTTTCCACGCCTTTTTGTTTTCTGTTAAAAGAAAAAAGAAAAAAAGTGTGAGTATAATATACCTCTTCAAATTTTCTTTTTGGAAGGTTGCACTCTAGAATTTTTGGGTTGATTTTCGACCTCAGTATTTTTTGGAGGGCAGGTGTCATTTACAGACCTGCAATTGGTGAATATTTAGTGACCTTTTGCAGTGGGTTTAAAACTGCTGTTGTGGGAAACGGCCACAAGGATGCAGCATTTCTCCATTCCCAAATCTGGGTACTAGGGCAGCACAGCCGTTCTGGAAGTCGTTTGCCTAGGTTGTAAATTTGAATGGAATGTGCCAGGAAAACCCCCCATAAGTTTATGTCTCATTACTCCTAGTTCGTTGTTTTAATTTTTTCAATTGGGGTAATGGTTAGAATGTTGCTTGTCCAAGGTGTACATCTACATATTCTATATACCTATTTATGTAGAGATCCTCTTCCCGTGTAAATTATTACACAGTGTTCCCTAAACCTTCCTTGCTATATGGTCGGTCTTTTTGATATATGTATATAATATGTATTTGTATACATATGGTAACGCTAATCTTCATTTATCCATTCCCCCCACCTTTCCTTTTAGATAAGCATAGTTTTTTTTTAATAAGTCTGTGATTGACTTTCTCTGTGGAATTATGTTCATTTGTGTCAGTTATTAGATAACGCCTATAAGTGATATCATAGGATATAGGACTTTTGCTTTCCGACTTACCTCATGTTCTGTGATTATCTCCAAGATCATCTATGGTGCCTCAAAGAGCAGTGTTTCATTGTTTTCCATGGCTAGTATTCATTGTGTACATGGACCACTTCTTCTTTATCCTTTCATCTGTTGATGGACATTTTGGTTGCTTCACTGTCTTGTCTATTGTGAATAAGGCTGCAGTGCAACTTTTGCAGCCCGGGTCTTCATTCTGGTCTTCTCAGGTGAGAGGCCCATTGGTGCGCCTGCTGGATTGAATGGTACCTCAATTTTTCGTTTTCAACGCAGCTCCTTTCTGTTCTCATTATTAGCGTTTAACCCTTTTACATCTCACCAGCAGCTAGAGGGTACACAGTTCTCTAAAACCCCTTCAGCATTTATTGTTTGTAGACTTTTTGCCAATGGTCAGTCGACTGGTGTGAGTTGAAAACATTTTGTAGATTAGATTGCATGAGTCTAATACTTCCTGAGGTGGAGCGTTTATCCATTTTCCTTTCTTTAAAAAGAGAGTGAGTAAAACTTACCTCTTCATACTATCTTCTTGAAAATTTTGCCTGTTTTGAATTTTTTTTATCCATTCCCTACCTCAGCACAATTTTGAGGGCAGGTGTCTTTACAGCTCTGAGTCCTTGTGAATGGTAAGTGACCATTAGCAGTGGGTTAAAAGCTGCTCTTGTGGGAATCGGCCACAAGGCGGCAGCATTTCTCCTTTACCAAATCTGGTTACTAGGGCAACAGAGCCTTACTGGAAGTGGTGTTCTAGGTGGTAAATTAGAATGGAATGTGCGAGGAAAAAGCCCTTTAAGTTTATGTCTCATTACCTCTTGTTGGTATTTTGAACTTAATTTTTATTTTTTATCACAGCAAACTTGATTACAATGTTTTGTTTGTTCTAGTTGTGCAAGATGTGGTTCTTTCACACATATGCATATATCTATTCTTCTTCAGATCCTTTTCCCATGTAGGTTATGACACAATGTTGAGTAGTCTTCTCTTGGTATTGCGTAGGTCTTTGGTGATTATATATTTCACATGTGTTTGTATCTCTCTGTTAACCTCAATATGGTAATGTATCCAATCCTCACACCTTTCCATTTGGTGAACCATAAGTTTTTTTAATGAATCTATGATAGTGTTTCTCTGTGGAAATATCTTTGTATCATTTTTTAGGTAACACCTATATGTGATATGATAGGATATGTGTCTTTCGCTTTCTCACTTACTCCAAGTTGACTGATTACTTCTCGACTCATCTATGGTGCTGCAAATGGCATTGTTTAATTTTTTCACTAGCTCCTATTCCATCTGTACAGGTAGCAGTTCTTCTTTGTCCACCCATCTGTCGGTGGACTTTTTGGTTACTTCCATATCTTGGCTATTGTAATACTATGCAATGTAGATTTGCGTGCCTGTGTCCTTTCAGTTCTGTCTTCTTAGTTTATAGGTCCAAGAATAGGTCTGCTGGATCATATGGTAGCTGAATGTTTACCTTTTATAGGCAGCTCTATTCTGTTCTCCTTAGTGGCTTTTTCCAGGTTACATCCCACTTAAAGTGGAGGGTATGTATTTCTTCCCAGCACCTTCAGCATTTATTCTTTGTAGTTTTTGCTGATGGTTATTCTGAGTGGTGTGAGCTGATACCTCTTTGTGGTTGAATTTGCATGTGTCTCATAATGCGTTGAAATTGAGCGTTAAGACATGTCCATTTTATTTTTCGAGCTGTGATTAGAGCTTATTACTTCAAAGTGTTTTCTTAAAGTATGTGTCACCATTTGAAATATTTTGGCCATTATCTCCCTCAAGACATTTTGAGGGCAGGTTTCATTTACAGCCCTGCAGTACTTGTTCATATGAAGTGACCATTAGCTCAGGCTTTAAACCTGCTTTTGCAGGTAACGGCCAGAGAGCGGCAGCCTTTCTATGTTCTCCATGCTGGTACTAGGGAAACAGACCTACCGGCCAGTGGTATTTTTTGGTTATAAATTAGAGTGCAATGTGCCCGGGTAAACCCACAAATGTTGATGTCTCCTTGCTTTTGTTTGTTTTTAAATTTAATTTATATTTATTATTAGAGTAATATTCCATTGTGTACGTGGACCACTTCTTCTTGGTGCATTCCTCGGTTGATGGACATTTTCATTGCTTCCAAGTGCTGGCTATGGTAAATATTGCTGGCGTACAGGTTTGCCCGCCTGTCACTTTTTCATTCTCATTTTCTCAGGTGATAGGCCAAGCAGTGGTTGTGATTGATTGACTGGTAGCTCAATATTTCCCTTTTCAAAGCACCTACATTGTGTTTTCATTAGTGGCTCTTTACATGCCCCCCCCTTACAACCGAGGGTACGCATTTCTCCACACTCCCTTCACCGTTTATTTTTGGCAGCATTTTTCCTAATGGCCATTCTGACTGCTGTGAGCTGATAGGTTTTTGTAATATGGGTATGCATGTCATTAAAAATTTTTTAAATTCATCATATTCCTACGCCTTTTTCTTTTCTCTTAAAAGAAAAAACCGTGAGTACAATAGAGCTCTTGAAACTGTCTTCTTCGAAGGTTGCCCTCTTTTGAATTTTTTGGTCGATTTTTGACCCCAGAAATTTTCTGGAGGGCAGGTGCCATTTACAGAACTGCAAGTTGGTGAAAATTTAGTGACCTTTTGCAGTGGGTTCAAAGCTGCTGTTGTGGGAAACGGCCACAAGGAGGTAGCATTTCTCCATTCCCCAAGCTGGGTCCTAGGGCAGCAGAGCCTTTCTGGAAGTCATTGTCCTAGGTTGTAAATTAGAATGGAATTTGCCAGGAGAAATCCCCTTAAGTTTATGTCTCATTACTTCTTCTTGGTTTTTAAATTTTTTTTTAATCTGGGTAAAGTTTAGAATATTGTTTGTCCTAGGTGTACACAATCTGGTTCATTTGTACATTATGTATGTCTATTAATGTACAGATCCTCTTCCCATGTAAAATATTACAGTGTTCCGTCGACCTCCCTTGCTATATGTTCGGTCTTTTTGATACATGTATATAATATGTATTTGTATATGTATAGTAACACTAATCCTCATTTCTCAATTTCCCCCCTCCTTTCCTTTTAGATGAGCATAGTTTGTTTTCTAAGCCTGTGAGTGTCTTTCTCTTTGGAAATATGTTCATCTGTGTCAGTTATTAGGTAATGCCATAAGTGATAATATAGGCTATAGGTCTTTTGCTTTCTGACCTACTTCATGTTTTGTGATTATCTCCAGGCTCATCTATGGTGCCCCAAAGAGTAGTGCTTCAAAGTTTTCCAAGGCTAATATTCCATTGTGTACATGGACCACTTCTTCTTGGTGCATTCCTCTGTTGATGGACATTTTCGTTGCTTCCAAGTGTTGCCTATGGTAAATATTGCTGGAGTGCAGGATTGCCAGCCTGTGATTTTTGATTTTCATTTTCTCAGGTGATAGACCCAGCAGTGGTTATGATTGATTGACTGGTATGGTAGCTCAACGTTTACCTTTTCAAGGCACCTCAATTGTGCTTTCATTTGTGGCTCTTACCACGTCCCCCTTAGAATCGAGGGTACGCATTGCTCCACAATCACGTCAGCATTTATTTTTGGCAGCATTTTTGTTGATGGCCATTCTGACTGGTGTGAGCTGATAGGTGTTTGTAATTTGGGTTTACATGTCTGTAAAAATTCCTACAATTCATCATTTTTCCACGCCTTTTTGTTTTCTGTTAAAAGAAAAAAGAAAAAAAGTGTGAGTATAATATACCTCTTCAAATTTTCTTTTTGGAAGGTTGCACTCTAGAATTTTTGGGTTGATTTTCGACCTCAGTATTTTTTGGAGGGCAGGTGTCATTTACAGACCTGCAATTGGTGAATATTTAGTGACCTTTTGCAGTGGGTTTAAAACTGCTGTTGTGGGAAACGGCCACAAGGATGCAGCATTTCTCCATTCCCAAATCTGGGTACTAGGGCAGCACAGCCGTTCTGGAAGTCGTTTGCCTAGGTTGTAAATTTGAATGGAATGTGCCAGGAAAACCCCCCATAAGTTTATGTCTCATTACTCCTAGTTCGTTGTTTTAATTTTTTCAATTGGGGTAATGGTTAGAATGTTGCTTGTCCAAGGTGTACATCTACATATTCTATATACCTATTTATGTAGAGATCCTCTTCCCGTGTAAATTATTACACAGCGTTCCCTAAACCTTCCTTGCTATATGGTCGGTCTTTTTGATATATGTATATAATATGTATTTGTATACATATGGTAACGCTAATCTTCATTTATCCATTCCCCCCACCTTTCCTTTTAGATAAGCATAGTTTTTTTTTAAGAAGTCTGTGATTGACTTTCTCTGTGGAATTATGTTCATTTGTGTCAGTTATTAGATAACGCCTATAAGTGATATCATAGGATATAGGACTTTTGCTTTCCGACTTACCTCATGTTCTGTGATTATCTCCAAGATCATCTATGGTGCCTCAAAGAGCAGTGTTTCATTGTTTTCCATGGCTAGTATTCATTGTGTACATGGACCACTTCTTCTTTATCCTTTCATCTGTTGATGGACATTTTGGTTGCTTCACTGTCTTGTCTATTGTGAATAAGGCTGCAGTGCAACTTTTGCAGCCCGGGTCTTCATTCTGGTCTTCTCAGGTGAGAGGCCCATTGGTGCGCCTGCTGGATTGAATGGTACCTCAATTTTTCGTTTTCAACGCAGCTCCTTTCTGTTCTCATTATTAGCGTTTAACCCTTTTACATCTCACCAGCAGCTAGAGGGTACACAGTTCTCTAAAACCCCTTCAGCATTTATTGTTTGTAGACTTTTTGCCAATGGTCAGTCGACTGGTGTGAGTTGAAAACATTTTGTAGATTAGATTGCATGAGTCTAATACTTCCTGAGGTGGAGCGTTTATCCATTTTCCTTTCTTTAAAAAGAGAGTGAGTAAAACTTACCTCTTCATACTATCTTCTTGAAAATTTTGCCTGTTTTGAATTTTTTTTATCCATTCCCTACCTCAGCACAATTTTGAGGGCAGGTGTCTTTACAGCTCTGAGTCCTTGTGAATGGTAAGTGACCATTAGCAGTGGGTTAAAAGCTGCTCTTGTGGGAATCGGCCACAAGGCGGCAGCATTTCTCCTTTACCAAATCTGGTTACTAGGGCAACAGAGCCTTACTGGAAGTGGTGTTCTAGGTGGTAAATTAGAATGGAATGTGCGAGGAAAAAGCCCTTTAAGTTTATGTCTCATTACCTCTTGTTGGTATTTTGAACTTAATTTTTATTTTTTATCACAGCAAACTTGATTACAATGTTTTGTTTGTTCTAGTTGTGCAAGATGTGGTTCTTTCACACATATGCATATATCTATTCTTCTTCAGATCCTTTTCCCATGTAGGTTATGACACAATGTTGAGTAGTCTTCTCTTGGTATTGCGTAGGTCTTTGGTGATTATATATTTCACATGTGTTTGTATCTCTCTGTTAACCTCAATATGGTAATGTATCCAATCCTCACACCTTTCCATTTGGTGAACCATAAGTTTTTTTAATGAATCTATGATAGTGTTTCTCTGTGGAAATATCTTTGTATCATTTTTTAGGTAACACCTATATGTGATATGATAGGATATGTGTCTTTCGCTTTCTCACTTACTCCAAGTTGACTGATTACTTCTCGACTCATCTATGGTGCTGCAAATGGCATTGTTTAATTTTTTCACTAGCTCCTATTCCATCTGTACAGGTAGCAGTTCTTCTTTGTCCACCCATCTGTCGGTGGACTTTTTGGTTACTTCCATATCTTGGCTATTGTAATACTATGCAATGTAGATTTGCGTGCCTGTGTCCTTTCAGTTCTGTCTTCTTAGTTTATAGGTCCAAGAATAGGTCTGCTGGATCATATGGTAGCTGAATGTTTACCTTTTATAGGCAGCTCTATTCTGTTCTCCTTAGTGGCTTTTTCCAGGTTACATCCCACTTAAAGTGGAGGGTATGTATTTCTTCCCAGCACCTTCAGCATTTATTCTTTGTAGTTTTTGCTGATGGTTATTCTGAGTGGTGTGAGCTGATACCTCTTTGTGGTTGAATTTGCATGTGTCTCATAATGCGTTGAAATTGAGCGTTAAGACATGTCCATTTTATTTTTCGAGCTGTGATTAGAGCTTATTACTTCAAAGTGTTTTCTTAAAGTATGTGTCACCATTTGAAATATTTTGGCCATTATCTCCCTCAAGACATTTTGAGGGCAGGTTTCATTTACAGCCCTGCAGTACTTGTTCATATGAAGTGACCATTAGCTCAGGCTTTAAACCTGCTTTTGCAGGTAACGGCCAGAGAGCGGCAGCCTTTCTACGTTCTCCATGCTGGTACTAGGGAAACAGACCTACCGGCCAGTGGTATTTTTTGGTTATAAATTAGAGTGCAATGTGCCCGGGTAAACCCACAAATGTTGATGTCTCCTTGCTTTTGTTTGTTTTTAAATTTAATTTATATTTATTATTAGAGTAATATTCCATTGTGTACGTGGACCACTTCTTCTTGGTGCATTCCTCGGTTGATGGACATTTTCATTGCTTCCAAGTGCTGGCTATGGTAAATATTGCTGGCGTACAGGTTTGCCCGCCTGTCACTTTTTCATTCTCATTTTCTCAGGTGATAGGCCAAGCAGTGGTTGTGATTGATTGACTGGTAGCTCAATATTTCCCTTTTCAAAGCACCTACATTGTGTTTTCATTAGTGGCTCTTTACATGCCCCCCCCTTACAACCGAGGGTACGCATTTCTCCACACTCCCTTCACCGTTTATTTTTGGCAGCATTTTTCCTAATGGCCATTCTGACTGCTGTGAGCTGATAGGTTTTTGTAATATGGGTATGCATGTCATTAAAAATTTTTTAAATTCATCATATTCCTACGCCTTTTTCTTTTCTCTTAAAAGAAAAAACCGTGAGTACAATATAGCTCTTGAAACTGTCTTCTTCGAAGGTTGCCCTCTTTTGAATTTTTTGGTCGATTTTTGACCCCAGAAATTTTCTGGAGGGCAGGTGCCATTTACAGAACTGCAAGTTGGTGAAAATTTAGTGACCTTTTGCAGGGGATTCAAAGCTGCTGTTGTGGGAAACGGCCACAAGGAGGTAGCATTTCTCCATTCCCCAAGCTGGGTCCTAGGGCAGCAGAGCCTTTCTGGAAGTCATTGTCCTAGGTTGTAAATTAGAATGGAATTTGCCAGGAGAAATCCCCTTAAGTTTATGTCTCATTACTTCTTCTTGGTTTTTAAAATTTTTTTTTAATCTGGGTAAAGTTTAGAATATTGTTTGTCCTAGGTGTACACAATCTGGTCCATTTGTACATTATGTATGTCTATTAATGTACAGATCCTCTTCCCATGTAAAATATTACAGTGTTCTGTCGACCTCCCTTGCAATATGTTCGGTCGTTTTGATACATGTATATAATATGTATTTGTATATGTATAGTAACACTCACCTTCATTCTCAATTTCCCCCCTCCTTTCCTTTTAGATGAGCATAGTTTGTTTTCTAAGCCTGTGAGTGTCTTTCTCTTTGGAAATATGTTCATCTGTGTCAGTTATTAGGTAATGCCATAAGTGATAATATAGGCTATAGGTCTTTTGCTTTCCGACCTACTTCATGTTTTGTGATTATCTCCAGGCTCATCTATGGTGCCCCAAAGAGTAGTGCTTCAAAGTTTTCCAAGACTAATATTCCATTGTGTACATGGACCACTTCTTCTTGGTGCATTCCTCTGTTGATGGACATTTTCGTTGCTTCCAAGTGTTGCCTATGGTAAATATTGCTGGAGTGCAGGATTGCCAGCCTGTGATTTTTGATTTTCATTTTCTCAGGTGATAGACCCAGCAGTGGTTATGATTGATTGACTGGTATGGTAGCTCAACGTTTACCTTTTCAAGGCACCTCAATTGTGCTTTCATTTGTGGCTCTTACCACGTCCCCCTTAGAATCGAGGGTACGCATTGCTCCACAATCACGTCAGCATTTATTTTTGGCAGCATTTTTGTTGATGGCCATTCTGACTGGTGTGAGCTGATAGGTGTTTGTAATTTGGGTTTACATGTCTGTAAAAATTCCTACAATTCATCATTTTTCCACGCCTTTTTGTTTTCTGTTAAAAGAAAAAAGAAAAAAAGTGTGAGTATAATATACCTCTTCAAATTTTCTTTTTGGAAGGTTGCACTCTAGAATTTTTGGGTTGATTTTCGACCTCAGTATTTTTTGGAGGGCAGGTGTCATTTACAGACCTGCAATTGGTGAATATTTAGTGACCTTTTGCAGTGGGTTTAAAACTGCTGTTGTGGGAAACGGCCACAAGGATGCAGCATTTCTCCATTCCCAAATCTGGGTACTAGGGCAGCACAGCCGTTCTGGAAGTCGTTTGCCTAGGTTGTAAATTTGAATGGAATGTGCCAGGAAAACCCCCCATAAGTTTATGTCTCATTACTCCTAGTTCGTTGTTTTAATTTTTTCAATTGGGGTAATGGTTAGAATGTTGCTTGTCCAAGGTGTACATCTACATATTCTATATACCTATTTATGTAGAGATCCTCTTCCCGTGTAAATTATTACACAGTGTTCCCTAAACCTTCCTTGCTATATGGTCGGTCTTTTTGATATATGTATATAATATGTATTTGTATACATATGGTAACGCTAATCTTCATTTATCCATTCCCCCCACCTTTCCTTTTAGATAAGCATAGTTTTTTTTTAATAAGTCTGTGATTGACTTTCTCTGTGGAATTATGTTCATTTGTGTCAGTTATTAGATAACGCCTATAAGTGATATCATAGGATATAGGACTTTTGCTTTCCGACTTACCTCATGTTCTGTGATTATCTCCAAGATCATCTATGGTGCCTCAAAGAGCAGTGTTTCATTGTTTTCCATGGCTAGTATTCATTGTGTACATGGACCACTTCTTCTTTATCCTTTCATCTGTTGATGGACATTTTGGTTGCTTCACTGTCTTGTCTATTGTGAATAAGGCTGCAGTGCAACTTTTGCAGCCCGGGTCTTCATTCTGGTCTTCTCAGGTGAGAGGCCCATTGGTGCGCCTGCTGGATTGAATGGTACCTCAATTTTTCGTTTTCAACGCAGCTCCTTTCTGTTCTCATTATTAGCGTTTAACCCTTTTACATCTCACCAGCAGCTAGAGGGTACACAGTTCTCTAAAACCCCTTCAGCATTTATTGTTTGTAGACTTTTTGCCAATGGTCAGTCGACTGGTGTGAGTTGAAAACATTTTGTAGATTAGATTGCATGAGTCTAATACTTCCTGAGGTGGAGCGTTTATCCATTTTCCTTTCTTTAAAAAGAGAGTGAGTAAAACTTACCTCTTCATACTATCTTCTTGAAAATTTTGCCTGTTTTGAATTTTTTTTATCCATTCCCTACCTCAGCACAATTTTGAGGGCAGGTGTCTTTACAGCTCTGAGTCCTTGTGAATGGTAAGTGACCATTAGCAGTGGGTTAAAAGCTGCTCTTGTGGGAATCGGCCACAAGGCGGCAGCATTTCTCCTTTACCAAATCTGGTTACTAGGGCAACAGAGCCTTACTGGAAGTGGTGTTCTAGGTGGTAAATTAGAATGGAATGTGCGAGGAAAAAGCCCTTTAAGTTTATGTCTCATTACCTCTTGTTGGTATTTTGAACTTAATTTTTATTTTTTATCACAGCAAACTTGATTACAATGTTTTGTTTGTTCTAGTTGTGCAAGATGTGGTTCTTTCACACATATGCATATATCTATTCTTCTTCGGATCCTTTTCCCATGTAGGTTATGACACAATGTTGAGTAGTCTTCTCTTGGTATTGCGTAGGTCTTTGGTGATTATATATTTCACATGTGTTTGTATCTCTCTGTTAACCTCAATATGGTAATGTATCCAATCCTCACACCTTTCCATTTGGTGAACCATAAGTTTTTTTAATGAATCTATGATAGTGTTTCTCTGTGGAAATATCTTTGTATCATTTTTTAGGTAACACCTATATGTGATATGATAGGATATGTGTCTTTCGCTTTCTCACTTACTCCAAGTTGACTGATTACTTCTCGACTCATCTATGGTGCTGCAAATGGCATTGTTTAATTTTTTCACTAGCTCCTATTCCATCTGTACAGGTAGCAGTTCTTCTTTGTCCACCCATCTGTCGGTGGACTTTTTGGTTACTTCCATATCTTGGCTATTGTAATACTATGCAATGTAGATTTGCGTGCCTGTGTCCTTTCAGTTCTGTCTTCTTAGTTTATAGGTCCAAGAATAGGTCTGCTGGATCATATGGTAGCTGAATGTTTACCTTTTATAGGCAGCTCTATTCTGTTCTCCTTAGTGGCTTTTTCCAGGTTACATCCCACTTAAAGTGGAGGGTATGTATTTCTTCCCAGCACCTTCAGCATTTATTCTTTGTAGTTTTTGCTGATGGTTATTCTGAGTGGTGTGAGCTGATACCTCTTTGTGGTTGAATTTGCATGTGTCTCATAATGCGTTGAAGTTGAGCGTTAAGACATGTCCATTTTATTTTTCGAGCTGTGATTAGAGCTTATTACTTCAAAGTGTTTTCTTAAAGTATGTGTCACCATTTGAAATATTTTGGCCATTATCTCCCTCAAGACATTTTGAGGGCAGGTTTCATTTACAGCCCTGCAGTACTTGTTCATATGAAGTGACCATTAGCTCAGGCTTTAAACCTGCTTTTGCAGGTAACGGCCAGAGAGCGGCAGCCTTTCTACGTTCTCCATGCTGGTACTAGGGAAACAGACCTACCGGCCAGTGGTATTCTTCGGTTATAAATTAGAGTGCAATGTGCCCGGGTAAACCCACAAATGTTGATGTCTCCTTGCTTTTGTTTGTTTTTAAATTTAATTTATATTTATTATTAGAGTAATATTCCATTGTGTACGTGGACCACTTCTTCTTGGTGCATTCCTCGGTTGATGGACATTTTCATTGCTTCCAAGTGCTGGCTATGGTAAATATTGCTGGCGTACAGGTTTGCCCGCCTGTCACTTTTTCAGTCTCATTTTCTCAGGTGATAGGCCAAGCAGTGGTTGTGATTGATTGACTGGTAGCTCAATATTTCCCTTTTCAAAGCACCTACATTGTGTTTTCATTAGTGGCTCTTTACATACCCCCCCCCTTACAACCGAGGGTACGCATTTCTCCACACTCCCTTCACCGTTTATTTTTGGCAGCATTTTTCCTAATGGCCATTCTGACTGCTGTGAGCTGATAGGTTTTTGTAATATGGGTATGCATGTCATTAAAATTTTTTTAAATTCATCATATTCCTACGCCTTTTTCTTTTCTCTTAAAAGAAAAAACCGTGAGTACAATAGAGCTCTTGAAACTGTCTTCTTCGAAGGTTGCCCTCTTTTGAATTTTTTGGTCGATTTTTGACCCCAGAAATTTTCTGGAGGGCAGGTGCCATTTACAGAACTGCAAGTTGGTGAAAATTTAGTGACCTTTTGCAGTGGGTTCAAAGCTGCTGTTGTGGGAAACGGCCACAAGGAGGTAGCATTTCTCCATTCCCCAAGCTGGGTCCTAGGGCAGCAGAGCCTTTCTGGAAGTCATTGTCCTAGGTTGTAAATTAGAATGGAATTTGCCAGGAGAAATCCCCTTAAGTTTATGTCTCATTACTTCTTCTTGGTTTTTAAATTTTTTTTTAATCTGGGTAAAGTTTAGAATATTGTTTGTCCTAGGTGTACACAATCTGGTTCATTTGTACATTATGTATGTCTATTAATGTACAGATCCTCTTCCCATGTAAAATATTACAGTGTTCCGTCGACCTCCCTTGCTATATGTTCGGTCTTTTTGATACATGTATATAATATGTATTTGTATATGTATAGTAACACTAATCCTCATTTCTCAATTTCCCCCCTCCTTTCCTTTTAGATGAGCATAGTTTGTTTTGTTTTCTAAGCCTGTGAGTGTCTTTCTCTTTGGAAATATGTTCATCTGTGTCAGTTATTAGGTAATGCCATAAGTGATAATATAGGCTATAGGTCTTTTGCTTTCCGACCTACTTCATGTTTTGTGATTATCTCCAGGCTCATCTATGGTGCCCCAAAGAGTAGTGCTTCAAAGTTTTCCAAGGCTAATATTCCATTGTGTACATGGACCACTTCTTCTTGGTGCATTCCTCTGTTGATGGACATTTTCGTTGCTTCCAAGTGTTGCCTATGGTAAATATTGCTGGAGTGCAGGATTGCCAGCCTGTGATTTTTGATTTTCATTTTCTCAGGTGATAGACCCAGCAGTGGTTATGATTGATTGACTGGTATGGTAGCTCAACGTTTACCTTTTCAAGGCACCTCAATTGTGCTTTCATTTGTGGCTCTTACCACGTCCCCCTTAGAATCGAGGGTACGCATTGCTCCACAATCACGTCAGCATTTATTTTTGGCAGCATTTTTGTTGATGGCCATTCTGACTGGTGTGAGCTGATAGGTGTTTGTAATTTGGGTTTACATGTCTGTAAAAATTCCTACAATTCATCATTTTTCCACGCCTTTTTGTTTTCTGTTAAAAGAAAAAAGAAAAAAAGTGTGAGTATAATATACCTCTTCAAATTTTCTTTTTGGAAGGTTGCACTCTAGAATTTTTGGGTTGATTTTCGACCTCAGTATTTTTTGGAGGGCAGGTGTCATTTACAGACCTGCAATTGGTGAATATTTAGTGACCTTTTGCAGTGGGTTTAAAACTGCTGTTGTGGGAAACGGCCACAAGGATGCAGCATTTCTCCATTCCCAAATCTGGGTACTAGGGCAGCACAGCCGTTCTGGAAGTCGTTTGCCTAGGTTGTAAATTTGAATGGAATGTGCCAGGAAAACCCCCCATAAGTTTATGTCTCATTACTCCTAGTTCGTTGTTTTAATTTTTTCAATTGGGGTAATGGTTAGAATGTTGCTTGTCCAAGGTGTACATCTACATATTCTATATACCTATTTATGTAGAGATCCTCTTCCCGTGTAAATTATTACACAGTGTTCCCTAAACCTTCCTTGCTATATGGTTGGTCTTTTTGATATATGTATATAATATGTATTTGTATACATATGGTAACGCTAATCTTCATTTATCCATTCCCCCCACCTTTCCTTTTAGATAAGCATAGTTTTTTTTTAAGAAGTCTGTGATTGACTTTCTCTGTGGAATTATGTTCATTTGTGTCAGTTATTAGATAACGCCTATAAGTGATATCATAGGATATAGGACTTTTGCTTTCCGACTTACCTCATGTTCTGTGATTATCTCCAAGATCATCTATGGTGCCTCAAAGAGCAGTGTTTCATTGTTTTCCATGGCTAGTATTCATTGTGTACATGGACCACTTCTTCTTTATCCTTTCATCTGTTGATGGACATTTTGGTTGCTTCACTGTCTTGTCTATTGTGAATAAGGCTGCAGTGCAACTTTTGCAGCCCGGGTCTTCATTCTGGTCTTCTCAGGTGAGAGGCCCATTGGTGCGCCTGCTGGATTGAATGGTACCTCAATTTTTCGTTTTCAACGCAGCTCCTTTCTGTTCTCATTATTAGCGTTTAACCCTTTTACATCTCACCAGCAGCTAGAGGGTACACAGTTCTCTAAAACCCCTTCAGCATTTATTGTTTGTAGACTTTTTGCCAATGGTCAGTCGACTGGTGTGAGTTGAAAACATTTTGTAGATTAGATTGCATGAGTCTAATACTTCCTGAGGTGGAGCGTTTATCCATTTTCCTTTCTTTAAAAAGAGAGTGAGTAAAACTTACCTCTTCATACTATCTTCTTGAAAATTTTGCCTGTTTTGAATTTTTTTTATCCATTCCCTACCTCAGCACAATTTTGAGGGCAGGTGTCTTTACAGCTCTGAGTCCTTGTGAATGGTAAGTGACCATTAGCAGTGGGTTAAAAGCTGCTCTTGTGGGAATCGGCCACAAGGCGGCAGCATTTCTCCTTTACCAAATCTGGTTACTAGGGCAACAGAGCCTTACTGGAAGTGGTGTTCTAGGTGGTAAATTAGAATGGAATGTGCGAGGAAAAAGCCCTTTAAGTTTATGTCTCATTACCTCTTGTTGGTATTTTGAACTTAATTTTTATTTTTTATCACAGCAAACTTGATTACAATGTTTTGTTTGTTCTAGTTGTGCAAGATGTGGTTCTTTCACACATATGCATATATCTATTCTTCTTCGGATCCTTTTCCCATGTAGGTTATGACACAATGTTGAGTAGTCTTCTCTTGGTATTGCGTAGGTCTTTGGTGATTATATATTTCACATGTGTTTGTATCTCTCTGTTAACCTCAATATGGTAATGTATCCAATCCTCACACCTTTCCATTTGGTGAACCATAAGTTTTTTTAATGAATCTATGATAGTGTTTCTCTGTGGAAATATCTTTGTATCATTTTTTAGGTAACACCTATATGTGATATGATAGGATATGTGTCTTTCGCTTTCTCACTTACTCCAAGTTGACTGATTACTTCTCGACTCATCTATGGTGCTGCAAATGGCATTGTTTAATTTTTTCACTAGCTCCTATTCCATCTGTACAGGTAGCAGTTCTTCTTTGTCCACCCATCTGTCGGTGGACTTTTTGGTTACTTCCATATCTTGGCTATTGTAATACTATGCAATGTAGATTTGCGTGCCTGTGTCCTTTCAGTTCTGTCTTCTTAGTTTATAGGTCCAAGAATAGGTCTGCTGGATCATATGGTAGCTGAATGTTTACCTTTTATAGGCAGCTCTATTCTGTTCTCCTTAGTGGCTTTTTCCAGGTTACATCCCACTTAAAGTGGAGGGTATGTATTTCTTCCCAGCACCTTCAGCATTTATTCTTTGTAGTTTTTGCTGATGGTTATTCTGAGTGGTGTGAGCTGATACCTCTTTGTGGTTGAATTTGCATGTGTCTCATAATGCGTTGAAGTTGAGCGTTAAGACATGTCCATTTTATTTTTCGAGCTGTGATTAGAGCTTATTACTTCAAAGTGTTTTCTTAAAGTATGTGTCACCATTTGAAATATTTTGGCCATTATCTCCCTCAAGACATTTTGAGGGCAGGTTTCACTTACAGCCCTGCAGTACTTGTTCATATGAAGTGACCATTAGCTCAGGCTTTAAACCTGCTTTTGCAGGTAACGGCCAGAGAGCGGCAGCCTTTCTACGTTCTCCATGCTGGTACTAGGGAAACAGACCTACCGGCCAGTGGTATTCTTCGGTTATAAATTAGAGTGCAATGTGCCCGGGTAAACCCACAAATGTTGATGTCTCCTTGCTTTTGTTTGTTTTTAAATTTAATTTATATTTATTATTAGAGTAATATTCCATTGTGTACGTGGACCACTTCTTCTTGGTGCATTCCTCGGTTGATGGACATTTTCATTGCTTCCAAGTGCTGGCTATGGTAAATATTGCTGGCGTACAGGTTTGCCCGCCTGTCACTTTTTCAGTCTCATTTTCTCAGGTGATAGGCCAAGCAGTGGTTGTGACTGATTGACTGGTAGCTCAATATTTCCCTTTTCAAAGCACCTACATTGTGTTTTCATTAGTGGCTCTTTACATGCCCCCCCTTACAACCGAGGGTACGCATTTCTCCACACTCCCTTCACCGTTTATTTTTGGCAGCATTTTTCCTAATGGCCATTCTGACTGCTGTGAGCTGATAGGTTTTTGTAATATGGGTATGCATGTCATTAAAATTTTTAAAATTCATCATATTCCTACGCCTTTTTCTTTTCTCTTAAAAGAAAAAAACCGTGAGTACAATAGAGCTCTTGAAACTGTCTTCTTCGAAGGTTGCCCTCTTTTGAATTTTTTGGTCGATTTTTGACCCCAGAAATTTTCTGGAGGGCAGGTGCCATTTACAGAACTGCAAGTTGGTGAAAATTTAGTGACCTTTTGCAGTGGGTTCAAAGCTGCTGTTGTGGGAAACGGCCACAAGGAGGTAGCATTTCTCCATTCCCCAAGCTGGGTCCTAGGGCAGCAGAGCCTTTCTGGAAGTCATTGTCCTAGGTTGTAAATTAGAATGGAATTTGCCAGGAGAAATCCCCTTAAGTTTATGTCTCATTACTTCTTGTTGGTTTTTAAATTTTTTTTTAATCTGGGTAAAGTTTAGAATATTGTTTGTCCTAGGTGTACACAATCTGGTTCATTTGTACATTATGTATGTCTATTAATGTACAGATCCTCTTCCCATGTAAAATATTACAGTGTTCCGTCGACCTCCCTTGCTATATGTTCGGTCTTTTTGATACATGTATATAATATGTATTTGTATATGTATAGTAACACTAATCCTCATTTCTCAATTTCCCCCCTCCTTTCCTTTTAGATGAGCATAGTTTGTTTTCTAAGCCTGTGAGTGTCTTTCTCTTTGGAAATATGTTCATCTGTGTCAGTTATTAGGTAATGCCATAAGTGATAATATAGGCTATAGGTCTTTTGCTTTCTGACCTACTTCATGTTTTGTGATTATCTCCAGGCTCATCTATGGTGCCCCAAAGAGTAGTGCTTCAAAGTTTTCCAAGGCTAATATTCCATTGTGTACATGGACCACTTCTTCTTGGTGCATTCCTCTGTTGATGGACATTTTCGTTGCTTCCAAGTGTTGCCTATGGTAAATATTGCTGGAGTGCAGGATTGCCAGCCTGTGATTTTTGATTTTCATTTTCTCAGGTGATAGACCCAGCAGTGGTTATGATTGATTGACTGGTATGGTAGCTCAACGTTTACCTTTTCAAGGCACCTCAATTGTGCTTTCATTTGTGGCTCTTACCACGTCCCCCTTAGAATCGAGGGTACGCATTGCTCCACAATCACATCAGCATTTATTTTTGGCAGCATTTTTGTTGATGGCCATTCTGACTGGTGTGAGCTGATAGGTGTTTGTAATTTGGGTTTACATGTCTGTAAAAATTCCTACAATTCATCATTTTTCCACGCCTTTTTGTTTTCTGTTAAAAGAAAAAAGAAAAAAAGTGTGAGTATAATATACCTCTTCAAATTTTCTTTTTGGAAGGTTGCACTCTAGAATTTTTGGGTTGATTTTCGACCTCAGTATTTTTTGGAGGGCAGGTGTCATTTACAGACCTGCAATTGGTGAATATTTAGTGACCTTTTGCAGTGGGTTTAAAACTGCTGTTGTGGGAAACGGCCACAAGGATGCAGCATTTCTCCATTCCCAAATCTGGGTACTAGGGCAGCACAGCCGTTCTGGAAGTCGTTTGCCTAGGTTGTAAATTTGAATGGAATGTGCCAGGAAAACCCCCCATAAGTTTATGTCTCATTACTCCTAGTTCGTTGTTTTAATTTTTTCAATTGGGGTAATGGTTAGAATGTTGCTTGTCCAAGGTGTACATCTACATATTCTATATACCTATTTATGTAGAGATCCTCTTCCCGTGTAAATTATTACACAGTGTTCCCTAAACCTTCCTTGCTATATGGTCGGTCTTTTTGATATATGTATATAATATGTATTTGTATACATATGGTAACGCTAATCTTCATTTATCCATTCCCCCCACCTTTCCTTTTAGATAAGCATAGTTTTTTTTTAAGAAGTCTGTGATTGACTTTCTCTGTGGAATTATGTTCATTTGTGTCAGTTATTAGATAACGCCTATAAGTGATATCATAGGATATAGGACTTTTGCTTTCCGACTTACCTCATGTTCTGTGATTATCTCCAAGATCATCTATGGTGCCTCAAAGAGCAGTGTTTCATTGTTTTCCATGGCTAGTATTCATTGTGTACATGGACCACTTCTTCTTTATCCTTTCATCTGTTGATGGACATTTTGGTTGCTTCACTGTCTTGTCTATTGTGAATAAGGCTGCAGTGCAACTTTTGCAGCCCGGATCTTCATTCTGGTCTTCTCAGGTGAGAGGCCCATTGGTGCGCCTGCTGGATTGAATGGTACCTCAATTTTTCGTTTTCAACGCAGCTCCTTTCTGTTCTCATTATTAGCGTTTAACCCTTTTACATCTCACCAGCAGCTAGAGGGTACACAGTTCTCTAAAACCCCTTCAGCATTTATTGTTTGTAGACTTTTTGCCAATGGTCAGTCGACTGGTGTGAGTTGAAAACATTTTGTAGATTAGATTGCATGAGTCTAATACTTCCTGAGGTGGAGCGTTTATCCATTTTCCTTTCTTTAAAAAGAGAGTGAGTAAAACTTACCTCTTCATACTATCTTCTTGAAAATTTTGCCTGTTTTGAATTTTTTTTATCCATTCCCTACCTCAGCACAATTTTGAGGGCAGGTGTCTTTACAGCTCTGAGTCCTTGTGAATGGTAAGTGACCATTAGCAGTGGGTTAAAAGCTGCTCTTGTGGGAATCGGCCACAAGGCGGCAGCATTTCTCCTTTACCAAATCTGGTTACTAGGGCAACAGAGCCTTACTGGAAGTGGTGTTCTAGGTGGTAAATTAGAATGGAATGTGCGAGGAAAAAGCCCTTTAAGTTTATGTCTCATTACCTCTTGTTGGTATTTTGAACTTAATTTTTATTTTTTATCACAGCAAACTTGATTACAATGTTTTGTTTGTTCTAGTTGTGCAAGATGTGGTTCTTTCACACATATGCATATATCTATTCTTCTTCAGATCCTTTTCCCATGTAGGTTATGACACAATGTTGAGTAGTCTTCTCTTGGTATTGCGTAGGTCTTTGGTGATTATATATTTCACATGTGTTTGTATCTCTCTGTTAACCTCAATATGGTAATGTATCCAATCCTCACACCTTTCCATTTGGTGAACCATAAGTTTTTTTAATGAATCTATGATAGTGTTTCTCTGTGGAAATATCTTTGTATCATTTTTTAGGTAACACCTATATGTGATATGATAGGATATGTGTCTTTCGCTTTCTCACTTACTCCAAGTTGACTGATTACTTCTCGACTCATCTATGGTGCTGCAAATGGCATTGTTTAATTTTTTCACTAGCTCCTATTCCATCTGTACAGGTAGCAGTTCTTCTTTGTCCACCCATCTGTCGGTGGACTTTTTGGTTACTTCCATATCTTGGCTATTGTAATACTATGCAATGTAGATTTGCGTGCCTGTGTCCTTTCAGTTCTGTCTTCTTAGTTTATAGGTCCAAGAATAGGTCTGCTGGATCATATGGTAGCTGAATGTTTACCTTTTATAGGCAGCTCTATTCTGTTCTCCTTAGTGGCTTTTTCCAGGTTACATCCCACTTAAAGTGGAGGGTATGTATTTCTTCCCAGCACCTTCAGCATTTATTCTTTGTAGTTTTTGCTGATGGTTATTCTGAGTGGTGTGAGCTGATACCTCTTTGTGGTTGAATTTGCATGTGTCTCATAATGCGTTGAAATTGAGCGTTAAGACATGTCCATTTTATTTTTCGAGCTGTGATTAGAGCTTATTACTTCAAAGTGTTTTCTTAAAGTATGTGTCACCATTTGAAATATTTTGGCCATTATCTCCCTCAAGACATTTTGAGGGCAGGTTTCATTTACAGCCCTGCAGTACTTGTTCATATGAAGTGACCATTAGCTCAGGCTTTAAACCTGCTTTTGCAGGTAACGGCCAGAGAGCGGCAGCCTTTCTACGTTCTCCATGCTGGTACTAGGGAAACAGACCTACCGGCCAGTGGTATTTTTTGGTTATAAATTAGAGTGCAATGTGCCCGGGTAAACCCACAAATGTTGATGTCTCCTTGCTTTTGTTTGTTTTTAAATTTAATTTATATTTATTATTAGAGTAATATTCCATTGTGTACGTGGACCACTTCTTCTTGGTGCATTCCTCGGTTGATGGACATTTTCATTGCTTCCAAGTGCTGGCTATGGTAAATATTGCTGGCGTACAGGTTTGCCCGCCTGTCACTTTTTCATTCTCATTTTCTCAGGTGATAGGCCAAGCAGTGGTTGTGATTGATTGACTGGTAGCTCAATATTTCCCTTTTCAAAGCACCTACATTGTGTTTTCATTAGTGGCTCTTTACATGCCCCCCCCTTACAACCGAGGGTACGCATTTCTCCACACTCCCTTCACCGTTTATTTTTGGCAGCATTTTTCCTAATGGCCATTCTGACTGCTGTGAGCTGATAGGTTTTTGTAATATGGGTATGCATGTCATTAAAAATTTTTTAAATTCATCATATTCCTACGCCTTTTTCTTTTCTCTTAAAAGAAAAAACCGTGAGTACAATATAGCTCTTGAAACTGTCTTCTTCGAAGGTTGCCCTCTTTTGAATTTTTTGGTCGATTTTTGACCCCAGAAATTTTCTGGAGGGCAGGTGCCATTTACAGAACTGCAAGTTGGTGAAAATTTAGTGACCTTTTGCAGTGGGTTCAAAGCTGCTGTTGTGGGAAACGGCCACAAGGAGGTAGCATTTCTCCATTCCCCAAGCTGGGTCCTAGGGCAGCAGAGCCTTTCTGGAAGTCATTGTCCTAGGTTGTAAATTAGAATGGAATTTGCCAGGAGAAATCCCCTTAAGTTTATGTCTCATTACTTCTTGTTGGTTTTTAAATTTTTTTTTAATCTGGGTAAAGTTTAGAATATTGTTTGTCCTAGGTGTACACAATCTGGTTCATTTGTACATTATGTATGTCTATTAATGTACAGATCCTCTTCCCATGTAAAATATTACAGTGTTCCGTCGACCTCCCTTGCTATATGTTCGGTCTTTTTGATACATGTATATAATATGTATTTGTATATGTATAGTAACACTAATCCTCATTTCTCAATTTCCCCCCTCCTTTCCTTTTAGATGAGCATAGTTTGTTTTCTAAGCCTGTGAGTGTCTTTCTCTTTGGAAATATGTTCATCTGTGTCAGTTATTAGGTAATGCCATAAGTGATAATATAGGCTATAGGTCTTTTGCTTTCTGACCTACTTCATGTTTTGTGATTATCTCCAGGCTCATCTATGGTGCCCCAAAGAGTAGTGCTTCAAAGTTTTCCAAGGCTAATATTCCATTGTGTACATGGACCACTTCTTCTTGGTGCATTCCTCTGTTGATGGACATTTTCGTTGCTTCCAAGTGTTGCCTATGGTAAATATTGCTGGAGTGCAGGATTGCCAGCCTGTGATTTTTGATTTTCATTTTCTCAGGTGATAGACCCAGCAGTGGTTATGATTGATTGACTGGTATGGTAGCTCAACGTTTACCTTTTCAAGGCACCTCAATTGTGCTTTCATTTGTGGCTCTTACCACGTCCCCCTTAGAATCGAGGGTACGCATTGCTCCACAATCACGTCAGCATTTATTTTTGGCAGCATTTTTGTTGATGGCCATTCTGACTGGTGTGAGCTGATAGGTGTTTGTAATTTGGGTTTACATGTCTGTAAAAATTCCTACAATTCATCATTTTTCCACGCCTTTTTGTTTTCTGTTAAAAGAAAAAAGAAAAAAAGTGTGAGTATAATATACCTCTTCAAATTTTCTTTTTGGAAGGTTGCACTCTAGAATTTTTGGGTTGATTTTCGACCTCAGTATTTTTTGGAGGGCAGGTGTCATTTACAGACCTGCAATTGGTGAATATTTAGTGACCTTTTGCAGTGGGTTTAAAACTGCTGTTGTGGGAAACGGCCACAAGGATGCAGCATTTCTCCATTCCCAAATCTGGGTACTAGGGCAGCACAGCCGTTCTGGAAGTCGTTTGCCTAGGTTGTAAATTTGAATGGAATGTGCCAGGAAAACCCCCCATAAGTTTATGTCTCATTACTCCTAGTTCGTTGTTTTAATTTTTTCAATTGGGGTAATGGTTAGAATGTTGCTTGTCCAAGGTGTACATCTACATATTCTATATACCTATTTATGTAGAGATCCTCTTCCCGTGTAAATTATTACACAGTGTTCCCTAAACCTTCCTTGCTATATGGTCGGTCTTTTTGATATATGTATATAATATGTATTTGTATACATATGGTAACGCTAATCTTCATTTATCCATTCCCCCCACCTTTCCTTTTAGATAAGCATAGTTTTTTTTTAAGAAGTCTGTGATTGACTTTCTCTGTGGAATTATGTTCATTTGTGTCAGTTATTAGATAACGCCTATAAGTGATATCATAGGATATAGGACTTTTGCTTTCCGACTTACCTCATGTTCTGTGATTATCTCCAAGATCATCTATGGTGCCTCAAAGAGCAGTGTTTCATTGTTTTCCATGGCTAGTATTCATTGTGTACATGGACCACTTCTTCTTTATCCTTTCATCTGTTGATGGACATTTTGGTTGCTTCACTGTCTTGTCTATTGTGAATAAGGCTGCAGTGCAACTTTTGCAGCCCGGGTCTTCATTCTGGTCTTCTCAGGTGAGAGGCCCATTGGTGCGCCTGCTGGATTGAATGGTACCTCAATTTTTCGTTTTCAACGCAGCTCCTTTCTGTTCTCATTATTAGCGTTTAACCCTTTTACATCTCACCAGCAGCTAGAGGGTACACAGTTCTCTAAAACCCCTTCAGCATTTATTGTTTGTAGACTTTTTGCCAATGGTCAGTCGACTGGTGTGAGTTGAAAACATTTTGTCGATTAGATTGCATGAGTCTAATACTTCCTGAGGTGGAGCGTTTATCCATTTTCCTTTCTTTAAAAAGAGAGTGAGTAAAACTTACCTCTTCATACTATCTTCTTGAAAATTTTGCCTGTTTTGAATTTTTTTTATCCATTCCCTACCTCAGCACAATTTTGAGGGCAGGTGTCTTTACAGCTCTGAGTCCTTGTGAATGGTAAGTGACCATTAGCAGTGGGTTAAAAGCTGCTCTTGTGGGAATCGGCCACAAGGCGGCAGCATTTCTCCTTTACCAAATCTGGTTACTAGGGCAACAGAGCCTTACTGGAAGTGGTGTTCTAGGTGGTAAATTAGAATGGAATGTGCGAGGAAAAAGCCCTTTAAGTTTATGTCTCATTACCTCTTGTTGGTATTTTGAACTTAATTTTTATTTTTTATCACAGCAAACTTGATTACAATGTTTTGTTTGTTCTAGTTGTGCAAGATGTGGTTCTTTCACACATATGCATATATCTATTCTTCTTCAGATCCTTTTCCCATGTAGGTTATGACACAATGTTGAGTAGTCTTCTCTTGGTATTGCGTAGGTCTTTGGTGATTATATATTTCACATGTGTTTGTATCTCTCTGTTAACCTCAATATGGTAATGTATCCAATCCTCACACCTTTCCATTTGGTGAACCATAAGTTTTTTTAATGAATCTATGATAGTGTTTCTCTGTGGAAATATCTTTGTATCATTTTTTAGGTAACACCTATATGTGATATGATAGGATATGTGTCTTTCGCTTTCTCACTTACTCCAAGTTGACTGATTACTTCTCGACTCATCTATGGTGCTGCAAATGGCATTGTTTAATTTTTTCACTAGCTCCTATTCCATCTGTACAGGTAGCAGTTCTTCTTTGTCCACCCATCTGTCGGTGGACTTTTTGGTTACTTCCATATCTTGGCTATTGTAATACTATGCAATGTAGATTTGCGTGCCTGTGTCCTTTCAGTTCTGTCTTCTTAGTTTATAGGTCCAAGAATAGGTCTGCTGGATCATATGGTAGCTGAATGTTTACCTTTTATAGGCAGCTCTATTCTGTTCTCCTTAGTGGCTTTTTCCAGGTTACATCCCACTTAAAGTGGAGGGTATGTATTTCTTCCCAGCACCTTCAGCATTTATTCTTTGTAGTTTTTGCTGATGGTTATTCTGAGTGGTGTGAGCTGATACCTCTTTGTGGTTGAATTTGCATGTGTCTCATAATGCGTTGAAATTGAGCGTTAAGACATGTCCATTTTATTTTTCGAGCTGTGATTAGAGCTTATTACTTCAAAGTGTTTTCTTAAAGTATGTGTCACCATTTGAAATATTTTGGCCATTATCTCCCTCAAGACATTTTGAGGGCAGGTTTCATTTACAGCCCTGCAGTACTTGTTCATATGAAGTGACCATTAGCTCAGGCTTTAAACCTGCTTTTGCAGGTAACGGCCAGAGAGCGGCAGCCTTTCTACGTTCTCCATGCTGGTACTAGGGAAACAGACCTACCGGCCAGTGGTATTTTTTGGTTATAAATTAGAGTGCAATGTGCCCGGGTAAACCCACAAATGTTGATGTCTCCTTGCTTTTGTTTGTTTTTAAATTTAATTTATATTTATTATTAGAGTAATATTCCATTGTGTACGTGGACCACTTCTTCTTGGTGCATTCCTCGGTTGATGGACATTTTCATTGCTTCCAAGTGCTGGCTATGGTAAATATTGCTGGCGTACAGGTTTGCCCGCCTGTCACTTTTTCATTCTCATTTTCTCAGGTGATAGGCCAAGCAGTGGTTGTGATTGATTGACTGGTAGCTCAATATTTCCCTTTTCAAAGCACCTACATTGTGTTTTCATTAGTGGCTCTTTACATGCCCCCCCCTTACAACCGAGGGTACGCATTTCTCCACACTCCCTTCACCGTTTATTTTTGGCAGCATTTTTCCTAATGGCCATTCTGACTGCTGTGAGCTGATAGGTTTTTGTAATATGGGTATGCATGTCATTAAAAATTTTTTAAATTCATCATATTCCTACGCCTTTTTCTTTTCTCTTAAAAGAAAAAACCGTGAGTACAATAGAGCTCTTGAAACTGTCTTCTTCGAAGGTTGCCCTCTTTTGAATTTTTTGGTCGATTTTTGACCCCAGAAATTTTCTGGAGGGCAGGTGCCATTTACAGAACTGCAAGTTGGTGAAAATTTAGTGACCTTTTGCAGTGGGTTCAAAGCTGCTGTTGTGGGAAACGGCCACAAGGAGGTAGCATTTCTCCATTCCCCAAGCTGGGTCCTAGGGCAGCAGAGCCTTTCTGGAAGTCATTGTCCTAGGTTGTAAATTAGAATGGAATTTGCCAGGAGAAATCCCCTTAAGTTTATGTCTCATTACTTCTTGTTGGTTTTTAAATTTTTTTTTAATCTGGGTAAAGTTTAGAATATTGTTTGTCCTAGGTGTACACAATCTGGTTCATTTGTACATTATGTATGTCTATTAATGTACAGATCCTCTTCCCATGTAAAATATTACAGTGTTCCGTCGACCTCCCTTGCTATATGTTCGGTCTTTTTGATACATGTATATAATATGTATTTGTATATGTATAGTAACACTAATCCTCATTTCTCAATTTCCCCCCTCCTTTCCTTTTAGATGAGCATAGTTTGTTTTCTAAGCCTGTGAGTGTCTTTCTCTTTGGAAATATGTTCATCTGTGTCAGTTATTAGGTAATGCCATAAGTGATAATATAGGCTATAGGTCTTTTGCTTTCTGACCTACTTCATGTTTTGTGATTATCTCCAGGCTCATCTATGGTGCCCCAAAGAGTAGTGCTTCAAAGTTTTCCAAGGCTAATATTCCATTGTGTACATGGACCACTTCTTCTTGGTGCATTCCTCTGTTGATGGACATTTTCGTTGCTTCCAAGTGTTGCCTATGGTAAATATTGCTGGAGTGCAGGATTGCCAGCCTGTGATTTTTGATTTTCATTTTCTCAGGTGATAGACCCAGCAGTGGTTATGATTGATTGACTGGTATGGTAGCTCAACGTTTACCTTTTCAAGGCACCTCAATTGTGCTTTCATTTGTGGCTCTTACCACGTCCCCCTTAGAATCGAGGGTACGCATTGCTCCACAATCACGTCAGCATTTATTTTTGGCAGCATTTTTGTTGATGGCCATTCTGACTGGTGTGAGCTGATAGGTGTTTGTAATTTGGGTTTACATGTCTGTAAAAATTCCTACAATTCATCATTTTTCCACGCCTTTTTGTTTTCTGTTAAAAGAAAAAAGAAAAAAAGTGTGAGTATAATATACCTCTTCAAATTTTCTTTTTGGAAGGTTGCACTCTAGAATTTTTGGGTTGATTTTCGACCTCAGTATTTTTTGGAGGGCAGGTGTCATTTACAGACCTGCAATTGGTGAATATTTAGTGACCTTTTGCAGTGGGTTTAAAACTGCTGTTGTGGGAAACGGCCACAAGGATGCAGCATTTCTCCATTCCCAAATCTGGGTACTAGGGCAGCACAGCCGTTCTGGAAGTCGTTTGCCTAGGTTGTAAATTTGAATGGAATGTGCCAGGAAAACCCCCCATAAGTTTATGTCTCATTACTCCTAGTTCGTTGTTTTAATTTTTTCAATTGGGGTAATGGTTAGAATGTTGCTTGTCCAAGGTGTACATCTACATATTCTATATACCTATTTATGTAGAGATCCTCTTCCCGTGTAAATTATTACACAGTGTTCCCTAAACCTTCCTTGCTATATGGTCGGTCTTTTTGATATATGTATATAATATGTATTTGTATACATATGGTAACGCTAATCTTCATTTATCCATTCCCCCCACCTTTCCTTTTAGATAAGCATAGTTTTTTTTAAGAAGTCTGTGATTGACTTTCTCTGTGGAATTATGTTCATTTGTGTCAGTTATTAGATAACGCCTATAAGTGATATCATAGGATATAGGACTTTTGCTTTCCGACTTACCTCATGTTCTGTGATTATCTCCAAGATCATCTATGGTGCCTCAAAGAGCAGTGTTTCATTGTTTTCCATGGCTAGTATTCATTGTGTACATGGACCACTTCTTCTTTATCCTTTCATCTGTTGATGGACATTTTGGTTGCTTCACTGTCTTGTCTATTGTGAATAAGGCTGCAGTGCAACTCTTGCAGCCCGGGTCTTCATTCTGGTCTTCTCAGGTGAGAGGCCCATTGGTGCGCCTGCTGGATTGAATGGTACCTCAATTTTTCGTTTTCAACGCAGCTCCTTTCTGTTCTCATTATTAGCGTTTAACCCTTTTACATCTCACCAGCAGCTAGAGGGTACACAGTTCTCTAAAACCCCTTCAGCATTTATTGTTTGTAGACTTTTTGCCAATGGTCAGTCGACTGGTGTGAGTTGAAAACATTTTGTAGATTAGATTGCATGAGTCTAATACTTCCTGAGGTGGAGCGTTTATCCATTTTCCTTTCTTTAAAAAGAGAGTGAGTAAAACTTACCTCTTCATACTATCTTCTTGAAAATTTTGCCTGTTTTGAATTTTTTTTATCCATTCCCTACCTCAGCACAATTTTGAGGGCAGGTGTCTTTACAGCTCTGAGTCCTTGTGAATGGTAAGTGACCATTAGCAGTGGGTTAAAAGCTGCTCTTGTGGGAATCGGCCACAAGGCGGCAGCATTTCTCCTTTACCAAATCTGGTTACTAGGGCAACAGAGCCTTACTGGAAGTGGTGTTCTAGGTGGTAAATTAGAATGGAATGTGCGAGGAAAAAGCCCTTTAAGTTTATGTCTCATTACCTCTTGTTGGTATTTTGAACTTAATTTTTATTTTTTATCACAGCAAACTTGATTACAATGTTTTGTTTGTTCTAGTTGTGCAAGATGTGGTTCTTTCACACATATGCATATATCTATTCTTCTTCGGATCCTTTTCCCATGTAGGTTATGACACAATGTTGAGTAGTCTTCTCTTGGTATTGCGTAGGTCTTTGGTGATTATATATTTCACATGTGTTTGTATCTCTCTGTTAACCTCAATATGGTAATGTATCCAATCCTCACACCTTTCCATTTGGTGAACCATAAGTTTTTTTAATGAATCTATGATAGTGTTTCTCTGTGGAAATATCTTTGTATCATTTTTTAGGTAACACCTATATGTGATATGATAGGATATGTGTCTTTCGCTTTCTCACTTACTCCAAGTTGACTGATTACTTCTCGACTCATCTATGGTGCTGCAAATGGCATTGTTTAATTTTTTCACTAGCTCCTATTCCATCTGTACAGGTAGCAGTTCTTCTTTGTCCACCCATCTGTCGGTGGACTTTTTGGTTACTTCCATATCTTGGCTATTGTAATACTATGCAATGTAGATTTGCGTGCCTGTGTCCTTTCAGTTCTGTCTTCTTAGTTTATAGGTCCAAGAATAGGTCTGCTGGATCATATGGTAGCTGAATGTTTACCTTTTATAGGCAGCTCTATTCTGTTCTCCTTAGTGGCTTTTTCCAGGTTACATCCCACTTAAAGTGGAGGGTATGTATTTCTTCCCAGCACCTTCAGCATTTATTCTTTGTAGTTTTTGCTGATGGTTATTCTGAGTGGTGTGAGCTGATACCTCTTTGTGGTTGAATTTGCATGTGTCTCATAATGCGTTGAAATTGAGCGTTAAGACATGTCCATTTTATTTTTCGAGCTGTGATTAGAGCTTATTACTTCAAAGTGTTTTCTTAAAGTATGTGTCACCATTTGAAATATTTTGGCCATTATCTCCCTCAAGACATTTTGAGGGCAGGTTTCATTTACAGCCCTGCAGTACTTGTTCATATGAAGTGACCATTAGCTCAGGCTTTAAACCTGCTTTTGCAGGTAACGGCCAGAGAGCGGCAGCCTTTCTACGTTCTCCATGCTGGTACTAGGGAAACAGACCTACCGGCCAGTGGTATTCTTCGGTTATAAATTAGAGTGCAATGTGCCCGGGTAAACCCACAAATGTTGATGTCTCCTTGCTTTTGTTTGTTTTTAAATTTAATTTATATTTATTATTAGAGTAATATTCCATTGTGTACGTGGACCACTTCTTCTTGGTGCATTCCTCGGTTGATGGACATTTTCATTGCTTCCAAGTGCTGGCTATGGTAAATATTGCTGGCGTACAGGTTTGCCCGCCTGTCACTTTTTCAGTCTCATTTTCTCAGGTGATAGGCCAAGCAGTGGTTGTGATTGATTGACTGGTAGCTCAATATTTCCCTTTTCAAAGCACCTACATTGTGTTTTCATTAGTGGCTCTTTACATACCCCCCCCCTTACAACCGAGGGTACGCATTTCTCCACACTCCCTTCACCGTTTATTTTTGGCAGCATTTTTCCTAATGGCCATTCTGACTGCTGTGAGCTGATAGGTTTTTGTAATATGGGTATGCATGTCATTAAAATTTTTTTAAATTCATCATATTCCTACGCCTTTTTCTTTTCTCTTAAAAGAAAAAACCGTGAGTACAATAGAGCTCTTGAAACTGTCTTCTTCGAAGGTTGCCCTCTTTTGAATTTTTTGGTCGATTTTTGACCCCAGAAATTTTCTGGAGGGCAGGTGCCATTTACAGAACTGCAAGTTGGTGAAAATTTAGTGACCTTTTGCAGTGGGTTCAAAGCTGCTGTTGTGGGAAACGGCCACAAGGAGGTAGCATTTCTCCATTCCCCAAGCTGGGTCCTAGGGCAGCAGAGCCTTTCTGGAAGTCATTGTCCTAGGTTGTAAATTAGAATGGAATTTGCCAGGAGAAATCCCCTTAAGTTTATGTCTCATTACTTCTTCTTGGTTTTTAAATTTTTTTTTAATCTGGGTAAAGTTTAGAATATTGTTTGTCCTAGGTGTACACAATCTGGTTCATTTGTACATTATGTATGTCTATTAATGTACAGATCCTCTTCCCATGTAAAATATTACAGTGTTCCGTCGACCTCCCTTGCTATATGTTCGGTCTTTTTGATACATGTATATAATATGTATTTGTATATGTATAGTAACACTAATCCTCATTTCTCAATTTCCCCCCTCCTTTCCTTTTAGATGAGCATAGTTTGTTTTGTTTTCTAAGCCTGTGAGTGTCTTTCTCTTTGGAAATATGTTCATCTGTGTCAGTTATTAGGTAATGCCATAAGTGATAATATAGGCTATAGGTCTTTTGCTTTCCGACCTACTTCATGTTTTGTGATTATCTCCAGGCTCATCTATGGTGCCCCAAAGAGTAGTGCTTCAAAGTTTTCCAAGGCTAATATTCCATTGTGTACATGGACCACTTCTTCTTGGTGCATTCCTCTGTTGATGGACATTTTCGTTGCTTCCAAGTGTTGCCTATGGTAAATATTGCTGGAGTGCAGGATTGCCAGCCTGTGATTTTTGATTTTCATTTTCTCAGGTGATAGACCCAGCAGTGGTTATGATTGATTGACTGGTATGGTAGCTCAACGTTTACCTTTTCAAGGCACCTCAATTGTGCTTTCATTTGTGGCTCTTACCACGTCCCCCTTAGAATCGAGGGTACGCATTGCTCCACAATCACGTCAGCATTTATTTTTGGCAGCATTTTTGTTGATGGCCATTCTGACTGGTGTGAGCTGATAGGTTTTTGTAATTTGGGTTTACATGTCTGTAAAAATTCCTACAATTCATCATTTTTCCACGCCTTTTTGTTTTCTGTTAAAAGAAAAAAGAAAAAAAGTGTGAGTATAATATACCTCTTCAAATTTTCTTTTTGGAAGGTTGCACTCTAGAATTTTTGGGTTGATTTTCGACCTCAGTATTTTTTGGAGGGCAGGTGTCATTTACAGACCTGCAATTGGTGAATATTTAGTGACCTTTTGCAGTGGGTTTAAAACTGCTGTTGTGGGAAACGGCCACAAGGATGCAGCATTTCTCCATTCCCAAATCTGGGTACTAGGGCAGCACAGCCGTTCTGGAAGTCGTTTGCCTAGGTTGTAAATTTGAATGGAATGTGCCAGGAAAACCCCCCATAAGTTTATGTCTCATTACTCCTAGTTCGTTGTTTTAATTTTTTCAATTGGGGTAATGGTTAGAATGTTGCTTGTCCAAGGTGTACATCTACATATTCTATATACCTATTTATGTAGAGATCCTCTTCCCGTGTAAATTATTACACAGTGTTCCCTAAACCTTCCTTGCTATATGGTCGGTCTTTTTGATATATGTATATAATATGTATTTGTATACATATGGTAACGCTAATCTTCATTTATCCATTCCCCCCACCTTTCCTTTTAGATAAGCATAGTTTTTTTTTAATAAGTCTGTGATTGACTTTCTCTGTGGAATTATGTTCATTTGTGTCAGTTATTAGATAACGCCTATAAGTGATATCATAGGATATAGGACTTTTGCTTTCCGACTTACCTCATGTTCTGTGATTATCTCCAAGATCATCTATGGTGCCTCAAAGAGCAGTGTTTCATTGTTTTCCATGGCTAGTATTCATTGTGTACATGGACCACTTCTTCTTTATCCTTTCATCTGTTGATGGACATTTTGGTTGCTTCACTGTCTTGTCTATTGTGAATAAGGCTGCAGTGCAACTTTTGCAGCCCGGGTCTTCATTCTGGTCTTCTCAGGTGAGAGGCCCATTGGTGCGCCTGCTGGATTGAATGGTACCTCAATTTTTCGTTTTCAACGCAGCTCCTTTCTGTTCTCATTATTAGCGTTTAACCCTTTTACATCTCACCAGCAGCTAGAGGGTACACAGTTCTCTAAAACCCCTTCAGCATTTATTGTTTGTAGACTTTTTGCCAATGGTCAGTCGACTGGTGTGAGTTGAAAACATTTTGTAGATTAGATTGCATGAGTCTAATACTTCCTGAGGTGGAGCGTTTATCCATTTTCCTTTCTTTAAAAAGAGAGTGAGTAAAACTTACCTCTTCATACTATCTTCTTGAAAATTTTGCCTGTTTTGAATTTTTTTTATCCATTCCCTACCTCAGCACAATTTTGAGGGCAGGTGTCTTTACAGCTCTGAGTCCTTGTGAATGGTAAGTGACCATTAGCAGTGGGTTAAAAGCTGCTCTTGTGGGAATCGGCCACAAGGCGGCAGCATTTCTCCTTTACCAAATCTGGTTACTAGGGCAACAGAGCCTTACTGGAAGTGGTGTTCTAGGTGGTAAATTAGAATGGAATGTGCGAGGAAAAAGCCCTTTAAGTTTATGTCTCATTACCTCTTGTTGGTATTTTGAACTTAATTTTTATTTTTTATCACAGCAAACTTGATTACAATGTTTTGTTTGTTCTAGTTGTGCAAGATGTGGTTCTTTCACACATATGCATATATCTATTCTTCTTCGGATCCTTTTCCCATGTAGGTTATGACACAATGTTGAGTAGTCTTCTCTTGGTATTGCGTAGGTCTTTGGTGATTATATATTTCACATGTGTTTGTATCTCTCTGTTAACCTCAATATGGTAATGTATCCAATCCTCACACCTTTCCATTTGGTGAACCATAAGTTTTTTTAATGAATCTATGATAGTGTTTCTCTGTGGAAATATCTTTGTATCATTTTTTAGGTAACACCTATATGTGATATGATAGGATATGTGTCTTTCGCTTTCTCACTTACTCCAAGTTGACTGATTACTTCTCGACTCATCTATGGTGCTGCAAATGGCATTGTTTAATTTTTTCACTAGCTCCTATTCCATCTGTACAGGTAGCAGTTCTTCTTTGTCCACCCATCTGTCGGTGGACTTTTTGGTTACTTCCATATCTTGGCTATTGTAATACTATGCAATGTAGATTTGCGTGCCTGTGTCCTTTCAGTTCTGTCTTCTTAGTTTATAGGTCCAAGAATAGGTCTGCTGGATCATATGGTAGCTGAATGTTTACCTTTTATAGGCAGCTCTATTCTGTTCTCCTTAGTGGCTTTTTCCAGGTTACATCCCACTTAAAGTGGAGGGTATGTATTTCTTCCCAGCACCTTCAGCATTTATTCTTTGTAGTTTTTGCTGATGGTTATTCTGAGTGGTGTGAGCTGATACCTCTTTGTGGTTGAATTTGCATGTGTCTCATAATGCGTTGAAGTTGAGCGTTAAGACATGTCCATTTTATTTTTCGAGCTGTGATTAGAGCTTATTACTTCAAAGTGTTTTCTTAAAGTATGTGTCACCATTTGAAATATTTTGGCCATTATCTCCCTCAAGACATTTTGAGGGCAGGTTTCATTTACAGCCCTGCAGTACTTGTTCATATGAAGTGACCATTAGCTCAGGCTTTAAACCTGCTTTTGCAGGTAACGGCCAGAGAGCGGCAGCCTTTCTACGTTCTCCATGCTGGTACTAGGGAAACAGACCTACCGGCCAGTGGTATTCTTCGGTTATAAATTAGAGTGCAATGTGCCCGGGTAAACCCACAAATGTTGATGTCTCCTTGCTTTTGTTTGTTTTTAAATTTAATTTATATTTATTATTAGAGTAATATTCCATTGTGTACGTGGACCACTTCTTCTTGGTGCATTCCTCGGTTGATGGACATTTTCATTGCTTCCAAGTGCTGGCTATGGTAAATATTGCTGGCGTACAGGTTTGCCCGCCTGTCACTTTTTCAGTCTCATTTTCTCAGGTGATAGGCCAAGCAGTGGTTGTGATTGATTGACTGGTAGCTCAATATTTCCCTTTTCAAAGCACCTACGTTGTGTTTTCATTAGTGGCTCTTTACATGCCCCCCCCCTTACAACCGAGGGTACGCATTTCTCCACACTCCCTTCACCGTTTATTTTTGGCAGCATTTTTCCTAATGGCCATTCTGACTGCTGTGAGCTGATAGGTTTTTGTAATATGGGTATGCATGTCATTAAAATTTTTTTAAATTCATCATATTCCTACGCCTTTTTCTTTTCTCTTAAAAGAAAAAACCGTGAGTACAATAGAGCTCTTGAAACTGTCTTCTTCGAAGGTTGCCCTCTTTTGAATTTTTTGGTCGATTTTTGACCCCAGAAATTTTCTGGAGGGCAGGTGCCATTTACAGAACTGCAAGTTGGTGAAAATTTAGTGACCTTTTGCAGTGGGTTCAAAGCTGCTGTTGTGGGAAATGGCCACAAGGAGGTAGCATTTCTCCATTCCCCAAGCTGGGTCCTAGGGCAGCAGAGCCTTTCTGGAAGTCATTGTCCTAGGTTGTAAATTAGAATGGAATTTGCCAGGAGAAATCCCCTTAAGTTTATGTCTCATTACTTCTTCTTGGTTTTTAAAATTTTTTTTAATCTGGGTAAAGTTTAGAATATTGTTTGTCCTAGGTGTACACAATCTGGTTCATTTGTACATTATGTATGTCTATTAATGTACAGATCCTCTTCCCATGTAAAATATTACAGTGTTCCGTCGACCTCCCTTGCTATATGTTCGGTCTTTTTGATACATGTATATAATATGTATTTGTGTATGTATAGTAACACTCACCTTCATTCTCAATTTCCCCCCTCCTTTCCTTTTAGATGAGCATAGTTTGTTTTCTAAGCCTGTGAGTGTCTTTCTCTTTGGAAATATGTTCATCTGTGTCAGTTATTAGGTAATGCCATAAGTGATAATATAGGCTATAGGTCTTTTGCTTTCCGACCTACTTCATGTTTTGTGATTATCTCCAGGCTCATCTATGGTGCCCCAAAGAGTAGTGCTTCAAAGTTTTCCAAGGCTAATATTCCATTGTGTACATGGACCACTTCTTCTTGGTGCATTCCTCTGTTGATGGACATTTTCGTTGCTTCCAAGTGTTGCCTATGGTAAATATTGCTGGAGTGCAGGATTGCCAGCCTGTGATTTTTGATTTTCATTTTCTCAGGTGATAGACCCAGCAGTGGTTATGATTGATTGACTGGTATGGTAGCTCAACGTTTACCTTTTCAAGGCACCTCAATTGTGCTTTCATTTGTGGCTCTTACCACGTCCCCCTTAGAATCGAGGGTACGCATTGCTCCACAATCACGTCAGCATTTATTTTTGGCAGCATTTTTGTTGATGGCCATTCTGACTGGTGTGAGCTGATAGGTTTTTGTAATTTGGGTTTACATGTCTGTAAAAATTCCTACAATTCATCATTTTTCCACGCCTTTTTGTTTTCTGTTAAAAGAAAAAAGAAAAAAAGTGTGAGTATAATATACCTCTTCAAATTTTCTTTTTGGAAGGTTGCACTCTAGAATTTTTGGGTTGATTTTCGACCTCAGTATTTTTTGGAGGGCAGGTGTCATTTACAGACCTGCAATTGGTGAATATTTAGTGACCTTTTGCAGTGGGTTTAAAACTGCTGTTGTGGGAAACGGCCACAAGGATGCAGCATTTCTCCATTCCCAAATCTGGGTACTAGGGCAGCACAGCCGTTCTGGAAGTCGTTTGCCTAGGTTGTAAATTTGAATGGAATGTGCCAGGAAAACCCCCCATAAGTTTATGTCTCATTACTCCTAGTTCGTTGTTTTAATTTTTTCAATTGGGGTAATGGTTAGAATGTTGCTTGTCCAAGGTGTACATCTACATATTCTATATACCTATTTATGTAGAGATCCTCTTCCCGTGTAAATTATTACACAGTGTTCCCTAAACCTTCCTTGCTATATGGTCGGTCTTTTTGATATATGTATATAATATGTATTTGTATACATATGGTAACGCTAATCTTCATTTATCCATTCCCCCCACCTTTCCTTTTAGATAAGCATAGTTTTTTTTTAAGAAGTCTGTGATTGACTTTCTCTGTGGAATTATGTTCATTTGTGTCAGTTATTAGATAACGCCTATAAGTGATATCATAGGATATAGGACTTTTGCTTTCCGACTTACCTCATGTTCTGTGATTATCTCCAAGATCATCTATGGTGCCTCAAAGAGCAGTGTTTCATTGTTTTCCATGGCTAGTATTCATTGTGTACATGGACCACTTCTTCTTTATCCTTTCATCTGTTGATGGACATTTTGGTTGCTTCACTGTCTTGTCTATTGTGAATAAGGCTGCAGTGCAACTTTTGCAGCCCGGGTCTTCATTCTGGTCTTCTCAGGTGAGAGGCCCATTGGTGCGCCTGCTGGATTGAATGGTACCTCAATTTTTCGTTTTCAACGCAGCTCCTTTCTGTTCTCATTATTAGCGTTTAACCCTTTTACATCTCACCAGCAGCTAGAGGGTACACAGTTCTCTAAAACCCCTTCAGCATTTATTGTTTGTAGACTTTTTGCCAATGGTCAGTCGACTGGTGTGAGTTGAAAACATTTTGTAGATTAGATTGCATGAGTCTAATACTTCCTGAGGTGGAGCGTTTATCCATTTTCCTTTCTTTAAAAAGAGAGTGAGTAAAACTTACCTCTTCATACTATCTTCTTGAAAATTTTGCCTGTTTTGAATTTTTTTTATCCATTCCCTACCTCAGCACAATTTTGAGGGCAGGTGTCTTTACAGCTCTGAGTCCTTGTGAATGGTAAGTGACCATTAGCAGTGGGTTAAAAGCTGCTCTTGTGGGAATCGGCCACAAGGCGGCAGCATTTCTCCTTTACCAAATCTGGTTACTAGGGCAACAGAGCCTTACTGGAAGTGGTGTTCTAGGTGGTAAATTAGAATGGAATGTGCGAGGAAAAAGCCCTTTAAGTTTATGTCTCATTACCTCTTGTTGGTATTTTGAACTTAATTTTTATTTTTTATCACAGCAAACTTGATTACAATGTTTTGTTTGTTCTAGTTGTGCAAGATGTGGTTCTTTCACACATATGCATATATCTATTCTTCTTCGGATCCTTTTCCCATGTAGGTTATGACACAATGTTGAGTAGTCTTCTCTTGGTATTGCGTAGGTCTTTGGTGATTATATATTTCACATGTGTTTGTATCTCTCTGTTAACCTCAATATGGTAATGTATCCAATCCTCACACCTTTCCATTTGGTGAACCATAAGTTTTTTTAATGAATCTATGATAGTGTTTCTCTGTGGAAATATCTTTGTATCATTTTTTTAGGTAACACCTATATGTGATATGATAGGATATGTGTCTTTCGCTTTCTCACTTACTCCAAGTTGACTGATTACTTCTCGACTCATCTATGGTGCTGCAAATGGCATTGTTTAATTTTTTCACTAGCTCCTATTCCATCTGTACAGGTAGCAGTTCTTCTTTGTCCACCCATCTGTCGGTGGACTTTTTGGTTACTTCCATATCTTGGCTATTGTAATACTATGAAATGTAGATTTGCGTGCCTGTGTCCTTTCAGTTCTGTCTTCTTAGTTTATAGGTCCAAGAATAGGTCTGCTGGATCATATGGTAGCTGAATGTTTACCTTTTATAGGCAGCTCTATTCTGTTCTCCTTAGTGGCTTTTTCCAGGTTACATCCCACTTAAAGTGGAGGGTATGTATTTCTTCCCAGCACCTTCAGCATTTATTCTTTGTAGTTTTTGCTGATGGTTATTCTGAGTGGTGTGAGCTGATACCTCTTTGTGGTTGAATTTGCATGTGTCTCATAATGCGTTGAAATTGAGCGTTAAGACATGTCCATTTTATTTTTCGAGCTGTGATTAGAGCTTATTACTTCAAAGTGTTTTCTTAAGGTATGTGTCACCATTTGAAATATTTTGGCCATTATCTCCCTCAAGACATTTTGAGGGCAGGTTTCATTTACAGCCCTGCAGTACTTGTTCATATGAAGTGACCATTAGCTCAGGCTTTAAACCTGCTTTTGCAGGTAACGGCCAGAGAGCGGCAGCCTTTCTACGTTCTCCATGCTGGTACTAGGGAAACAGACCTACCGGCCAGTGGTATTCTTCGGTTATAAATTAGAGTGCAATGTGCCCGGGTAAACCCACAAATGTTGATGTCTCCTTGCTTTTGTTTGTTTTTAAATTTAATTTATATTTATTATTAGAGTAATATTCCATTGTGTACGTGGACCACTTCTTCTTGGTGCATTCCTCGGTTGATGGACATTTTCATTGCTTCCAAGTGCTGGCTATGGTAAATATTGCTGGCGTACAGGTTTGCCCGCCTGTCACTTTTTCAGTCTCATTTTCTCAGGTGATAGGCCAAGCAGTGGTTGTGATTGATTGACTGGTAGCTCAATATTTCCCTTTTCAAAGCACCTACATTGTGTTTTCATTAGTGGCTCTTTACATACCCCCCCCCTTACAACCGAGGGTACGCATTTCTCCACACTCCCTTCACCGTTTATTTTTGGCAGCATTTTTCCTAATGGCCATTCTGACTGCTGTGAGCTGATAGGTTTTTGTAATATGGGTATGCATGTCATTAAAATTTTTTTAAATTCATCATATTCCTACGCCTTTTTCTTTTCTCTTAAAAGAAAAAACCGTGAGTACAATAGAGCTCTTGAAACTGTCTTCTTCGAAGGTTGCCCTCTTTTGAATTTTTTGGTCGATTTTTGACCCCAGAAATTTTCTGGAGGGCAGGTGCCATTTACAGAACTGCAAGTTGGTGAAAATTTAGTGACCTTTTGCAGTGGGTTCAAAGCTGCTGTTGTGGGAAACGGCCACAAGGAGGTAGCATTTCTCCATTCCCCAAGCTGGGTCCTAGGGCAGCAGAGCCTTTCTGGAAGTCATTGTCCTAGGTTGTAAATTAGAATGGAATTTGCCAGGAGAAATCCCCTTAAGTTTATGTCTCATTACTTCTTGTTGGTTTTTAAATTTTTTTTTAATCTGGGTAAAGTTTAGAATATTGTTTGTCCTAGGTGTACACAATCTGGTTCATTTGTACATTATGTATGTCTATTAATGTACAGATCCTCTTCCCATGTAAAATATTACAGTGTTCCGTCGACCTCCCTTGCTATATGTTCGGTCTTTTTGATACATGTATATAATATGTATTTGTATATGTATAGTAACACTAATCCTCATTTCTCAATTTCCCCCCTCCTTTCCTTTTAGATGAGCATAGTTTGTTTTCTAAGCCTGTGAGTGTCTTTCTCTTTGGAAATATGTTCATCTGTGTCAGTTATTAGGTAATGCCATAAGTGATAATATAGGCTATAGGTCTTTTGCTTTCTGACCTACTTCATGTTTTGTGATTATCTCCAGGCTCATCTATGGTGCCCCAAAGAGTAGTGCTTCAAAGTTTTCCAAGGCTAATATTCCATTGTGTACATGGACCACTTCTTCTTGGTGCATTCCTCTGTTGATGGACATTTTCGTTGCTTCCAAGTGTTGCCTATGGTAAATATTGCTGGAGTGCAGGATTGCCAGCCTGTGATTTTTGATTTTCATTTTCTCAGGTGATAGACCCAGCAGTGGTTATGATTGATTGACTGGTATGGTAGCTCAACGTTTACCTTTTCAAGGCACCTCAATTGTGCTTTCATTTGTGGCTCTTACCACGTCCCCCTTAGAATCGAGGGTACGCATTGCTCCACAATCACGTCAGCATTTATTTTTGGCAGCATTTTTGTTGATGGCCATTCTGACTGGTGTGAGCTGATAGGTGTTTGTAATTTGGGTTTACATGTCTGTAAAAATTCCTACAATTCATCATTTTTCCACGCCTTTTTGTTTTCTGTTAAAAGAAAAAAGAAAAAAAGTGTGAGTATAATATACCTCTTCAAATTTTCTTTTTGGAAGGTTGCACTCTAGAATTTTTGGGTTGATTTTCGACCTCAGTATTTTTTGGAGGGCAGGTGTCATTTACAGACCTGCAATTGGTGAATATTTAGTGACCTTTTGCAGTGGGTTTAAAACTGCTGTTGTGGGAAACGGCCACAAGGATGCAGCATTTCTCCATTCCCAAATCTGGGTACTAGGGCAGCACAGCCGTTCTGGAAGTCGTTTGCCTAGGTTGTAAATTTGAATGGAATGTGCCAGGAAAACCCCCCATAAGTTTATGTCTCATTACTCCTAGTTCGTTGTTTTAATTTTTTCAATTGGGGTAATGGTTAGAATGTTGCTTGTCCAAGGTGTACATCTACATATTCTATATACCTATTTATGTAGAGATCCTCTTCCCGTGTAAATTATTACACAGTGTTCCCTAAACCTTCCTTGCTATATGGTCGGTCTTTTTGATATATGTATATAATATGTATTTGTATACATATGGTAACGCTAATCTTCATTTATCCATTCCCCCCACCTTTCCTTTTAGATAAGCATAGTTTTTTTTTAAGAAGTCTGTGATTGACTTTCTCTGTGGAATTATGTTCATTTGTGTCAGTTATTAGATAACGCCTATAAGTGATATCATAGGATATAGGACTTTTGCTTTCCGACTTACCTCATGTTCTGTGATTATCTCCAAGATCATCTATGGTGCCTCAAAGAGCAGTGTTTCATTGTTTTCCATGGCTAGTATTCATTGTGTACATGGACCACTTCTTCTTTATCCTTTCATCTGTTGATGGACATTTTGGTTGCTTCACTGTCTTGTCTATTGTGAATAAGGCTGCAGTGCAACTTTTGCAGCCCGGGTCTTCATTCTGGTCTTCTCAGGTGAGAGGCCCATTGGTGCGCCTGCTGGATTGAATGGTACCTCAATTTTTCGTTTTCAACGCAGCTCCTTTCTGTTCTCATTATTAGCGTTTAACCCTTTTACATCTCACCAGCAGCTAGAGGGTACACAGTTCTCTAAAACCCCTTCAGCATTTATTGTTTGTAGACTTTTTGCCAATGGTCAGTCGACTGGTGTGAGTTGAAAACATTTTGTAGATTAGATTGCATGAGTCTAATACTTCCTGAGGTGGAGCGTTTATCCATTTTCCTTTCTTTAAAAAGAGAGTGAGTAAAACTTACCTCTTCATACTATCTTCTTGAAAATTTTGCCTGTTTTGAATTTTTTTTATCCATTCCCTACCTCAGCACAATTTTGAGGGCAGGTGTCTTTACAGCTCTGAGTCCTTGTGAATGGTAAGTGACCATTAGCAGTGGGTTAAAAGCTGCTCTTGTGGGAATCGGCCACAAGGCGGCAGCATTTCTCCTTTACCAAATCTGGTTACTAGGGCAACAGAGCCTTACTGGAAGTGGTGTTCTAGGTGGTAAATTAGAATGGAATGTGCGAGGAAAAAGCCCTTTAAGTTTATGTCTCATTACCTCTTGTTGGTATTTTGAACTTAATTTTTATTTTTTATCACAGCAAACTTGATTACAATGTTTTGTTTGTTCTAGTTGTGCAAGATGTGGTTCTTTCACACATATGCATATATCTATTCTTCTTCAGATCCTTTTCCCATGTAGGTTATGACACAATGTTGAGTAGTCTTCTCTTGGTATTGCGTAGGTCTTTGGTGATTATATATTTCACATGTGTTTGTATCTCTCTGTTAACCTCAATATGGTAATGTATCCAATCCTCACACCTTTCCATTTGGTGAACCATAAGTTTTTTTAATGAATCTATGATAGTGTTTCTCTGTGGAAATATCTTTGTATCATTTTTTAGGTAACACCTATATGTGATATGATAGGATATGTGTCTTTCGCTTTCTCACTTACTCCAAGTTGACTGATTACTTCTCGACTCATCTATGGTGCTGCAAATGGCATTGTTTAATTTTTTCACTAGCTCCTATTCCATCTGTACAGGTAGCAGTTCTTCTTTGTCCACCCATCTGTCGGTGGACTTTTTGGTTACTTCCATATCTTGGCTATTGTAATACTATGCAATGTAGATTTGCGTGCCTGTGTCCTTTCAGTTCTGTCTTCTTAGTTTATAGGTCCAAGAATAGGTCTGCTGGATCATATGGTAGCTGAATGTTTACCTTTTATAGGCAGCTCTATTCTGTTCTCCTTAGTGGCTTTTTCCAGGTTACATCCCACTTAAAGTGGAGGGTATGTATTTCTTCCCAGCACCTTCAGCATTTATTCTTTGTAGTTTTTGCTGATGGTTATTCTGAGTGGTGTGAGCTGATACCTCTTTGTGGTTGAATTTGCATGTGTCTCATAATGCGTTGAAATTGAGCGTTAAGACATGTCCATTTTATTTTTCGAGCTGTGATTAGAGCTTATTACTTCAAAGTGTTTTCTTAAAGTATGTGTCACCATTTGAAATATTTTGGCCATTATCTCCCTCAAGACATTTTGAGGGCAGGTTTCATTTACAGCCCTGCAGTACTTGTTCATATGAAGTGACCATTAGCTCAGGCTTTAAACCTGCTTTTGCAGGTAACGGCCAGAGAGCGGCAGCCTTTCTACGTTCTCCATGCTGGTACTAGGGAAACAGACCTACCGGCCAGTGGTATTCTTCGGTTATAAATTAGAGTGCAATGTGCCCGGGTAAACCCACAAATGTTGATGTCTCCTTGCTTTTGTTTGTTTTTAAATTTAATTTATATTTATTATTAGAGTAATATTCCATTGTGTACGTGGACCACTTCTTCTTGGTGCATTCCTCGGTTGATGGACATTTTCATTGCTTCCAAGTGCTGGCTATGGTAAATATTGCTGGCGTACAGGTTTGCCCGCCTGTCACTTTTTCAGTCTCATTTTCTCAGGTGATAGGCCAAGCAGTGGTTGTGATTGATTGACTGGTAGCTCAATATTTCCCTTTTCAAAGCACCTACATTGTGTTTTCATTAGTGGCTCTTTACATACCCCCCCCCTTACAACCGAGGGTACGCATTTCTCCACACTCCCTTCACCGTTTATTTTTGGCAGCATTTTTCCTAATGGCCATTCTGACTGCTGTGAGCTGATAGGTTTTTGTAATATGGGTATGCATGTCATTAAAATTTTTTTAAATTCATCATATTCCTACGCCTTTTTCTTTTCTCTTAAAAGAAAAAACCGTGAGTACAATAGAGCTCTTGAAACTGTCTTCTTCGAAGGTTGCCCTCTTTTGAATTTTTTGGTCGATTTTTGACCCCAGAAATTTTCTGGAGGGCAGGTGCCATTTACAGAACTGCAAGTTGGTGAAAATTTAGTGACCTTTTGCAGTGGGTTCAAAGCTGCTGTTGTGGGAAACGGCCACAAGGAGGTAGCATTTCTCCATTCCCCAAGCTGGGTCCTAGGGCAGCAGAGCCTTTCTGGAAGTCATTGTCCTAGGTTGTAAATTAGAATGGAATTTGCCAGGAGAAATCCCCTTAAGTTTATGTCTCATTACTTCTTGTTGGTTTTTAAATTTTTTTTTAATCTGGGTAAAGTTTAGAATATTGTTTGTCCTAGGTGTACACAATCTGGTTCATTTGTACATTATGTATGTCTATTAATGTACAGATCCTCTTCCCATGTAAAATATTACAGTGTTCCGTCGACCTCCCTTGCTATATGTTCGGTCTTTTTGATACATGTATATAATATGTATTTGTATATGTATAGTAACACTAATCCTCATTTCTCAATTTCCCCCCTCCTTTCCTTTTAGATGAGCATAGTTTGTTTTCTAAGCCTGTGAGTGTCTTTCTCTTTGGAAATATGTTCATCTGTGTCAGTTATTAGGTAATGCCATAAGTGATAATATAGGCTATAGGTCTTTTGCTTTCTGACCTACTTCATGTTTTGTGATTATCTCCAGGCTCATCTATGGTGCCCCAAAGAGTAGTGCTTCAAAGTTTTCCAAGGCTAATATTCCATTGTGTACATGGACCACTTCTTCTTGGTGCATTCCTCTGTTGATGGACATTTTCGTTGCTTCCAAGTGTTGCCTATGGTAAATATTGCTGGAGTGCAGGATTGCCAGCCTGTGATTTTTGATTTTCATTTTCTCAGGTGATAGACCCAGCAGTGGTTATGATTGATTGACTGGTATGGTAGCTCAACGTTTACCTTTTCAAGGCACCTCAATTGTGCTTTCATTTGTGGCTCTTACCACGTCCCCCTTAGAATCGAGGGTACGCATTGCTCCACAATCACGTCAGCATTTATTTTTGGCAGCATTTTTGTTGATGGCCATTCTGACTGGTGTGAGCTGATAGGTGTTTGTAATTTGGGTTTACATGTCTGTAAAAATTCCTACAATTCATCATTTTTCCACGCCTTTTTGTTTTCTGTTAAAAGAAAAAAGAAAAAAAGTGTGAGTATAATATACCTCTTCAAATTTTCTTTTTGGAAGGTTGCACTCTAGAATTTTTGGGTTGATTTTCGACCTCAGTATTTTTTGGAGGGCAGGTGTCATTTACAGACCTGCAATTGGTGAATATTTAGTGACCTTTTGCAGTGGGTTTAAAACTGCTGTTGTGGGAAACGGCCACAAGGATGCAGCATTTCTCCATTCCCAAATCTGGGTACTAGGGCAGCACAGCCGTTCTGGAAGTCGTTTGCCTAGGTTGTAAATTTGAATGGAATGTGCCAGGAAAACCCCCCATAAGTTTATGTCTCATTACTCCTAGTTCGTTGTTTTAATTTTTTCAATTGGGGTAATGGTTAGAATGTTGCTTGTCCAAGGTGTACATCTACATATTCTATATACCTATTTATGTAGAGATCCTCTTCCCGTGTAAATTATTACACAGTGTTCCCTAAACCTTCCTTGCTATATGGTCGGTCTTTTTGATATATGTATATAATATGTATTTGTATACATATGGTAACGCTAATCTTCATTTATCCATTCCCCCCACCTTTCCTTTTAGATAAGCATAGTTTTTTTTAAAGAAGTCTGTGATTGACTTTCTCTGTGGAATTATGTTCATTTGTGTCAGTTATTAGATAACGCCTATAAGTGATATCATAGGATATAGGACTTTTGCTTTCCGACTTACCTCATGTTCTGTGATTATCTCCAAGATCATCTATGGTGCCTCAAAGAGCAGTGTTTCATTGTTTTCCATGGCTAGTATTCATTGTGTACATGGACCACTTCTTCTTTATCCTTTCATCTGTTGATGGACATTTTGGTTGCTTCACTGTCTTGTCTATTGTGAATAAGGCTGCAGTGCAACTTTTGCAGCCCGGGTCTTCATTCTGGTCTTCTCAGGTGAGAGGCCCATTGGTGCGCCTGCTGGATTGAATGGTACCTCAATTTTTCGTTTTCAACGCAGCTCCTTTCTGTTCTCATTATTAGCGTTTAACCCTTTTACATCTCACCAGCAGCTAGAGGGTACACAGTTCTCTAAAACCCCTTCAGCATTTATTGTTTGTAGACTTTTTGCCAATGGTCAGTCGACTGGTGTGAGTTGAAAACATTTTGTAGATTAGATTGCATGAGTCTAATACTTCCTGAGGTGGAGCGTTTATCCATTTTCCTTTCTTTAAAAAGAGAGTGAGTAAAACTTACCTCTTCATACTATCTTCTTGAAAATTTTGCCTGTTTTGAATTTTTTTTATCCATTCCCTACCTCAGCACAATTTTGAGGGCAGGTGTCTTTACAGCTCTGAGTCCTTGTGAATGGTAAGTGACCATTAGCAGTGGGTTAAAAGCTGCTCTTGTGGGAATCGGCCACAAGGCGGCAGCATTTCTCCTTTACCAAATCTGGTTACTAGGGCAACAGAGCCTTACTGGAAGTGGTGTTCTAGGTGGTAAATTAGAATGGAATGTGCGAGGAAAAAGCCCTTTAAGTTTATGTCTCATTACCTCTTGTTGGTATTTTGAACTTAATTTTTATTTTTTATCACAGCAAACTTGATTACAATGTTTTGTTTGTTCTAGTTGTGCAAGATGTGGTTCTTTCACACATATGCATATATCTATTCTTCTTCAGATCCTTTTCCCATGTAGGTTATGACACAATGTTGAGTAGTCTTCTCTTGGTATTGCGTAGGTCTTTGGTGATTATATATTTCACATGTGTTTGTATCTCTCTGTTAACCTCAATATGGTAATGTATCCAATCCTCACACCTTTCCATTTGGTGAACCATAAGTTTTTTTAATGAATCTATGATAGTGTTTCTCTGTGGAAATATCTTTGTATCATTTTTTAGGTAACACCTATATGTGATATGATAGGATATGTGTCTTTCGCTTTCTCACTTACTCCAAGTTGACTGATTACTTCTCGACTCATCTATGGTGCTGCAAATGGCATTGTTTAATTTTTTCACTAGCTCCTATTCCATCTGTACAGGTAGCAGTTCTTCTTTGTCCACCCATCTGTCGGTGGACTTTTTGGTTACTTCCATATCTTGGCTATTGTAATACTATGCAATGTAGATTTGCGTGCCTGTGTCCTTTCAGTTCTGTCTTCTTAGTTTATAGGTCCAAGAATAGGTCTGCTGGATCATATGGTAGCTGAATGTTTACCTTTTATAGGCAGCTCTATTCTGTTCTCCTTAGTGGCTTTTTCCAGGTTACATCCCACTTAAAGTGGAGGGTATGTATTTCTTCCCAGCACCTTCAGCATTTATTCTTTGTAGTTTTTGCTGATGGTTATTCTGAGTGGTGTGAGCTGATACCTCTTTGTGGTTGAATTTGCATGTGTCTCATAATGCGTTGAAATTGAGCGTTAAGACATGTCCATTTTATTTTTCGAGCTGTGATTAGAGCTTATTACTTCAAAGTGTTTTCTTAAAGTATGTGTCACCATTTGAAATATTTTGGCCATTATCTCCCTCAAGACATTTTGAGGGCAGGTTTCATTTACAGCCCTGCAGTACTTGTTCATATGAAGTGACCATTAGCTCAGGCTTTAAACCTGCTTTTGCAGGTAACGGCCAGAGAGCGGCAGCCTTTCTACGTTCTCCATGCTGGTACTAGGGAAACAGACCTACCGGCCAGTGGTATTTTTTGGTTATAAATTAGAGTGCAATGTGCCCGGGTAAACCCACAAATGTTGATGTCTCCTTGCTTTTGTTTGTTTTTAAATTTAATTTATATTTATTATTAGAGTAATATTCCATTGTGTACGTGGACCACTTCTTCTTGGTGCATTCCTCGGTTGATGGACATTTTCATTGCTTCCAAGTGCTGGCTATGGTAAATATTGCTGGCGTACAGGTTTGCCCGCCTGTCACTTTTTCATTCTCATTTTCTCAGGTGATAGGCCAAGCAGTGGTTGTGATTGATTGACTGGTAGCTCAATATTTCCCTTTTCAAAGCACCTACATTGTGTTTTCATTAGTGGCTCTTTACATGCCCCCCCCTTACAACCGAGGGTACGCATTTCTCCACACTCCCTTCACCGTTTATTTTTGGCAGCATTTTTCCTAATGGCCATTCTGACTGCTGTGAGCTGATAGGTTTTTGTAATATGGGTATGCATGTCATTAAAAATTTTTTAAATTCATCATATTCCTACGCCTTTTTCTTTTCTCTTAAAAGAAAAAACCGTGAGTACAATATAGCTCTTGAAACTGTCTTCTTCGAAGGTTGCCCTCTTTTGAATTTTTTGGTCGATTTTTGACCCCAGAAATTTTCTGGAGGGCAGGTGCCATTTACAGAACTGTAAGTTGGTGAAAATTTAGTGACCTTTTGCAGTGGGTTCAAAGCTGCTGTTGTGGGAAACGGCCACAAGGAGGTAGCATTTCTCCATTCCCCAAGCTGGGTCCTAGGGCAGCAAAGCCTTTCTGGAAGTCATTGTCCTAGGTTGTAAATTAGAATGGAATTTGCCAGGAGAAATCCCCTTAAGTTTATGTCTCATTACTTCTTGTTGGTTTTTAAATTTTTTTTTAATCTGGGTAAAGTTTAGAATATTGTTTGTCCTAGGTGTACACAATCTGGTTCATTTGTACATTATGTATGTCTATTAATGTACAGATCCTCTTCCCATGTAAAATATTACAGTGTTCCGTCGACCTCCCTTGCTATATGTTCGGTCTTTTTGATACATGTATATAATATGTATTTGTATATGTATAGTAACACTAATCCTCATTTCTCAATTTCCCCCCTCCTTTCCTTTTAGATGAGCATAGTTTGTTTTCTAAGCCTGTGAGTGTCTTTCTCTTTGGAAATATGTTCATCTGTGTCAGTTATTAGGTAATGCCATAAGTGATAATATAGGCTATAGGTCTTTTGCTTTCCGACCTACTTCATGTTTTGTGATTATCTCCAGGCTCATCTATGGTGCCCCAAAGAGTAGTGCTTCAAAGTTTTCCAAGGCTAATATTCCATTGTGTACATGGACCACTTCTTCTTGGTGCATTCCTCTGTTGATGGACATTTTCGTTGCTTCCAAGTGTTGCCTATGGTAAATATTGCTGGAGTGCAGGATTGCCAGCCTGTGATTTTTGATTTTCATTTTCTCAGGTGATAGACCCAGCAGTGGTTATGATTGATTGACTGGTATGGTAGCTCAACGTTTACCTTTTCAAGGCACCTCAATTGTGCTTTCATTTGTGGCTCTTACCACGTCCCCCTTAGAATCGAGGGTACGCATTGCTCCACAATCACGTCAGCATTTATTTTTGGCAGCATTTTTGTTGATGGCCATTCTGACTGGTGTGAGCTGATAGGTGTTTGTAATTTGGGTTTACATGTCTGTAAAAATTCCTACAATTCATCATTTTTCCACGCCTTTTTGTTTTCTGTTAAAAGAAAAAAGAAAAAAAGTGTGAGTATAATATACCTCTTCAAATTTTCTTTTTGGAAGGTTGCACTCTAGAATTTTTGGGTTGATTTTCGACCTCAGTATTTTTTGGAGGGCAGGTGTCATTTACAGACCTGCAATTGGTGAATATTTAGTGACCTTTTGCAGTGGGTTTAAAACTGCTGTTGTGGGAAACGGCCACAAGGATGCAGCATTTCTCCATTCCCAAATCTGGGTACTAGGGCAGCACAGCCGTTCTGGAAGTCGTTTGCCTAGGTTGTAAATTTGAATGGAATGTGCCAGGAAAACCCCCCATAAGTTTATGTCTCATTACTCCTAGTTCGTTGTTTTAATTTTTTCAATTGGGGTAATGGTTAGAATGTTGCTTGTCCAAGGTGTACATCTACATATTCTATATACCTATTTATGTAGAGATCCTCTTCCCGTGTAAATTATTACACAGTGTTCCCTAAACCTTCCTTGCTATATGGTCGGTCTTTTTGATATATGTATATAATATGTATTTGTATACATATGGTAACGCTAATCTTCATTTATCCATTCCCCCCACCTTTCCTTTTAGATAAGCATAGTTTTTTTTTAAGAAGTCTGTGATTGACTTTCTCTGTGGAATTATGTTCATTTGTGTCAGTTATTAGATAACGCCTATAAGTGATATCATAGGATATAGGACTTTTGCTTTCCGACTTACCTCATGTTCTGTGATTATCTCCAAGATCATCTATGGTGCCTCAAAGAGCAGTGTTTCATTGTTTTCCATGGCTAGTATTCATTGTGTACATGGACCACTTCTTCTTTATCCTTTCATCTGTTGATGGACATTTTGGTTGCTTCACTGTCTTGTCTATTGTGAATAAGGCTGCAGTGCAACTCTTGCAGCCCGGGTCTTCATTCTGGTCTTCTCAGGTGAGAGGCCCATTGGTGCGCCTGCTGGATTGAATGGTACCTCAATTTTTCGTTTTCAACGCAGCTCCTTTCTGTTCTCATTATTAGCGTTTAACCCTTTTACATCTCACCAGCAGCTAGAGGGTACACAGTTCTCTAAAACCCCTTCAGCATTTATTGTTTGTAGACTTTTTGCCAATGGTCAGTCGACTGGTGTGAGTTGAAAACATTTTGTAGATTAGATTGCATGAGTCTAATACTTCCTGAGGTGGAGCGTTTATCCATTTTCCTTTCTTTAAAAAGAGAGTGAGTAAAACTTACCTCTTCATACTATCTTCTTGAAAATTTTGCCTGTTTTGAATTTTTTTTATCCATTCCCTACCTCAGCACAATTTTGAGGGCAGGTGTCTTTACAGCTCTGAGTCCTTGTGAATGGTAAGTGACCATTAGCAGTGGGTTAAAAGCTGCTCTTGTGGGAATCGGCCACAAGGCGGCAGCATTTCTCCTTTACCAAATCTGGTTACTAGGGCAACAGAGCCTTACTGGAAGTGGTGTTCTAGGTGGTAAATTAGAATGGAATGTGCGAGGAAAAAGCCCTTTAAGTTTATGTCTCATTACCTCTTGTTGGTATTTTGAACTTAATTTTTATTTTTTATCACAGCAAACTTGATTACAATGTTTTGTTTGTTCTAGTTGTGCAAGATGTGGTTCTTTCACACATATGCATATATCTATTCTTCTTCAGATCCTTTTCCCATGTAGGTTATGACACAATGTTGAGTAGTCTTCTCTTGGTATTGCGTAGGTCTTTGGTGATTATATATTTCACATGTGTTTGTATCTCTCTGTTAACCTCAATATGGTAATGTATCCAATCCTCACACCTTTCCATTTGGTGAACCATAAGTTTTTTTAATGAATCTATGATAGTGTTTCTCTGTGGAAATATCTTTGTATCATTTTTTAGGTAACACCTATATGTGATATGATAGGATATGTGTCTTTCGCTTTCTCACTTACTCCAAGTTGACTGATTACTTCTCGACTCATCTATGGTGCTGCAAATGGCATTGTTTAATTTTTTCACTAGCTCCTATTCCATCTGTACAGGTAGCAGTTCTTCTTTGTCCACCCATCTGTCGGTGGACTTTTTGGTTACTTCCATATCTTGGCTATTGTAATACTATGCAATGTAGATTTGCGTGCCTGTGTCCTTTCAGTTCTGTCTTCTTAGTTTATAGGTCCAAGAATAGGTCTGCTGGATCATATGGTAGCTGAATGTTTACCTTTTATAGGCAGCTCTATTCTGTTCTCCTTAGTGGCTTTTTCCAGGTTACATCCCACTTAAAGTGGAGGGTATGTATTTCTTCCCAGCACCTTCAGCATTTATTCTTTGTAGTTTTTGCTGATGGTTATTCTGAGTGGTGTGAGCTGATACCTCTTTGTGGTTGAATTTGCATGTGTCTCATAATGCGTTGAAATTGAGCGTTAAGACATGTCCATTGTATTTTTCGAGCTGTGATTAGAGCTTATTACTTCAAAGTGTTTTCTTAAAGTATGTGTCACCATTTGAAATATTTTGGCCATTATCTCCCTCAAGACATTTTGAGGGCAGGTTTCATTTACAGCCCTGCAGTACTTGTTCATATGAAGTGACCATTAGCTCAGGCTTTAAACCTGCTTTTGCAGGTAACGGCCAGAGAGCGGCAGCCTTTCTACGTTCTCCATGCTGGTACTAGGGAAACAGACCTACCGGCCAGTGGTATTTTTTGGTTATAAATTAGAGTGCAATGTGCCCGGGTAAACCCACAAATGTTGATGTCTCCTTGCTTTTGTTTGTTTTTAAATTTAATTTATATTTATTATTAGAGTAATATTCCATTGTGTACGTGGACCACTTCTTCTTGGTGCATTCCTCGGTTGATGGACATTTTCATTGCTTCCAAGTGCTGGCTATGGTAAATATTGCTGGCGTACAGGTTTGCCCGCCTGTCACTTTTTCATTCTCATTTTCTCAGGTGATAGGCCAAGCAGTGGTTGTGATTGATTGACTGGTAGCTCAATATTTCCCTTTTCAAAGCACCTACATTGTGTTTTCATTAGTGGCTCTTTACATGCCCCCCCCTTACAACCGAGGGTACGCATTTCTCCACACTCCCTTCACCGTTTATTTTTGGCAGCATTTTTCCTAATGGCCATTCTGACTGCTGTGAGCTGATAGGTTTTTGTAATATGGGTATGCATGTCATTAAAAATTTTTTAAATTCATCATATTCCTACGCCTTTTTCTTTTCTCTTAAAAGAAAAAACCGTGAGTACAATAGAGCTCTTGAAACTGTCTTCTTCGAAGGTTGCCCTCTTTTGAATTTTTTGGTCGATTTTTGACCCCAGAAATTTTCTGGAGGGCAGGTGCCATTTACAGAACTGCAAGTTGGTGAAAATTTAGTGACCTTTTGCAGTGGGTTCAAAGCTGCTGTTGTGGGAAACGGCCACAAGGAGGTAGCATTTCTCCATTCCCCAAGCTGGGTCCTAGGGCAGCAGAGCCTTTCTGGAAGTCATTGTCCTAGGTTGTAAATTAGAATGGAATTTGCCAGGAGAAATCCCCTTAAGTTTATGTCTCATTACTTCTTCTTGGTTTTTAAATTTTTTTTTAATCTGGGTAAAGTTTAGAATATTGTTTGTCCTAGGTGTACACAATCTGGTTCATTTGTACATTATGTATGTCTATTAATGTACAGATCCTCTTCCCATGTAAAATATTACAGTGTTCCGTCGACCTCCCTTGCTATATGTTCGGTCTTTTTGATACATGTATATAATATGTATTTGTATATGTATAGTAACACTAATCCTCATTTCTCAATTTCCCCCCTCCTTTCCTTTTAGATGAGCATAGTTTGTTTTCTAAGCCTGTGAGTGTCTTTCTCTTTGGAAATATGTTCATCTGTGTCAGTTATTAGGTAATGCCATAAGTGATAATATAGGCTATAGGTCTTTTGCTTTCTGACCTACTTCATGTTTTGTGATTATCTCCAGGCTCATCTATGGTGCCCCAAAGAGTAGTGCTTCAAAGTTTTCCAAGGCTAATATTCCATTGTGTACATGGACCACTTCTTCTTGGTGCATTCCTCTGTTGATGGACATTTTCGTTGCTTCCAAGTGTTGCCTATGGTAAATATTGCTGGAGTGCAGGATTGCCAGCCTGTGATTTTTGATTTTCATTTTCTCAGGTGATAGACCCAGCAGTGGTTATGATTGATTGACTGGTATGGTAGCTCAACGTTTACCTTTTCAAGGCACCTCAATTGTGCTTTCATTTGTGGCTCTTACCACGTCCCCCTTAGAATCGAGGGTACGCATTGCTCCACAATCACGTCAGCATTTATTTTTGGCAGCATTTTTGTTGATGGCCATTCTGACTGGTGTGAGCTGATAGGTGTTTGTAATTTGGGTTTACATGTCTGTAAAAATTCCTACAATTCATCATTTTTCCACGCCTTTTTGTTTTCTGTTAAAAGAAAAAAGAAAAAAAGTGTGAGTATAATATACCTCTTCAAATTTTCTTTTTGGAAGGTTGCACTCTAGAATTTTTGGGTTGATTTTCGACCTCAGTATTTTTTGGAGGGCAGGTGTCATTTACAGACCTGCAATTGGTGAATATTTAGTGACCTTTTGCAGTGGGTTTAAAACTGCTGTTGTGGGAAACGGCCACAAGGATGCAGCATTTCTCCATTCCCAAATCTGGGTACTAGGGCAGCACAGCCGTTCTGGAAGTCGTTTGCCTAGGTTGTAAATTTGAATGGAATGTGCCAGGAAAACCCCCCATAAGTTTATGTCTCATTACTCCTAGTTCGTTGTTTTAATTTTTTCAATTGGGGTAATGGTTAGAATGTTGCTTGTCCAAGGTGTACATCTACATATTCTATATACCTATTTATGTAGAGATCCTCTTCCCGTGTAAATTATTACACAGCGTTCCCTAAACCTTCCTTGCTATATGGTCGGTCTTTTTGATATATGTATATAATATGTATTTGTATACATATGGTAACGCTAATCTTCATTTATCCATTCCCCCCACCTTTCCTTTTAGATAAGCATAGTTTTTTTTTAAGAAGTCTGTGATTGACTTTCTCTGTGGAATTATGTTCATTTGTGTCAGTTATTAGATAACGCCTATAAGTGATATCATAGGATATAGGACTTTTGCTTTCCGACTTACCTCATGTTCTGTGATTATCTCCAAGATCATCTATGGTGCCTCAAAGAGCAGTGTTTCATTGTTTTCCATGGCTAGTATTCATTGTGTACATGGACCACTTCTTCTTTATCCTTTCATCTGTTGATGGACATTTTGGTTGCTTCACTGTCTTGTCTATTGTGAATAAGGCTGCAGTGCAACTCTTGCAGCCCGGGTCTTCATTCTGGTCTTCTCAGGTGAGAGGCCCATTGGTGCGCCTGCTGGATTGAATGGTACCTCAATTTTTCGTTTTCAACGCAGCTCCTTTCTGTTCTCATTATTAGCGTTTAACCCTTTTACATCTCACCAGCAGCTAGAGGGTACACAGTTCTCTAAAACCCCTTCAGCATTTATTGTTTGTAGACTTTTTGCCAATGGTCAGTCGACTGGTGTGAGTTGAAAACATTTTGTAGATTAGATTGCATGAGTCTAATACTTCCTGAGGTGGAGCGTTTATCCATTTTCCTTTCTTTAAAAAGAGAGTGAGTAAAACTTACCTCTTCATACTATCTTCTTGAAAATTTTGCCTGTTTTGAATTTTTTTTATCCATTCCCTACCTCAGCACAATTTTGAGGGCAGGTGTCTTTACAGCTCTGAGTCCTTGTGAATGGTAAGTGACCATTAGCAGTGGGTTAAAAGCTGCTCTTGTGGGAATCGGCCACAAGGCGGCAGCATTTCTCCTTTACCAAATCTGGTTACTAGGGCAACAGAGCCTTACTGGAAGTGGTGTTCTAGGTGGTAAATTAGAATGGAATGTGCGAGGAAAAAGCCCTTTAAGTTTATGTCTCATTACCTCTTGTTGGTATTTTGAACTTAATTTTTATTTTTTATCACAGCAAACTTGATTACAATGTTTTGTTTGTTCTAGTTGTGCAAGATGTGGTTCTTTCACACATATGCATATATCTATTCTTCTTCAGATCCTTTTCCCATGTAGGTTATGACACAATGTTGAGTAGTCTTCTCTTGGTATTGCGTAGGTCTTTGGTGATTATATATTTCACATGTGTTTGTATCTCTCTGTTAACCTCAATATGGTAATGTATCCAATCCTCACACCTTTCCATTTGGTGAACCATAAGTTTTTTTAATGAATCTATGATAGTGTTTCTCTGTGGAAATATCTTTGTATCATTTTTTAGGTAACACCTATATGTGATATGATAGGATATGTGTCTTTCGCTTTCTCACTTACTCCAAGTTGACTGATTACTTCTCGACTCATCTATGGTGCTGCAAATGGCATTGTTTAATTTTTTCACTAGCTCCTATTCCATCTGTACAGGTAGCAGTTCTTCTTTGTCCACCCATCTGTCGGTGGACTTTTTGGTTACTTCCATATCTTGGCTATTGTAATACTATGCAATGTAGATTTGCGTGCCTGTGTCCTTTCAGTTCTGTCTTCTTAGTTTATAGGTCCAAGAATAGGTCTGCTGGATCATATGGTAGCTGAATGTTTACCTTTTATAGGCAGCTCTATTCTGTTCTCCTTAGTGGCTTTTTCCAGGTTACATCCCACTTAAAGTGGAGGGTATGTATTTCTTCCCAGCACCTTCAGCATTTATTCTTTGTAGTTTTTGCTGATGGTTATTCTGAGTGGTGTGAGCTGATACCTCTTTGTGGTTGAATTTGCATGTGTCTCATAATGCGTTGAAATTGAGCGTTAAGACATGTCCATTGTATTTTTCGAGCTGTGATTAGAGCTTATTACTTCAAAGTGTTTTCTTAAAGTATGTGTCACCATTTGAAATATTTTGGCCATTATCTCCCTCAAGACATTTTGAGGGCAGGTTTCATTTACAGCCCTGCAGTACTTGTTCATATGAAGTGACCATTAGCTCAGGCTTTAAACCTGCTTTTGCAGGTAACGGCCAGAGAGCGGCAGCCTTTCTACGTTCTCCATGCTGGTACTAGGGAAACAGACCTACCGGCCAGTGGTATTTTTTGGTTATAAATTAGAGTGCAATGTGCCCGGGTAAACCCACAAATGTTGATGTCTCCTTGCTTTTGTTTGTTTTTAAATTTAATTTATATTTATTATTAGAGTAATATTCCATTGTGTACGTGGACCACTTCTTCTTGGTGCATTCCTCGGTTGATGGACATTTTCATTGCTTCCAAGTGCTGGCTATGGTAAATATTGCTGGCGTACAGGTTTGCCCGCCTGTCACTTTTTCATTCTCATTTTCTCAGGTGATAGGCCAAGCAGTGGTTGTGATTGATTGACTGGTAGCTCAATATTTCCCTTTTCAAAGCACCTACATTGTGTTTTCATTAGTGGCTCTTTACATGCCCCCCCCTTACAACCGAGGGTACGCATTTCTCCACACTCCCTTCACCGTTTATTTTTGGCAGCATTTTTCCTAATGGCCATTCTGACTGCTGTGAGCTGATAGGTTTTTGTAATATGGGTATGCATGTCATTAAAAATTTTTTAAATTCATCATATTCCTACGCCTTTTTCTTTTCTCTTAAAAGAAAAAACCGTGAGTACAATATAGCTCTTGAAACTGTCTTCTTCGAAGGTTGCCCTCTTTTGAATTTTTTGGTCGATTTTTGACCCCAGAAATTTTCTGGAGGGCAGGTGCCATTTACAGAACTGCAAGTTGGTGAAAATTTAGTGACCTTTTGCAGGGGATTCAAAGCTGCTGTTGTGGGAAACGGCCACAAGGAGGTAGCATTTCTCCATTCCCCAAGCTGGGTCCTAGGGCAGCAGAGCCTTTCTGGAAGTCATTGTCCTAGGTTGTAAATTAGAATGGAATTTGCCAGGAGAAATCCCCTTAAGTTTATGTCTCATTACTTCTTCTTGGTTTTTAAAATTTTTTTTTAATCTGGGTAAAGTTTAGAATATTGTTTGTCCTAGGTGTACACAATCTGGTCCATTTGTACATTATGTATGTCTATTAATGTACAGATCCTCTTCCCATGTAAAATATTACAGTGTTCTGTCGACCTCCCTTGCAATATGTTCGGTCGTTTTGATACATGTATATAATATGTATTTGTATATGTATAGTAACACTCACCTTCATTCTCAATTTCCCCCCTCCTTTCCTTTTAGATGAGCATAGTTTGTTTTCTAAGCCTGTGAGTGTCTTTCTCTTTGGAAATATGTTCATCTGTGTCAGTTATTAGGTAATGCCATAAGTGATAATATAGGCTATAGGTCTTTTGCTTTCCGACCTACTTCATGTTTTGTGATTATCTCCAGGCTCATCTATGGTGCCCCAAAGAGTAGTGCTTCAAAGTTTTCCAAGGCTAATATTCCATTGTGTACATGGACCACTTCTTCTTGGTGCATTCCTCTGTTGATGGACATTTTCGTTGCTTCCAAGTGTTGCCTATGGTAAATATTGCTGGAGTGCAGGATTGCCAGCCTGTGATTTTTGATTTTCATTTTCTCAGGTGATAGACCCAGCAGTGGTTATGATTGATTGACTGGTATGGTAGCTCAACGTTTACCTTTTCAAGGCACCTCAATTGTGCTTTCATTTGTGGCTCTTACCACGTCCCCCTTAGAATCGAGGGTACGCATTGCTCCACAATCACGTCAGCATTTATTTTTGGCAGCATTTTTGTTGATGGCCATTCTGACTGGTGTGAGCTGATAGGTTTTTGTAATTTGGGTTTACATGTCTGTAAAAATTCCTACAATTCATCATTTTTCCACGCCTTTTTGTTTTCTGTTAAAAGAAAAAAGAAAAAAAGTGTGAGTATAATATACCTCTTCAAATTTTCTTTTTGGAAGGTTGCACTCTAGAATTTTTGGGTTGATTTTCGACCTCAGTATTTTTTGGAGGGCAGGTGTCATTTACAGACCTGCAATTGGTGAATATTTAGTGACCTTTTGCAGTGGGTTTAAAACTGCTGTTGTGGGAAACGGCCACAAGGATGCAGCATTTCTCCATTCCCAAATCTGGGTACTAGGGCAGCACAGCCGTTCTGGAAGTCGTTTGCCTAGGTTGTAAATTTGAATGGAATGTGCCAGGAAAACCCCCCATAAGTTTATGTCTCATTACTCCTAGTTCGTTGTTTTAATTTTTTCAATTGGGGTAATGGTTAGAATGTTGCTTGTCCAAGGTGTACATCTACATATTCTAGATACCTATTTATGTAGAGATCCTCTTCCCGTGTAAATTATTACACAGTGTTCCCTAAACCTTCCTTGCTATATGGTCGGTCTTTTTGATATATGTATATAATATGTATTTGTATACATATGGTAACGCTAATCTTCATTTATCCATTCCCCCCACCTTTCCTTTTAGATAAGCATAGTTTTTTTTTAAGAAGTCTGTGATTGACTTTCTCTGTGGAATTATGTTCATTTGTGTCAGTTATTAGATAACGCCTATAAGTGATATCATAGGATATAGGACTTTTGCTTTCCGACTTACCTCATGTTCTGTGATTATCTCCAAGATCATCTATGGTGCCTCAAAGAGCAGTGTTTCATTGTTTTCCATGGCTAGTATTCATTGTGTACATGGACCACTTCTTCTTTATCCTTTCATCTGTTGATGGACATTTTGGTTGCTTCACTGTCTTGTCTATTGTGAATAAGGCTGCAGTGCAACTTTTGCAGCCCGGGTCTTCATTCTGGTCTTCTCAGGTGAGAGGCCCATTGGTGCGCCTGCTGGATTGAATGGTACCTCAATTTTTCGTTTTCAACGCAGCTCCTTTCTGTTCTCATTATTAGCGTTTAACCCTTTTACATCTCACCAGCAGCTAGAGGGTACACAGTTCTCTAAAACCCCTTCAGCATTTATTGTTTGTAGACTTTTTGCCAATGGTCAGTCGACTGGTGTGAGTTGAAAACATTTTGTAGATTAGATTGCATGAGTCTAATACTTCCTGAGGTGGAGCGTTTATCCATTTTCCTTTCTTTAAAAAGAGAGTGAGTAAAACTTACCTCTTCATACTATCTTCTTGAAAATTTTGCCTGTTTTGAATTTTTTTTATCCATTCCCTACCTCAGCACAATTTTGAGGGCAGGTGTCTTTACAGCTCTGAGTCCTTGTGAATGGTAAGTGACCATTAGCAGTGGGTTAAAAGCTGCTCTTGTGGGAATCGGCCACAAGGCGGCAGCATTTCTCCTTTACCAAATCTGGTTACTAGGGCAACAGAGCCTTACTGGAAGTGGTGTTCTAGGTGGTAAATTAGAATGGAATGTGCGAGGAAAAAGCCCTTTAAGTTTATGTCTCATTACCTCTTGTTGGTATTTTGAACTTAATTTTTATTTTTTATCACAGCAAACTTGATTACAATGTTTTGTTTGTTCTAGTTGTGCAAGATGTGGTTCTTTCACACATATGCATATATCTATTCTTCTTCGGATCCTTTTCCCATGTAGGTTATGACACAATGTTGAGTAGTCTTCTCTTGGTATTGCGTAGGTCTTTGGTGATTATATATTTCACATGTGTTTGTATCTCTCTGTTAACCTCAATATGGTAATGTATCCAATCCTCACACCTTTCCATTTGGTGAACCATAAGTTTTTTTAATGAATCTATGATAGTGTTTCTCTGTGGAAATATCTTTGTATCATTTTTTAGGTAACACCTATATGTGATATGATAGGATATGTGTCTTTCGCTTTCTCACTTACTCCAAGTTGACTGATTACTTCTCGACTCATCTATGGTGCTGCAAATGGCATTGTTTAATTTTTTCACTAGCTCCTATTCCATCTGTACAGGTAGCAGTTCTTCTTTGTCCACCCATCTGTCGGTGGACTTTTTGGTTACTTCCATATCTTGGCTATTGTAATACTATGCAATGTAGATTTGCGTGCCTGTGTCCTTTCAGTTCTGTCTTCTTAGTTTATAGGTCCAAGAATAGGTCTGCTGGATCATATGGTAGCTGAATGTTTACCTTTTATAGGCAGCTCTATTCTGTTCTCCTTAGTGGCTTTTTCCAGGTTACATCCCACTTAAAGTGGAGGGTATGTATTTCTTCCCAGCACCTTCAGCATTTATTCTTTGTAGTTTTTGCTGATGGTTATTCTGAGTGGTGTGAGCTGATACCTCTTTGTGGTTGAATTTGCATGTGTCTCATAATGCGTTGAAGTTGAGCGTTAAGACATGTCCATTTTATTTTTCGAGCTGTGATTAGAGCTTATTACTTCAAAGTGTTTTCTTAAAGTATGTGTCACCATTTGAAATATTTTGGCCATTATCTCCCTCAAGACATTTTGAGGGCAGGTTTCATTTACAGCCCTGCAGTACTTGTTCATATGAAGTGACCATTAGCTCAGGCTTTAAACCTGCTTTTGCAGGTAACGGCCAGAGAGCGGCAGCCTTTCTACGTTCTCCATGCTGGTACTAGGGAAACAGACCTACCGGCCAGTGGTATTCTTCGGTTATAAATTAGAGTGCAATGTGCCCGGGTAAACCCACAAATGTTGATGTCTCCTTGCTTTTGTTTGTTTTTAAATTTAATTTATATTTATTATTAGAGTAATATTCCATTGTGTACGTGGACCACTTCTTCTTGGTGCATTCCTCGGTTGATGGACATTTTCATTGCTTCCAAGTGCTGGCTATGGTAAATATTGCTGGCGTACAGGTTTGCCCGCCTGTCACTTTTTCAGTCTCATTTTCTCAGGTGATAGGCCAAGCAGTGGTTGTGATTGATTGACTGGTAGCTCAATATTTCCCTTTTCAAAGCACCTACATTGTGTTTTCATTAGTGGCTCTTTACATACCCCCCCCCTTACAACCGAGGGTACGCATTTCTCCACACTCCCTTCACCGTTTATTTTTGGCAGCATTTTTCCTAATGGCCATTCTGACTGCTGTGAGCTGATAGGTTTTTGTAATATGGGTATGCATGTCATTAAAATTTTTTTAAATTCATCATATTCCTACGCCTTTTTCTTTTCTCTTAAAAGAAAAAACCGTGAGTACAATAGAGCTCTTGAAACTGTCTTCTTCGAAGGTTGCCCTCTTTTGAATTTTTTGGTCGATTTTTGACCCCAGAAATTTTCTGGAGGGCAGGTGCCATTTACAGAACTGCAAGTTGGTGAAAATTTAGTGACCTTTTGCAGTGGGTTCAAAGCTGCTGTTGTGGGAAACGGCCACAAGGAGGTAGCATTTCTCCATTCCCCAAGCTGGGTCCTAGGGCAGCAGAGCCTTTCTGGAAGTCATTGTCCTAGGTTGTAAATTAGAATGGAATTTGCCAGGAGAAATCCCCTTAAGTTTATGTCTCATTACTTCTTCTTGGTTTTTAAATTTTTTTTTAATCTGGGTAAAGTTTAGAATATTGTTTGTCCTAGGTGTACACAATCTGGTTCATTTGTACATTATGTATGTCTATTAATGTACAGATCCTCTTCCCATGTAAAATATTACAGTGTTCCGTCGACCTCCCTTGCTATATGTTCGGTCTTTTTGATACATGTATATAATATGTATTTGTATATGTATAGTAACACTAATCCTCATTTCTCAATTTCCCCCCTCCTTTCCTTTTAGATGAGCATAGTTTGTTTTGTTTTCTAAGCCTGTGAGTGTCTTTCTCTTTGGAAATATGTTCATCTGTGTCAGTTATTAGGTAATGCCATAAGTGATAATATAGGCTATAGGTCTTTTGCTTTCCGACCTACTTCATGTTTTGTGATTATCTCCAGGCTCATCTATGGTGCCCCAAAGAGTAGTGCTTCAAAGTTTTCCAAGGCTAATATTCCATTGTGTACATGGACCACTTCTTCTTGGTGCATTCCTCTGTTGATGGACATTTTCGTTGCTTCCAAGTGTTGCCTATGGTAAATATTGCTGGAGTGCAGGATTGCCAGCCTGTGATTTTTGATTTTCATTTTCTCAGGTGATAGACCCAGCAGTGGTTATGATTGATTGACTGGTATGGTAGCTCAACGTTTACCTTTTCAAGGCACCTCAATTGTGCTTTCATTTGTGGCTCTTACCACGTCCCCCTTAGAATCGAGGGTACGCATTGCTCCACAATCACGTCAGCATTTATTTTTGGCAGCATTTTTGTTGATGGCCATTCTGACTGGTGTGAGCTGATAGGTGTTTGTAATTTGGGTTTACATGTCTGTAAAAATTCCTACAATTCATCATTTTTCCACGCCTTTTTGTTTTCTGTTAAAAGAAAAAAGAAAAAAAGTGTGAGTATAATATACCTCTTCAAATTTTCTTTTTGGAAGGTTGCACTCTAGAATTTTTGGGTTGATTTTCGACCTCAGTATTTTTTGGAGGGCAGGTGTCATTTACAGACCTGCAATTGGTGAATATTTAGTGACCTTTTGCAGTGGGTTTAAAACTGCTGTTGTGGGAAACGGCCACAAGGATGCAGCATTTCTCCATTCCCAAATCTGGGTACTAGGGCAGCACAGCCGTTCTGGAAGTCGTTTGCCTAGGTTGTAAATTTGAATGGAATGTGCCAGGAAAACCCCCCATAAGTTTATGTCTCATTACTCCTAGTTCGTTGTTTTAATTTTTTCAATTGGGGTAATGGTTAGAATGTTGCTTGTCCAAGGTGTACATCTACATATTCTAGATACCTATTTATGTAGAGATCCTCTTCCCGTGTAAATTATTACACAGTGTTCCCTAAACCTTCCTTGCTATATGGTTGGTCTTTTTGATATATGTATATAATATGTATTTGTATACATATGGTAACGCTAATCTTCATTTATCCATTCCCCCCACCTTTCCTTTTAGATAAGCATAGTTTTTTTTTAATAAGTCTGTGATTGACTTTCTCTGTGGAATTATGTTCATTTGTGTCAGTTATTAGATAACGCCTATAAGTGATATCATAGGATATAGGACTTTTGCTTTCCGACTTACCTCATGTTCTGTGATTATCTCCAAGATCATCTATGGTGCCTCAAAGAGCAGTGTTTCATTGTTTTCCATGGCTAGTATTCATTGTGTACATGGACCACTTCTTCTTTATCCTTTCATCTGTTGATGGACATTTTGGTTGCTTCACTGTCTTGTCTATTGTGAATAAGGCTGCAGTGCAACTTTTGCAGCCCGGGTCTTCATTCTGGTCTTCTCAGGTGAGAGGCCCATTGGTGCGCCTGCTGGATTGAATGGTACCTCAATTTTTCGTTTTCAACGCAGCTCCTTTCTGTTCTCATTATTAGCGTTTAACCCTTTTACATCTCACCAGCAGCTAGAGGGTACACAGTTCTCTAAAACCCCTTCAGCATTTATTGTTTGTAGACTTTTTGCCAATGGTCAGTCGACTGGTGTGAGTTGAAAACATTTTGTAGATTAGATTGCATGAGTCTAATACTTCCTGAGGTGGAGCGTTTATCCATTTTCCTTTCTTTAAAAAGAGAGTGAGTAAAACTTACCTCTTCATACTATCTTCTTGAAAATTTTGCCTGTTTTGAATTTTTTTTATCCATTCCCTACCTCAGCACAATTTTGAGGGCAGGTGTCTTTACAGCTCTGAGTCCTTGTGAATGGTAAGTGACCATTAGCAGTGGGTTAAAAGCTGCTCTTGTGGGAATCGGCCACAAGGCGGCAGCATTTCTCCTTTACCAAATCTGGTTACTAGGGCAACAGAGCCTTACTGGAAGTGGTGTTCTAGGTGGTAAATTAGAATGGAATGTGCGAGGAAAAAGCCCTTTAAGTTTATGTCTCATTACCTCTTGTTGGTATTTTGAACTTAATTTTTATTTTTTATCACAGCAAACTTGATTACAATGTTTTGTTTGTTCTAGTTGTGCAAGATGTGGTTCTTTCACATATATGCATATATCTATTCTTCTTCGGATCCTTTTCCCATGTAGGTTATGACACAATGTTGAGTAGTCTTCTCTTGGTATTGCGTAGGTCTTTGGTGATTATATATTTCACATGTGTTTGTATCTCTCTGTTAACCTCAATATGGTAATGTATCCAATCCTCACACCTTTCCATTTGGTGAACCATAAGTTTTTTTAATGAATCTATGATAGTGTTTCTCTGTGGAAATATCTTTGTATCATTTTTTAGGTAACACCTATATGTGATATGATAGGATATGTGTCTTTCGCTTTCTCACTTACTCCAAGTTGACTGATTACTTCTCGACTCATCTATGGTGCTGCAAATGGCATTGTTTAATTTTTTCACTAGCTCCTATTCCATCTGTACAGGTAGCAGTTCTTCTTTGTCCACCCATCTGTCGGTGGACTTTTTGGTTACTTCCATATCTTGGCTATTGTAATACTATGCAATGTAGATTTGCGTGCCTGTGTCCTTTCAGTTCTGTCTTCTTAGTTTATAGGTCCAAGAATAGGTCTGCTGGATCATATGGTAGCTGAATGTTTACCTTTTATAGGCAGCTCTATTCTGTTCTCCTTAGTGGCTTTTTCCAGGTTACATCCCACTTAAAGTGGAGGGTATGTATTTCTTCCCAGCACCTTCAGCATTTATTCTTTGTAGTTTTTGCTGATGGTTATTCTGAGTGGTGTGAGCTGATACCTCTTTGTGGTTGAATTTGCATGTGTCTCATAATGCGTTGAAGTTGAGCGTTAAGACATGTCCATTTTATTTTTCGAGCTGTGATTAGAGCTTATTACTTCAAAGTGTTTTCTTAAAGTATGTGTCACCATTTGAAATATTTTGGCCATTATCTCCCTCAAGACATTTTGAGGGCAGGTTTCACTTACAGCCCTGCAGTACTTGTTCATATGAAGTGACCATTAGCTCAGGCTTTAAACCTGCTTTTGCAGGTAACGGCCAGAGAGCGGCAGCCTTTCTACGTTCTCCATGCTGGTACTAGGGAAACAGACCTACCGGCCAGTGGTATTCTTCGGTTATAAATTAGAGTGCAATGTGCCCGGGTAAACCCACAAATGTTGATGTCTCCTTGCTTTTGTTTGTTTTTAAATTTAATTTATATTTATTATTAGAGTAATATTCCATTGTGTACGTGGACCACTTCTTCTTGGTGCATTCCTCGGTTGATGGACATTTTCATTGCTTCCAAGTGCTGGCTATGGTAAATATTGCTGGCGTACAGGTTTGCCCGCCTGTCACTTTTTCAGTCTCATTTTCTCAGGTGATAGGCCAAGCAGTGGTTGTGACTGATTGACTGGTAGCTCAATATTTCCCTTTTCAAAGCACCTACATTGTGTTTTCATTAGTGGCTCTTTACATGCCCCCCCTTACAACCGAGGGTACGCATTTCTCCACACTCCCTTCACCGTTTATTTTTGGCAGCATTTTTCCTAATGGCCATTCTGACTGCTGTGAGCTGATAGGTTTTTGTAATATGGGTATGCATGTCATTAAAATTTTTAAAATTCATCATATTCCTACGCCTTTTTCTTTTCTCTTAAAAGAAAAAAACCGTGAGTACAATAGAGCTCTTGAAACTGTCTTCTTCGAAGGTTGCCCTCTTTTGAATTTTTTGGTCGATTTTTGACCCCAGAAATTTTCTGGAGGGCAGGTGCCATTTACAGAACTGCAAGTTGGTGAAAATTTAGTGACCTTTTGCAGTGGGTTCAAAGCTGCTGTTGTGGGAAACGGCCACAAGGAGGTAGCATTTCTCCATTCCCCAAGCTGGGTCCTAGGGCAGCAGAGCCTTTCTGGAAGTCATTGTCCTAGGTTGTAAATTAGAATGGAATTTGCCAGGAGAAATCCCCTTAAGTTTATGTCTCATTACTTCTTGTTGGTTTTTAAATTTTTTTTTAATCTGGGTAAAGTTTAGAATATTGTTTGTCCTAGGTGTACACAATCTGGTTCATTTGTACATTATGTATGTCTATTAATGTACAGATCCTCTTCCCATGTAAAATATTACAGTGTTCCGTCGACCTCCCTTGCTATATGTTCGGTCTTTTTGATACATGTATATAATATGTATTTGTATATGTATAGTAACACTAATCCTCATTTCTCAATTTCCCCCCTCCTTTCCTTTTAGATGAGCATAGTTTGTTTTCTAAGCCTGTGAGTGTCTTTCTCTTTGGAAATATGTTCATCTGTGTCAGTTATTAGGTAATGCCATAAGTGATAATATAGGCTATAGGTCTTTTGCTTTCTGACCTACTTCATGTTTTGTGATTATCTCCAGGCTCATCTATGGTGCCCCAAAGAGTAGTGCTTCAAAGTTTTCCAAGGCTAATATTCCATTGTGTACATGGACCACTTCTTCTTGGTGCATTCCTCTGTTGATGGACATTTTCGTTGCTTCCAAGTGTTGCCTATGGTAAATATTGCTGGAGTGCAGGATTGCCAGCCTGTGATTTTTGATTTTCATTTTCTCAGGTGATAGACCCAGCAGTGGTTATGATTGATTGACTGGTATGGTAGCTCAACGTTTACCTTTTCAAGGCACCTCAATTGTGCTTTCATTTGTGGCTCTTACCACGTCCCCCTTAGAATCGAGGGTACGCATTGCTCCACAATCACATCAGCATTTATTTTTGGCAGCATTTTTGTTGATGGCCATTCTGACTGGTGTGAGCTGATAGGTGTTTGTAATTTGGGTTTACATGTCTGTAAAAATTCCTACAATTCATCATTTTTCCACGCCTTTTTGTTTTCTGTTAAAAGAAAAAAGAAAAAAAGTGTGAGTATAATATACCTCTTCAAATTTTCTTTTTGGAAGGTTGCACTCTAGAATTTTTGGGTTGATTTTCGACCTCAGTATTTTTTGGAGGGCAGGTGTCATTTACAGACCTGCAATTGGTGAATATTTAGTGACCTTTTGCAGTGGGTTTAAAACTGCTGTTGTGGGAAACGGCCACAAGGATGCAGCATTTCTCCATTCCCAAATCTGGGTACTAGGGCAGCACAGCCGTTCTGGAAGTCGTTTGCCTAGGTTGTAAATTTGAATGGAATGTGCCAGGAAAACCCCCCATAAGTTTATGTCTCATTACTCCTAGTTCGTTGTTTTAATTTTTTCAATTGGGGTAATGGTTAGAATGTTGCTTGTCCAAGGTGTACATCTACATATTCTATATACCTATTTATGTAGAGATCCTCTTCCCGTGTAAATTATTACACAGTGTTCCCTAAACCTTCCTTGCTATATGGTCGGTCTTTTTGATATATGTATATAATATGTATTTGTATACATATGGTAACGCTAATCTTCATTTATCCATTCCCCCCACCTTTCCTTTTAGATAAGCATAGTTTTTTTTTAAGAAGTCTGTGATTGACTTTCTCTGTGGAATTATGTTCATTTGTGTCAGTTATTAGATAACGCCTATAAGTGATATCATAGGATATAGGACTTTTGCTTTCCGACTTACCTCATGTTCTGTGATTATCTCCAAGATCATCTATGGTGCCTCAAAGAGCAGTGTTTCATTGTTTTCCATGGCTAGTATTCATTGTGTACATGGACCACTTCTTCTTTATCCTTTCATCTGTTGATGGACATTTTGGTTGCTTCACTGTCTTGTCTATTGTGAATAAGGCTGCAGTGCAACTTTTGCAGCCCGGATCTTCATTCTGGTCTTCTCAGGTGAGAGGCCCATTGGTGCGCCTGCTGGATTGAATGGTACCTCAATTTTTCGTTTTCAACGCAGCTCCTTTCTGTTCTCATTATTAGCGTTTAACCCTTTTACATCTCACCAGCAGCTAGAGGGTACACAGTTCTCTAAAACCCCTTCAGCATTTATTGTTTGTAGACTTTTTGCCAATGGTCAGTCGACTGGTGTGAGTTGAAAACATTTTGTAGATTAGATTGCATGAGTCTAATACTTCCTGAGGTGGAGCGTTTATCCATTTTCCTTTCTTTAAAAAGAGAGTGAGTAAAACTTACCTCTTCATACTATCTTCTTGAAAATTTTGCCTGTTTTGAATTTTTTTTATCCATTCCCTACCTCAGCACAATTTTGAGGGCAGGTGTCTTTACAGCTCTGAGTCCTTGTGAATGGTAAGTGACCATTAGCAGTGGGTTAAAAGCTGCTCTTGTGGGAATCGGCCACAAGGCGGCAGCATTTCTCCTTTACCAAATCTGGTTACTAGGGCAACAGAGCCTTACTGGAAGTGGTGTTCTAGGTGGTAAATTAGAATGGAATGTGCGAGGAAAAAGCCCTTTAAGTTTATGTCTCATTACCTCTTGTTGGTATTTTGAACTTAATTTTTATTTTTTATCACAGCAAACTTGATTACAATGTTTTGTTTGTTCTAGTTGTGCAAGATGTGGTTCTTTCACACATATGCATATATCTATTCTTCTTCAGATCCTTTTCCCATGTAGGTTATGACACAATGTTGAGTAGTCTTCTCTTGGTATTGCGTAGGTCTTTGGTGATTATATATTTCACATGTGTTTGTATCTCTCTGTTAACCTCAATATGGTAATGTATCCAATCCTCACACCTTTCCATTTGGTGAACCATAAGTTTTTTTAATGAATCTATGATAGTGTTTCTCTGTGGAAATATCTTTGTATCATTTTTTAGGTAACACCTATATGTGATATGATAGGATATGTGTCTTTCGCTTTCTCACTTACTCCAAGTTGACTGATTACTTCTCGACTCATCTATGGTGCTGCAAATGGCATTGTTTAATTTTTTCACTAGCTCCTATTCCATCTGTACAGGTAGCAGTTCTTCTTTGTCCACCCATCTGTCGGTGGACTTTTTGGTTACTTCCATATCTTGGCTATTGTAATACTATGCAATGTAGATTTGCGTGCCTGTGTCCTTTCAGTTCTGTCTTCTTAGTTTATAGGTCCAAGAATAGGTCTGCTGGATCATATGGTAGCTGAATGTTTACCTTTTATAGGCAGCTCTATTCTGTTCTCCTTAGTGGCTTTTTCCAGGTTACATCCCACTTAAAGTGGAGGGTATGTATTTCTTCCCAGCACCTTCAGCATTTATTCTTTGTAGTTTTTGCTGATGGTTATTCTGAGTGGTGTGAGCTGATACCTCTTTGTGGTTGAATTTGCATGTGTCTCATAATGCGTTGAAATTGAGCGTTAAGACATGTCCATTTTATTTTTCGAGCTGTGATTAGAGCTTATTACTTCAAAGTGTTTTCTTAAAGTATGTGTCACCATTTGAAATATTTTGGCCATTATCTCCCTCAAGACATTTTGAGGGCAGGTTTCATTTACAGCCCTGCAGTACTTGTTCATATGAAGTGACCATTAGCTCAGGCTTTAAACCTGCTTTTGCAGGTAACGGCCAGAGAGCGGCAGCCTTTCTACGTTCTCCATGCTGGTACTAGGGAAACAGACCTACCGGCCAGTGGTATTTTTTGGTTATAAATTAGAGTGCAATGTGCCCGGGTAAACCCACAAATGTTGATGTCTCCTTGCTTTTGTTTGTTTTTAAATTTAATTTATATTTATTATTAGAGTAATATTCCATTGTGTACGTGGACCACTTCTTCTTGGTGCATTCCTCGGTTGATGGACATTTTCATTGCTTCCAAGTGCTGGCTATGGTAAATATTGCTGGCGTACAGGTTTGCCCGCCTGTCACTTTTTCATTCTCATTTTCTCAGGTGATAGGCCAAGCAGTGGTTGTGATTGATTGACTGGTAGCTCAATATTTCCCTTTTCAAAGCACCTACATTGTGTTTTCATTAGTGGCTCTTTACATGCCCCCCCCTTACAACCGAGGGTACGCATTTCTCCACACTCCCTTCACCGTTTATTTTTGGCAGCATTTTTCCTAATGGCCATTCTGACTGCTGTGAGCTGATAGGTTTTTGTAATATGGGTATGCATGTCATTAAAAATTTTTTAAATTCATCATATTCCTACGCCTTTTTCTTTTCTCTTAAAAGAAAAAACCGTGAGTACAATATAGCTCTTGAAACTGTCTTCTTCGAAGGTTGCCCTCTTTTGAATTTTTTGGTCGATTTTTGACCCCAGAAATTTTCTGGAGGGCAGGTGCCATTTACAGAACTGCAAGTTGGTGAAAATTTAGTGACCTTTTGCAGTGGGTTCAAAGCTGCTGTTGTGGGAAACGGCCACAAGGAGGTAGCATTTCTCCATTCCCCAAGCTGGGTCCTAGGGCAGCAGAGCCTTTCTGGAAGTCATTGTCCTAGGTTGTAAATTAGAATGGAATTTGCCAGGAGAAATCCCCTTAAGTTTATGTCTCATTACTTCTTGTTGGTTTTTAAATTTTTTTTTAATCTGGGTAAAGTTTAGAATATTGTTTGTCCTAGGTGTACACAATCTGGTTCATTTGTACATTATGTATGTCTATTAATGTACAGATCCTCTTCCCATGTAAAATATTACAGTGTTCCGTCGACCTCCCTTGCTATATGTTCGGTCTTTTTGATACATGTATATAATATGTATTTGTATATGTATAGTAACACTAATCCTCATTTCTCAATTTCCCCCCTCCTTTCCTTTTAGATGAGCATAGTTTGTTTTCTAAGCCTGTGAGTGTCTTTCTCTTTGGAAATATGTTCATCTGTGTCAGTTATTAGGTAATGCCATAAGTGATAATATAGGCTATAGGTCTTTTGCTTTCTGACCTACTTCATGTTTTGTGATTATCTCCAGGCTCATCTATGGTGCCCCAAAGAGTAGTGCTTCAAAGTTTTCCAAGGCTAATATTCCATTGTGTACATGGACCACTTCTTCTTGGTGCATTCCTCTGTTGATGGACATTTTCGTTGCTTCCAAGTGTTGCCTATGGTAAATATTGCTGGAGTGCAGGATTGCCAGCCTGTGATTTTTGATTTTCATTTTCTCAGGTGATAGACCCAGCAGTGGTTATGATTGATTGACTGGTATGGTAGCTCAACGTTTACCTTTTCAAGGCACCTCAATTGTGCTTTCATTTGTGGCTCTTACCACGTCCCCCTTAGAATCGAGGGTACGCATTGCTCCACAATCACGTCAGCATTTATTTTTGGCAGCATTTTTGTTGATGGCCATTCTGACTGGTGTGAGCTGATAGGTGTTTGTAATTTGGGTTTACATGTCTGTAAAAATTCCTACAATTCATCATTTTTCCACGCCTTTTTGTTTTCTGTTAAAAGAAAAAAGAAAAAAAGTGTGAGTATAATATACCTCTTCAAATTTTCTTTTTGGAAGGTTGCACTCTAGAATTTTTGGGTTGATTTTCGACCTCAGTATTTTTTGGAGGGCAGGTGTCATTTACAGACCTGCAATTGGTGAATATTTAGTGACCTTTTGCAGTGGGTTTAAAACTGCTGTTGTGGGAAACGGCCACAAGGATGCAGCATTTCTCCATTCCCAAATCTGGGTACTAGGGCAGCACAGCCGTTCTGGAAGTCGTTTGCCTAGGTTGTAAATTTGAATGGAATGTGCCAGGAAAACCCCCCATAAGTTTATGTCTCATTACTCCTAGTTCGTTGTTTTAATTTTTTCAATTGGGGTAATGGTTAGAATGTTGCTTGTCCAAGGTGTACATCTACATATTCTATATACCTATTTATGTAGAGATCCTCTTCCCGTGTAAATTATTACACAGTGTTCCCTAAACCTTCCTTGCTATATGGTCGGTCTTTTTGATATATGTATATAATATGTATTTGTATACATATGGTAACGCTAATCTTCATTTATCCATTCCCCCCACCTTTCCTTTTAGATAAGCATAGTTTTTTTTTAAGAAGTCTGTGATTGACTTTCTCTGTGGAATTATGTTCATTTGTGTCAGTTATTAGATAACGCCTATAAGTGATATCATAGGATATAGGACTTTTGCTTTCCGACTTACCTCATGTTCTGTGATTATCTCCAAGATCATCTATGGTGCCTCAAAGAGCAGTGTTTCATTGTTTTCCATGGCTAGTATTCATTGTGTACATGGACCACTTCTTCTTTATCCTTTCATCTGTTGATGGACATTTTGGTTGCTTCACTGTCTTGTCTATTGTGAATAAGGCTGCAGTGCAACTTTTGCAGCCCGGGTCTTCATTCTGGTCTTCTCAGGTGAGAGGCCCATTGGTGCGCCTGCTGGATTGAATGGTACCTCAATTTTTCGTTTTCAACGCAGCTCCTTTCTGTTCTCATTATTAGCGTTTAACCCTTTTACATCTCACCAGCAGCTAGAGGGTACACAGTTCTCTAAAACCCCTTCAGCATTTATTGTTTGTAGACTTTTTGCCAATGGTCAGTCGACTGGTGTGAGTTGAAAACATTTTGTCGATTAGATTGCATGAGTCTAATACTTCCTGAGGTGGAGCGTTTATCCATTTTCCTTTCTTTAAAAAGAGAGTGAGTAAAACTTACCTCTTCATACTATCTTCTTGAAAATTTTGCCTGTTTTGAATTTTTTTTATCCATTCCCTACCTCAGCACAATTTTGAGGGCAGGTGTCTTTACAGCTCTGAGTCCTTGTGAATGGTAAGTGACCATTAGCAGTGGGTTAAAAGCTGCTCTTGTGGGAATCGGCCACAAGGCGGCAGCATTTCTCCTTTACCAAATCTGGTTACTAGGGCAACAGAGCCTTACTGGAAGTGGTGTTCTAGGTGGTAAATTAGAATGGAATGTGCGAGGAAAAAGCCCTTTAAGTTTATGTCTCATTACCTCTTGTTGGTATTTTGAACTTAATTTTTATTTTTTATCACAGCAAACTTGATTACAATGTTTTGTTTGTTCTAGTTGTGCAAGATGTGGTTCTTTCACACATATGCATATATCTATTCTTCTTCAGATCCTTTTCCCATGTAGGTTATGACACAATGTTGAGTAGTCTTCTCTTGGTATTGCGTAGGTCTTTGGTGATTATATATTTCACATGTGTTTGTATCTCTCTGTTAACCTCAATATGGTAATGTATCCAATCCTCACACCTTTCCATTTGGTGAACCATAAGTTTTTTTAATGAATCTATGATAGTGTTTCTCTGTGGAAATATCTTTGTATCATTTTTTAGGTAACACCTATATGTGATATGATAGGATATGTGTCTTTCGCTTTCTCACTTACTCCAAGTTGACTGATTACTTCTCGACTCATCTATGGTGCTGCAAATGGCATTGTTTAATTTTTTCACTAGCTCCTATTCCATCTGTACAGGTAGCAGTTCTTCTTTGTCCACCCATCTGTCGGTGGACTTTTTGGTTACTTCCATATCTTGGCTATTGTAATACTATGCAATGTAGATTTGCGTGCCTGTGTCCTTTCAGTTCTGTCTTCTTAGTTTATAGGTCCAAGAATAGGTCTGCTGGATCATATGGTAGCTGAATGTTTACCTTTTATAGGCAGCTCTATTCTGTTCTCCTTAGTGGCTTTTTCCAGGTTACATCCCACTTAAAGTGGAGGGTATGTATTTCTTCCCAGCACCTTCAGCATTTATTCTTTGTAGTTTTTGCTGATGGTTATTCTGAGTGGTGTGAGCTGATACCTCTTTGTGGTTGAATTTGCATGTGTCTCATAATGCGTTGAAATTGAGCGTTAAGACATGTCCATTTTATTTTTCGAGCTGTGATTAGAGCTTATTACTTCAAAGTGTTTTCTTAAAGTATGTGTCACCATTTGAAATATTTTGGCCATTATCTCCCTCAAGACATTTTGAGGGCAGGTTTCATTTACAGCCCTGCAGTACTTGTTCATATGAAGTGACCATTAGCTCAGGCTTTAAACCTGCTTTTGCAGGTAACGGCCAGAGAGCGGCAGCCTTTCTACGTTCTCCATGCTGGTACTAGGGAAACAGACCTACCGGCCAGTGGTATTTTTTGGTTATAAATTAGAGTGCAATGTGCCCGGGTAAACCCACAAATGTTGATGTCTCCTTGCTTTTGTTTGTTTTTAAATTTAATTTATATTTATTATTAGAGTAATATTCCATTGTGTACGTGGACCACTTCTTCTTGGTGCATTCCTCGGTTGATGGACATTTTCATTGCTTCCAAGTGCTGGCTATGGTAAATATTGCTGGCGTACAGGTTTGCCCGCCTGTCACTTTTTCATTCTCATTTTCTCAGGTGATAGGCCAAGCAGTGGTTGTGATTGATTGACTGGTAGCTCAATATTTCCCTTTTCAAAGCACCTACATTGTGTTTTCATTAGTGGCTCTTTACATGCCCCCCCCTTACAACCGAGGGTACGCATTTCTCCACACTCCCTTCACCGTTTATTTTTGGCAGCATTTTTCCTAATGGCCATTCTGACTGCTGTGAGCTGATAGGTTTTTGTAATATGGGTATGCATGTCATTAAAAATTTTTTAAATTCATCATATTCCTACGCCTTTTTCTTTTCTCTTAAAAGAAAAAACCGTGAGTACAATAGAGCTCTTGAAACTGTCTTCTTCGAAGGTTGCCCTCTTTTGAATTTTTTGGTCGATTTTTGACCCCAGAAATTTTCTGGAGGGCAGGTGCCATTTACAGAACTGCAAGTTGGTGAAAATTTAGTGACCTTTTGCAGTGGGTTCAAAGCTGCTGTTGTGGGAAACGGCCACAAGGAGGTAGCATTTCTCCATTCCCCAAGCTGGGTCCTAGGGCAGCAGAGCCTTTCTGGAAGTCATTGTCCTAGGTTGTAAATTAGAATGGAATTTGCCAGGAGAAATCCCCTTAAGTTTATGTCTCATTACTTCTTGTTGGTTTTTAAATTTTTTTTTAATCTGGGTAAAGTTTAGAATATTGTTTGTCCTAGGTGTACACAATCTGGTTCATTTGTACATTATGTATGTCTATTAATGTACAGATCCTCTTCCCATGTAAAATATTACAGTGTTCCGTCGACCTCCCTTGCTATATGTTCGGTCTTTTTGATACATGTATATAATATGTATTTGTATATGTATAGTAACACTAATCCTCATTTCTCAATTTCCCCCCTCCTTTCCTTTTAGATGAGCATAGTTTGTTTTCTAAGCCTGTGAGTGTCTTTCTCTTTGGAAATATGTTCATCTGTGTCAGTTATTAGGTAATGCCATAAGTGATAATATAGGCTATAGGTCTTTTGCTTTCTGACCTACTTCATGTTTTGTGATTATCTCCAGGCTCATCTATGGTGCCCCAAAGAGTAGTGCTTCAAAGTTTTCCAAGGCTAATATTCCATTGTGTACATGGACCACTTCTTCTTGGTGCATTCCTCTGTTGATGGACATTTTCGTTGCTTCCAAGTGTTGCCTATGGTAAATATTGCTGGAGTGCAGGATTGCCAGCCTGTGATTTTTGATTTTCATTTTCTCAGGTGATAGACCCAGCAGTGGTTATGATTGATTGACTGGTATGGTAGCTCAACGTTTACCTTTTCAAGGCACCTCAATTGTGCTTTCATTTGTGGCTCTTACCACGTCCCCCTTAGAATCGAGGGTACGCATTGCTCCACAATCACGTCAGCATTTATTTTTGGCAGCATTTTTGTTGATGGCCATTCTGACTGGTGTGAGCTGATAGGTGTTTGTAATTTGGGTTTACATGTCTGTAAAAATTCCTACAATTCATCATTTTTCCACGCCTTTTTGTTTTCTGTTAAAAGAAAAAAGAAAAAAAGTGTGAGTATAATATACCTCTTCAAATTTTCTTTTTGGAAGGTTGCACTCTAGAATTTTTGGGTTGATTTTCGACCTCAGTATTTTTTGGAGGGCAGGTGTCATTTACAGACCTGCAATTGGTGAATATTTAGTGACCTTTTGCAGTGGGTTTAAAACTGCTGTTGTGGGAAACGGCCACAAGGATGCAGCATTTCTCCATTCCCAAATCTGGGTACTAGGGCAGCACAGCCGTTCTGGAAGTCGTTTGCCTAGGTTGTAAATTTGAATGGAATGTGCCAGGAAAACCCCCCATAAGTTTATGTCTCATTACTCCTAGTTCGTTGTTTTAATTTTTTCAATTGGGGTAATGGTTAGAATGTTGCTTGTCCAAGGTGTACATCTACATATTCTATATACCTATTTATGTAGAGATCCTCTTCCCGTGTAAATTATTACACAGTGTTCCCTAAACCTTCCTTGCTATATGGTCGGTCTTTTTGATATATGTATATAATATGTATTTGTATACATATGGTAACGCTAATCTTCATTTATCCATTCCCCCCACCTTTCCTTTTAGATAAGCATAGTTTTTTTTAAGAAGTCTGTGATTGACTTTCTCTGTGGAATTATGTTCATTTGTGTCAGTTATTAGATAACGCCTATAAGTGATATCATAGGATATAGGACTTTTGCTTTCCGACTTACCTCATGTTCTGTGATTATCTCCAAGATCATCTATGGTGCCTCAAAGAGCAGTGTTTCATTGTTTTCCATGGCTAGTATTCATTGTGTACATGGACCACTTCTTCTTTATCCTTTCATCTGTTGATGGACATTTTGGTTGCTTCACTGTCTTGTCTATTGTGAATAAGGCTGCAGTGCAACTCTTGCAGCCCGGGTCTTCATTCTGGTCTTCTCAGGTGAGAGGCCCATTGGTGCGCCTGCTGGATTGAATGGTACCTCAATTTTTCGTTTTCAACGCAGCTCCTTTCTGTTCTCATTATTAGCGTTTAACCCTTTTACATCTCACCAGCAGCTAGAGGGTACACAGTTCTCTAAAACCCCTTCAGCATTTATTGTTTGTAGACTTTTTGCCAATGGTCAGTCGACTGGTGTGAGTTGAAAACATTTTGTAGATTAGATTGCATGAGTCTAATACTTCCTGAGGTGGAGCGTTTATCCATTTTCCTTTCTTTAAAAAGAGAGTGAGTAAAACTTACCTCTTCATACTATCTTCTTGAAAATTTTGCCTGTTTTGAATTTTTTTTATCCATTCCCTACCTCAGCACAATTTTGAGGGCAGGTGTCTTTACAGCTCTGAGTCCTTGTGAATGGTAAGTGACCATTAGCAGTGGGTTAAAAGCTGCTCTTGTGGGAATCGGCCACAAGGCGGCAGCATTTCTCCTTTACCAAATCTGGTTACTAGGGCAACAGAGCCTTACTGGAAGTGGTGTTCTAGGTGGTAAATTAGAATGGAATGTGCGAGGAAAAAGCCCTTTAAGTTTATGTCTCATTACCTCTTGTTGGTATTTTGAACTTAATTTTTATTTTTTATCACAGCAAACTTGATTACAATGTTTTGTTTGTTCTAGTTGTGCAAGATGTGGTTCTTTCACACATATGCATATATCTATTCTTCTTCGGATCCTTTTCCCATGTAGGTTATGACACAATGTTGAGTAGTCTTCTCTTGGTATTGCGTAGGTCTTTGGTGATTATATATTTCACATGTGTTTGTATCTCTCTGTTAACCTCAATATGGTAATGTATCCAATCCTCACACCTTTCCATTTGGTGAACCATAAGTTTTTTTAATGAATCTATGATAGTGTTTCTCTGTGGAAATATCTTTGTATCATTTTTTAGGTAACACCTATATGTGATATGATAGGATATGTGTCTTTCGCTTTCTCACTTACTCCAAGTTGACTGATTACTTCTCGACTCATCTATGGTGCTGCAAATGGCATTGTTTAATTTTTTCACTAGCTCCTATTCCATCTGTACAGGTAGCAGTTCTTCTTTGTCCACCCATCTGTCGGTGGACTTTTTGGTTACTTCCATATCTTGGCTATTGTAATACTATGCAATGTAGATTTGCGTGCCTGTGTCCTTTCAGTTCTGTCTTCTTAGTTTATAGGTCCAAGAATAGGTCTGCTGGATCATATGGTAGCTGAATGTTTACCTTTTATAGGCAGCTCTATTCTGTTCTCCTTAGTGGCTTTTTCCAGGTTACATCCCACTTAAAGTGGAGGGTATGTATTTCTTCCCAGCACCTTCAGCATTTATTCTTTGTAGTTTTTGCTGATGGTTATTCTGAGTGGTGTGAGCTGATACCTCTTTGTGGTTGAATTTGCATGTGTCTCATAATGCGTTGAAATTGAGCGTTAAGACATGTCCATTTTATTTTTCGAGCTGTGATTAGAGCTTATTACTTCAAAGTGTTTTCTTAAAGTATGTGTCACCATTTGAAATATTTTGGCCATTATCTCCCTCAAGACATTTTGAGGGCAGGTTTCATTTACAGCCCTGCAGTACTTGTTCATATGAAGTGACCATTAGCTCAGGCTTTAAACCTGCTTTTGCAGGTAACGGCCAGAGAGCGGCAGCCTTTCTACGTTCTCCATGCTGGTACTAGGGAAACAGACCTACCGGCCAGTGGTATTCTTCGGTTATAAATTAGAGTGCAATGTGCCCGGGTAAACCCACAAATGTTGATGTCTCCTTGCTTTTGTTTGTTTTTAAATTTAATTTATATTTATTATTAGAGTAATATTCCATTGTGTACGTGGACCACTTCTTCTTGGTGCATTCCTCGGTTGATGGACATTTTCATTGCTTCCAAGTGCTGGCTATGGTAAATATTGCTGGCGTACAGGTTTGCCCGCCTGTCACTTTTTCAGTCTCATTTTCTCAGGTGATAGGCCAAGCAGTGGTTGTGATTGATTGACTGGTAGCTCAATATTTCCCTTTTCAAAGCACCTACATTGTGTTTTCATTAGTGGCTCTTTACATACCCCCCCCCTTACAACCGAGGGTACGCATTTCTCCACACTCCCTTCACCGTTTATTTTTGGCAGCATTTTTCCTAATGGCCATTCTGACTGCTGTGAGCTGATAGGTTTTTGTAATATGGGTATGCATGTCATTAAAATTTTTTTAAATTCATCATATTCCTACGCCTTTTTCTTTTCTCTTAAAAGAAAAAACCGTGAGTACAATAGAGCTCTTGAAACTGTCTTCTTCGAAGGTTGCCCTCTTTTGAATTTTTTGGTCGATTTTTGACCCCAGAAATTTTCTGGAGGGCAGGTGCCATTTACAGAACTGCAAGTTGGTGAAAATTTAGTGACCTTTTGCAGTGGGTTCAAAGCTGCTGTTGTGGGAAACGGCCACAAGGAGGTAGCATTTCTCCATTCCCCAAGCTGGGTCCTAGGGCAGCAGAGCCTTTCTGGAAGTCATTGTCCTAGGTTGTAAATTAGAATGGAATTTGCCAGGAGAAATCCCCTTAAGTTTATGTCTCATTACTTCTTCTTGGTTTTTAAATTTTTTTTTAATCTGGGTAAAGTTTAGAATATTGTTTGTCCTAGGTGTACACAATCTGGTTCATTTGTACATTATGTATGTCTATTAATGTACAGATCCTCTTCCCATGTAAAATATTACAGTGTTCCGTCGACCTCCCTTGCTATATGTTCGGTCTTTTTGATACATGTATATAATATGTATTTGTATATGTATAGTAACACTAATCCTCATTTCTCAATTTCCCCCCTCCTTTCCTTTTAGATGAGCATAGTTTGTTTTGTTTTCTAAGCCTGTGAGTGTCTTTCTCTTTGGAAATATGTTCATCTGTGTCAGTTATTAGGTAATGCCATAAGTGATAATATAGGCTATAGGTCTTTTGCTTTCCGACCTACTTCATGTTTTGTGATTATCTCCAGGCTCATCTATGGTGCCCCAAAGAGTAGTGCTTCAAAGTTTTCCAAGGCTAATATTCCATTGTGTACATGGACCACTTCTTCTTGGTGCATTCCTCTGTTGATGGACATTTTCGTTGCTTCCAAGTGTTGCCTATGGTAAATATTGCTGGAGTGCAGGATTGCCAGCCTGTGATTTTTGATTTTCATTTTCTCAGGTGATAGACCCAGCAGTGGTTATGATTGATTGACTGGTATGGTAGCTCAACGTTTACCTTTTCAAGGCACCTCAATTGTGCTTTCATTTGTGGCTCTTACCACGTCCCCCTTAGAATCGAGGGTACGCATTGCTCCACAATCACGTCAGCATTTATTTTTGGCAGCATTTTTGTTGATGGCCATTCTGACTGGTGTGAGCTGATAGGTTTTTGTAATTTGGGTTTACATGTCTGTAAAAATTCCTACAATTCATCATTTTTCCACGCCTTTTTGTTTTCTGTTAAAAGAAAAAAGAAAAAAAGTGTGAGTATAATATACCTCTTCAAATTTTCTTTTTGGAAGGTTGCACTCTAGAATTTTTGGGTTGATTTTCGACCTCAGTATTTTTTGGAGGGCAGGTGTCATTTACAGACCTGCAATTGGTGAATATTTAGTGACCTTTTGCAGTGGGTTTAAAACTGCTGTTGTGGGAAACGGCCACAAGGATGCAGCATTTCTCCATTCCCAAATCTGGGTACTAGGGCAGCACAGCCGTTCTGGAAGTCGTTTGCCTAGGTTGTAAATTTGAATGGAATGTGCCAGGAAAACCCCCCATAAGTTTATGTCTCATTACTCCTAGTTCGTTGTTTTAATTTTTTCAATTGGGGTAATGGTTAGAATGTTGCTTGTCCAAGGTGTACATCTACATATTCTATATACCTATTTATGTAGAGATCCTCTTCCCGTGTAAATTATTACACAGTGTTCCCTAAACCTTCCTTGCTATATGGTCGGTCTTTTTGATATATGTATATAATATGTATTTGTATACATATGGTAACGCTAATCTTCATTTATCCATTCCCCCCACCTTTCCTTTTAGATAAGCATAGTTTTTTTTTAATAAGTCTGTGATTGACTTTCTCTGTGGAATTATGTTCATTTGTGTCAGTTATTAGATAACGCCTATAAGTGATATCATAGGATATAGGACTTTTGCTTTCCGACTTACCTCATGTTCTGTGATTATCTCCAAGATCATCTATGGTGCCTCAAAGAGCAGTGTTTCATTGTTTTCCATGGCTAGTATTCATTGTGTACATGGACCACTTCTTCTTTATCCTTTCATCTGTTGATGGACATTTTGGTTGCTTCACTGTCTTGTCTATTGTGAATAAGGCTGCAGTGCAACTTTTGCAGCCCGGGTCTTCATTCTGGTCTTCTCAGGTGAGAGGCCCATTGGTGCGCCTGCTGGATTGAATGGTACCTCAATTTTTCGTTTTCAACGCAGCTCCTTTCTGTTCTCATTATTAGCGTTTAACCCTTTTACATCTCACCAGCAGCTAGAGGGTACACAGTTCTCTAAAACCCCTTCAGCATTTATTGTTTGTAGACTTTTTGCCAATGGTCAGTCGACTGGTGTGAGTTGAAAACATTTTGTAGATTAGATTGCATGAGTCTAATACTTCCTGAGGTGGAGCGTTTATCCATTTTCCTTTCTTTAAAAAGAGAGTGAGTAAAACTTACCTCTTCATACTATCTTCTTGAAAATTTTGCCTGTTTTGAATTTTTTTTATCCATTCCCTACCTCAGCACAATTTTGAGGGCAGGTGTCTTTACAGCTCTGAGTCCTTGTGAATGGTAAGTGACCATTAGCAGTGGGTTAAAAGCTGCTCTTGTGGGAATCGGCCACAAGGCGGCAGCATTTCTCCTTTACCAAATCTGGTTACTAGGGCAACAGAGCCTTACTGGAAGTGGTGTTCTAGGTGGTAAATTAGAATGGAATGTGCGAGGAAAAAGCCCTTTAAGTTTATGTCTCATTACCTCTTGTTGGTATTTTGAACTTAATTTTTATTTTTTATCACAGCAAACTTGATTACAATGTTTTGTTTGTTCTAGTTGTGCAAGATGTGGTTCTTTCACACATATGCATATATCTATTCTTCTTCGGATCCTTTTCCCATGTAGGTTATGACACAATGTTGAGTAGTCTTCTCTTGGTATTGCGTAGGTCTTTGGTGATTATATATTTCACATGTGTTTGTATCTCTCTGTTAACCTCAATATGGTAATGTATCCAATCCTCACACCTTTCCATTTGGTGAACCATAAGTTTTTTTAATGAATCTATGATAGTGTTTCTCTGTGGAAATATCTTTGTATCATTTTTTAGGTAACACCTATATGTGATATGATAGGATATGTGTCTTTCGCTTTCTCACTTACTCCAAGTTGACTGATTACTTCTCGACTCATCTATGGTGCTGCAAATGGCATTGTTTAATTTTTTCACTAGCTCCTATTCCATCTGTACAGGTAGCAGTTCTTCTTTGTCCACCCATCTGTCGGTGGACTTTTTGGTTACTTCCATATCTTGGCTATTGTAATACTATGCAATGTAGATTTGCGTGCCTGTGTCCTTTCAGTTCTGTCTTCTTAGTTTATAGGTCCAAGAATAGGTCTGCTGGATCATATGGTAGCTGAATGTTTACCTTTTATAGGCAGCTCTATTCTGTTCTCCTTAGTGGCTTTTTCCAGGTTACATCCCACTTAAAGTGGAGGGTATGTATTTCTTCCCAGCACCTTCAGCATTTATTCTTTGTAGTTTTTGCTGATGGTTATTCTGAGTGGTGTGAGCTGATACCTCTTTGTGGTTGAATTTGCATGTGTCTCATAATGCGTTGAAGTTGAGCGTTAAGACATGTCCATTTTATTTTTCGAGCTGTGATTAGAGCTTATTACTTCAAAGTGTTTTCTTAAAGTATGTGTCACCATTTGAAATATTTTGGCCATTATCTCCCTCAAGACATTTTGAGGGCAGGTTTCATTTACAGCCCTGCAGTACTTGTTCATATGAAGTGACCATTAGCTCAGGCTTTAAACCTGCTTTTGCAGGTAACGGCCAGAGAGCGGCAGCCTTTCTACGTTCTCCATGCTGGTACTAGGGAAACAGACCTACCGGCCAGTGGTATTCTTCGGTTATAAATTAGAGTGCAATGTGCCCGGGTAAACCCACAAATGTTGATGTCTCCTTGCTTTTGTTTGTTTTTAAATTTAATTTATATTTATTATTAGAGTAATATTCCATTGTGTACGTGGACCACTTCTTCTTGGTGCATTCCTCGGTTGATGGACATTTTCATTGCTTCCAAGTGCTGGCTATGGTAAATATTGCTGGCGTACAGGTTTGCCCGCCTGTCACTTTTTCAGTCTCATTTTCTCAGGTGATAGGCCAAGCAGTGGTTGTGATTGATTGACTGGTAGCTCAATATTTCCCTTTTCAAAGCACCTACATTGTGTTTTCATTAGTGGCTCTTTACATACCCCCCCCCTTACAACCGAGGGTACGCATTTCTCCACACTCCCTTCACCGTTTATTTTTGGCAGCATTTTTCCTAATGGCCATTCTGACTGCTGTGAGCTGATAGGTTTTTGTAATATGGGTATGCATGTCATTAAAATTTTTTTAAATTCATCATATTCCTACGCCTTTTTCTTTTCTCTTAAAAGAAAAAACCGTGAGTACAATAGAGCTCTTGAAACTGTCTTCTTCGAAGGTTGCCCTCTTTTGAATTTTTTGGTCGATTTTTGACCCCAGAAATTTTCTGGAGGGCAGGTGCCATTTACAGAACTGCAAGTTGGTGAAAATTTAGTGACCTTTTGCAGTGGGTTCAAAGCTGCTGTTGTGGGAAACGGCCACAAGGAGGTAGCATTTCTCCATTCCCCAAGCTGGGTCCTAGGGCAGCAGAGCCTTTCTGGAAGTCATTGTCCTAGGTTGTAAATTAGAATGGAATTTGCCAGGAGAAATCCCCTTAAGTTTATGTCTCATTACTTCTTCTTGGTTTTTAAATTTTTTTTTAATCTGGGTAAAGTTTAGAATATTGTTTGTCCTAGGTGTACACAATCTGGTTCATTTGTACATTATGTATGTCTATTAATGTACAGATCCTCTTCCCATGTAAAATATTACAGTGTTCCGTCGACCTCCCTTGCTATATGTTCGGTCTTTTTGATACATGTATATAATATGTATTTGTATATGTATAGTAACACTAATCCTCATTTCTCAATTTCCCCCCTCCTTTCCTTTTAGATGAGCATAGTTTGTTTTGTTTTCTAAGCCTGTGAGTGTCTTTCTCTTTGGAAATATGTTCATCTGTGTCAGTTATTAGGTAATGCCATAAGTGATAATATAGGCTATAGGTCTTTTGCTTTCCGACCTACTTCATGTTTTGTGATTATCTCCAGGCTCATCTATGGTGCCCCAAAGAGTAGTGCTTCAAAGTTTTCCAAGGCTAATATTCCATTGTGTACATGGACCACTTCTTCTTGGTGCATTCCTCTGTTGATGGACATTTTCGTTGCTTCCAAGTGTTGCCTATGGTAAATATTGCTGGAGTGCAGGATTGCCAGCCTGTGATTTTTGATTTTCATTTTCTCAGGTGATAGACCCAGCAGTGGTTATGATTGATTGACTGGTATGGTAGCTCAACGTTTACCTTTTCAAGGCACCTCAATTGTGCTTTCATTTGTGGCTCTTACCACGTCCCCCTTAGAATCGAGGGTACGCATTGCTCCACAATCACGTCAGCATTTATTTTTGGCAGCATTTTTGTTGATGGCCATTCTGACTGGTGTGAGCTGATAGGTGTTTGTAATTTGGGTTTACATGTCTGTAAAAATTCCTACAATTCATCATTTTTCCACGCCTTTTTGTTTTCTGTTAAAAGAAAAAAGAAAAAAAGTGTGAGTATAATATACCTCTTCAAATTTTCTTTTTGGAAGGTTGCACTCTAGAATTTTTGGGTTGATTTTCGACCTCAGTATTTTTTGGAGGGCAGGTGTCATTTACAGACCTGCAATTGGTGAATATTTAGTGACCTTTTGCAGTGGGTTTAAAACTGCTGTTGTGGGAAACGGCCACAAGGATGCAGCATTTCTCCATTCCCAAATCTGGGTACTAGGGCAGCACAGCCGTTCTGGAAGTCGTTTGCCTAGGTTGTAAATTTGAATGGAATGTGCCAGGAAAACCCCCCATAAGTTTATGTCTCATTACTCCTAGTTCGTTGTTTTAATTTTTTCAATTGGGGTAATGGTTAGAATGTTGCTTGTCCAAGGTGTACATCTACATATTCTATATACCTATTTATGTAGAGATCCTCTTCCCGTGTAAATTATTACACAGTGTTCCCTAAACCTTCCTTGCTATATGGTTGGTCTTTTTGATATATGTATATAATATGTATTTGTATACATATGGTAACGCTAATCTTCATTTATCCATTCCCCCCACCTTTCCTTTTAGATAAGCATAGTTTTTTTTTAAGAAGTCTGTGATTGACTTTCTCTGTGGAATTATGTTCATTTGTGTCAGTTATTAGATAACGCCTATAAGTGATATCATAGGATATAGGACTTTTGCTTTCCGACTTACCTCATGTTCTGTGATTATCTCCAAGATCATCTATGGTGCCTCAAAGAGCAGTGTTTCATTGTTTTCCATGGCTAGTATTCATTGTGTACATGGACCACTTCTTCTTTATCCTTTCATCTGTTGATGGACATTTTGGTTGCTTCACTGTCTTGTCTATTGTGAATAAGGCTGCAGTGCAACTTTTGCAGCCCGGGTCTTCATTCTGGTCTTCTCAGGTGAGAGGCCCATTGGTGCGCCTGCTGGATTGAATGGTACCTCAATTTTTCGTTTTCAACGCAGCTCCTTTCTGTTCTCATTATTAGCGTTTAACCCTTTTACATCTCACCAGCAGCTAGAGGGTACACAGTTCTCTAAAACCCCTTCAGCATTTATTGTTTGTAGACTTTTTGCCAATGGTCAGTCGACTGGTGTGAGTTGAAAACATTTTGTAGATTAGATTGCATGAGTCTAATACTTCCTGAGGTGGAGCGTTTATCCATTTTCCTTTCTTTAAAAAGAGAGTGAGTAAAACTTACCTCTTCATACTATCTTCTTGAAAATTTTGCCTGTTTTGAATTTTTTTTATCCATTCCCTACCTCAGCACAATTTTGAGGGCAGGTGTCTTTACAGCTCTGAGTCCTTGTGAATGGTAAGTGACCATTAGCAGTGGGTTAAAAGCTGCTCTTGTGGGAATCGGCCACAAGGCGGCAGCATTTCTCCTTTACCAAATCTGGTTACTAGGGCAACAGAGCCTTACTGGAAGTGGTGTTCTAGGTGGTAAATTAGAATGGAATGTGCGAGGAAAAAGCCCTTTAAGTTTATGTCTCATTACCTCTTGTTGGTATTTTGAACTTAATTTTTATTTTTTATCACAGCAAACTTGATTACAATGTTTTGTTTGTTCTAGTTGTGCAAGATGTGGTTCTTTCACACATATGCATATATCTATTCTTCTTCGGATCCTTTTCCCATGTAGGTTATGACACAATGTTGAGTAGTCTTCTCTTGGTATTGCGTAGGTCTTTGGTGATTATATATTTCACATGTGTTTGTATCTCTCTGTTAACCTCAATATGGTAATGTATCCAATCCTCACACCTTTCCATTTGGTGAACCATAAGTTTTTTTAATGAATCTATGATAGTGTTTCTCTGTGGAAATATCTTTGTATCATTTTTTAGGTAACACCTATATGTGATATGATAGGATATGTGTCTTTCGCTTTCTCACTTACTCCAAGTTGACTGATTACTTCTCGACTCATCTATGGTGCTGCAAATGGCATTGTTTAATTTTTTCACTAGCTCCTATTCCATCTGTACAGGTAGCAGTTCTTCTTTGTCCACCCATCTGTCGGTGGACTTTTTGGTTACTTCCATATCTTGGCTATTGTAATACTATGCAATGTAGATTTGCGTGCCTGTGTCCTTTCAGTTCTGTCTTCTTAGTTTATAGGTCCAAGAATAGGTCTGCTGGATCATATGGTAGCTGAATGTTTACCTTTTATAGGCAGCTCTATTCTGTTCTCCTTAGTGGCTTTTTCCAGGTTACATCCCACTTAAAGTGGAGGGTATGTATTTCTTCCCAGCACCTTCAGCATTTATTCTTTGTAGTTTTTGCTGATGGTTATTCTGAGTGGTGTGAGCTGATACCTCTTTGTGGTTGAATTTGCATGTGTCTCATAATGCGTTGAAATTGAGCGTTAAGACATGTCCATTTTATTTTTCGAGCTGTGATTAGAGCTTATTACTTCAAAGTGTTTTCTTAAAGTATGTGTCACCATTTGAAATATTTTGGCCATTATCTCCCTCAAGACATTTTGAGGGCAGGTTTCATTTACAGCCCTGCAGTACTTGTTCATATGAAGTGACCATTAGCTCAGGCTTTAAACCTGCTTTTGCAGGTAACGGCCAGAGAGCGGCAGCCTTTCTACGTTCTCCATGCTGGTACTAGGGAAACAGACCTACCGGCCAGTGGTATTTTTTGGTTATAAATTAGAGTGCAATGTGCCCGGGTAAACCCACAAATGTTGATGTCTCCTTGCTTTTGTTTGTTTTTAAATTTAATTTATATTTATTATTAGAGTAATATTCCATTGTGTACGTGGACCACTTCTTCTTGGTGCATTCCTCGGTTGATGGACATTTTCATTGCTTCCAAGTGCTGGCTATGGTAAATATTGCTGGCGTACAGGTTTGCCCGCCTGTCACTTTTTCATTCTCATTTTCTCAGGTGATAGGCCAAGCAGTGGTTGTGATTGATTGACTGGTAGCTCAATATTTCCCTTTTCAAAGCACCTACATTGTGTTTTCATTAGTGGCTCTTTACATGCCCCCCCCTTACAACCGAGGGTACGCATTTCTCCACACTCCCTTCACCGTTTATTTTTGGCAGCATTTTTCCTAATGGCCATTCTGACTGCTGTGAGCTGATAGGTTTTTGTAATATGGGTATGCATGTCATTAAAAATTTTTTAAATTCATCATATTCCTACGCCTTTTTCTTTTCTCTTAAAAGAAAAAACCGTGAGTACAATATAGCTCTTGAAACTGTCTTCTTCGAAGGTTGCCCTCTTTTGAATTTTTTGGTCGATTTTTGACCCCAGAAATTTTCTGGAGGGCAGGTGCCATTTACAGAACTGCAAGTTGGTGAAAATTTAGTGACCTTTTGCAGGGGATTCAAAGCTGCTGTTGTGGGAAACGGCCACAAGGAGGTAGCATTTCTCCATTCCCCAAGCTGGGTCCTAGGGCAGCAGAGCCTTTCTGGAAGTCATTGTCCTAGGTTGTAAATTAGAATGGAATTTGCCAGGAGAAATCCCCTTAAGTTTATGTCTCATTACTTCTTCTTGGTTTTTAAAATTTTTTTTTAATCTGGGTAAAGTTTAGAATATTGTTTGTCCTAGGTGTACACAATCTGGTCCATTTGTACATTATGTATGTCTATTAATGTACAGATCCTCTTCCCATGTAAAATATTACAGTGTTCTGTCGACCTCCCTTGCAATATGTTCGGTCGTTTTGATACATGTATATAATATGTATTTGTATATGTATAGTAACACTCACCTTCATTCTCAATTTCCCCCCTCCTTTCCTTTTAGATGAGCATAGTTTGTTTTCTAAGCCTGTGAGTGTCTTTCTCTTTGGAAATATGTTCATCTGTGTCAGTTATTAGGTAATGCCATAAGTGATAATATAGGCTATAGGTCTTTTGCTTTCCGACCTACTTCATGTTTTGTGATTATCTCCAGGCTCATCTATGGTGCCCCAAAGAGTAGTGCTTCAAAGTTTTCCAAGGCTAATATTCCATTGTGTACATGGACCACTTCTTCTTGGTGCATTCCTCTGTTGATGGACATTTTCGTTGCTTCCAAGTGTTGCCTATGGTAAATATTGCTGGAGTGCAGGATTGCCAGCCTGTGATTTTTGATTTTCATTTTCTCAGGTGATAGACCCAGCAGTGGTTATGATTGATTGACTGGTATGGTAGCTCAACGTTTACCTTTTCAAGGCACCTCAATTGTGCTTTCATTTGTGGCTCTTACCACGTCCCCCTTAGAATCGAGGGTACGCATTGCTCCACAATCACGTCAGCATTTATTTTTGGCAGCATTTTTGTTGATGGCCATTCTGACTGGTGTGAGCTGATAGGTTTTTGTAATTTGGGTTTACATGTCTGTAAAAATTCCTACAATTCATCATTTTTCCACGCCTTTTTGTTTTCTGTTAAAAGAAAAAAGAAAAAAAGTGTGAGTATAATATACCTCTTCAAATTTTCTTTTTGGAAGGTTGCACTCTAGAATTTTTGGGTTGATTTTCGACCTCAGTATTTTTTGGAGGGCAGGTGTCATTTACAGACCTGCAATTGGTGAATATTTAGTGACCTTTTGCAGTGGGTTTAAAACTGCTGTTGTGGGAAACGGCCACAAGGATGCAGCATTTCTCCATTCCCAAATCTGGGTACTAGGGCAGCACAGCCGTTCTGGAAGTCGTTTGCCTAGGTTGTAAATTTGAATGGAATGTGCCAGGAAAACCCCCCATAAGTTTATGTCTCATTACTCCTAGTTCGTTGTTTTAATTTTTTCAATTGGGGTAATGGTTAGAATGTTGCTTGTCCAAGGTGTACATCTACATATTCTAGATACCTATTTATGTAGAGATCCTCTTCCCGTGTAAATTATTACACAGTGTTCCCTAAACCTTCCTTGCTATATGGTCGGTCTTTTTGATATATGTATATAATATGTATTTGTATACATATGGTAACGCTAATCTTCATTTATCCATTCCCCCCACCTTTCCTTTTAGATAAGCATAGTTTTTTTTTAATAAGTCTGTGATTGACTTTCTCTGTGGAATTATGTTCATTTGTGTCAGTTATTAGATAACGCCTATAAGTGATATCATAGGATATAGGACTTTTGCTTTCCGACTTACCTCATGTTCTGTGATTATCTCCAAGATCATCTATGGTGCCTCAAAGAGCAGTGTTTCATTGTTTTCCATGGCTAGTATTCATTGTGTACATGGACCACTTCTTCTTTATCCTTTCATCTGTTGATGGACATTTTGGTTGCTTCACTGTCTTGTCTATTGTGAATAAGGCTGCAGTGCAACTTTTGCAGCCCGGGTCTTCATTCTGGTCTTCTCAGGTGAGAGGCCCATTGGTGCGCCTGCTGGATTGAATGGTACCTCAATTTTTCGTTTTCAACGCAGCTCCTTTCTGTTCTCATTATTAGCGTTTAACCCTTTTACATCTCACCAGCAGCTAGAGGGTACACAGTTCTCTAAAACCCCTTCAGCATTTATTGTTTGTAGACTTTTTGCCAATGGTCAGTCGACTGGTGTGAGTTGAAAACATTTTGTAGATTAGATTGCATGAGTCTAATACTTCCTGAGGTGGAGCGTTTATCCATTTTCCTTTCTTTAAAAAGAGAGTGAGTAAAACTTACCTCTTCATACTATCTTCTTGAAAATTTTGCCTGTTTTGAATTTTTTTTATCCATTCCCTACCTCAGCACAATTTTGAGGGCAGGTGTCTTTACAGCTCTGAGTCCTTGTGAATGGTAAGTGACCATTAGCAGTGGGTTAAAAGCTGCTCTTGTGGGAATCGGCCACAAGGCGGCAGCATTTCTCCTTTACCAAATCTGGTTACTAGGGCAACAGAGCCTTACTGGAAGTGGTGTTCTAGGTGGTAAATTAGAATGGAATGTGCGAGGAAAAAGCCCTTTAAGTTTATGTCTCATTACCTCTTGTTGGTATTTTGAACTTAATTTTTATTTTTTATCACAGCAAACTTGATTACAATGTTTTGTTTGTTCTAGTTGTGCAAGATGTGGTTCTTTCACACATATGCATATATCTATTCTTCTTCGGATCCTTTTCCCATGTAGGTTATGACACAATGTTGAGTAGTCTTCTCTTGGTATTGCGTAGGTCTTTGGTGATTATATATTTCACATGTGTTTGTATCTCTCTGTTAACCTCAATATGGTAATGTATCCAATCCTCACACCTTTCCATTTGGTGAACCATAAGTTTTTTTAATGAATCTATGATAGTGTTTCTCTGTGGAAATATCTTTGTATCATTTTTTAGGTAACACCTATATGTGATATGATAGGATATGTGTCTTTCGCTTTCTCACTTACTCCAAGTTGACTGATTACTTCTCGACTCATCTATGGTGCTGCAAATGGCATTGTTTAATTTTTTCACTAGCTCCTATTCCATCTGTACAGGTAGCAGTTCTTCTTTGTCCACCCATCTGTCGGTGGACTTTTTGGTTACTTCCATATCTTGGCTATTGTAATACTATGCAATGTAGATTTGCGTGCCTGTGTCCTTTCAGTTCTGTCTTCTTAGTTTATAGGTCCAAGAATAGGTCTGCTGGATCATATGGTAGCTGAATGTTTACCTTTTATAGGCAGCTCTATTCTGTTCTCCTTAGTGGCTTTTTCCAGGTTACATCCCACTTAAAGTGGAGGGTATGTATTTCTTCCCAGCACCTTCAGCATTTATTCTTTGTAGTTTTTGCTGATGGTTATTCTGAGTGGTGTGAGCTGATACCTCTTTGTGGTTGAATTTGCATGTGTCTCATAATGCGTTGAAGTTGAGCGTTAAGACATGTCCATTTTATTTTTCGAGCTGTGATTAGAGCTTATTACTTCAAAGTGTTTTCTTAAAGTATGTGTCACCATTTGAAATATTTTGGCCATTATCTCCCTCAAGACATTTTGAGGGCAGGTTTCATTTACAGCCCTGCAGTACTTGTTCATATGAAGTGACCATTAGCTCAGGCTTTAAACCTGCTTTTGCAGGTAACGGCCAGAGAGCGGCAGCCTTTCTACGTTCTCCATGCTGGTACTAGGGAAACAGACCTACCGGCCAGTGGTATTCTTCGGTTATAAATTAGAGTGCAATGTGCCCGGGTAAACCCACAAATGTTGATGTCTCCTTGCTTTTGTTTGTTTTTAAATTTAATTTATATTTATTATTAGAGTAATATTCCATTGTGTACGTGGACCACTTCTTCTTGGTGCATTCCTCGGTTGATGGACATTTTCATTGCTTCCAAGTGCTGGCTATGGTAAATATTGCTGGCGTACAGGTTTGCCCGCCTGTCACTTTTTCAGTCTCATTTTCTCAGGTGATAGGCCAAGCAGTGGTTGTGATTGATTGACTGGTAGCTCAATATTTCCCTTTTCAAAGCACCTACATTGTGTTTTCATTAGTGGCTCTTTACATACCCCCCCCCTTACAACCGAGGGTACGCATTTCTCCACACTCCCTTCACCGTTTATTTTTGGCAGCATTTTTCCTAATGGCCATTCTGACTGCTGTGAGCTGATAGGTTTTTGTAATATGGGTATGCATGTCATTAAAATTTTTTTAAATTCATCATATTCCTACGCCTTTTTCTTTTCTCTTAAAAGAAAAAACCGTGAGTACAATAGAGCTCTTGAAACTGTCTTCTTCGAAGGTTGCCCTCTTTTGAATTTTTTGGTCGATTTTTGACCCCAGAAATTTTCTGGAGGGCAGGTGCCATTTACAGAACTGCAAGTTGGTGAAAATTTAGTGACCTTTTGCAGTGGGTTCAAAGCTGCTGTTGTGGGAAACGGCCACAAGGAGGTAGCATTTCTCCATTCCCCAAGCTGGGTCCTAGGGCAGCAGAGCCTTTCTGGAAGTCATTGTCCTAGGTTGTAAATTAGAATGGAATTTGCCAGGAGAAATCCCCTTAAGTTTATGTCTCATTACTTCTTCTTGGTTTTTAAATTTTTTTTTAATCTGGGTAAAGTTTAGAATATTGTTTGTCCTAGGTGTACACAATCTGGTTCATTTGTACATTATGTATGTCTATTAATGTACAGATCCTCTTCCCATGTAAAATATTACAGTGTTCCGTCGACCTCCCTTGCTATATGTTCGGTCTTTTTGATACATGTATATAATATGTATTTGTATATGTATAGTAACACTAATCCTCATTTCTCAATTTCCCCCCTCCTTTCCTTTTAGATGAGCATAGTTTGTTTTGTTTTCTAAGCCTGTGAGTGTCTTTCTCTTTGGAAATATGTTCATCTGTGTCAGTTATTAGGTAATGCCATAAGTGATAATATAGGCTATAGGTCTTTTGCTTTCCGACCTACTTCATGTTTTGTGATTATCTCCAGGCTCATCTATGGTGCCCCAAAGAGTAGTGCTTCAAAGTTTTCCAAGGCTAATATTCCATTGTGTACATGGACCACTTCTTCTTGGTGCATTCCTCTGTTGATGGACATTTTCGTTGCTTCCAAGTGTTGCCTATGGTAAATATTGCTGGAGTGCAGGATTGCCAGCCTGTGATTTTTGATTTTCATTTTCTCAGGTGATAGACCCAGCAGTGGTTATGATTGATTGACTGGTATGGTAGCTCAACGTTTACCTTTTCAAGGCACCTCAATTGTGCTTTCATTTGTGGCTCTTACCACGTCCCCCTTAGAATCGAGGGTACGCATTGCTCCACAATCACGTCAGCATTTATTTTTGGCAGCATTTTTGTTGATGGCCATTCTGACTGGTGTGAGCTGATAGGTGTTTGTAATTTGGGTTTACATGTCTGTAAAAATTCCTACAATTCATCATTTTTCCACGCCTTTTTGTTTTCTGTTAAAAGAAAAAAGAAAAAAAGTGTGAGTATAATATACCTCTTCAAATTTTCTTTTTGGAAGGTTGCACTCTAGAATTTTTGGGTTGATTTTCGACCTCAGTATTTTTTGGAGGGCAGGTGTCATTTACAGACCTGCAATTGGTGAATATTTAGTGACCTTTTGCAGTGGGTTTAAAACTGCTGTTGTGGGAAACGGCCACAAGGATGCAGCATTTCTCCATTCCCAAATCTGGGTACTAGGGCAGCACAGCCGTTCTGGAAGTCGTTTGCCTAGGTTGTAAATTTGAATGGAATGTGCCAGGAAAACCCCCCATAAGTTTATGTCTCATTACTCCTAGTTCGTTGTTTTAATTTTTTCAATTGGGGTAATGGTTAGAATGTTGCTTGTCCAAGGTGTACATCTACATATTCTAGATACCTATTTATGTAGAGATCCTCTTCCCGTGTAAATTATTACACAGTGTTCCCTAAACCTTCCTTGCTATATGGTTGGTCTTTTTGATATATGTATATAATATGTATTTGTATACATATGGTAACGCTAATCTTCATTTATCCATTCCCCCCACCTTTCCTTTTAGATAAGCATAGTTTTTTTTTAATAAGTCTGTGATTGACTTTCTCTGTGGAATTATGTTCATTTGTGTCAGTTATTAGATAACGCCTATAAGTGATATCATAGGATATAGGACTTTTGCTTTCCGACTTACCTCATGTTCTGTGATTATCTCCAAGATCATCTATGGTGCCTCAAAGAGCAGTGTTTCATTGTTTTCCATGGCTAGTATTCATTGTGTACATGGACCACTTCTTCTTTATCCTTTCATCTGTTGATGGACATTTTGGTTGCTTCACTGTCTTGTCTATTGTGAATAAGGCTGCAGTGCAACTTTTGCAGCCCGGGTCTTCATTCTGGTCTTCTCAGGTGAGAGGCCCATTGGTGCGCCTGCTGGATTGAATGGTACCTCAATTTTTCGTTTTCAACGCAGCTCCTTTCTGTTCTCATTATTAGCGTTTAACCCTTTTACATCTCACCAGCAGCTAGAGGGTACACAGTTCTCTAAAACCCCTTCAGCATTTATTGTTTGTAGACTTTTTGCCAATGGTCAGTCGACTGGTGTGAGTTGAAAACATTTTGTAGATTAGATTGCATGAGTCTAATACTTCCTGAGGTGGAGCGTTTATCCATTTTCCTTTCTTTAAAAAGAGAGTGAGTAAAACTTACCTCTTCATACTATCTTCTTGAAAATTTTGCCTGTTTTGAATTTTTTTTATCCATTCCCTACCTCAGCACAATTTTGAGGGCAGGTGTCTTTACAGCTCTGAGTCCTTGTGAATGGTAAGTGACCATTAGCAGTGGGTTAAAAGCTGCTCTTGTGGGAATCGGCCACAAGGCGGCAGCATTTCTCCTTTACCAAATCTGGTTACTAGGGCAACAGAGCCTTACTGGAAGTGGTGTTCTAGGTGGTAAATTAGAATGGAATGTGCGAGGAAAAAGCCCTTTAAGTTTATGTCTCATTACCTCTTGTTGGTATTTTGAACTTAATTTTTATTTTTTATCACAGCAAACTTGATTACAATGTTTTGTTTGTTCTAGTTGTGCAAGATGTGGTTCTTTCACATATATGCATATATCTATTCTTCTTCGGATCCTTTTCCCATGTAGGTTATGACACAATGTTGAGTAGTCTTCTCTTGGTATTGCGTAGGTCTTTGGTGATTATATATTTCACATGTGTTTGTATCTCTCTGTTAACCTCAATATGGTAATGTATCCAATCCTCACACCTTTCCATTTGGTGAACCATAAGTTTTTTTAATGAATCTATGATAGTGTTTCTCTGTGGAAATATCTTTGTATCATTTTTTAGGTAACACCTATATGTGATATGATAGGATATGTGTCTTTCGCTTTCTCACTTACTCCAAGTTGACTGATTACTTCTCGACTCATCTATGGTGCTGCAAATGGCATTGTTTAATTTTTTCACTAGCTCCTATTCCATCTGTACAGGTAGCAGTTCTTCTTTGTCCACCCATCTGTCGGTGGACTTTTTGGTTACTTCCATATCTTGGCTATTGTAATACTATGCAATGTAGATTTGCGTGCCTGTGTCCTTTCAGTTCTGTCTTCTTAGTTTATAGGTCCAAGAATAGGTCTGCTGGATCATATGGTAGCTGAATGTTTACCTTTTATAGGCAGCTCTATTCTGTTCTCCTTAGTGGCTTTTTCCAGGTTACATCCCACTTAAAGTGGAGGGTATGTATTTCTTCCCAGCACCTTCAGCATTTATTCTTTGTAGTTTTTGCTGATGGTTATTCTGAGTGGTGTGAGCTGATACCTCTTTGTGGTTGAATTTGCATGTGTCTCATAATGCGTTGAAGTTGAGCGTTAAGACATGTCCATTTTATTTTTCGAGCTGTGATTAGAGCTTATTACTTCAAAGTGTTTTCTTAAAGTATGTGTCACCATTTGAAATATTTTGGCCATTATCTCCCTCAAGACATTTTGAGGGCAGGTTTCACTTACAGCCCTGCAGTACTTGTTCATATGAAGTGACCATTAGCTCAGGCTTTAAACCTGCTTTTGCAGGTAACGGCCAGAGAGCGGCAGCCTTTCTACGTTCTCCATGCTGGTACTAGGGAAACAGACCTACCGGCCAGTGGTATTCTTCGGTTATAAATTAGAGTGCAATGTGCCCGGGTAAACCCACAAATGTTGATGTCTCCTTGCTTTTGTTTGTTTTTAAATTTAATTTATATTTATTATTAGAGTAATATTCCATTGTGTACGTGGACCACTTCTTCTTGGTGCATTCCTCGGTTGATGGACATTTTCATTGCTTCCAAGTGCTGGCTATGGTAAATATTGCTGGCGTACAGGTTTGCCCGCCTGTCACTTTTTCAGTCTCATTTTCTCAGGTGATAGGCCAAGCAGTGGTTGTGACTGATTGACTGGTAGCTCAATATTTCCCTTTTCAAAGCACCTACATTGTGTTTTCATTAGTGGCTCTTTACATGCCCCCCCTTACAACCGAGGGTACGCATTTCTCCACACTCCCTTCACCGTTTATTTTTGGCAGCATTTTTCCTAATGGCCATTCTGACTGCTGTGAGCTGATAGGTTTTTGTAATATGGGTATGCATGTCATTAAAATTTTTAAAATTCATCATATTCCTACGCCTTTTTCTTTTCTCTTAAAAGAAAAAAACCGTGAGTACAATAGAGCTCTTGAAACTGTCTTCTTCGAAGGTTGCCCTCTTTTGAATTTTTTGGTCGATTTTTGACCCCAGAAATTTTCTGGAGGGCAGGTGCCATTTACAGAACTGCAAGTTGGTGAAAATTTAGTGACCTTTTGCAGTGGGTTCAAAGCTGCTGTTGTGGGAAACGGCCACAAGGAGGTAGCATTTCTCCATTCCCCAAGCTGGGTCCTAGGGCAGCAGAGCCTTTCTGGAAGTCATTGTCCTAGGTTGTAAATTAGAATGGAATTTGCCAGGAGAAATCCCCTTAAGTTTATGTCTCATTACTTCTTGTTGGTTTTTAAATTTTTTTTTAATCTGGGTAAAGTTTAGAATATTGTTTGTCCTAGGTGTACACAATCTGGTTCATTTGTACATTATGTATGTCTATTAATGTACAGATCCTCTTCCCATGTAAAATATTACAGTGTTCCGTCGACCTCCCTTGCTATATGTTCGGTCTTTTTGATACATGTATATAATATGTATTTGTATATGTATAGTAACACTAATCCTCATTTCTCAATTTCCCCCCTCCTTTCCTTTTAGATGAGCATAGTTTGTTTTCTAAGCCTGTGAGTGTCTTTCTCTTTGGAAATATGTTCATCTGTGTCAGTTATTAGGTAATGCCATAAGTGATAATATAGGCTATAGGTCTTTTGCTTTCTGACCTACTTCATGTTTTGTGATTATCTCCAGGCTCATCTATGGTGCCCCAAAGAGTAGTGCTTCAAAGTTTTCCAAGGCTAATATTCCATTGTGTACATGGACCACTTCTTCTTGGTGCATTCCTCTGTTGATGGACATTTTCGTTGCTTCCAAGTGTTGCCTATGGTAAATATTGCTGGAGTGCAGGATTGCCAGCCTGTGATTTTTGATTTTCATTTTCTCAGGTGATAGACCCAGCAGTGGTTATGATTGATTGACTGGTATGGTAGCTCAACGTTTACCTTTTCAAGGCACCTCAATTGTGCTTTCATTTGTGGCTCTTACCACGTCCCCCTTAGAATCGAGGGTACGCATTGCTCCACAATCACATCAGCATTTATTTTTGGCAGCATTTTTGTTGATGGCCATTCTGACTGGTGTGAGCTGATAGGTGTTTGTAATTTGGGTTTACATGTCTGTAAAAATTCCTACAATTCATCATTTTTCCACGCCTTTTTGTTTTCTGTTAAAAGAAAAAAGAAAAAAAGTGTGAGTATAATATACCTCTTCAAATTTTCTTTTTGGAAGGTTGCACTCTAGAATTTTTGGGTTGATTTTCGACCTCAGTATTTTTTGGAGGGCAGGTGTCATTTACAGACCTGCAATTGGTGAATATTTAGTGACCTTTTGCAGTGGGTTTAAAACTGCTGTTGTGGGAAACGGCCACAAGGATGCAGCATTTCTCCATTCCCAAATCTGGGTACTAGGGCAGCACAGCCGTTCTGGAAGTCGTTTGCCTAGGTTGTAAATTTGAATGGAATGTGCCAGGAAAACCCCCCATAAGTTTATGTCTCATTACTCCTAGTTCGTTGTTTTAATTTTTTCAATTGGGGTAATGGTTAGAATGTTGCTTGTCCAAGGTGTACATCTACATATTCTATATACCTATTTATGTAGAGATCCTCTTCCCGTGTAAATTATTACACAGTGTTCCCTAAACCTTCCTTGCTATATGGTCGGTCTTTTTGATATATGTATATAATATGTATTTGTATACATATGGTAACGCTAATCTTCATTTATCCATTCCCCCCACCTTTCCTTTTAGATAAGCATAGTTTTTTTTTAATAAGTCTGTGATTGACTTTCTCTGTGGAATTATGTTCATTTGTGTCAGTTATTAGATAACGCCTATAAGTGATATCATAGGATATAGGACTTTTGCTTTCCGACTTACCTCATGTTCTGTGATTATCTCCAAGATCATCTATGGTGCCTCAAAGAGCAGTGTTTCATTGTTTTCCATGGCTAGTATTCATTGTGTACATGGACCACTTCTTCTTTATCCTTTCATCTGTTGATGGACATTTTGGTTGCTTCACTGTCTTGTCTATTGTGAATAAGGCTGCAGTGCAACTTTTGCAGCCCGGGTCTTCATTCTGGTCTTCTCAGGTGAGAGGCCCATTGGTGCGCCTGCTGGATTGAATGGTACCTCAATTTTTCGTTTTCAACGCAGCTCCTTTCTGTTCTCATTATTAGCGTTTAACCCTTTTACATCTCACCAGCAGCTAGAGGGTACACAGTTCTCTAAAACCCCTTCAGCATTTATTGTTTGTAGACTTTTTGCCAATGGTCAGTCGACTGGTGTGAGTTGAAAACATTTTGTAGATTAGATTGCATGAGTCTAATACTTCCTGAGGTGGAGCGTTTATCCATTTTCCTTTCTTTAAAAAGAGAGTGAGTAAAACTTACCTCTTCATACTATCTTCTTGAAAATTTTGCCTGTTTTGAATTTTTTTTATCCATTCCCTACCTCAGCACAATTTTGAGGGCAGGTGTCTTTACAGCTCTGAGTCCTTGTGAATGGTAAGTGACCATTAGCAGTGGGTTAAAAGCTGCTCTTGTGGGAATCGGCCACAAGGCGGCAGCATTTCTCCTTTACCAAATCTGGTTACTAGGGCAACAGAGCCTTACTGGAAGTGGTGTTCTAGGTGGTAAATTAGAATGGAATGTGCGAGGAAAAAGCCCTTTAAGTTTATGTCTCATTACCTCTTGTTGGTATTTTGAACTTAATTTTTATTTTTTATCACAGCAAACTTGATTACAATGTTTTGTTTGTTCTAGTTGTGCAAGATGTGGTTCTTTCACACATATGCATATATCTATTCTTCTTCAGATCCTTTTCCCATGTAGGTTATGACACAATGTTGAGTAGTCTTCTCTTGGTATTGCGTAGGTCTTTGGTGATTATATATTTCACATGTGTTTGTATCTCTCTGTTAACCTCAATATGGTAATGTATCCAATCCTCACACCTTTCCATTTGGTGAACCATAAGTTTTTTTAATGAATCTATGATAGTGTTTCTCTGTGGAAATATCTTTGTATCATTTTTTAGGTAACACCTATATGTGATATGATAGGATATGTGTCTTTCGCTTTCTCACTTACTCCAAGTTGACTGATTACTTCTCGACTCATCTATGGTGCTGCAAATGGCATTGTTTAATTTTTTCACTAGCTCCTATTCCATCTGTACAGGTAGCAGTTCTTCTTTGTCCACCCATCTGTCGGTGGACTTTTTGGTTACTTCCATATCTTGGCTATTGTAATACTATGCAATGTAGATTTGCGTGCCTGTGTCCTTTCAGTTCTGTCTTCTTAGTTTATAGGTCCAAGAATAGGTCTGCTGGATCATATGGTAGCTGAATGTTTACCTTTTATAGGCAGCTCTATTCTGTTCTCCTTAGTGGCTTTTTCCAGGTTACATCCCACTTAAAGTGGAGGGTATGTATTTCTTCCCAGCACCTTCAGCATTTATTCTTTGTAGTTTTTGCTGATGGTTATTCTGAGTGGTGTGAGCTGATACCTCTTTGTGGTTGAATTTGCATGTGTCTCATAATGCGTTGAAATTGAGCGTTAAGACATGTCCATTTTATTTTACGAGCTGTGATTAGAGCTTATTACTTCAAAGTGTTTTCTTAAAGTATGTGTCACCATTTGAAATATTTTGGCCATTATCTCCCTCAAGACATTTTGAGGGCAGGTTTCATTTACAGCCCTGCAGTACTTGTTCATATGAAGTGACCATTAGCTCAGGCTTTAAACCTGCTTTTGCAGGTAACGGCCAGAGAGCGGCAGCCTTTCTACGTTCTCCATGCTGGTACTAGGGAAACAGACCTACCGGCCAGTGGTATTTTTTGGTTATAAATTAGAGTGCAATGTGCCCGGGTAAACCCACAAATGTTGATGTCTCCTTGCTTTTGTTTGTTTTTAAATTTAATTTATATTTATTATTAGAGTAATATTCCATTGTGTACGTGGACCACTTCTTCTTGGTGCATTCCTCGGTTGATGGACATTTTCATTGCTTCCAAGTGCTGGCTATGGTAAATATTGCTGGCGTACAGGTTTGCCCGCCTGTCACTTTTTCAGTCTCATTTTCTCAGGTGATAGGCCAAGCAGTGGTTGTGATTGATTGACTGGTAGCTCAATATTTCCCTTTTCAAAGCACCTACATTGTGTTTTCATTAGTGGCTCTTTACATGCCCCCCCCTTACAACCGAGGGTACGCATTTCTCCACACTCCCTTCACCGTTTATTTTTGGCAGCATTTTTCCTAATGGCCATTCTGACTGCTGTGAGCTGATAGGTTTTTGTAATATGGGTATGCATGTCATTAAAAATTTTTTAAATTCATCATATTCCTACGCCTTTTTCTTTTCTCTTAAAAGAAAAAACCGTGAGTACAATATAGCTCTTGAAACTGTCTTCTTCGAAGGTTGCCCTCTTTTGAATTTTTTGGTCGATTTTTGACCCCAGAAATTTTCTGGAGGGCAGGTGCCATTTACAGAACTGCAAGTTGGTGAAAATTTAGTGACCTTTTGCAGGGGATTCAAAGCTGCTGTTGTGGGAAACGGCCACAAGGAGGTAGCATTTCTCCATTCCCCAAGCTGGGTCCTAGGGCAGCAGAGCCTTTCTGGAAGTCATTGTCCTAGGTTGTAAATTAGAATGGAATTTGCCAGGAGAAATCCCCTTAAGTTTATGTCTCATTACTTCTTCTTGGTTTTTAAAATTTTTTTTTAATCTGGGTAAAGTTTAGAATATTGTTTGTCCTAGGTGTACACAATCTGGTCCATTTGTACATTATGTATGTCTATTAATGTACAGATCCTCTTCCCATGTAAAATATTACAGTGTTCTGTCGACCTCCCTTGCAATATGTTCGGTCGTTTTGATACATGTATATAATATGTATTTGTATATGTATAGTAACACTCACCTTCATTCTCAATTTCCCCCCTCCTTTCCTTTTAGATGAGCATAGTTTGTTTTCTAAGCCTGTGAGTGTCTTTCTCTTTGGAAATATGTTCATCTGTGTCAGTTATTAGGTAATGCCATAAGTGATAATATAGGCTATAGGTCTTTTGCTTTCCGACCTACTTCATGTTTTGTGATTATCTCCAGGCTCATCTATGGTGCCCCAAAGAGTAGTGCTTCAAAGTTTTCCAAGGCTAATATTCCATTGTGTACATGGACCACTTCTTCTTGGTGCATTCCTCTGTTGATGGACATTTTCGTTGCTTCCAAGTGCTGCCTATGGTAAATATTGCTGGAGTGCAGGATTGCCAGCCTGTGATTTTTGATTTTCATTTTCTCAGGTGATAGACCCAGCAGTGGTTATGATTGATTGACTGGTATGGTAGCTCAACGTTTACCTTTTCAAGGCACCTCAATTGTGCTTTCATTTGTGGCTCTTACCACGTCCCCCTTAGAATCGAGGGTACGCATTGCTCCACAATCACGTCAGCATTTATTTTTGGCAGCATTTTTGTTGATGGCCATTCTGACTGGTGTGAGCTGATAGGTTTTTGTAATTTGGGTTTACATGTCTGTAAAAATTCCTACAATTCATCATTTTTCCACGCCTTTTTGTTTTCTGTTAAAAGAAAAAAGAAAAAAAGTGTGAGTATAATATACCTCTTCAAATTTTCTTTTTGGAAGGTTGCACTCTAGAATTTTTGGGTTGATTTTCGACCTCAGTATTTTTTGGAGGGCAGGTGTCATTTACAGACCTGCAATTGGTGAATATTTAGTGACCTTTTGCAGTGGGTTTAAAACTGCTGTTGTGGGAAACGGCCACAAGGATGCAGCATTTCTCCATTCCCAAATCTGGGTACTAGGGCAGCACAGCCGTTCTGGAAGTCGTTTGCCTAGGTTGTAAATTTGAATGGAATGTGCCAGGAAAACCCCCCATAAGTTTATGTCTCATTACTCCTAGTTCGTTGTTTTAATTTTTTCAATTGGGGTAATGGTTAGAATGTTGCTTGTCCAAGGTGTACATCTACATATTCTATATACCTATTTATGTAGAGATCCTCTTCCCGTGTAAATTATTACACAGTGTTCCCTAAACCTTCCTTGCTATATGGTCGGTCTTTTTGATATATGTATATAATATGTATTTGTATACATATGGTAACGCTAATCTTCATTTATCCATTCCCCCCACCTTTCCTTTTAGATAAGCATAGTTTTTTTTTAATAAGTCTGTGATTGACTTTCTCTGTGGAATTATGTTCATTTGTGTCAGTTATTAGATAACGCCTATAAGTGATATCATAGGATATAGGACTTTTGCTTTCCGACTTACCTCATGTTCTGTGATTATCTCCAAGATCATCTATGGTGCCTCAAAGAGCAGTGTTTCATTGTTTTCCATGGCTAGTATTCATTGTGTACATGGACCACTTCTTCTTTATCCTTTCATCTGTTGATGGACATTTTGGTTGCTTCACTGTCTTGTCTATTGTGAATAAGGCTGCAGTGCAACTTTTGCAGCCCGGGTCTTCATTCTGGTCTTCTCAGGTGAGAGGCCCATTGGTGCGCCTGCTGGATTGAATGGTACCTCAATTTTTCGTTTTCAACGCAGCTCCTTTCTGTTCTCATTATTAGCGTTTAACCCTTTTACATCTCACCAGCAGCTAGAGGGTACACAGTTCTCTAAAACCCCTTCAGCATTTATTGTTTGTAGACTTTTTGCCAATGGTCAGTCGACTGGTGTGAGTTGAAAACATTTTGTAGATTAGATTGCATGAGTCTAATACTTCCTGAGGTGGAGCGTTTATCCATTTTCCTTTCTTTAAAAAGAGAGTGAGTAAAACTTACCTCTTCATACTATCTTCTTGAAAATTTTGCCTGTTTTGAATTTTTTTTATCCATTCCCTACCTCAGCACAATTTTGAGGGCAGGTGTCTTTACAGCTCTGAGTCCTTGTGAATGGTAAGTGACCATTAGCAGTGGGTTAAAAGCTGCTCTTGTGGGAATCGGCCACAAGGCGGCAGCATTTCTCCTTTACCAAATCTGGTTACTAGGGCAACAGAGCCTTACTGGAAGTGGTGTTCTAGGTGGTAAATTAGAATGGAATGTGCGAGGAAAAAGCCCTTTAAGTTTATGTCTCATTACCTCTTGTTGGTATTTTGAACTTAATTTTTATTTTTTATCACAGCAAACTTGATTACAATGTTTTGTTTGTTCTAGTTGTGCAAGATGTGGTTCTTTCACACATATGCATATATCTATTCTTCTTCGGATCCTTTTCCCATGTAGGTTATGACACAATGTTGAGTAGTCTTCTCTTGGTATTGCGTAGGTCTTTGGTGATTATATATTTCACATGTGTTTGTATCTCTCTGTTAACCTCAATATGGTAATGTATCCAATCCTCACACCTTTCCATTTGGTGAACCATAAGTTTTTTTAATGAATCTATGATAGTGTTTCTCTGTGGAAATATCTTTGTATCATTTTTTAGGTAACACCTATATGTGATATGATAGGATATGTGTCTTTCGCTTTCTCACTTACTCCAAGTTGACTGATTACTTCTCGACTCATCTATGGTGCTGCAAATGGCATTGTTTAATTTTTTCACTAGCTCCTATTCCATCTGTACAGGTAGCAGTTCTTCTTTGTCCACCCATCTGTCGGTGGACTTTTTGGTTACTTCCATATCTTGGCTATTGTAATACTATGCAATGTAGATTTGCGTGCCTGTGTCCTTTCAGTTCTGTCTTCTTAGTTTATAGGTCCAAGAATAGGTCTGCTGGATCATATGGTAGCTGAATGTTTACCTTTTATAGGCAGCTCTATTCTGTTCTCCTTAGTGGCTTTTTCCAGGTTACATCCCACTTAAAGTGGAGGGTATGTATTTCTTCCCAGCACCTTCAGCATTTATTCTTTGTAGTTTTTGCTGATGGTTATTCTGAGTGGTGTGAGCTGATACCTCTTTGTGGTTGAATTTGCATGTGTCTCATAATGCGTTGAAATTGAGCGTTAAGACATGTCCATTGTATTTTTCGAGCTGTGATTAGAGCTTATTACTTCAAAGTGTTTTCTTAAAGTATGTGTCACCATTTGAAATATTTTGGCCATTATCTCCCTCAAGACATTTTGAGGGCAGGTTTCATTTACAGCCCTGCAGTACTTGTTCATATGAAGTGACCATTAGCTCAGGCTTTAAACCTGCTTTTGCAGGTAACGGCCAGAGAGCGGCAGCCTTTCTACGTTCTCCATGCTGGTACTAGGGAAACAGACCTACCGGCCAGTGGTATTTTTTGGTTATAAATTAGAGTGCAATGTGCCCGGGTAAACCCACAAATGTTGATGTCTCCTTGCTTTTGTTTGTTTTTAAATTTAATTTATATTTATTATTAGAGTAATATTCCATTGTGTACGTGGACCACTTCTTCTTGGTGCATTCCTCGGTTGATGGACATTTTCATTGCTTCCAAGTGCTGGCTATGGTAAATATTGCTGGCGTACAGGTTTGCCCGCCTGTCACTTTTTCATTCTCATTTTCTCAGGTGATAGGCCAAGCAGTGGTTGTGATTGATTGACTGGTAGCTCAATATTTCCCTTTTCAAAGCACCTACATTGTGTTTTCATTAGTGGCTCTTTACATGCCCCCCCCTTACAACCGAGGGTACGCATTTCTCCACACTCCCTTCACCGTTTATTTTTGGCAGCATTTTTCCTAATGGCCATTCTGACTGCTGTGAGCTGATAGGTTTTTGTAATATGGGTATGCATGTCATTAAAAATTTTTTAAATTCATCATATTCCTACGCCTTTTTCTTTTCTCTTAAAAGAAAAAACCGTGAGTACAATATAGCTCTTGAAACTGTCTTCTTCGAAGGTTGCCCTCTTTTGAATTTTTTGGTCGATTTTTGACCCCAGAAATTTTCTGGAGGGCAGGTGCCATTTACAGAACTGTAAGTTGGTGAAAATTTAGTGACCTTTTGCAGTGGGTTCAAAGCTGCTGTTGTGGGAAACGGCCACAAGGAGGTAGCATTTCTCCATTCCCCAAGCTGGGTCCTAGGGCAGCAAAGCCTTTCTGGAAGTCATTGTCCTAGGTTGTAAATTAGAATGGAATTTGCCAGGAGAAATCCCCTTAAGTTTATGTCTCATTACTTCTTGTTGGTTTTTAAATTTTTTTTTAATCTGGGTAAAGTTTAGAATATTGTTTGTCCTAGGTGTACACAATCTGGTTCATTTGTACATTATGTATGTCTATTAATGTACAGATCCTCTTCCCATGTAAAATATTACAGTGTTCCGTCGACCTCCCTTGCTATATGTTCGGTCTTTTTGATACATGTATATAATATGTATTTGTATATGTATAGTAACACTAATCCTCATTTCTCAATTTCCCCCCTCCTTTCCTTTTAGATGAGCATAGTTTGTTTTCTAAGCCTGTGAGTGTCTTTCTCTTTGGAAATATGTTCATCTGTGTCAGTTATTAGGTAATGCCATAAGTGATAATATAGGCTATAGGTCTTTTGCTTTCCGACCTACTTCATGTTTTGTGATTATCTCCAGGCTCATCTATGGTGCCCCAAAGAGTAGTGCTTCAAAGTTTTCCAAGGCTAATATTCCATTGTGTACATGGACCACTTCTTCTTGGTGCATTCCTCTGTTGATGGACATTTTCGTTGCTTCCAAGTGTTGCCTATGGTAAATATTGCTGGAGTGCAGGATTGCCAGCCTGTGATTTTTGATTTTCATTTTCTCAGGTGATAGACCCAGCAGTGGTTATGATTGATTGACTGGTATGGTAGCTCAACGTTTACCTTTTCAAGGCACCTCAATTGTGCTTTCATTTGTGGCTCTTACCACGTCCCCCTTAGAATCGAGGGTACGCATTGCTCCACAATCACGTCAGCATTTATTTTTGGCAGCATTTTTGTTGATGGCCATTCTGACTGGTGTGAGCTGATAGGTGTTTGTAATTTGGGTTTACATGTCTGTAAAAATTCCTACAATTCATCATTTTTCCACGCCTTTTTGTTTTCTGTTAAAAGAAAAAAGAAAAAAAGTGTGAGTATAATATACCTCTTCAAATTTTCTTTTTGGAAGGTTGCACTCTAGAATTTTTGGGTTGATTTTCGACCTCAGTATTTTTTGGAGGGCAGGTGTCATTTACAGACCTGCAATTGGTGAATATTTAGTGACCTTTTGCAGTGGGTTTAAAACTGCTGTTGTGGGAAACGGCCACAAGGATGCAGCATTTCTCCATTCCCAAATCTGGGTACTAGGGCAGCACAGCCGTTCTGGAAGTCGTTTGCCTAGGTTGTAAATTTGAATGGAATGTGCCAGGAAAACCCCCCATAAGTTTATGTCTCATTACTCCTAGTTCGTTGTTTTAATTTTTTCAATTGGGGTAATGGTTAGAATGTTGCTTGTCCAAGGTGTACATCTACATATTCTAGATACCTATTTATGTAGAGATCCTCTTCCCGTGTAAATTATTACACAGTGTTCCCTAAACCTTCCTTGCTATATGGTCGGTCTTTTTGATATATGTATATAATATGTATTTGTATACATATGGTAACGCTAATCTTCATTTATCCATTCCCCCCACCTTTCCTTTTAGATAAGCATAGTTTTTTTTTAAGAAGTCTGTGATTGACTTTCTCTGTGGAATTATGTTCATTTGTGTCAGTTATTAGATAACGCCTATAAGTGATATCATAGGATATAGGACTTTTGCTTTCCGACTTACCTCATGTTCTGTGATTATCTCCAAGATCATCTATGGTGCCTCAAAGAGCAGTGTTTCATTGTTTTCCATGGCTAGTATTCATTGTGTACATGGACCACTTCTTCTTTATCCTTTCATCTGTTGATGGACATTTTGGTTGCTTCACTGTCTTGTCTATTGTGAATAAGGCTGCAGTGCAACTCTTGCAGCCCGGGTCTTCATTCTGGTCTTCTCAGGTGAGAGGCCCATTGGTGCGCCTGCTGGATTGAATGGTACCTCAATTTTTCGTTTTCAACGCAGCTCCTTTCTGTTCTCATTATTAGCGTTTAACCCTTTTACATCTCACCAGCAGCTAGAGGGTACACAGTTCTCTAAAACCCCTTCAGCATTTATTGTTTGTAGACTTTTTGCCAATGGTCAGTCGACTGGTGTGAGTTGAAAACATTTTGTAGATTAGATTGCATGAGTCTAATACTTCCTGAGGTGGAGCGTTTATCCATTTTCCTTTCTTTAAAAAGAGAGTGAGTAAAACTTACCTCTTCATACTATCTTCTTGAAAATTTTGCCTGTTTTGAATTTTTTTTATCCATTCCCTACCTCAGCACAATTTTGAGGGCAGGTGTCTTTACAGCTCTGAGTCCTTGTGAATGGTAAGTGACCATTAGCAGTGGGTTAAAAGCTGCTCTTGTGGGAATCGGCCACAAGGCGGCAGCATTTCTCCTTTACCAAATCTGGTTACTAGGGCAACAGAGCCTTACTGGAAGTGGTGTTCTAGGTGGTAAATTAGAATGGAATGTGCGAGGAAAAAGCCCTTTAAGTTTATGTCTCATTACCTCTTGTTGGTATTTTGAACTTAATTTTTATTTTTTATCACAGCAAACTTGATTACAATGTTTTGTTTGTTCTAGTTGTGCAAGATGTGGTTCTTTCACACATATGCATATATCTATTCTTCTTCAGATCCTTTTCCCATGTAGGTTATGACACAATGTTGAGTAGTCTTCTCTTGGTATTGCGTAGGTCTTTGGTGATTATATATTTCACATGTGTTTGTATCTCTCTGTTAACCTCAATATGGTAATGTATCCAATCCTCACACCTTTCCATTTGGTGAACCATAAGTTTTTTTAATGAATCTATGATAGTGTTTCTCTGTGGAAATATCTTTGTATCATTTTTTAGGTAACACCTATATGTGATATGATAGGATATGTGTCTTTCGCTTTCTCACTTACTCCAAGTTGACTGATTACTTCTCGACTCATCTATGGTGCTGCAAATGGCATTGTTTAATTTTTTCACTAGCTCCTATTCCATCTGTACAGGTAGCAGTTCTTCTTTGTCCACCCATCTGTCGGTGGACTTTTTGGTTACTTCCATATCTTGGCTATTGTAATACTATGCAATGTAGATTTGCGTGCCTGTGTCCTTTCAGTTCTGTCTTCTTAGTTTATAGGTCCAAGAATAGGTCTGCTGGATCATATGGTAGCTGAATGTTTACCTTTTATAGGCAGCTCTATTCTGTTCTCCTTAGTGGCTTTTTCCAGGTTACATCCCACTTAAAGTGGAGGGTATGTATTTCTTCCCAGCACCTTCAGCATTTATTCTTTGTAGTTTTTGCTGATGGTTATTCTGAGTGGTGTGAGCTGATACCTCTTTGTGGTTGAATTTGCATGTGTCTCATAATGCGTTGAAATTGAGCGTTAAGACATGTCCATTGTATTTTTCGAGCTGTGATTAGAGCTTATTACTTCAAAGTGTTTTCTTAAAGTATGTGTCACCATTTGAAATATTTTGGCCATTATCTCCCTCAAGACATTTTGAGGGCAGGTTTCATTTACAGCCCTGCAGTACTTGTTCATATGAAGTGACCATTAGCTCAGGCTTTAAACCTGCTTTTGCAGGTAACGGCCAGAGAGCGGCAGCCTTTCTACGTTCTCCATGCTGGTACTAGGGAAACAGACCTACCGGCCAGTGGTATTTTTTGGTTATAAATTAGAGTGCAATGTGCCCGGGTAAACCCACAAATGTTGATGTCTCCTTGCTTTTGTTTGTTTTTAAATTTAATTTATATTTATTATTAGAGTAATATTCCATTGTGTACGTGGACCACTTCTTCTTGGTGCATTCCTCGGTTGATGGACATTTTCATTGCTTCCAAGTGCTGGCTATGGTAAATATTGCTGGCGTACAGGTTTGCCCGCCTGTCACTTTTTCATTCTCATTTTCTCAGGTGATAGGCCAAGCAGTGGTTGTGATTGATTGACTGGTAGCTCAATATTTCCCTTTTCAAAGCACCTACATTGTGTTTTCATTAGTGGCTCTTTACATGCCCCCCCCTTACAACCGAGGGTACGCATTTCTCCACACTCCCTTCACCGTTTATTTTTGGCAGCATTTTTCCTAATGGCCATTCTGACTGCTGTGAGCTGATAGGTTTTTGTAATATGGGTATGCATGTCATTAAAAATTTTTTAAATTCATCATATTCCTACGCCTTTTTCTTTTCTCTTAAAAGAAAAAACCGTGAGTACAATATAGCTCTTGAAACTGTCTTCTTCGAAGGTTGCCCTCTTTTGAATTTTTTGGTCGATTTTTGACCCCAGAAATTTTCTGGAGGGCAGGTGCCATTTACAGAACTGCAAGTTGGTGAAAATTTAGTGACCTTTTGCAGGGGATTCAAAGCTGCTGTTGTGGGAAACGGCCACAAGGAGGTAGCATTTCTCCATTCCCCAAGCTGGGTCCTAGGGCAGCAGAGCCTTTCTGGAAGTCATTGTCCTAGGTTGTAAATTAGAATGGAATTTGCCAGGAGAAATCCCCTTAAGTTTATGTCTCATTACTTCTTCTTGGTTTTTAAAATTTTTTTTTAATCTGGGTAAAGTTTAGAATATTGTTTGTCCTAGGTGTACACAATCTGGTCCATTTGTACATTATGTATGTCTATTAATGTACAGATCCTCTTCCCATGTAAAATATTACAGTGTTCTGTCGACCTCCCTTGCAATATGTTCGGTCGTTTTGATACATGTATATAATATGTATTTGTATATGTATAGTAACACTCACCTTCATTCTCAATTTCCCCCCTCCTTTCCTTTTAGATGAGCATAGTTTGTTTTCTAAGCCTGTGAGTGTCTTTCTCTTTGGAAATATGTTCATCTGTGTCAGTTATTAGGTAATGCCATAAGTGATAATATAGGCTATAGGTCTTTTGCTTTCCGACCTACTTCATGTTTTGTGATTATCTCCAGGCTCATCTATGGTGCCCCAAAGAGTAGTGCTTCAAAGTTTTCCAAGGCTAATATTCCATTGTGTACATGGACCACTTCTTCTTGGTGCATTCCTCTGTTGATGGACATTTTCGTTGCTTCCAAGTGTTGCCTATGGTAAATATTGCTGGAGTGCAGGATTGCCAGCCTGTGATTTTTGATTTTCATTTTCTCAGGTGATAGACCCAGCAGTGGTTATGATTGATTGACTGGTATGGTAGCTCAACGTTTACCTTTTCAAGGCACCTCAATTGTGCTTTCATTTGTGGCTCTTACCACGTCCCCCTTAGAATCGAGGGTACGCATTGCTCCACAATCACGTCAGCATTTATTTTTGGCAGCATTTTTGTTGATGGCCATTCTGACTGGTGTGAGCTGATAGGTTTTTGTAATTTGGGTTTACATGTCTGTAAAAATTCCTACAATTCATCATTTTTCCACGCCTTTTTGTTTTCTGTTAAAAGAAAAAAGAAAAAAAGTGTGAGTATAATATACCTCTTCAAATTTTCTTTTTGGAAGGTTGCACTCTAGAATTTTTGGGTTGATTTTCGACCTCAGTATTTTTTGGAGGGCAGGTGTCATTTACAGACCTGCAATTGGTGAATATTTAGTGACCTTTTGCAGTGGGTTTAAAACTGCTGTTGTGGGAAACGGCCACAAGGATGCAGCATTTCTCCATTCCCAAATCTGGGTACTAGGGCAGCACAGCCGTTCTGGAAGTCGTTTGCCTAGGTTGTAAATTTGAATGGAATGTGCCAGGAAAACCCCCCATAAGTTTATGTCTCATTACTCCTAGTTCGTTGTTTTAATTTTTTCAATTGGGGTAATGGTTAGAATGTTGCTTGTCCAAGGTGTACATCTACATATTCTAGATACCTATTTATGTAGAGATCCTCTTCCCGTGTAAATTATTACACAGTGTTCCCTAAACCTTCCTTGCTATATGGTCGGTCTTTTTGATATATGTATATAATATGTATTTGTATACATATGGTAACGCTAATCTTCATTTATCCATTCCCCCCACCTTTCCTTTTAGATAAGCATAGTTTTTTTTTAAGAAGTCTGTGATTGACTTTCTCTGTGGAATTATGTTCATTTGTGTCAGTTATTAGATAACGCCTATAAGTGATATCATAGGATATAGGACTTTTGCTTTCCGACTTACCTCATGTTCTGTGATTATCTCCAAGATCATCTATGGTGCCTCAAAGAGCAGTGTTTCATTGTTTTCCATGGCTAGTATTCATTGTGTACATGGACCACTTCTTCTTTATCCTTTCATCTGTTGATGGACATTTTGGTTGCTTCACTGTCTTGTCTATTGTGAATAAGGCTGCAGTGCAACTTTTGCAGCCCGGGTCTTCATTCTGGTCTTCTCAGGTGAGAGGCCCATTGGTGCGCCTGCTGGATTGAATGGTACCTCAATTTTTCGTTTTCAACGCAGCTCCTTTCTGTTCTCATTATTAGCGTTTAACCCTTTTACATCTCACCAGCAGCTAGAGGGTACACAGTTCTCTAAAACCCCTTCAGCATTTATTGTTTGTAGACTTTTTGCCAATGGTCAGTCGACTGGTGTGAGTTGAAAACATTTTGTAGATTAGATTGCATGAGTCTAATACTTCCTGAGGTGGAGCGTTTATCCATTTTCCTTTCTTTAAAAAGAGAGTGAGTAAAACTTACCTCTTCATACTATCTTCTTGAAAATTTTGCCTGTTTTGAATTTTTTTTATCCATTCCCTACCTCAGCACAATTTTGAGGGCAGGTGTCTTTACAGCTCTGAGTCCTTGTGAATGGTAAGTGACCATTAGCAGTGGGTTAAAAGCTGCTCTTGTGGGAATCGGCCACAAGGCGGCAGCATTTCTCCTTTACCAAATCTGGTTACTAGGGCAACAGAGCCTTACTGGAAGTGGTGTTCTAGGTGGTAAATTAGAATGGAATGTGCGAGGAAAAAGCCCTTTAAGTTTATGTCTCATTACCTCTTGTTGGTATTTTGAACTTAATTTTTATTTTTTATCACAGCAAACTTGATTACAATGTTTTGTTTGTTCTAGTTGTGCAAGATGTGGTTCTTTCACACATATGCATATATCTATTCTTCTTCGGATCCTTTTCCCATGTAGGTTATGACACAATGTTGAGTAGTCTTCTCTTGGTATTGCGTAGGTCTTTGGTGATTATATATTTCACATGTGTTTGTATCTCTCTGTTAACCTCAATATGGTAATGTATCCAATCCTCACACCTTTCCATTTGGTGAACCATAAGTTTTTTTAATGAATCTATGATAGTGTTTCTCTGTGGAAATATCTTTGTATCATTTTTTTAGGTAACACCTATATGTGATATGATAGGATATGTGTCTTTCGCTTTCTCACTTACTCCAAGTTGACTGATTACTTCTCGACTCATCTATGGTGCTGCAAATGGCATTGTTTAATTTTTTCACTAGCTCCTATTCCATCTGTACAGGTAGCAGTTCTTCTTTGTCCACCCATCTGTCGGTGGACTTTTTGGTTACTTCCATATCTTGGCTATTGTAATACTATGAAATGTAGATTTGCGTGCCTGTGTCCTTTCAGTTCTGTCTTCTTAGTTTATAGGTCCAAGAATAGGTCTGCTGGATCATATGGTAGCTGAATGTTTACCTTTTATAGGCAGCTCTATTCTGTTCTCCTTAGTGGCTTTTTCCAGGTTACATCCCACTTAAAGTGGAGGGTATGTATTTCTTCCCAGCACCTTCAGCATTTATTCTTTGTAGTTTTTGCTGATGGTTATTCTGAGTGGTGTGAGCTGATACCTCTTTGTGGTTGAATTTGCATGTGTCTCATAATGCGTTGAAATTGAGCGTTAAGACATGTCCATTTTATTTTTCGAGCTGTGATTAGAGCTTATTACTTCAAAGTGTTTTCTTAAAGTATGTGTCACCATTTGAAATATTTTGGCCATTATCTCCCTCAAGACATTTTGAGGGCAGGTTTCATTTACAGCCCTGCAGTACTTGTTCATATGAAGTGACCATTAGCTCAGGCTTTAAACCTGCTTTTGCAGGTAACGGCCAGAGAGCGGCAGCCTTTCTACGTTCTCCATGCTGGTACTAGGGAAACAGACCTACCGGCCAGTGGTATTCTTCGGTTATAAATTAGAGTGCAATGTGCCCGGGTAAACCCACAAATGTTGATGTCTCCTTGCTTTTGTTTGTTTTTAAATTTAATTTATATTTATTATTAGAGTAATATTCCATTGTGTACGTGGACCACTTCTTCTTGGTGCATTCCTCGGTTGATGGACATTTTCATTGCTTCCAAGTGCTGGCTATGGTAAATATTGCTGGCGTACAGGTTTGCCCGCCTGTCACTTTTTCAGTCTCATTTTCTCAGGTGATAGGCCAAGCAGTGGTTGTGATTGATTGACTGGTAGCTCAATATTTCCCTTTTCAAAGCACCTACATTGTGTTTTCATTAGTGGCTCTTTACATACCCCCCCCCTTACAACCGAGGGTACGCATTTCTCCACACTCCCTTCACCGTTTATTTTTGGCAGCATTTTTCCTAATGGCCATTCTGACTGCTGTGAGCTGATAGGTTTTTGTAATATGGGTATGCATGTCATTAAAATTTTTTTAAATTCATCATATTCCTACGCCTTTTTCTTTTCTCTTAAAAGAAAAAACCGTGAGTACAATAGAGCTCTTGAAACTGTCTTCTTCGAAGGTTGCCCTCTTTTGAATTTTTTGGTCGATTTTTGACCCCAGAAATTTTCTGGAGGGCAGGTGCCATTTACAGAACTGCAAGTTGGTGAAAATTTAGTGACCTTTTGCAGTGGGTTCAAAGCTGCTGTTGTGGGAAACGGCCACAAGGAGGTAGCATTTCTCCATTCCCCAAGCTGGGTCCTAGGGCAGCAGAACCTTTCTGGAAGTCATTGTCCTAGGTTGTAAATTAGAATGGAATTTGCCAGGAGAAATCCCCTTAAGTTTATGTCTCATTACTTCTTCTTGGTTTTTAAATTTTTTTTTAATCTGGGTAAAGTTTAGAATATTGTTTGTCCTAGGTGTACACAATCTGGTTCATTTGTACATTATGTATGTCTATTAATGTACAGATCCTCTTCCCATGTAAAATATTACAGTGTTCCGTCGACCTCCCTTGCTATATGTTCGGTCTTTTTGATACATGTATATAATATGTATTTGTATATGTATAGTAACACTAATCCTCATTTCTCAATTTCCCCCCTCCTTTCCTTTTAGATGAGCATAGTTTGTTTTGTTTTCTAAGCCTGTGAGTGTCTTTCTCTTTGGAAATATGTTCATCTGTGTCAGTTATTAGGTAATGCCATAAGTGATAATATAGGCTATAGGTCTTTTGCTTTCCGACCTACTTCATGTTTTGTGATTATCTCCAGGCTCATCTATGGTGCCCCAAAGAGTAGTGCTTCAAAGTTTTCCAAGGCTAATATTCCATTGTGTACATGGACCACTTCTTCTTGGTGCATTCCTCTGTTGATGGACATTTTCGTTGCTTCCAAGTGTTGCCTATGGTAAATATTGCTGGAGTGCAGGATTGCCAGCCTGTGATTTTTGATTTTCATTTTCTCAGGTGATAGACCCAGCAGTGGTTATGATTGATTGACTGGTATGGTAGCTCAACGTTTACCTTTTCAAGGCACCTCAATTGTGCTTTCATTTGTGGCTCTTACCACGTCCCCCTTAGAATCGAGGGTACGCATTGCTCCACAATCACGTCAGCATTTATTTTTGGCAGCATTTTTGTTGATGGCCATTCTGACTGGTGTGAGCTGATAGGTTTTTGTAATTTGGGTTTACATGTCTGTAAAAATTCCTACAATTCATCATTTTTCCACGCCTTTTTGTTTTCTGTTAAAAGAAAAAAGAAAAAAAGTGTGAGTATAATATACCTCTTCAAATTTTCTTTTTGGAAGGTTGCACTCTAGAATTTTTGGGTTGATTTTCGACCTCAGTATTTTTTGGAGGGCAGGTGTCATTTACAGACCTGCAATTGGTGAATATTTAGTGACCTTTTGCAGTGGGTTTAAAACTGCTGTTGTGGGAAACGGCCACAAGGATGCAGCATTTCTCCATTCCCAAATCTGGGTACTAGGGCAGCACAGCCGTTCTGGAAGTCGTTTGCCTAGGTTGTAAATTTGAATGGAATGTGCCAGGAAAACCCCCCATAAGTTTATGTCTCATTACTCCTAGTTCGTTGTTTTAATTTTTTCAATTGGGGTAATGGTTAGAATGTTGCTTGTCCAAGGTGTACATCTACATATTCTAGATACCTATTTATGTAGAGATCCTCTTCCCGTGTAAATTATTACACAGTGTTCCCTAAACCTTCCTTGCTATATGGTCGGTCTTTTTGATATATGTATATAATATGTATTTGTATACATATGGTAACGCTAATCTTCATTTATCCATTCCCCCCACCTTTCCTTTTAGATAAGCATAGTTTTTTTTTAAGAAGTCTGTGATTGACTTTCTCTGTGGAATTATGTTCATTTGTGTCAGTTATTAGATAACGCCTATAAGTGATATCATAGGATATAGGACTTTTGCTTTCCGACTTACCTCATGTTCTGTGATTATCTCCAAGATCATCTATGGTGCCTCAAAGAGCAGTGTTTCATTGTTTTCCATGGCTAGTATTCATTGTGTACATGGACCACTTCTTCTTTATCCTTTCATCTGTTGATGGACATTTTGGTTGCTTCACTGTCTTGTCTATTGTGAATAAGGCTGCAGTGCAGCTTTTGCAGCCCGGGTCTTCTTCATTCTGGTCTTCTCAGGTGAGAGGCCCATTGGTGCGCCTGCTGGATTGAATGGTACCTCAATTTTTCGTTTTCAACGCAGCTCCTTTCTGTTCTCATTATTAGCGTTTAACCCTTTTACATCTCACCAGCAGCTAGAGGGTACACAGTTCTCTAAAACCCCTTCAGCATTTATTGTTTGTAGACTTTTTGCCAATGGTCAGTCGACTGGTGTGAGTTGAAAACATTTTGTAGATTAGATTGCATGAGTCTAATACTTCCTGAGGTGGAGCGTTTATCCATTTTCCTTTCTTTAAAAAGAGAGTGAGTAAAACTTACCTCTTCATACTATCTTCTTGAAAATTTTGCCTGTTTTGAATTTTTTTTATCCATTCCCTACCTCAGCACAATTTTGAGGGCAGGTGTCTTTACAGCTCTGAGTCCTTGTGAATGGTAAGTGACCATTAGCAGTGGGTTAAAAGCTGCTCTTGTGGGAATCGGCCACAAGGCGGCAGCATTTCTCCTTTACCAAATCTGGTTACTAGGGCAACAGAGCCTTACTGGAAGTGGTGTTCTAGGTGGTAAATTAGAATGGAATGTGCGAGGAAAAAGCCCTTTAAGTTTATGTCTCATTACCTCTTGTTGGTATTTTGAACTTAATTTTTATTTTTTATCACAGCAAACTTGATTACAATGTTTTGTTTGTTCTAGTTGTGCAAGATGTGGTTCTTTCACACATATGCATATATCTATTCTTCTTCGGATCCTTTTCCCATGTAGGTTATGACACAATGTTGAGTAGTCTTCTCTTGGTATTGCGTAGGTCTTTGGTGATTATATATTTCACATGTGTTTGTATCTCTCTGTTAACCTCAATATGGTAATGTATCCAATCCTCACACCTTTCCATTTGGTGAACCATAAGTTTTTTTAATGAATCTATGATAGTGTTTCTCTGTGGAAATATCTTTGTATCATTTTTTAGGTAACACCTATATGTGATATGATAGGATATGTGTCTTTCGCTTTCTCACTTACTCCAAGTTGACTGATTACTTCTCGACTCATCTATGGTGCTGCAAATGGCATTGTTTAATATTTTCACTAGCTCCTATTCCATCTGTACAGGTAGCAGTTCTTCTTTGTCCACCCATCTGTCGGTGGACTTTTTGGTTACTTCCATATCTTGGCTATTGTAATACTATGAAATGTAGATTTGCGTGCCTGTGTCCTTTCAGTTCTGTCTTCTTAGTTTATAGGTCCAAGAATAGGTCTGCTGGATCATATGGTAGCTGAATGTTTACCTTTTATAGGCAGCTCTATTCTGTTCTCCTTAGTGGCTTTTTCCAGGTTACATCCCACTTAAAGTGGAGGGTATGTATTTCTTCCCAGCACCTTCAGCATTTATTCTTTGTAGTTTTTGCTGATGGTTATTCTGAGTGGTGTGAGCTGATACCTCTTTGTGGTTGAATTTGCATGTGTCTCATAATGCGTTGAAATTGAGCGTTAAGACATGTCCATTTTATTTTTCGAGCTGTGATTAGAGCTTATTACTTCAAAGTGTTTTCTTAAAGTATGTGTCACCATTTGAAATATTTTGGCCATTATCTCCCTCAAGACATTTTGAGGGCAGGTTTCATTTACAGCCCTGCAGTACTTGTTCATATGAAGTGACCATTAGCTCAGGCTTTAAACCTGCTTTTGCAGGTAACGGCCAGAGAGCGGCAGCCTTTCTACGTTCTCCATGCTGGTACTAGGGAAACAGACCTACCGGCCAGTGGTATTCTTCGGTTATAAATTAGAGTGCAATGTGCCCGGGTAAACCCACAAATGTTGATGTCTCCTTGCTTTTGTTTGTTTTTAAATTTAATTTATATTTATTATTAGAGTAATATTCCATTGTGTACGTGGACCACTTCTTCTTGGTGCATTCCTCGGTTGATGGACATTTTCATTGCTTCCAAGTGCTGGCTATGGTAAATATTGCTGGCGTACAGGTTTGCCCGCCTGTCACTTTTTCAGTCTCATTTTCTCAGGTGATAGGCCAAGCAGTGGTTGTGATTGATTGACTGGTAGCTCAATATTTCCCTTTTCAAAGCACCTACATTGTGTTTTCATTAGTGGCTCTTTACATGCCCCCCCCCCTTACAACCGAGGGTACGCATTTCTCCACACTCCCTTCACCGTTTATTTTTGGCAGCATTTTTCCTAATGGCCATTCTGACTGCTGTGAGCTGATAGGTTTTTGTAATATGGGTATGCATGTCATTAAAATTTTTTTAAATTCATCATATTCCTACGCCTTTTTCTTTTCTCTTAAAAGAAAAAACCGTGAGTACAATAGAGCTCTTGAAACTGTCTTCTTCGAAGGTTGCCCTCTTTTGAATTTTTTGGTCGATTTTTGACCCCAGAAATTTTCTGGAGGGCAGGTGCCATTTACAGAACTGCAAGTTGGTGAAAATTTAGTGACCTTTTGCAGTGGGTTCAAAGCTGCTGTTGTGGGAAACGGCCACAAGGAGGTAGCATTTCTCCATTCCCCAAGCTGGGTCCTAGGGCAGCAGAGCCTTTCTGGAAGTCATTGTCCTAGGTTGTAAATTAGAATGGAATTTGCCAGGAGAAATCCCCTTAAGTTTATGTCTCATTACTTCTTCTTGGTTTTTAAATTTTTTTTTAATCTGGGTAAAGTTTAGAATATTGTTTGTCCTAGGTGTACACAATCTGGTTCATTTGTACATTATGTATGTCTATTAATGTACAGATCCTCTTCCCATGTAAAATATTACAGTGTTCCGTCGACCTCCCTTGCTATATGTTCGGTCTTTTTGATACATGTATATAATATGTATTTGTATATGTATAGTAACACTAATCCTCATTTCTCAATTTCCCCCCTCCTTTCCTTTTAGATGAGCATAGTTTGTTTTGTTTTCTAAGCCTGTGAGTGTCTTTCTCTTTGGAAATATGTTCATCTGTGTCAGTTATTAGGTAATGCCATAAGTGATAATATAGGCTATAGGTCTTTTGCTTTCCGACCTACTTCATGTTTTGTGATTATCTCCAGGCTCATCTATGGTGCCCCAAAGAGTAGTGCTTCAAAGTTTTCCAAGGCTAATATTCCATTGTGTACATGGACCACTTCTTCTTGGTGCATTCCTCTGTTGATGGACATTTTCGTTGCTTCCAAGTGTTGCCTATGGTAAATATTGCTGGAGTGCAGGATTGCCAGCCTGTGATTTTTGATTTTCATTTTCTCAGGTGATAGACCCAGCAGTGGTTATGATTGATTGACTGGTATGGTAGCTCAACGTTTACCTTTTCAAGGCACCTCAATTGTGCTTTCATTTGTGGCTCTTACCACGTCCCCCTTAGAATCGAGGGTACGCATTGCTCCACAATCACGTCAGCATTTATTTTTGGCAGCATTTTTGTTGATGGCCATTCTGACTGGTGTGAGCTGATAGGTTTTTGTAATTTGGGTTTACATGTCTGTAAAAATTCCTACAATTCATCATTTTTCCACGCCTTTTTGTTTTCTGTTAAAAGAAAAAAGAAAAAAAGTGTGAGTATAATATACCTCTTCAAATTTTCTTTTTGGAAGGTTGCACTCTAGAATTTTTGGGTTGATTTTCGACCTCAGTATTTTTTGGAGGGCAGGTGTCATTTACAGACCTGCAATTGGTGAATATTTAGTGACCTTTTGCAGTGGGTTTAAAACTGCTGTTGTGGGAAACGGCCACAAGGATGCAGCATTTCTCCATTCCCAAATCTGGGTACTAGGGCAGCACAGCCGTTCTGGAAGTCGTTTGCCTAGGTTGTAAATTTGAATGGAATGTGCCAGGAAAACCCCCCATAAGTTTATGTCTCATTACTCCTAGTTCGTTGTTTTAATTTTTTCAATTGGGGTAATGGTTAGAATGTTGCTTGTCCAAGGTGTACATCTACATATTCTAGATACCTATTTATGTAGAGATCCTCTTCCCGTGTAAATTATTACACAGTGTTCCCTAAACCTTCCTTGCTATATGGTCGGTCTTTTTGATATATGTATATAATATGTATTTGTATACATATGGTAACGCTAATCTTCATTTATCCATTCCCCCCACCTTTCCTTTTAGATAAGCATAGTTTTTTTTTAAGAAGTCTGTGATTGACTTTCTCTGTGGAATTATGTTCATTTGTGTCAGTTATTAGATAACGCCTATAAGTGATATCATAGGATATAGGACTTTTGCTTTCCGACTTACCTCATGTTCTGTGATTATCTCCAAGATCATCTATGGTGCCTCAAAGAGCAGTGTTTCATTGTTTTCCATGGCTAGTATTCATTGTGTACATGGACCACTTCTTCTTTATCCTTTCATCTGTTGATGGACATTTTGGTTGCTTCACTGTCTTGTCTATTGTGAATAAGGCTGCAGTGCAGCTTTTGCAGCCCGGGTCTTCTTCATTCTGGTCTTCTCAGGTGAGAGGCCCATTGGTGCGCCTGCTGGATTGAATGGTACCTCAATTTTTCGTTTTCAACGCAGCTCCTTTCTGTTCTCATTATTAGCGTTTAACCCTTTTACATCTCACCAGCAGCTAGAGGGTACACAGTTCTCTAAAACCCCTTCAGCATTTATTGTTTGTAGACTTTTTGCCAATGGTCAGTCGACTGGTGTGAGTTGAAAACATTTTGTAGATTAGATTGCATGAGTCTAATACTTCCTGAGGTGGAGCGTTTATCCATTTTCCTTTCTTTAAAAAGAGAGTGAGTAAAACTTACCTCTTCATACTATCTTCTTGAAAATTTTGCCTGTTTTGAATTTTTTTTATCCATTCCCTACCTCAGCACAATTTTGAGGGCAGGTGTCTTTACAGCTCTGAGTCCTTGTGAATGGTAAGTGACCATTAGCAGTGGGTTAAAAGCTGCTCTTGTGGGAATCGGCCACAAGGCGGCAGCATTTCTCCTTTACCAAATCTGGTTACTAGGGCAACAGAGCCTTACTGGAAGTGGTGTTCTAGGTGGTAAATTAGAATGGAATGTGCGAGGAAAAAGCCCTTTAAGTTTATGTCTCATTACCTCTTGTTGGTATTTTGAACTTAATTTTTATTTTTTATCACAGCAAACTTGATTACAATGTTTTGTTTGTTCTAGTTGTGCAAGATGTGGTTCTTTCACACATATGCATATATCTATTCTTCTTCGGATCCTTTTCCCATGTAGGTTATGACACAATGTTGAGTAGTCTTCTCTTGGTATTGCGTAGGTCTTTGGTGATTATATATTTCACATGTGTTTGTATCTCTCTGTTAACCTCAATATGGTAATGTATCCAATCCTCACACCTTTCCATTTGGTGAACCATAAGTTTTTTTAATGAATCTATGATAGTGTTTCTCTGTGGAAATATCTTTGTATCATTTTTTAGGTAACACCTATATGTGATATGATAGGATATGTGTCTTTCGCTTTCTCACTTACTCCAAGTTGGCTGATTACTTCTCGACTCATCTATGGTGCTGCAAATGGCATTGTTTAATTTTTTCACTAGCTCCTATTCCATCTGTACAGGTAGCAGTTCTTCTTTGTCCACCCATCTGTCGGTGGACTTTTTGGTTACTTCCATATCTTGGCTATTGTAATACTATGCAATGTAGATTTGCGTGCCTGTGTCCTTTCAGTTCTGTCTTCTTAGTTTATAGGTCCAAGAATAGGTCTGCTGGATCATATGGTAGCTGAATGTTTACCTTTTATAGGCAGCTCTATTCTGTTCTCCTTAGTGGCTTTTTCCAGGTTACATCCCACTTAAAGTGGAGGGTATGTATTTCTTCCCAGCACCTTCAGCATTTATTCTTTGTAGTTTTTGCTGATGGTTATTCTGAGTGGTGTGAGCTGATACCTCTTTGTGGTTGAATTTGCATGTGTCTCATAATGCGTTGAAGTTGAGCGTTAAGACATGTCCATTTTATTTTTCGAGCTGTGATTAGAGCTTATTACTTCAAAGTGTTTTCTTAAAGTATGTGTCACCATTTGAAATATTTTGGCCATTATCTCCCTCAAGACATTTTGAGGGCAGGTTTCATTTACAGCCCTGCAGTACTTGTTCATATGAAGTGACCATTAGCTCAGGCTTTAAACCTGCTTTTGCAGGTAACGGCCAGAGAGCGGCAGCCTTTCTACGTTCTCCATGCTGGTACTAGGGAAACAGACCTACCGGCCAGTGGTATTCTTCGGTTATAAATTAGAGTGCAATGTGCCCGGGTAAACCCACAAATGTTGATGTCTCCTTGCTTTTGTTTGTTTTTAAATTTAATTTATATTTATTATTAGAGTAATATTCCATTGTGTACGTGGACCACTTCTTCTTGGTGCATTCCTCGGTTGATGGACATTTTCATTGCTTCCAAGTGCTGGCTATGGTAAATATTGCTGGCGTACAGGTTTGCCCGCCTGTCACTTTTTCAGTCTCATTTTCTCAGGTGATAGGCCAAGCAGTGGTTGTGATTGATTGACTGGTAGCTCAATATTTCCCTTTTCAAAGCACCTACGTTGTGTTTTCATTAGTGGCTCTTTACATGCCCCCCCCCCCCCTTACAACCGAGGGTACGCATTTCTCCACACTCCCTTCACCGTTTATTTTTGGCAGCATTTTTCCTAATGGCCATTCTGACTGCTGTGAGCTGATAGGTTTTTGTAATATGGGTATGCATGTCATTAAAATTTTTTTAAATTCATCATATTCCTACGCCTTTTTCTTTTCTCTTAAAAGAAAAAACCGTGAGTACAATAGAGCTCTTGAAACTGTCTTCTTCGAAGGTTGCCCTCTTTTGAATTTTTTGGTCGATTTTTGACCCCAGAAATTTTCTGGAGGGCAGGTGCCATTTACAGAACTGCAAGTTGGTGAAAATTTAGTGACCTTTTGCAGTGGGTTCAAAGCTGCTGTTGTGGGAAACGGCCACAAGGAGGTAGCATTTCTCCATTCCCCAAGCTGGGTCCTAGGGCAGCAGAGCCTTTCTGGAAGTCATTGTCCTAGGTTGTAAATTAGAATGGAATTTGCCAGGAGAAATCCCCTTAAGTTTATGTCTCATTACTTCTTCTTGGTTTTTAAATTTTTTTTTAATCTGGGTAAAGTTTAGAATATTGTTTGTCCTAGGTGTACACAATCTGGTTCATTTGTACATTATGTATGTCTATTAATGTACAGATCCTCTTCCCATGTAAAATATTACAGTGTTCCGTCGACCTCCCTTGCTATATGTTCGGTCTTTTTGATACATGTATATAATATGTATTTGTATATGTATAGTAACACTAATCCTCATTTCTCAATTTCCCCCCTCCTTTCCTTTTAGATGAGCATAGTTTGTTTTGTTTTCTAAGCCTGTGAGTGTCTTTCTCTTTGGAAATATGTTCATCTGTGTCAGTTATTAGGTAATGCCATAAGTGATAATATAGGCTATAGGTCTTTTGCTTTCCGACCTACTTCATGTTTTGTGATTACCTCCAGGCTCATCTATGGTGCCCCAAAGAGTAGTGCTTCAAAGTTTTCCAAGGCTAATATTCCATTGTGTACATGGACCACTTCTTCTTGGTGCATTCCTCTGTTGATGGACATTTTCGTTGCTTCCAAGTGTTGCCTATGGTAAATATTGCTGGAGTGCAGGATTGCCAGCCTGTGATTTTTGATTTTCATTTTCTCAGGTGATAGACCCAGCAGTGGTTATGATTGATTGACTGGTATGGTAGCTCAACGTTTACCTTTTCAAGGCACCTCAATTGTGCTTTCATTTGTGGCTCTTACCACGTCCCCCTTAGAATCGAGGGTACGCATTGCTCCACAATCACGTCAGCATTTATTTTTGGCAGCATTTTTGTTGATGGCCATTCTGACTGGTGTGAGCTGATAGGTTTTTGTAATTTGGGTTTACATGTCTGTAAAAATTCCTACAATTCATCATTTTTCCACGCCTTTTTGTTTTCTGTTAAAAGAAAAAAGAAAAAAAGTGTGAGTATAATATACCTCTTCAAATTTTCTTTTTGGAAGGTTGCACTCTAGAATTTTTGGGTTGATTTTCGACCTCAGTATTTTTTGGAGGGCAGGTGTCATTTACAGAACTGCAATTGGTGAATATTTAGTGACCTTTTGCAGTGGGTTTAAAACTGCTGTTGTGGGAAACGGCCACAAGGATGCAGCATTTCTCCATTCCCAAATCTGGGTACTAGGGCAGCACAGCCGTTCTGGAAGTCGTTTGCCTAGGTTGTAAATTTGAATGGAATGTGCCAGGAAAACCCCCCATAAGTTTATGTCTCATTACTCCTAGTTCGTTGTTTTAATTTTTTCAATTGGGGTAATGGTTAGAATGTTGCTTGTCCAAGGTGTACATCTACATATTCTAGATACCTATTTATGTAGAGATCCTCTTCCCGTGTAAATTATTACACAGTGTTCCCTAAACCTTCCTTGCTATATGGTCGGTCTTTTTGATATATGTATATAATATGTATTTGTATACATATGGTAACGCTAATCTTCATTTATCCATTCCCCCCACCTTTCCTTTTAGATAAGCATAGTTTTTTTTTAATAAGTCTGTGATTGACTTTCTCCGTGGAATTATGTTCATTTGTGTCAGTTATTAGATAACGCCTATAAGTGATATCATAGGATATAGGACTTTTGCTTTCCGACTTACCTCATGTTCTGTGATTATCTCCAAGATCATCTATGGTGCCTCAAAGAGCAGTGTTTCATTGTTTTCCATGGCTAGTATTCATTGTGTACATGGACCACTTCTTCTTTATCCTTTCATCTGTTGATGGACATTTTGGTTGCTTCACTGTCTTGTCTATTGTGAATAAGGCTGCAGTGCAACTTTTGCAGCCCGGGTCTTCATTCTGGTCTTCTCAGGTGAGAGGCCCATTGGTGCGCCTGCTGGATTGAATGGTACCTCAATTTTTCGTTTTCAACGCAGCTCCTTTCTGTTCTCATTATTAGCGTTTAACCCTTTTACATCTCACCAGCAGCTAGAGGGTACACAGTTCTCTAAAACCCCTTCAGCATTTATTGTTTGTAGACTTTTTGCCAATGGTCAGTCGACTGGTGTGAGTTGAAAACATTTTGTAGATTAGATTGCATGAGTCTAATACTTCCTGAGGTGGAGCGTTTATCCATTTTCCTTTCTTTAAAAAGAGAGTGAGTAAAACTTACCTCTTCATACTATCTTCTTGAAAATTTTGCCTGTTTTGAATTTTTTTTATCCATTCCCTACCTCAGCACAATTTTGAGGGCAGGTGTCTTTACAGCTCTGAGTCCTTGTGAATGGTAAGTGACCATTAGCAGTGGGTTAAAAGCTGCTCTTGTGGGAATCGGCCACAAGGCGGCAGCATTTCTCCTTTACCAAATCTGGTTACTAGGGCAACAGAGCCTTACTGGAAGTGGTGTTCTAGGTGGTAAATTAGAATGGAATGTGCGAGGAAAAAGCCCTTTAAGTTTATGTCTCATTACCTCTTGTTGGTATTTTGAACTTAATTTTTATTTTTTATCACAGCAAACTTGATTACAATGTTTTGTTTGTTCTAGTTGTGCAAGATGTGGTTCTTTCACACATATGCATATATCTATTCTTCTTCGGATCCTTTTCCCATGTAGGTTATGACACAATGTTGAGTAGTCTTCTCTTGGTATTGCGTAGGTCTTTGGTGATTATATATTTCACATGTGTTTGTATCTCTCTGTTAACCTCAATATGGTAATGTATCCAATCCTCACACCTTTCCATTTGGTGAACCATAAGTTTTTTTAATGAATCTATGATAGTGTTTCTCTGTGGAAATATCTTTGTATCATTTTTTAGGTAACACCTATATGTGATATGATAGGATATGTGTCTTTCGCTTTCTCACTTACTCCAAGTTGACTGATTACTTCTCGACTCATCTATGGTGCTGCAAATGGCATTGTTTAATATTTTCACTAGCTCCTATTCCATCTGTACAGGTAGCAGTTCTTCTTTGTCCACCCATCTGTCGGTGGACTTTTTGGTTACTTCCATATCTTGGCTATTGTAATACTATGAAATGTAGATTTGCGTGCCTGTGTCCTTTCAGTTCTGTCTTCTTAGTTTATAGGTCCAAGAATAGGTCTGCTGGATCATATGGTAGCTGAATGTTTACCTTTTATAGGCAGCTCTATTCTGTTCTCCTTAGTGGCTTTTTCCAGGTTACATCCCACTTAAAGTGGAGGGTATGTATTTCTTCCCAGCACCTTCAGCATTTATTCTTTGTAGTTTTTGCTGATGGTTATTCTGAGTGGTGTGAGCTGATACCTCTTTGTGGTTGAATTTGCATGTGTCTCATAATGCGTTGAAATTGAGCGTTAAGACATGTCCATTTTATTTTTCGAGCTGTGATTAGAGCTTATTACTTCAAAGTGTTTTCTTAAAGTATGTGTCACCATTTGAAATATTTTGGCCATTATCTCCCTCAAGACATTTTGAGGGCAGGTTTCATTTACAGCCCTGCAGTACTTGTTCATATGAAGTGACCATTAGCTCAGGCTTTAAACCTGCTTTTGCAGGTAACGGCCAGAGAGCGGCAGCCTTTCTACGTTCTCCATGCTGGTACTAGGGAAACAGACCTACCGGCCAGTGGTATTCTTCGGTTATAAATTAGAGTGCAATGTGCCCGGGTAAACCCACAAATGTTGATGTCTCCTTGCTTTTGTTTGTTTTTAAATTTAATTTATATTTATTATTAGAGTAATATTCCATTGTGTACGTGGACCACTTCTTCTTGGTGCATTCCTCGGTTGATGGACATTTTCATTGCTTCCAAGTGCTGGCTATGGTAAATATTGCTGGCGTACAGGTTTGCCCGCCTGTCACTTTTTCAGTCTCATTTTCTCAGGTGATAGGCCAAGCAGTGGTTGTGATTGATTGACTGGTAGCTCAATATTTCCCTTTTCAAAGCACCTACGTTGTGTTTTCATTAGTGGCTCTTTACATGCCCCCCCCCCTTACAACCGAGGGTACGCATTTCTCCACACTCCCTTCACCGTTTATTTTTGGCAGCATTTTTCCTAATGGCCATTCTGACTGCTGTGAGCTGATAGGTTTTTGTAATATGGGTATGCATGTCATTAAAATTTTTTTAAATTCATCATATTCCTACGCCTTTTTCTTTTCTCTTAAAAGAAAAAACCGTGAGTACAATAGAGCTCTTGAAACTGTCTTCTTCGAAGGTTGCCCTCTTTTGAATTTTTTGGTCGATTTTTGACCCCAGAAATTTTCTGGAGGGCAGGTGCCATTTACAGAACTGCAAGTTGGTGAAAATTTAGTGACCTTTTGCAGTGGGTTCAAAGCTGCTGTTGTGGGAAACGGCCACAAGGAGGTAGCATTTCTCCATTCCCCAAGCTGGGTCCTAGGGCAGCAGAGCCTTTCTGGAAGTCATTGTCCTAGGTTGTAAATTAGAATGGAATTTGCCAGGAGAAATCCCCTTAAGTTTATGTCTCATTACTTCTTCTTGGTTTTTAAATTTTTTTTTAATCTGGGTAAAGTTTAGAATATTGTTTGTCCTAGGTGTACACAATCTGGTTCATTTGTACATTATGTATGTCTATTAATGTACAGATCCTCTTCCCATGTAAAATATTACAGTGTTCCGTCGACCTCCCTTGCTATATGTTCGGTCTTTTTGATACATGTATATAATATGTATTTGTATATGTATAGTAACACTAATCCTCATTTCTCAATTTCCCCCCTCCTTTCCTTTTAGATGAGCATAGTTTGTTTTGTTTTCTAAGCCTGTGAGTGTCTTTCTCTTTGGAAATATGTTCATCTGTGTCAGTTATTAGGTAATGCCATAAGTGATAATATAGGCTATAGGTCTTTTGCTTTCCGACCTACTTCATGTTTTGTGATTATCTCCAGGCTCATCTATGGTGCCCCAAAGAGTAGTGCTTCAAAGTTTTCCAAGGCTAATATTCCATTGTGTACATGGACCACTTCTTCTTGGTGCATTCCTCTGTTGATGGACATTTTCGTTGCTTCCAAGTGTTGCCTATGGTAAATATTGCTGGAGTGCAGGATTGCCAGCCTGTGATTTTTGATTTTCATTTTCTCAGGTGATAGACCCAGCAGTGGTTATGATTGATTGACTGGTATGGTAGCTCAACGTTTACCTTTTCAAGGCACCTCAATTGTGCTTTCATTTGTGGCTCTTACCACGTCCCCCTTAGAATCGAGGGTACGCATTGCTCCACAATCACGTCAGCATTTATTTTTGGCAGCATTTTTGTTGATGGCCATTCTGACTGGTGTGAGCTGATAGGTTTTTGTAATTTGGGTTTACATGTCTGTAAAAATTCCTACAATTCATCATTTTTCCACGCCTTTTTGTTTTCTGTTAAAAGAAAAAAGAAAAAAAGTGTGAGTATAATATACCTCTTCAAATTTTCTTTTTGGAAGGTTGCACTCTAGAATTTTTGGGTTGATTTTCGACCTCAGTATTTTTTGGAGGGCAGGTGTCATTTACAGACCTGCAATTGGTGAATATTTAGTGACCTTTTGCAGTGGGTTTAAAACTGCTGTTGTGGGAAACGGCCACAAGGATGCAGCATTTCTCCATTCCCAAATCTGGGTACTAGGGCAGCACAGCCGTTCTGGAAGTCGTTTGCCTAGGTTGTAAATTTGAATGGAATGTGCCAGGAAAACCCCCCATAAGTTTATGTCTCATTACTCCTAGTTCGTTGTTTTAATTTTTTCAATTGGGGTAATGGTTAGAATGTTGCTTGTCCAAGGTGTACATCTACATATTCTAGATACCTATTTATGTAGAGATCCTCTTCCCGTGTAAATTATTACACAGTGTTCCCTAAACCTTCCTTGCTATATGGTCGGTCTTTTTGATATATGTATATAATATGTATTTGTATACATATGGTAACGCTAATCTTCATTTATCCATTCCCCCCACCTTTCCTTTTAGATAAGCATAGTTTTTTTTTAAGAAGTCTGTGATTGACTTTCTCTGTGGAATTATGTTCATTTGTGTCAGTTATTAGATAACGCCTATAAGTGATATCATAGGATATAGGACTTTTGCTTTCCGACTTACCTCATGTTCTGTGATTATCTCCAAGATCATCTATGGTGCCTCAAAGAGCAGTGTTTCATTGTTTTCCATGGCTAGTATTCATTGTGTACATGGACCACTTCTTCTTTATCCTTTCATCTGTTGATGGACATTTTGGTTGCTTCACTGTCTTGTCTATTGTGAATAAGGCTGCAGTGCAGCTTTTGCAGCCCGGGTCTTCTTCATTCTGGTCTTCTCAGGTGAGAGGCCCATTGGTGCGCCTGCTGGATTGAATGGTACCTCAATTTTTCGTTTTCAACGCAGCTCCTTTCTGTTCTCATTATTAGCGTTTAACCCTTTTACATCTCACCAGCAGCTAGAGGGTACACAGTTCTCTAAAACCCCTTCAGCATTTATTGTTTGTAGACTTTTTGCCAATGGTCAGTCGACTGGTGTGAGTTGAAAACATTTTGTAGATTAGATTGCATGAGTCTAATACTTCCTGAGGTGGAGCGTTTATCCATTTTCCTTTCTTTAAAAAGAGAGTGAGTAAAACTTACCTCTTCATACTATCTTCTTGAAAATTTTGCCTGTTTTGAATTTTTTTTATCCATTCCCTACCTCAGCACAATTTTGAGGGCAGGTGTCTTTACAGCTCTGAGTCCTTGTGAATGGTAAGTGACCATTAGCAGTGGGTTAAAAGCTGCTCTTGTGGGAATCGGCCACAAGGCGGCAGCATTTCTCCTTTACCAAATCTGGTTACTAGGGCAACAGAGCCTTACTGGAAGTGGTGTTCTAGGTGGTAAATTAGAATGGAATGTGCGAGGAAAAAGCCCTTTAAGTTTATGTCTCATTACCTCTTGTTGGTATTTTGAACTTAATTTTTATTTTTTATCACAGCAAACTTGATTACAATGTTTTGTTTGTTCTAGTTGTGCAAGATGTGGTTCTTTCACACATATGCATATATCTATTCTTCTTCGGATCCTTTTCCCATGTAGGTTATGACACAATGTTGAGTAGTCTTCTCTTGGTATTGCGTAGGTCTTTGGTGATTATATATTTCACATGTGTTTGTATCTCTCTGTTAACCTCAATATGGTAATGTATCCAATCCTCACACCTTTCCATTTGGTGAACCATAAGTTTTTTTAATGAATCTATGATAGTGTTTCTCTGTGGAAATATCTTTGTATCATTTTTTAGGTAACACCTATATGTGATATGATAGGATATGTGTCTTTCGCTTTCTCACTTACTCCAAGTTGGCTGATTACTTCTCGACTCATCTATGGTGCTGCAAATGGCATTGTTTAATTTTTTCACTAGCTCCTATTCCATCTGTACAGGTAGCAGTTCTTCTTTGTCCACCCATCTGTCGGTGGACTTTTTGGTTACTTCCATATCTTGGCTATTGTAATACTATGCAATGTAGATTTGCGTGCCTGTGTCCTTTCAGTTCTGTCTTCTTAGTTTATAGGTCCAAGAATAGGTCTGCTGGATCATATGGTAGCTGAATGTTTACCTTTTATAGGCAGCTCTATTCTGTTCTCCTTAGTGGCTTTTTCCAGGTTACATCCCACTTAAAGTGGAGGGTATGTATTTCTTCCCAGCACCTTCAGCATTTATTCTTTGTAGTTTTTGCTGATGGTTATTCTGAGTGGTGTGAGCTGATACCTCTTTGTGGTTGAATTTGCATGTGTCTCATAATGCGTTGAAATTGAGCGTTAAGACATGTCCATTTTATTTTTCGAGCTGTGATTAGAGCTTATTACTTCAAAGTGTTTTCTTAAAGTATGTGTCACCATTTGAAATATTTTGGCCATTATCTCCCTCAAGACATTTTGAGGGCAGGTTTCATTTACAGCCCTGCAGTACTTGTTCATATGAAGTGACCATTAGCTCAGGCTTTAAACCTGCTTTTGCAGGTAACGGCCAGAGAGCGGCAGCCTTTCTACGTTCTCCATGCTGGTACTAGGGAAACAGACCTACCGGCCAGTGGTATTCTTCGGTTATAAATTAGAGTGCAATGTGCCCGGGTAAACCCACAAATGTTGATGTCTCCTTGCTTTTGTTTGTTTTTAAATTTAATTTATATTTATTATTAGAGTAATATTCCATTGTGTACGTGGACCACTTCTTCTTGGTGCATTCCTCGGTTGATGGACATTTTCATTGCTTCCAAGTGCTGGCTATGGTAAATATTGCTGGCGTACAGGTTTGCCCGCCTGTCACTTTTTCAGTCTCATTTTCTCAGGTGATAGGCCAAGCAGTGGTTGTGATTGATTGACTGGTAGCTCAATATTTCCCTTTTCAAAGCACCTACGTTGTGTTTTCATTAGTGGCTCTTTACATGCCCCCCCCCCCTTACAACAGAGGGTACGCATTTCTCCACACTCCCTTCACCGTTTATTTTTGGCAGCATTTTTCCTAATGGCCATTCTGACTGCTGTGAGCTGATAGGTTTTTGTAATATGGGTATGCATGTCATTAAAATTTTTTTAAATTCATCATATTCCTACGCCTTTTTCTTTTCTCTTAAAAGAAAAAACCGTGAGTACAATAGAGCTCTTGAAACTGTCTTCTTCGAAGGTTGCCCTCTTTTGAATTTTTTGGTCGATTTTTGACCCCAGAAATTTTCTGGAGGGCAGGTGCCATTTACAGAACTGCAAGTTGGTGAAAATTTAGTGACCTTTTGCAGTGGGTTCAAAGCTGCTGTTGTGGGAAACGGCCACAAGGAGGTAGCATTTCTCCATTCCCCAAGCTGGGTCCTAGGGCAGCAGAGCCTTTCTGGAAGTCATTGTCCTAGGTTGTAAATTAGAATGGAATTTGCCAGGAGAAATCCCCTTAAGTTTATGTCTCATTACTTCTTCTTGGTTTTTAAATTTTTTTTTAATCTGGGTAAAGTTTAGAATATTGTTTGTCCTAGGTGTACACAATCTGGTTCATTTGTACATTATGTATGTCTATTAATGTACAGATCCTCTTCCCATGTAAAATATTACAGTGTTCCGTCGACCTCCCTTGCTATATGTTCGGTCTTTTTGATACATGTATATAATATGTATTTGTATATGTATAGTAACACTAATCCTCATTTCTCAATTTCCCCCCTCCTTTCCTTTTAGATGAGCATAGTTTGTTTTGTTTTCTAAGCCTGTGAGTGTCTTTCTCTTTGGAAATATGTTCATCTGTGTCAGTTATTAGGTAATGCCATAAGTGATAATATAGGCTATAGGTCTTTTGCTTTCCGACCTACTTCATGTTTTGTGATTACCTCCAGGCTCATCTATGGTGCCCCAAAGAGTAGTGCTTCAAAGTTTTCCAAGGCTAATATTCCATTGTGTACATGGACCACTTCTTCTTGGTGCATTCCTCTGTTGATGGACATTTTCGTTGCTTCCAAGTGTTGCCTATGGTAAATATTGCTGGAGTGCAGGATTGCCAGCCTGTGATTTTTGATTTTCATTTTCTCAGGTGATAGACCCAGCAGTGGTTATGATTGATTGACTGGTATGGTAGCTCAACGTTTACCTTTTCAAGGCACCTCAATTGTGCTTTCATTTGTGGCTCTTACCACGTCCCCCTTAGAATCGAGGGTACGCATTGCTCCACAATCACGTCAGCATTTATTTTTGGCAGCATTTTTGTTGATGGCCATTCTGACTGGTGTGAGCTGATAGGTTTTTGTAATTTGGGTTTACATGTCTGTAAAAATTCCTACAATTCATCATTTTTCCACGCCTTTTTGTTTTCTGTTAAAAGAAAAAAGAAAAAAAGTGTGAGTATAATATACCTCTTCAAATTTTCTTTTTGGAAGGTTGCACTCTAGAATTTTTGGGTTGATTTTCGACCTCAGTATTTTTTGGAGGGCAGGTGTCATTTACAGAACTGCAATTGGTGAATATTTAGTGACCTTTTGCAGTGGGTTTAAAACTGCTGTTGTGGGAAACGGCCACAAGGATGCAGCATTTCTCCATTCCCAAATCTGGGTACTAGGGCAGCACAGCCGTTCTGGAAGTCGTTTGCCTAGGTTGTAAATTTGAATGGAATGTGCCAGGAAAACCCCCCATAAGTTTATGTCTCATTACTCCTAGTTCGTTGTTTTAATTTTTTCAATTGGGGTAATGGTTAGAATGTTGCTTGTCCAAGGTGTACATCTACATATTCTAGATACCTATTTATGTAGAGATCCTCTTCCCGTGTAAATTATTACACAGTGTTCCCTAAACCTTCCTTGCTATATGGTCGGTCTTTTTGATATATGTATATAATATGTATTTGTATACATATGGTAACGCTAATCTTCATTTATCCATTCCCCCCACCTTTCCTTTTAGATAAGCATAGTTTTTTTTTAATAAGTCTGTGATTGACTTTCTCCGTGGAATTATGTTCATTTGTGTCAGTTATTAGATAACGCCTATAAGTGATATCATAGGATATAGGACTTTTGCTTTCCGACTTACCTCATGTTCTGTGATTATCTCCAAGATCATCTATGGTGCCTCAAAGAGCAGTGTTTCATTGTTTTCCATGGCTAGTATTCATTGTGTACATGGACCACTTCTTCTTTATCCTTTCATCTGTTGATGGACATTTTGGTTGCTTCACTGTCTTGTCTATTGTGAATAAGGCTGCAGTGCAACTTTTGCAGCCCGGGTCTTCATTCTGGTCTTCTCAGGTGAGAGGCCCATTGGTGCGCCTGCTGGATTGAATGGTACCTCAATTTTTCGTTTTCAACGCAGCTCCTTTCTGTTCTCATTATTAGCGTTTAACCCTTTTACATCTCACCAGCAGCTAGAGGGTACACAGTTCTCTAAAACCCCTTCAGCATTTATTGTTTGTAGACTTTTTGCCAATGGTCAGTCGACTGGTGTGAGTTGAAAACATTTTGTAGATTAGATTGCATGAGTCTAATACTTCCTGAGGTGGAGCGTTTATCCATTTTCCTTTCTTTAAAAAGAGAGTGAGTAAAACTTACCTCTTCATACTATCTTCTTGAAAATTTTGCCTGTTTTGAATTTTTTTTATCCATTCCCTACCTCAGCACAATTTTGAGGGCAGGTGTCTTTACAGCTCTGAGTCCTTGTGAATGGTAAGTGACCATTAGCAGTGGGTTAAAAGCTGCTCTTGTGGGAATCGGCCACAAGGCGGCAGCATTTCTCCTTTACCAAATCTGGTTACTAGGGCAACAGAGCCTTACTGGAAGTGGTGTTCTAGGTGGTAAATTAGAATGGAATGTGCGAGGAAAAAGCCCTTTAAGTTTATGTCTCATTACCTCTTGTTGGTATTTTGAACTTAATTTTTATTTTTTATCACAGCAAACTTGATTACAATGTTTTGTTTGTTCTAGTTGTGCAAGATGTGGTTCTTTCACACATATGCATATATCTATTCTTCTTCGGATCCTTTTCCCATGTAGGTTATGACACAATGTTGAGTAGTCTTCTCTTGGTATTGCGTAGGTCTTTGGTGATTATATATTTCACATGTGTTTGTATCTCTCTGTTAACCTCAATATGGTAATGTATCCAATCCTCACACCTTTCCATTTGGTGAACCATACGTTTTTTTAATGAATCTATGATAGTGTTTCTCTGTGGAAATATCTTTGTATCATTTTTTAGGTAACACCTATATGTGATATGATAGGATATGTGTCTTTCGCTTTCTCACTTACTCCAAGTTGGCTGATTACTTCTCGACTCATCTATGGTGCTGCAAATGGCATTGTTTAATTTTTTCACTAGCTCCTATTCCATCTGTACAGGTAGCAGTTCTTCTTTGTCCACCCATCTGTCGGTGGACTTTTTGGTTACTTCCATATCTTGGCTATTGTAATACTATGCAATGTAGATTTGCGTGCCTGTGTCCTTTCAGTTCTGTCTTCTTAGTTTATAGGTCCAAGAATAGGTCTGCTGGATCATATGGTAGCTGAATGTTTACCTTTTATAAGGCAGCTCTATTCTGTTCTCCTTAGTGGCTTTTTCCAGGTTACATCCCACTTAAAGTGGAGGGTATGTATTTCTTCCCAGCACCTTCAGCATTTATTCTTTGTAGTTTTTGCTGATGGTTATTCTGAGTGGTGTGAGCTGATACCTCTTTGTGGTTGAATTTGCATGTGTCTCATAATGCGTTGAAGTTGAGCGTTAAGACATGTCCATTTTATTTTTCGAGCTGTGATTAGAGCTTATTACTTCAAAGTGTTTTCTTAAAGTATGTGTCACCATTTGAAATATTTTGGCCATTATCTCCCTCAAGACATTTTGAGGGCAGGTTTCATTTACAGCCCTGCAGTACTTGTTCATATGAAGTGACCATTAGCTCAGGCTTTAAACCTGCTTTTGCAGGTAACGGCCAGAGAGCGGCAGCCTTTCTACGTTCTCCATGCTGGTACTAGGGAAACAGACCTACCGGCCAGTGGTATTCTTCGGTTATAAATTAGAGTGCAATGTGCCCGGGTAAACCCACAAATGTTGATGTCTCCTTGCTTTTGTTTGTTTTTAAATTTAATTTATATTTATTATTAGAGTAATATTCCATTGTGTACGTGGACCACTTCTTCTTGGTGCATTCCTCGGTTGATGGACATTTTCATTGCTTCCAAGTGCTGGCTATGGTAAATATTGCTGGCGTACAGGTTTGCCCGCCTGTCACTTTTTCAGTCTCATTTTCTCAGGTGATAGGCCAAGCAGTGGTTGTGATTGATTGACTGGTAGCTCAATATTTCCCTTTTCAAAGCACCTACGTTGTGTTTTCATTAGTGGCTCTTTACATGCCCCCCCCCCTTACAACCGAGGGTACGCATTTCTCCACACTCCCTTCACCGTTTATTTTTGGCAGCATTTTTCCTAATGGCCATTCTGACTGCTGTGAGCTGATAGGTTTTTGTAATATGGGTATGCATGTCATTAAAATTTTTTTAAATTCATCATATTCCTACGCCTTTTTCTTTTCTCTTAAAAGAAAAAACCGTGAGTACAATAGAGCTCTTGAAACTGTCTTCTTCGAAGGTTGCCCTCTTTTGAATTTTTTGGTCGATTTTTGACCCCAGAAATTTTCTGGAGGGCAGGTGCCATTTACAGAACTGCAAGTTGGTGAAAATTTAGTGACCTTTTGCAGTGGGTTCAAAGCTGCTGTTGTGGGAAACGGCCACAAGGAGGTAGCATTTCTCCATTCCCCAAGCTGGGTCCTAGGGCAGCAGAGCCTTTCTGGAAGTCATTGTCCTAGGTTGTAAATTAGAATGGAATTTGCCAGGAGAAATCCCCTTAAGTTTATGTCTCATTACTTCTTCTTGGTTTTTAAATTTTTTTTTAATCTGGGTAAAGTTTAGAATATTGTTTGTCCTAGGTGTACACAATCTGGTTCATTTGTACATTATGTATGTCTATTAATGTACAGATCCTCTTCCCATGTAAAATATTACAGTGTTCCGTCGACCTCCCTTGCTATATGTTCGGTCTTTTTGATACATGTATATAATATGTATTTGTATATGTATAGTAACACTAATCCTCATTTCTCAATTTCCCCCCTCCTTTCCTTTTAGATGAGCATAGTTTGTTTTGTTTTCTAAGCCTGTGAGTGTCTTTCTCTTTGGAAATATGTTCATCTGTGTCAGTTATTAGGTAATGCCATAAGTGATAATATAGGCTATAGGTCTTTTGCTTTCCGACCTACTTCATGTTTTGTGATTACCTCCAGGCTCATCTATGGTGCCCCAAAGAGTAGTGCTTCAAAGTTTTCCAAGGCTAATATTCCATTGTGTACATGGACCACTTCTTCTTGGTGCATTCCTCTGTTGATGGACATTTTCGTTGCTTCCAAGTGTTGCCTATGGTAAATATTGCTGGAGTGCAGGATTGCCAGCCTGTGATTTTTGATTTTCATTTTCTCAGGTGATAGACCCAGCAGTGGTTATGATTGATTGACTGGTATGGTAGCTCAACGTTTACCTTTTCAAGGCACCTCAATTGTGCTTTCATTTGTGGCTCTTACCACGTCCCCCTTAGAATCGAGGGTACGCATTGCTCCACAATCACGTCAGCATTTATTTTTGGCAGCATTTTTGTTGATGGCCATTCTGACTGGTGTGAGCTGATAGGTTTTTGTAATTTGGGTTTACATGTCTGTAAAAATTCCTACAATTCATCATTTTTCCACGCCTTTTTGTTTTCTGTTAAAAGAAAAAAGAAAAAAAGTGTGAGTATAATATACCTCTTCAAATTTTCTTTTTGGAAGGTTGCACTCTAGAATTTTTGGGTTGATTTTCGACCTCAGTATTTTTTGGAGGGCAGGTGTCATTTACAGACCTGCAATTGGTGAATATTTAGTGACCTTTTGCAGTGGGTTTAAAACTGCTGTTGTGGGAAACGGCCACAAGGATGCAGCATTTCTCCATTCCCAAATCTGGGTACTAGGGCAGCACAGCCGTTCTGGAAGTCGTTTGCCTAGGTTGTAAATTTGAATGGAATGTGCCAGGAAAACCCCCCATAAGTTTATGTCTCATTACTCCTAGTTCGTTGTTTTAATTTTTTCAATTGGGGTAATGGTTAGAATGTTGCTTGTCCAAGGTGTACATCTACATATTCTAGATACCTATTTATGTAGAGATCCTCTTCCCGTGTAAATTATTACACAGTGTTCCCTAAACCTTCCTTGCTATATGGTCGGTCTTTTTGATATATGTATATAATATGTATTTGTATACATATGGTAACGCTAATCTTCATTTATCCATTCCCCCCACCTTTCCTTTTAGATAAGCATAGTTTTTTTTTAATAAGTCTGTGATTGACTTTCTCTGTGGAATTATGTTCATTTGTGTCAGTTATTAGATAACGCCTATAAGTGATATCATAGGATATAGGACTTTTGCTTTCCGACTTACCTCATGTTCTGTGATTATCTCCAAGATCATCTATGGTGCCTCAAAGAGCAGTGTTTCATTGTTTTCCATGGCTAGTATTCATTGTGTACATGGACCACTTCTTCTTTATCCTTTCATCTGTTGATGGACATTTTGGTTGCTTCACTGTCTTGTCTATTGTGAATAAGGCTGCAGTGCAACTTTTGCAGCCCGGGTCTTCATTCTGGTCTTCTCAGGTGAGAGGCCCATTGGTGCGCCTGCTGGATTGAATGGTACCTCAATTTTTCGTTTTCAACGCAGCTCCTTTCTGTTCTCATTATTAGCGTTTAACCCTTTTACATCTCACCAGCAGCTAGAGGGTACACAGTTCTCTAAAACCCCTTCAGCATTTATTGTTTGTAGACTTTTTGCCAATGGTCAGTCGACTGGTGTGAGTTGAAAACATTTTGTAGATTAGATTGCATGAGTCTAATACTTCCTGAGGTGGAGCGTTTATCCATTTTCCTTTCTTTAAAAAGAGAGTGAGTAAAACTTACCTCTTCATACTATCTTCTTGAAAATTTTGCCTGTTTTGAATTTTTTTTATCCATTCCCTACCTCAGCACAATTTTGAGGGCAGGTGTCTTTACAGCTCTGAGTCCTTGTGAATGGTAAGTGACCATTAGCAGTGGGTTAAAAGCTGCTCTTGTGGGAATCGGCCACAAGGCGGCAGCATTTCTCCTTTACCAAATCTGGTTACTAGGGCAACAGAGCCTTACTGGAAGTGGTGTTCTAGGTGGTAAATTAGAATGGAATGTGCGAGGAAAAAGCCCTTTAAGTTTATGTCTCATTACCTCTTGTTGGTATTTTGAACTTAATTTTTATTTTTTATCACAGCAAACTTGATTACAATGTTTTGTTTGTTCTAGTTGTGCAAGATGTGGTTCTTTCACACATATGCATATATCTATTCTTCTTCGGATCCTTTTCCCATGTAGGTTATGACACAATGTTGAGTAGTCTTCTCTTGGTATTGCGTAGGTCTTTGGTGATTATATATTTCACATGTGTTTGTATCTCTCTGTTAACCTCAATATGGTAATGTATCCAATCCTCACACCTTTCCATTTGGTGAACCATAAGTTTTTTTAATGAATCTATGATAGTGTTTCTCTGTGGAAATATCTTTGTATCATTTTTTAGGTAACACCTATATGTGATATGATAGGATATGTGTCTTTCGCTTTCTCACTTACTCCAAGTTGGCTGATTACTTCTCGACTCATCTATGGTGCTGCAAATGGCATTGTTTAATTTTTTCACTAGCTCCTATTCCATCTGTACAGGTAGCAGTTCTTCTTTGTCCACCCATCTGTCGGTGGACTTTTTGGTTACTTCCATATCTTGGCTATTGTAATACTATGCAATGTAGATTTGCGTGCCTGTGTCCTTTCAGTTCTGTCTTCTTAGTTTATAGGTCCAAGAATAGGTCTGCTGGATCATATGGTAGCTGAATGTTTACCTTTTATAGGCAGCTCTATTCTGTTCTCCTTAGTGGCTTTTTCCAGGTTACATCCCACTTAAAGTGGAGGGTATGTATTTCTTCCCAGCACCTTCAGCATTTATTCTTTGTAGTTTTTGCTGATGGTTATTCTGAGTGGTGTGAGCTGATACCTCTTTGTGGTTGAATTTGCATGTGTCTCATAATGCGTTGAAGTTGAGCGTTAAGACATGTCCATTTTATTTTTCGAGCTGTGATTAGAGCTTATTACTTCAAAGTGTTTTCTTAAAGTATGTGTCACCATTTGAAATATTTTGGCCATTATCTCCCTCAAGACATTTTGAGGGCAGGTTTCATTTACAGCCCTGCAGTACTTGTTCATATGAAGTGACCATTAGCTCAGGCTTTAAACCTGCTTTTGCAGGTAACGGCCAGAGAGCGGCAGCCTTTCTACGTTCTCCATGCTGGTACTAGGGAAACAGACCTACCGGCCAGTGGTATTCTTCGGTTATAAATTAGAGTGCAATGTGCCCGGGTAAACCCACAAATGTTGATGTCTCCTTGCTTTTGTTTGTTTTTAAATTTAATTTATATTTATTATTAGAGTAATATTCCATTGTGTACGTGGACCACTTCTTCTTGGTGCATTCCTCGGTTGATGGACATTTTCATTGCTTCCAAGTGCTGGCTATGGTAAATATTGCTGGCGTACAGGTTTGCCCGCCTGTCACTTTTTCAGTCTCATTTTCTCAGGTGATAGGCCAAGCAGTGGTTGTGATTGATTGACTGGTAGCTCAATATTTCCCTTTTCAAAGCACCTACGTTGTGTTTTCATTAGTGGCTCTTTACATGCCCCCCCCCCTTACAACCGAGGGTACGCATTTCTCCACACTCCCTTCACCGTTTATTTTTGGCAGCATTTTTCCTAATGGCCATTCTGACTGCTGTGAGCTGATAGGTTTTTGTAATATGGGTATGCATGTCATTAAAATTTTTTTAAATTCATCATATTCCTACGCCTTTTTCTTTTCTCTTAAAAGAAAAAACCGTGAGTACAATAGAGCTCTTGAAACTGTCTTCTTCGAAGGTTGCCCTCTTTTGAATTTTTTGGTCGATTTTTGACCCCAGAAATTTTCTGGAGGGCAGGTGCCATTTACAGAACTGCAAGTTGGTGAAAATTTAGTGACCTTTTGCAGTGGGTTCAAAGCTGCTGTTGTGGGAAACGGCCACAAGGAGGTAGCATTTCTCCATTCCCCAAGCTGGGTCCTAGGGCAGCAGAGCCTTTCTGGAAGTCATTGTCCTAGGTTGTAAATTAGAATGGAATTTGCCAGGAGAAATCCCCTTAAGTTTATGTCTCATTACTTCTTCTTGGTTTTTAAATTTTTTTTTAATCTGGGTAAAGTTTAGAATATTGTTTGTCCTAGGTGTACACAATCTGGTTCATTTGTACATTATGTATGTCTATTAATGTACAGATCCTCTTCCCATGTAAAATATTACAGTGTTCCGTCGACCTCCCTTGCTATATGTTCGGTCTTTTTGATACATGTATATAATATGTATTTGTATATGTATAGTAACACTAATCCTCATTTCTCAATTTCCCCCCTCCTTTCCTTTTAGATGAGCATAGTTTGTTTTGTTTTCTAAGCCTGTGAGTGTCTTTCTCTTTGGAAATATGTTCATCTGTGTCAGTTATTAGGTAATGCCATAAGTGATAATATAGGCTATAGGTCTTTTGCTTTCCGACCTACTTCATGTTTTGTGATTACCTCCAGGCTCATCTATGGTGCCCCAAAGAGTAGTGCTTCAAAGTTTTCCAAGGCTAATATTCCATTGTGTACATGGACCACTTCTTCTTGGTGCATTCCTCTGTTGATGGACATTTTCGTTGCTTCCAAGTGTTGCCTATGGTAAATATTGCTGGAGTGCAGGATTGCCAGCCTGTGATTTTTGATTTTCATTTTCTCAGGTGATAGACCCAGCAGTGGTTATGATTGATTGACTGGTATGGTAGCTCAACGTTTACCTTTTCAAGGCACCTCAATTGTGCTTTCATTTGTGGCTCTTACCACGTCCCCCTTAGAATCGAGGGTACGCATTGCTCCACAATCACGTCAGCATTTATTTTTGGCAGCATTTTTGTTGATGGCCATTCTGACTGGTGTGAGCTGATAGGTTTTTGTAATTTGGGTTTACATGTCTGTAAAAATTCCTACAATTCATCATTTTTCCACGCCTTTTTGTTTTCTGTTAAAAGAAAAAAGAAAAAAAGTGTGAGTATAATATACCTCTTCAAATTTTCTTTTTGGAAGGTTGCACTCTAGAATTTTTGGGTTGATTTTCGACCTCAGTATTTTTTGGAGGGCAGGTGTCATTTACAGAACTGCAATTGGTGAATATTTAGTGACCTTTTGCAGTGGGTTTAAAACTGCTGTTGTGGGAAACGGCCACAAGGATGCAGCATTTCTCCATTCCCAAATCTGGGTACTAGGGCAGCACAGCCGTTCTGGAAGTCGTTTGCCTAGGTTGTAAATTTGAATGGAATGTGCCAGGAAAACCCCCCATAAGTTTATGTCTCATTACTCCTAGTTCGTTGTTTTAATTTTTTCAATTGGGGTAATGGTTAGAATGTTGCTTGTCCAAGGTGTACATCTACATATTCTAGATACCTATTTATGTAGAGATCCTCTTCCCGTGTAAATTATTACACAGTGTTCCCTAAACCTTCCTTGCTATATGGTCGGTCTTTTTGATATATGTATATAATATGTATTTGTATACATATGGTAACGCTAATCTTCATTTATCCATTCCCCCCACCTTTCCTTTTAGATAAGCATAGTTTTTTTTTAATAAGTCTGTGATTGACTTTCTCCGTGGAATTATGTTCATTTGTGTCAGTTATTAGATAACGCCTATAAGTGATATCATAGGATATAGGACTTTTGCTTTCCGACTTACCTCATGTTCTGTGATTATCTCCAAGATCATCTATGGTGCCTCAAAGAGCAGTGTTTCATTGTTTTCCATGGCTAGTATTCATTGTGTACATGGACCACTTCTTCTTTATCCTTTCATCTGTTGATGGACATTTTGGTTGCTTCACTGTCTTGTCTATTGTGAATAAGGCTGCAGTGCAACTTTTGCAGCCCGGGTCTTCATTCTGGTCTTCTCAGGTGAGAGGCCCATTGGTGCGCCTGCTGGATTGAATGGTACCTCAATTTTTCGTTTTCAACGCAGCTCCTTTCTGTTCTCATTATTAGCGTTTAACCCTTTTACATCTCACCAGCAGCTAGAGGGTACACAGTTCTCTAAAACCCCTTCAGCATTTATTGTTTGTAGACTTTTTGCCAATGGTCAGTCGACTGGTGTGAGTTGAAAACATTTTGTAGATTAGATTGCATGAGTCTAATACTTCCTGAGGTGGAGCGTTTATCCATTTTCCTTTCTTTAAAAAGAGAGTGAGTAAAACTTACCTCTTCATACTATCTTCTTGAAAATTTTGCCTGTTTTGAATTTTTTTTATCCATTCCCTACCTCAGCACAATTTTGAGGGCAGGTGTCTTTACAGCTCTGAGTCCTTGTGAATGGTAAGTGACCATTAGCAGTGGGTTAAAAGCTGCTCTTGTGGGAATCGGCCACAAGGCGGCAGCATTTCTCCTTTACCAAATCTGGTTACTAGGGCAACAGAGCCTTACTGGAAGTGGTGTTCTAGGTGGTAAATTAGAATGGAATGTGCGAGGAAAAAGCCCTTTAAGTTTATGTCTCATTACCTCTTGTTGGTATTTTGAACTTAATTTTTATTTTTTATCACAGCAAACTTGATTACAATGTTTTGTTTGTTCTAGTTGTGCAAGATGTGGTTCTTTCACACATATGCATATATCTATTCTTCTTCGGATCCTTTTCCCATGTAGGTTATGACACAATGTTGAGTAGTCTTCTCTTGGTATTGCGTAGGTCTTTGGTGATTATATATTTCACATGTGTTTGTATCTCTCTGTTAACCTCAATATGGTAATGTATCCAATCCTCACACCTTTCCATTTGGTGAACCATAAGTTTTTTTAATGAATCTATGATAGTGTTTCTCTGTGGAAATATCTTTGTATCATTTTTTAGGTAACACCTATATGTGATATGATAGGATATGTGTCTTTCGCTTTCTCACTTACTCCAAGTTGGCTGATTACTTCTCGACTCATCTATGGTGCTGCAAATGGCATTGTTTAATTTTTTCACTAGCTCCTATTCCATCTGTACAGGTAGCAGTTCTTCTTTGTCCACCCATCTGTCGGTGGACTTTTTGGTTACTTCCATATCTTGGCTATTGTAATACTATGCAATGTAGATTTGCGTGCCTGTGTCCTTTCAGTTCTGTCTTCTTAGTTTATAGGTCCAAGAATAGGTCTGCTGGATCATATGGTAGCTGAATGTTTACCTTTTATAGGCAGCTCTATTCTGTTCTCCTTAGTGGCTTTTTCCAGGTTACATCCCACTTAAAGTGGAGGGTATGTATTTCTTCCCAGCACCTTCAGCATTTATTCTTTGTAGTTTTTGCTGATGGTTATTCTGAGTGGTGTGAGCTGATACCTCTTTGTGGTTGAATTTGCATGTGTCTCATAATGCGTTGAAGTTGAGCGTTAAGACATGTCCATTTTATTTTTCGAGCTGTGATTAGAGCTTATTACTTCAAAGTGTTTTCTTAAAGTATGTGTCACCATTTGAAATATTTTGGCCATTATCTCCCTCAAGACATTTTGAGGGCAGGTTTCATTTACAGCCCTGCAGTACTTGTTCATATGAAGTGACCATTAGCTCAGGCTTTAAACCTGCTTTTGCAGGTAACGGCCAGAGAGCGGCAGCCTTTCTACGTTCTCCATGCTGGTACTAGGGAAACAGACCTACCGGCCAGTGGTATTCTTCGGTTATAAATTAGAGTGCAATGTGCCCGGGTAAACCCACAAATGTTGATGTCTCCTTGCTTTTGTTTGTTTTTAAATTTAATTTATATTTATTATTAGAGTAATATTCCATTGTGTACGTGGACCACTTCTTCTTGGTGCATTCCTCGGTTGATGGACATTTTCATTGCTTCCAAGTGCTGGCTATGGTAAATATTGCTGGCGTACAGGTTTGCCCGCCTGTCACTTTTTCAGTCTCATTTTCTCAGGTGATAGGCCAAGCAGTGGTTGTGATTGATTGACTGGTAGCTCAATATTTCCCTTTTCAAAGCACCTACGTTGTGTTTTCATTAGTGGCTCTTTACATGCCCCCCCCCCTTACAACCGAGGGTACGCATTTCTCCACACTCCCTTCACCGTTTATTTTTGGCAGCATTTTTCCTAATGGCCATTCTGACTGCTGTGAGCTGATAGGTTTTTGTAATATGGGTATGCATGTCATTAAAATTTTTTTAAATTCATCATATTCCTACGCCTTTTTCTTTTCTCTTAAAAGAAAAAACCGTGAGTACAATAGAGCTCTTGAAACTGTCTTCTTCGAAGGTTGCCCTCTTTTGAATTTTTTGGTCGATTTTTGACCCCAGAAATTTTCTGGAGGGCAGGTGCCATTTACAGAACTGCAAGTTGGTGAAAATTTAGTGACCTTTTGCAGTGGGTTCAAAGCTGCTGTTGTGGGAAACGGCCACAAGGAGGTAGCATTTCTCCATTCCCCAAGCTGGGTCCTAGGGCAGCAGAGCCTTTCTGGAAGTCATTGTCCTAGGTTGTAAATTAGAATGGAATTTGCCAGGAGAAATCCCCTTAAGTTTATGTCTCATTACTTCTTCTTGGTTTTTAAATTTTTTTTTAATCTGGGTAAAGTTTAGAATATTGTTTGTCCTAGGTGTACACAATCTGGTTCATTTGTACATTATGTATGTCTATTAATGTACAGATCCTCTTCCCATGTAAAATATTACAGTGTTCCGTCGACCTCCCTTGCTATATGTTCGGTCTTTTTGATACATGTATATAATATGTATTTGTATATGTATAGTAACACTAATCCTCATTTCTCAATTTCCCCCCTCCTTTCCTTTTAGATGAGCATAGTTTGTTTTGTTTTCTAAGCCTGTGAGTGTCTTTCTCTTTGGAAATATGTTCATCTGTGTCAGTTATTAGGTAATGCCATAAGTGATAATATAGGCTATAGGTCTTTTGCTTTCCGACCTACTTCATGTTTTGTGATTACCTCCAGGCTCATCTATGGTGCCCCAAAGAGTAGTGCTTCAAAGTTTTCCAAGGCTAATATTCCATTGTGTACATGGACCACTTCTTCTTGGTGCATTCCTCTGTTGATGGACATTTTCGTTGCTTCCAAGTGTTGCCTATGGTAAATATTGCTGGAGTGCAGGATTGCCAGCCTGTGATTTTTGATTTTCATTTTCTCAGGTGATAGACCCAGCAGTGGTTATGATTGATTGACTGGTATGGTAGCTCAACGTTTACCTTTTCAAGGCACCTCAATTGTGCTTTCATTTGTGGCTCTTACCACGTCCCCCTTAGAATCGAGGGTACGCATTGCTCCACAATCACGTCAGCATTTATTTTTGGCAGCATTTTTGTTGATGGCCATTCTGACTGGTGTGAGCTGATAGGTTTTTGTAATTTGGGTTTACATGTCTGTAAAAATTCCTACAATTCATCATTTTTCCACGCCTTTTTGTTTTCTGTTAAAAGAAAAAAGAAAAAAAGTGTGAGTATAATATACCTCTTCAAATTTTCTTTTTGGAAGGTTGCACTCTAGAATTTTTGGGTTGATTTTCGACCTCAGTATTTTTTGGAGGGCAGGTGTCATTTACAGAACTGCAATTGGTGAATATTTAGTGACCTTTTGCAGTGGGTTTAAAACTGCTGTTGTGGGAAACGGCCACAAGGATGCAGCATTTCTCCATTCCCAAATCTGGGTACTAGGGCAGCACAGCCGTTCTGGAAGTCGTTTGCCTAGGTTGTAAATTTGAATGGAATGTGCCAGGAAAACCCCCCATAAGTTTATGTCTCATTACTCCTAGTTCGTTGTTTTAATTTTTTCAATTGGGGTAATGGTTAGAATGTTGCTTGTCCAAGGTGTACATCTACATATTCTAGATACCTATTTATGTAGAGATCCTCTTCCCGTGTAAATTATTACACAGTGTTCCCTAAACCTTCCTTGCTATATGGTCGGTCTTTTTGATATATGTATATAATATGTATTTGTATACATATGGTAACGCTAATCTTCATTTATCCATTCCCCCCACCTTTCCTTTTAGATAAGCATAGTTTTTTTTTAATAAGTCTGTGATTGACTTTCTCCGTGGAATTATGTTCATTTGTGTCAGTTATTAGATAACGCCTATAAGTGATATCATAGGATATAGGACTTTTGCTTTCCGACTTACCTCATGTTCTGTGATTATCTCCAAGATCATCTATGGTGCCTCAAAGAGCAGTGTTTCATTGTTTTCCATGGCTAGTATTCATTGTGTACATGGACCACTTCTTCTTTATCCTTTCATCTGTTGATGGACATTTTGGTTGCTTCACTGTCTTGTCTATTGTGAATAAGGCTGCAGTGCAACTTTTGCAGCCCGGGTCTTCATTCTGGTCTTCTCAGGTGAGAGGCCCATTGGTGCGCCTGCTGGATTGAATGGTACCTCAATTTTTCGTTTTCAACGCAGCTCCTTTCTGTTCTCATTATTAGCGTTTAACCCTTTTACATCTCACCAGCAGCTAGAGGGTACACAGTTCTCTAAAACCCCTTCAGCATTTATTGTTTGTAGACTTTTTGCCAATGGTCAGTCGACTGGTGTGAGTTGAAAACATTTTGTAGATTAGATTGCATGAGTCTAATACTTCCTGAGGTGGAGCGTTTATCCATTTTCCTTTCTTTAAAAAGAGAGTGAGTAAAACTTACCTCTTCATACTATCTTCTTGAAAATTTTGCCTGTTTTGAATTTTTTTTATCCATTCCCTACCTCAGCACAATTTTGAGGGCAGGTGTCTTTACAGCTCTGAGTCCTTGTGAATGGTAAGTGACCATTAGCAGTGGGTTAAAAGCTGCTCTTGTGGGAATCGGCCACAAGGCGGCAGCATTTCTCCTTTACCAAATCTGGTTACTAGGGCAACAGAGCCTTACTGGAAGTGGTGTTCTAGGTGGTAAATTAGAATGGAATGTGCGAGGAAAAAGCCCTTTAAGTTTATGTCTCATTACCTCTTGTTGGTATTTTGAACTTAATTTTTATTTTTTATCACAGCAAACTTGATTACAATGTTTTGTTTGTTCTAGTTGTGCAAGATGTGGTTCTTTCACACATATGCATATATCTATTCTTCTTCGGATCCTTTTCCCATGTAGGTTATGACACAATGTTGAGTAGTCTTCTCTTGGTATTGCGTAGGTCTTTGGTGATTATATATTTCACATGTGTTTGTATCTCTCTGTTAACCTCAATATGGTAATGTATCCAATCCTCACACCTTTCCATTTGGTGAACCATAAGTTTTTTTAATGAATCTATGATAGTGTTTCTCTGTGGAAATATCTTTGTATCATTTTTTAGGTAACACCTATATGTGATATGATAGGATATGTGTCTTTCGCTTTCTCACTTACTCCAAGTTGGCTGATTACTTCTCGACTCATCTATGGTGCTGCAAATGGCATTGTTTAATTTTTTCACTAGCTCCTATTCCATCTGTACAGGTAGCAGTTCTTCTTTGTCCACCCATCTGTCGGTGGACTTTTTGGTTACTTCCATATCTTGGCTATTGTAATACTATGCAATGTAGATTTGCGTGCCTGTGTCCTTTCAGTTCTGTCTTCTTAGTTTATAGGTCCAAGAATAGGTCTGCTGGATCATATGGTAGCTGAATGTTTACCTTTTATAGGCAGCTCTATTCTGTTCTCCTTAGTGGCTTTTTCCAGGTTACATCCCACTTAAAGTGGAGGGTATGTATTTCTTCCCAGCACCTTCAGCATTTATTCTTTGTAGTTTTTGCTGATGGTTATTCTGAGTGGTGTGAGCTGATACCTCTTTGTGGTTGAATTTGCATGTGTCTCATAATGCGTTGAAGTTGAGCGTTAAGACATGTCCATTTTATTTTTCGAGCTGTGATTAGAGCTTATTACTTCAAAGTGTTTTCTTAAAGTATGTGTCACCATTTGAAATATTTTGGCCATTATCTCCCTCAAGACATTTTGAGGGCAGGTTTCATTTACAGCCCTGCAGTACTTGTTCATATGAAGTGACCATTAGCTCAGGCTTTAAACCTGCTTTTGCAGGTAACGGCCAGAGAGCGGCAGCCTTTCTACGTTCTCCATGCTGGTACTAGGGAAACAGACCTACCGGCCAGTGGTATTCTTCGGTTATAAATTAGAGTGCAATGTGCCCGGGTAAACCCACAAATGTTGATGTCTCCTTGCTTTTGTTTGTTTTTAAATTTAATTTATATTTATTATTAGAGTAATATTCCATTGTGTACGTGGACCACTTCTTCTTGGTGCATTCCTCGGTTGATGGACATTTTCATTGCTTCCAAGTGCTGGCTATGGTAAATATTGCTGGCGTACAGGTTTGCCCGCCTGTCACTTTTTCAGTCTCATTTTCTCAGGTGATAGGCCAAGCAGTGGTTGTGATTGATTGACTGGTAGCTCAATATTTCCCTTTTCAAAGCACCTACGTTGTGTTTTCATTAGTGGCTCTTTACATGCCCCCCCCCCTGCCGCAGACCGGCTGCAGAAAGCTAGAAGTTCCTGGCGGTGAGGGGTAAGGAACTGAAAAGCACCAGTATGGGGTCAGAAGGGCCAAGACAACTGATGGTTGCAAGGCTAGTTTATTCAAAGAGCATGAATGTATATATAGGTTTAGTACGGAACGAATACCAGACAACAAATCAGCAAACCTTGTATTTCCACATAATTCTGTCGCCACTATCTATGCGCCATTATCTATGCGCCATTATCTATGCGCCATTATCTATGCATCACTATCTATGCATCACTATCTATGCGTCAGCATGCCTTATGGGCCATTCTTTGGAGATACAGACTTCCCCCTCAGGGCAGCACGTCCTTCTTCTGGGGAACAACCAGGGGCTCTTAGATCCAGAGCAGGCACCTGGAACGAAACTGGCCGCAAGCCATTTTCCTTTTTTACGCTCAATACCGCAGCGTCAGGAGTGCATACCAAGAAAGAGACAAGCAGTTCTCCGCAAAGCAGAAAGCTGAATAAGCTTACAGCTTGGGGGCCACCACATTTCCCCCTTTTTTATTATTTTTTAAAGCTTGATAATGTAGTTTTAAGCCATGAACATCCTGATGCAAGACAGCAAAGCGCCCCATTACAAATCTAACAATACAAGGTAATAAACCGATCACCAATAAAAGTAGTACACCAATTGATATCAGGCCTGAGAGCCCTCCATGAATCCATTGTATCGGATTTAGCCCTTGTAGTTGATCTAATAATCCTTGAATCAAATTCTGGGGTCCATCTTCGTCCAGGTGGGCCTCTTGAATAGCTTGTATTTCGGCATTTAACTTTTGAATATCAAGGCTAATGTGTCCATCAGTCCATACACTTAATATATGCATTTTTACTTTTTCCCAATCCCATTGTGAATCATTATATAAATGTTGAGTTACACAAATCCAGGTATATTTGGCATGACAAATCAAACGCATTTTTAATTTTAAAGCCATAACTTGATCCCCTATTCCTATTAGAACATTTTTAATTCATCTACTTCCGTTTTTAGTTGGGTATCAATATGACTTTGTAGGGCTAATGCTACACTAGTATTTTTAGATAACTGATTAACATAATGAGCCTGGTGAATAGTTTGTGAAAGAGCAATCCCAGCAGTGGCCGCAGTAGCAGTTAAAGCTGCTAAGGCTAGGATTGCACATATTAGAACACCAATAAATCTCTTTGGTCGTTTTAATGCTTCAGTCAATTCCAGCCAGGCTTGCATGCCAGTGTTATGATACCATGGTTCAGACAAATTAACAGGTAACATTATATAAGAAGGTTGCTTCATAATCATAACAGATGCAGATCCTTTAACGGGCAAAACACAACTACTAAAGATACAATTAACACAAGTAATATTATAACCTATAGGATTCATAGTGTTTTCTACAATTAAATCTCCAATCAATAAAGCATAAGGAGGAGCGACGCAAGTAATCACCGGTCTATAAGAAAAGGATAAGGCAAGTTTCCAGAATTCCCATTGCTTGTAAAAAACAAGGCTGTTATTATTAACGGGGACAGAAGAAACTAGTATGGTGCCATTATCATAATCTAAAGTACACCAGACAGAGGCTTTAGTCCATGTATCATTACAAACAGGAAAATCAAACTGCGGGAATTCAGAAGCCATAAAAGCAGGAAATTGTAGTCCTGTGACAGTCTTTACGACCGTAATTTGATGTCCAGCTAATAACGTCCCTTGATTACCTATGGTAGTTTCAATACACAAATAATGTCCAGTATCTTCAATTCTCAAGCGATATATGCATAGAGAATGATCCAACGAAGTATTAGAAGCAAGCTTAGTTACTCTAGCATTCATGTGAATGGGAACGTTATCCTTATACCAAAATACAAAGGTGGATAAATCTTCTCGTCTAGGAACAGTCTGTTTGCAAGGAAGACAAATATTAGATCCCACAGCTTTATAATTTTTACGTAAATGAGTAAAAAATTGAGAATTTACAGTGGTTTGGTAAGAAATAGCATGTTCTAAAGCAACAGCCTTAACACAACCAGAATTGGTACTCATAGGACTTAAACAAACAGGGGGAGTATTAAGCCAATTAGAGTAATTAACAGAAGTATTAGTAATAGGCAAATTTCCTAGCACTCTTCCAAAAGTAGAATCATTATAGAAAATTGGAAGGTCAGCTTCAGACCATGTAACAGGTTGTAATAAAGGAGGATCGGGTACATAAGCCCAATAAGATTTAGCCTCTATAGGTGGGGCTGCCAATACAGCTATCATGGCTAAAAAAAAGGTAAGAGGAGAGCGAGGATGAGCACTCTCCTCCATAATCCTACGTGTTTGAAATACTAAACATTGCAATTGATACCAAGTAATTTGATTTCGATCTCCCCTCGCCTCCCTGACAAGTTGTCTCCTACTCCATCGCCGCATTCTTCTCGTCCGCCGGGGGAACCGGTTGGGGTGTGCTGTGGTCGATTGCGAGAGCCTCAGGCAACGCATTCTTCGAGTCAGGGTGTTTATTGGTGATGGCATGATAATGTCGAACCAAGCGCTCCGGGAGCCACCGCGGAGAGTCTGCCTCCCTAGGGAAAACACAAACATGGCCTCGGCCCCATACTAAAACAGGGTCTGGTCCATGCCAAAGGTTAGTCATGGGATCTTTCCATTTAACAAGCGCTTTTTCAGTAGGGGTTCCCGAAAGACCTGTAAACAATCGTTCATAAGGCGTGTGACTAAATGCATCTAAAGTTAAAAAATTTAAAATAAATAAAGCATGATTAAGCATAATCTGAGGAGATCTATCATATTCCCCCTTTTTTATTTTTTGTAATGTAATTTTTAATTGTCGGTTGGCACGTTCTACAATACCTTGACCCTGAGGATTGTAGGGAATGCCTGTTTTATGTGAAATATGGAAAGTTGCACAAAAATTGGCAAAAGCTTTACTCGTATATCCTGGAGCATTATCTGTTTTTAAAGCTTTAGGAATTCCCATAGATGCAAAACAATGAAATAAATGAGTAATTACATATTTAGTAGATTCCCCAGCCAAAGGCGTAGCACATATAAAATTAGAGTAAGTATCAACAGTTACATGAACAAATTGTAATTTACCAAAAGAGGGAATATGAGTAACATCCATTTGCCAAAGATGATGAGGGAGTAAACCCCGAGGATTGACTCCAAATTGTGGAACAGGAAGGTGGGGTAAACATTTAGAGCAGGACTTAACAATGTATCGGGCTGTTTCTCTAGAAATAGAGAATTGTTTTTGAAGCATAGCAGCAGATTGATGATGTAAATTATGTGATTGAGTAGCAAGATCCTGAGGTTGAGATAAACTTAAGCCTATAATCTTTGTATTTTCGTCAGCCAATTGATTTCCCAAAGACAATGGGCCAGGGAGACCTGAATGGGCTCGAATATGTAATATGGCTACAGGAAACTCATGCTGACGAATAATCTTTTGTAGTTGAAAGAAAGTCTGAAACAATTGAGAATCAACAGTATTGCCAATTATAGCAGTTTCTATGTTACGCAAAATAGTAACCAAATAATGGCTATCTGTATAGAGATTAAAAGAACAATGTGAAAAGATTTGAAAAGCCAAGGAAATCGCATGTAATTCAACTCGTTGGGCAGAGGTATGATCTGTTTGTTCTTTATGAAGTAAGTCATCAGAAATAACCACAGCGATGCCATTGGCAGAACCATCAGTAAAAACATTTGGGGCATTGAGAATAGGAGTTGAACAGATAGTTTTTGGAAAAATAAATAGATGTTGAGTAGCAAAATGAAGGAGCTTATTAGAAGGATAATGATTATCAATAATTCCTGAATATCCAGCAAAAGCAAGAGCCCAAAAATCAGAGACAAATAATAGCCAAGAATATTGATAAGTAGTATAAGGTATAATAATAGAATTTGGTTCATATCCTACCAACTGAATATTTCTTCTACGACCCAATTGAACAAGTGTTGCTATTAACTCATAATAAGGTGTAACGACTTTATTAGGCGTATTTTTCATATGAATCCATTCAAGAATTCCTGTTTTTTGCCATAATAAGGCGGTAGGGGTATGTGACGTAGCACAGATTATTAATAGTATAGGTAAAGAAGGCTCAATTCTAGTTAGCTGAGCAGATTGTATTGCTTTGTTTACAAGCTTGAGTGCTTGTTGAGCTTCAGAAGTTAAAATACGAGGGGAAGAAGGATCAGGACTTCCCTTTAGGATATTAAAAAGAGGCTGTAACTGACCCGTAGTTAATTTTAAAGAAGGTCGCAGCCAATTAATATCTCCTAATAACTTTTGAAAATCATTTAAAGTTTTAAGAACGTCAGTCCGTATCTCTATCTTCTGAGGTGTAATATTATAATTTGTGATATACTTACCAAGATATGAGAAAGGTGGGTTCATCTGTACTTTGTCAGCAGCAATGACTAGTCCTGATCGTGACAAATGACTTTGAAGGGAATTATAAGCCTTAAGTAAAATATGTTTATCAGAATAAGCAAGTAATAAGTCATCCATATAATGAATAAAATATATCTGAGGGAACTGTTTACGAACAGGGGCAATAACTTGAGCTACAAACTGTTGACATAAAGTAGGACTATTAGCCATACCCTGAGGCAGCATTTTCCATTGATAACGTTGCATAGGTTCTATAAAATTTAAAGAGGGTAAGCTAAAAGCAAATCGCAACTTATCAGCCGGAAATAGAGGAATAGTAAAAAAGCAATCCTTAAGATCAATAATAATAATCATATAATTTTTAGGTATGGCTGCAGGAGAAGGCAAACCTGGTTGCAGAGCTCCCATAATTACCATAGTTTGGTTAACAGCACGTAAATCTTGCAATAAACGATATTTTCCCGATTTTTTCTTTATAACAAATATAGGAGTATTTCAAGGGCTATTAGACTTTTCTAGTCTGCCCAAAGCAAGCTGTTCATTAATTATATTATGAGCCGCCATTAATTTCTCCTTAGAAAGGGGCCATTGGTCCACCCAGACAGGATTATCAGAAATCCAAGTTATAGGGTCAGCATGTGGTGGAGGAGAATCCAAGGCCCCTAGAAAAAACCCAAGCCTGTTTTATCCCGTTTATTATCAGTCTGTAAGGGTAATTTATTTCCCTGTTGATTTTTTCCCAAACCATTCCTAGGATCATAACCTTGATTTAACAATATATTAGTTACAGTAGGGTTGGGACTAAGCAATAGGATTCCCATTTGTTGTAATATATCTCTTCCCCAAAGGTTAACTGGCAGTCCGGGCAATACGTAGGGTTTGAATATTCCTTGATTACCTTCAGCATCCTGCCAATGTAGGTATTGCGAACTTTGTTGTGGAGAATTAGATTGGCCAATACCTTGCAACTGTGTAATGGTTTGGTGCACGGGCCAATTTTTTGGCCAATGTATAAACGAAATAACAGAAACATCAGCACCAGTATCTAATAACCCAGAAAAAGGCCTTCCATTTATTTTTAATACCAATTGTGGTCTTTCCCTACCAATTTGTTGAATCCAATAAACTGCATCAGAGGAACCGAAAGCCCCAGTTCCTCTTTTGTTATGTTGTAAAATTTTTCCTTCTGGTATGAATGGAATTAATAGAAGCTGAGCTATTCGCATACCGGGTGTGATAAGAAAAGATCCTTTTGATGTTTGAACCATAACCTTTAATTCCCCTTCATAATCAGCATCAATCACCCCAGGAATAATAGTTAAGCCTTTCATAGACATACTACTTCTTCCAAGGATTATACCAACCGTTCCCTGGGGTAAAGGCCCAAAAGTTCCCGTAGGAAGGGCTTGGGGTCCCATATCCGAGGTTAATAAGAATTGGGTGGAGGCACAGAGGTCCAGTCCTGCACTATTTGGCGTGGCCCTTTGAAGGGAGGAGATTCCATTCCCTGAGGAACAAAGGTCTGAGCTGGAGGCGGTGGAGCAGGTTGTGAGGGGATTATTGACATTGCTCCAATTGTTTGATGGGGCCGGAGCAGGCCCCTCCGGAAGTTTCCCGACAAGGGAGTTCCATCTTTATGAGTCACTGATCGACATTCTTTAGCCCAATGCCGTCGTCTTTGGCATCGGGGACAAATTGTGGGAGGAGGAGATTTACCTTGAGGCACAGAATTTACGATAGGCATATTAGGAGTATCAACAGTACAATTTTTTGCAAAATGACCTGGCTTCCCACATTTAAAACAGTTTTTACTTTTAGCATTTGGCCCAAATCCTGCCTTAGTTAGGGCTGCAGCTATAGCTGCTCCCTGTAAGTAAGATGATCCAATATCAGAACAAACTCGAATATAATCCTCTAAATTTCCTTTCCTTTTCCATGGACGTATAGCTGCTTGACAAATATTATTAGCATTTTCGAAAGCCAATTGTTTGACGATAATTGCTCCAGAAGGACCATCAGAAATAATTCTATTAACAGCCTGTAATAATCTAGCCACAAAATCAGCATAAGGTTCATCTGCCCCTTGCCTTATTTTAGCAAGGTCTTCAGTCCTAGTGGAGGCAGGTAAATGTTTCCATGCATGTAGAGCTATATGATTGATCTGAGCATAAGCCACAAAAGGGAAAGCTAATTGATCCTGTAATAACTGATGTTGTCCTTCCCCAATCAACATCTCATAATTTACTAGCACATTATGTGCAGTATTTCTTTCAGCTTGTTCAGCAGCCTTTTCATAATATTCTGATTTCCAAAGTAAATAGTCGCCACCAGTGAGACAAGCACGAGCAATAGATTTCCAGTCTGCTGGAGGCAATGCTTCTGTTGCAATAGTATCCAACATAGTAATAGTGAAAGGGGCTGTAGGCCCATATTGTGCACAGGCTGCTTTTAAATCTTTCAAAACCTTAAAGGAGAGAGGCTGATATTCCCGATTATTTTGTTGTGGATTTTGAGGATTGGGTCGTTCCACCACCGGGCAGCAGAATAAAGGATCCTCCCCTCTATTAAGAGCTCCCCGTACTGCTTGTTGTAAAGGACTAAGCTTAGGAGGGATAGGGACAGAGACATGTAATTGCTGTAACCGCGGAAGAATATTTTCATCAGGATATTTTTCAGCCTCATATTTGGCTTCTTCACCCGCTAAATCAAAAGAAAAGTCATCATCATCAAGTGAATTAACACTTTTTATCCTCGGTGGCAACGGAGGAGCAGTATCTACTGCAGCAACATGTTCTACAGATTTAGCTGTTAATTTTGGAACTGAATCATAAATTGGATTAAAACAATCTCTTATTAAATTCCACAAGCTAAAAATGGAAACTGAAACAGAAGATGGTCCATGAGCTTCATGATATTTAGATAATTCATCTCCTACACGAGTCCAAATTGCTAAGTCCACTGATCCTCCTTCAGGGAACCAAGGACAAGCATCATATACTAATTGCAAAAATTCCAGAAGTTGTGAGGTAGTTACCTTAGTTCCACGGGCTTTTAACATTGAAAGCAAAACCTGAGCAAATAAATCACGCTCCTTAGAGCCCTTTTGTCCCATATTATTTTACTTCTGACTCTTTCTCGAGTTACCGTCCTAAAAACGAAATTATTTCTTGTGGCCACACTATCTCACTCGAGAGTTCTACTTACCTGAAATCTTCCGAAATGCCTCACGCACTCAGGTCCCTGTTCGGGCGCCACTTGCCGCAGACCGGCTGCAGAAAGCTAGAAGTTCCTGGCGGTGAGGGGTAAGGAACTGAAAAGCACCAGTATGGGGTCAGAAGGGCCAAGACAACTGATGGTTGCAAGGCTAGTTTATTCAAAGAGCATGAATGTATATATAGGTTTAGTACGGAACGAATACCAGACAACAAATCAGCAAACCTTGTATTTCCACATAATTCTGTCGCCACTATCTATGCGCCATTATCTATGCGCCATTATCTATGCGCCATTATCTATGCATCACTATCTATGCATCACTATCTATGCGTCAGCATGCCTTATGGGCCATTCTTTGGAGATACAGACTTCCCCCTCAGGGCAGCACGTCCTTCTTCTGGGGAACAACCAGGGGCTCTTAGATCCAGAGCAGGCACCTGGAACGAAACTGGCCGCAAGCCATTTTCCTTTTTTACGCTCAATACCGCAGCGTCAGGAGTGCATACCAAGAAAGAGACAAGCAGTTCTCCGCAAAGCAGAAAGCTGAATAAGCTTACAGCTTGGGGGCCACCACACCCCCCCTTACAACCGAGGGTACGCATTTCTCCACACTCCCTTCACCGTTTATTTTTGGCAGCATTTTTCCTAATGGCCATTCTGACTGCTGTGAGCTGATAGGTTTTTGTAATATGGGTATGCATGTCATTAAAATTTTTTTAAATTCATCATATTCCTACGCCTTTTTCTTTTCTCTTAAAAGAAAAAACCGTGAGTACAATAGAGCTCTTGAAACTGTCTTCTTCGAAGGTTGCCCTCTTTTGAATTTTTTGGTCGATTTTTGACCCCAGAAATTTTCTGGAGGGCAGGTGCCATTTACAGAACTGCAAGTTGGTGAAAATTTAGTGACCTTTTGCAGTGGGTTCAAAGCTGCTGTTGTGGGAAACGGCCACAAGGAGGTAGCATTTCTCCATTCCCCAAGCTGGGTCCTAGGGCAGCAGAGCCTTTCTGGAAGTCATTGTCCTAGGTTGTAAATTAGAATGGAATTTGCCAGGAGAAATCCCCTTAAGTTTATGTCTCATTACTTCTTCTTGGTTTTTAAATTTTTTTTTAATCTGGGTAAAGTTTAGAATATTGTTTGTCCTAGGTGTACACAATCTGGTTCATTTGTACATTATGTATGTCTATTAATGTACAGATCCTCTTCCCATGTAAAATATTACAGTGTTCCGTCGACCTCCCTTGCTATATGTTCGGTCTTTTTGATACATGTATATAATATGTATTTGTATATGTATAGTAACACTAATCCTCATTTCTCAATTTCCCCCCTCCTTTCCTTTTAGATGAGCATAGTTTGTTTTGTTTTCTAAGCCTGTGAGTGTCTTTCTCTTTGGAAATATGTTCATCTGTGTCAGTTATTAGGTAATGCCATAAGTGATAATATAGGCTATAGGTCTTTTGCTTTCCGACCTACTTCATGTTTTGTGATTACCTCCAGGCTCATCTATGGTGCCCCAAAGAGTAGTGCTTCAAAGTTTTCCAAGGCTAATATTCCATTGTGTACATGGACCACTTCTTCTTGGTGCATTCCTCTGTTGATGGACATTTTCGTTGCTTCCAAGTGTTGCCTATGGTAAATATTGCTGGAGTGCAGGATTGCCAGCCTGTGATTTTTGATTTTCATTTTCTCAGGTGATAGACCCAGCAGTGGTTATGATTGATTGACTGGTATGGTAGCTCAACGTTTACCTTTTCAAGGCACCTCAATTGTGCTTTCATTTGTGGCTCTTACCACGTCCCCCTTAGAATCGAGGGTACGCATTGCTCCACAATCACGTCAGCATTTATTTTTGGCAGCATTTTTGTTGATGGCCATTCTGACTGGTGTGAGCTGATAGGTTTTTGTAATTTGGGTTTACATGTCTGTAAAAATTCCTACAATTCATCATTTTTCCACGCCTTTTTGTTTTCTGTTAAAAGAAAAAAGAAAAAAAGTGTGAGTATAATATACCTCTTCAAATTTTCTTTTTGGAAGGTTGCACTCTAGAATTTTTGGGTTGATTTTCGACCTCAGTATTTTTTGGAGGGCAGGTGTCATTTACAGAACTGCAATTGGTGAATATTTAGTGACCTTTTGCAGTGGGTTTAAAACTGCTGTTGTGGGAAACGGCCACAAGGATGCAGCATTTCTCCATTCCCAAATCTGGGTACTAGGGCAGCACAGCCGTTCTGGAAGTCGTTTGCCTAGGTTGTAAATTTGAATGGAATGTGCCAGGAAAACCCCCCATAAGTTTATGTCTCATTACTCCTAGTTCGTTGTTTTAATTTTTTCAATTGGGGTAATGGTTAGAATGTTGCTTGTCCAAGGTGTACATCTACATATTCTAGATACCTATTTATGTAGAGATCCTCTTCCCGTGTAAATTATTACACAGTGTTCCCTAAACCTTCCTTGCTATATGGTCGGTCTTTTTGATATATGTATATAATATGTATTTGTATACATATGGTAACGCTAATCTTCATTTATCCATTCCCCCCACCTTTCCTTTTAGATAAGCATAGTTTTTTTTTAATAAGTCTGTGATTGACTTTCTCTGTGGAATTATGTTCATTTGTGTCAGTTATTAGATAACGCCTATAAGTGATATCATAGGATATAGGACTTTTGCTTTCCGACTTACCTCATGTTCTGTGATTATCTCCAAGATCATCTATGGTGCCTCAAAGAGCAGTGTTTCATTGTTTTCCATGGCTAGTATTCATTGTGTACATGGACCACTTCTTCTTTATCCTTTCATCTGTTGATGGACATTTTGGTTGCTTCACTGTCTTGTCTATTGTGAATAAGGCTGCAGTGCAACTTTTGCAGCCCGGGTCTTCATTCTGGTCTTCTCAGGTGAGAGGCCCATTGGTGCGCCTGCTGGATTGAATGGTACCTCAATTTTTCGTTTTCAACGCAGCTCCTTTCTGTTCTCATTATTAGCGTTTAACCCTTTTACATCTCACCAGCAGCTAGAGGGTACACAGTTCTCTAAAACCCCTTCAGCATTTATTGTTTGTAGACTTTTTGCCAATGGTCAGTCGACTGGTGTGAGTTGAAAACATTTTGTAGATTAGATTGCATGAGTCTAATACTTCCTGAGGTGGAGCGTTTATCCATTTTCCTTTCTTTAAAAAGAGAGTGAGTAAAACTTACCTCTTCATACTATCTTCTTGAAAATTTTGCCTGTTTTGAATTTTTTTTATCCATTCCCTACCTCAGCACAATTTTGAGGGCAGGTGTCTTTACAGCTCTGAGTCCTTGTGAATGGTAAGTGACCATTAGCTGTGGGTTAAAAGCTGCTCTTGTGGGAATCGGCCACAAGGTGGCAGCATTTCTCCTTTACCAAATCTGGTTACTAGGGCAACAGAGCCTTACTGGAAGTGGTGTTCTAGGTGGTAAATTAGAATGGAATGTGCGAGGAAAAAGCCCTTTAAGTTTATGTCTCATTACCTCTTGTTGGTATTTTGAACTTAATTTTTATTTTTTATCACAGCAAACTTGATTACAATGTTTTGTTTGTTCTAGTTGTGCAAGATGTGGTTCTTTCACACATATGCATATATCTATTCTTCTTCGGATCCTTTTCCCATGTAGGTTATGACACAATGTTGAGTAGTCTTCTCTTGGTATTGCGTAGGTCTTTGGTGATTATATATTTCACATGTGTTTGTATCTCTCTGTTAACCTCAATATGGTAATGTATCCAATCCTCACACCTTTCCATTTGGTGAACCATAAGTTTTTTTAATGAATCTATGATAGTGTTTCTCTGTGGAAATATCTTTGTATCATTTTTTAGGTAACACCTATATGTGATATGATAGGATATGTGTCTTTCGCTTTCTCACTTACTCCAAGTTGGCTGATTACTTCTCGACTCATCTATGGTGCTGCAAATGGCATTGTTTAATTTTTTCACTAGCTCCTATTCCATCTGTACAGGTAGCAGTTCTTCTTTGTCCACCCATCTGTCGGTGGACTTTTTGGTTACTTCCATATCTTGGCTATTGTAATACTATGCAATGTAGATTTGCGTGCCTGTGTCCTTTCAGTTCTGTCTTCTTAGTTTATAGGTCCAAGAATAGGTCTGCTGGATCATATGGTAGCTGAATGTTTACCTTTTATAGGCAGCTCTATTCTGTTCTCCTTAGTGGCTTTTTCCAGGTTACATCCCACTTAAAGTGGAGGGTATGTATTTCTTCCCAGCACCTTCAGCATTTATTCTTTGTAGTTTTTGCTGATGGTTATTCTGAGTGGTGTGAGCTGATACCTCTTTGTGGTTGAATTTGCATGTGTCTCATAATGCGTTGAAGTTGAGCGTTAAGACATGTCCATTTTATTTTTCGAGCTGTGATTAGAGCTTATTACTTCAAAGTGTTTTCTTAAAGTATGTGTCACCATTTGAAATATTTTGGCCATTATCTCCCTCAAGACATTTTGAGGGCAGGTTTCATTTACAGCCCTGCAGTACTTGTTCATATGAAGTGACCATTAGCTCAGGCTTTAAACCTGCTTTTGCAGGTAACGGCCAGAGAGCGGCAGCCTTTCTACGTTCTCCATGCTGGTACTAGGGAAACAGACCTACCGGCCAGTGGTATTCTTCGGTTATAAATTAGAGTGCAATGTGCCCGGGTAAACCCACAAATGTTGATGTCTCCTTGCTTTTGTTTGTTTTTAAATTTAATTTATATTTATTATTAGAGTAATATTCCATTGTGTACGTGGACCACTTCTTCTTGGTGCATTCCTCGGTTGATGGACATTTTCATTGCTTCCAAGTGCTGGCTATGGTAAATATTGCTGGCGTACAGGTTTGCCCGCCTGTCACTTTTTCAGTCTCATTTTCTCAGGTGATAGGCCAAGCAGTGGTTGTGATTGATTGACTGGTAGCTCAATATTTCCCTTTTCAAAGCACCTACGTTGTGTTTTCATTAGTGGCTCTTTACATGCCCCCCCCCCTTACAACCGAGGGTACGCATTTCTCCACACTCCCTTCACCGTTTATTTTTGGCAGCATTTTTCCTAATGGCCATTCTGACTGCTGTGAGCTGATAGGTTTTTGTAATATGGGTATGCATGTCATTAAATTTTTTTTAAATTCATCATATTCCTACGCCTTTTTCTTTTCTCTTAAAAGAAAAAACCGTGAGTACAATAGAGCTCTTGAAACTGTCTTCTTCGAAGGTTGCCCTCTTTTGAATTTTTTGGTCGATTTTTGACCCCAGAAATTTTCTGGAGGGCAGGTGCCATTTACAGAACTGCAAGTTGGTGAAAATTTAGTGACCTTTTGCAGTGGGTTCAAAGCTGCTGTTGTGGGAAACGGCCACAAGGAGGTAGCATTTCTCCATTCCCCAAGCTGGGTCCTAGGGCAGCAGAGCCTTTCTGGAAGTCATTGTCCTAGGTTGTAAATTAGAATGGAATTTGCCAGGAGAAATCCCCTTAAGTTTATGTCTCATTACTTCTTCTTGGTTTTTAAATTTTTTTTTAATCTGGGTAAAGTTTAGAATATTGTTTGTCCTAGGTGTACACAATCTGGTTCATTTGTACATTATGTATGTCTATTAATGTACAGATCCTCTTCCCATGTAAAATATTACAGTGTTCCGTCGACCTCCCTTGCTATATGTTCGGTCTTTTTGATACATGTATATAATATGTATTTGTATATGTATAGTAACACTAATCCTCATTTCTCAATTTCCCCCCTCCTTTCCTTTTAGATGAGCATAGTTTGTTTTGTTTTCTAAGCCTGTGAGTGTCTTTCTCTTTGGAAATATGTTCATCTGTGTCAGTTATTAGGTAATGCCATAAGTGATAATATAGGCTATAGGTCTTTTGCTTTCCGACCTACTTCATGTTTTGTGATTACCTCCAGGCTCATCTATGGTGCCCCAAAGAGTAGTGCTTCAAAGTTTTCCAAGGCTAATATTCCATTGTGTACATGGACCACTTCTTCTTGGTGCATTCCTCTGTTGATGGACATTTTCGTTGCTTCCAAGTGTTGCCTATGGTAAATATTGCTGGAGTGCAGGATTGCCAGCCTGTGATTTTTGATTTTCATTTTCTCAGGTGATAGACCCAGCAGTGGTTATGATTGATTGACTGGTATGGTAGCTCAACGTTTACCTTTTCAAGGCACCTCAATTGTGCTTTCATTTGTGGCTCTTACCACGTCCCCCTTAGAATCGAGGGTACGCATTGCTCCACAATCACGTCAGCATTTATTTTTGGCAGCATTTTTGTTGATGGCCATTCTGACTGGTGTGAGCTGATAGGTTTTTGTAATTTGGGTTTACATGTCTGTAAAAATTCCTACAATTCATCATTTTTCCACGCCTTTTTGTTTTCTGTTAAAAGAAAAAAGAAAAAAAGTGTGAGTATAATATACCTCTTCAAATTTTCTTTTTGGAAGGTTGCACTCTAGAATTTTTGGGTTGATTTTCGACCTCAGTATTTTTTGGAGGGCAGGTGTCATTTACAGAACTGCAATTGGTGAATATTTAGTGACCTTTTGCAGTGGGTTTAAAACTGCTGTTGTGGGAAACGGCCACAAGGATGCAGCATTTCTCCATTCCCAAATCTGGGTACTAGGGCAGCACAGCCGTTCTGGAAGTCGTTTGCCTAGGTTGTAAATTTGAATGGAATGTGCCAGGAAAACCCCCCATAAGTTTATGTCTCATTACTCCTAGTTCGTTGTTTTAATTTTTTCAATTGGGGTAATGGTTAGAATGTTGCTTGTCCAAGGTGTACATCTACATATTCTAGATACCTATTTATGTAGAGATCCTCTTCCCGTGTAAATTATTACACAGTGTTCCCTAAACCTTCCTTGCTATATGGTCGGTCTTTTTGATATATGTATATAATATGTATTTGTATACATATGGTAACGCTAATCTTCATTTATCCATTCCCCCCACCTTTCCTTTTAGATAAGCATAGTTTTTTTTTAATAAGTCTGTGATTGACTTTCTCTGTGGAATTATGTTCATTTGTGTCAGTTATTAGATAACGCCTATAAGTGATATCATAGGATATAGGACTTTTGCTTTCCGACTTACCTCATGTTCTGTGATTATCTCCAAGATCATCTATGGTGCCTCAAAGAGCAGTGTTTCATTGTTTTCCATGGCTAGTATTCATTGTGTACATGGACCACTTCTTCTTTATCCTTTCATCTGTTGATGGACATTTTGGTTGCTTCACTGTCTTGTCTATTGTGAATAAGGCTGCAGTGCAACTTTTGCAGCCCGGGTCTTCATTCTGGTCTTCTCAGGTGAGAGGCCCATTGGTGCGCCTGCTGGATTGAATGGTACCTCAATTTTTCGTTTTCAACGCAGCTCCTTTCTGTTCTCATTATTAGCGTTTAACCCTTTTACATCTCACCAGCAGCTAGAGGGTACACAGTTCTCTAAAACCCCTTCAGCATTTATTGTTTGTAGACTTTTTGCCAATGGTCAGTCGACTGGTGTGAGTTGAAAACATTTTGTAGATTAGATTGCATGAGTCTAATACTTCCTGAGGTGGAGCGTTTATCCATTTTCCTTTCTTTAAAAAGAGAGTGAGTAAAACTTACCTCTTCATACTATCTTCTTGAAAATTTTGCCTGTTTTGAATTTTTTTTATCCATTCCCTACCTCAGCACAATTTTGAGGGCAGGTGTCTTTACAGCTCTGAGTCCTTGTGAATGGTAAGTGACCATTAGCAGTGGGTTAAAAGCTGCTCTTGTGGGAATCGGCCACAAGGCGGCAGCATTTCTCCTTTACCAAATCTGGTTACTAGGGCAACAGAGCCTTACTGGAAGTGGTGTTCTAGGTGGTAAATTAGAATGGAATGTGCGAGGAAAAAGCCCTTTAAGTTTATGTCTCATTACCTCTTGTTGGTATTTTGAACTTAATTTTTATTTTTTATCACAGCAAACTTGATTACAATGTTTTGTTTGTTCTAGTTGTGCAAGATGTGGTTCTTTCACACATATGCATATATCTATTCTTCTTCGGATCCTTTTCCCATGTAGGTTATGACACAATGTTGAGTAGTCTTCTCTTGGTATTGCGTAGGTCTTTGGTGATTATATATTTCACATGTGTTTGTATCTCTCTGTTAACCTCAATATGGTAATGTATCCAATCCTCACACCTTTCCATTTGGTGAACCATAAGTTTTTTTAATGAATCTATGATAGTGTTTCTCTGTGGAAATATCTTTGTATCATTTTTTAGGTAACACCTATATGTGATATGATAGGATATGTGTCTTTCGCTTTCTCACTTACTCCAAGTTGGCTGATTACTTCTCGACTCATCTATGGTGCTGCAAATGGCATTGTTTAATTTTTTCACTAGCTCCTATTCCATCTGTACAGGTAGCAGTTCTTCTTTGTCCACCCATCTGTCGGTGGACTTTTTGGTTACTTCCATATCTTGGCTATTGTAATACTATGCAATGTAGATTTGCGTGCCTGTGTCCTTTCAGTTCTGTCTTCTTAGTTTATAGGTCCAAGAATAGGTCTGCTGGATCATATGGTAGCTGAATGTTTACCTTTTATAGGCAGCTCTATTCTGTTCTCCTTAGTGGCTTTTTCCAGGTTACATCCCACTTAAAGTGGAGGGTATGTATTTCTTCCCAGCACCTTCAGCATTTATTCTTTGTAGTTTTTGCTGATGGTTATTCTGAGTGGTGTGAGCTGATACCTCTTTGTGGTTGAATTTGCATGTGTCTCATAATGCGTTGAAGTTGAGCGTTAAGACATGTCCATTTTATTTTTCGAGCTGTGATTAGAGCTTATTACTTCAAAGTGTTTTCTTAAAGTATGTGTCACCATTTGAAATATTTTGGCCATTATCTCCCTCAAGACATTTTGAGGGCAGGTTTCATTTACAGCCCTGCAGTACTTGTTCATATGAAGTGACCATTAGCTCAGGCTTTAAACCTGCTTTTGCAGGTAACGGCCAGAGAGCGGCAGCCTTTCTACGTTCTCCATGCTGGTACTAGGGAAACAGACCTACCGGCCAGTGGTATTCTTCGGTTATAAATTAGAGTGCAATGTGCCCGGGTAAACCCACAAATGTTGATGTCTCCTTGCTTTTGTTTGTTTTTAAATTTAATTTATATTTATTATTAGAGTAATATTCCATTGTGTACGTGGACCACTTCTTCTTGGTGCATTCCTCGGTTGATGGACATTTTCATTGCTTCCAAGTGCTGGCTATGGTAAATATTGCTGGCGTACAGGTTTGCCCGCCTGTCACTTTTTCAGTCTCATTTTCTCAGGTGATAGGCCAAGCAGTGGTTGTGATTGATTGACTGGTAGCTCAATATTTCCCTTTTCAAAGCACCTACGTTGTGTTTTCATTAGTGGCTCTTTACATGCCCCCCCCCTTACAACCGAGGGTACGCATTTCTCCACACTCCCTTCACCGTTTATTTTTGGCAGCATTTTTCCTAATGGCCATTCTGACTGCTGTGAGCTGATAGGTTTTTGTAATATGGGTATGCATGTCATTAAAATTTTTAAAATTCATCATATTCCTACGCCTTTTTCTTTTCTCTTAAAAGAAAAAACCGTGAGTACAATAGAGCTCTTGAAACTGTCTTCTTCGAAGGTTGCCCTCTTTTGAATTTTTTGGTCGATTTTTGACCCCAGAAATTTTCTGGAGGGCAGGTGCCATTTACAGAACTGCAAGTTGGTGAAAATTTAGTGACCTTTTGCAGTGGGTTCAAAGCTGCTGTTGTGGGAAACGGCCACAAGGAGGTAGCATTTCTCCATTCCCCAAGCTGGGTCCTAGGGCAGCAGAGCCTTTCTGGAAGTCATTGTCCTAGGTTGTAAATTAGAATGGAATTTGCCAGGAGAAATCCCCTTAAGTTTATGTCTCATTACTTCTTCTTGGTTTTTAAATTTTTTTTTAATCTGGGTAAAGTTTAGAATATTGTTTGTCCTAGGTGTACACAATCTGGTTCATTTGTACATTATGTATGTCTATTAATGTACAGATCCTCTTCCCATGTAAAATATTACAGTGTTCCGTCGACCTCCCTTGCTATATGTTCGGTCTTTTTGATACATGTATATAATATGTATTTGTATATGTATAGTAACACTCACCTTCATTCTCAATTTCCCCCCTCCTTTCCTTTTAGATGAGCATAGTTTGTTTTCTAAGCCTGTGAGTGTCTTTCTCTTTGGAAATATGTTCATCTGTGTCAGTTATTAGGTAATGCCATAAGTGATAATATAGGCTATAGGTCTTTTGCTTTCCGACCTACTTCATGTTTTGTGATTACCTCCAGGCTCATCTATGGTGCCCCAAAGAGTAGTGCTTCAAAGTTTTCCAAGGCTAATATTCCATTGTGTACATGGACCACTTCTTCTTGGTGCATTCCTCTGTTGATGGACATTTTCGTTGCTTCCAAGTGTTGCCTATGGTAAATATTGCTGGAGTGCAGGATTGCCAGCCTGTGATTTTTGATTTTCATTTTCTCAGGTGATAGACCCAGCAGTGGTTATGATTGATTGACTGGTATGGTAGCTCAACGTTTACCTTTTCAAGGCACCTCAATTGTGCTTTCATTTGTGGCTCTTACCACGTCCCCCTTAGAATCGAGGGTACGCATTGCTCCACAATCACGTCAGCATTTATTTTTGGCAGCATTTTTGTTGATGGCCATTCTGACTGGTGTGAGCTGATAGGTTTTTGTAATTTGGGTTTACATGTCTGTAAAAATTCCTACAATTCATCATTTTTCCACGCCTTTTTGTTTTCTGTTAAAAGAAAAAAGAAAAAAAGTGTGAGTATAATATACCTCTTCAAATTTTCTTTTTGGAAGGTTGCACTCTAGAATTTTTGGGTTGATTTTCGACCTCAGTATTTTTTGGAGGGCAGGTGTCATTTACAGACCTGCAATTGGTGAATATTTAGTGACCTTTTGCAGTGGGTTTAAAACTGCTGTTGTGGGAAACGGCCACAAGGATGCAGCATTTCTCCATTCCCAAATCTGGGTACTAGGGCAGCACAGCCGTTCTGGAAGTCGTTTGCCTAGGTTGTAAATTTGAATGGAATGTGCCAGGAAAACCCCCCATAAGTTTATGTCTCATTACTCCTAGTTCGTTGTTTTAATTTTTTCAATTGGGGTAATGGTTAGAATGTTGCTTGTCCAAGGTGTACATCTACATATTCTAGATACCTATTTATGTAGAGATCCTCTTCCCGTGTAAATTATTACACAGTGTTCCCTAAACCTTCCTTGCTATATGGTCGGTCTTTTTGATATATGTATATAATATGTATTTGTATACATATGGTAACGCTAATCTTCATTTATCCATTCCCCCCACCTTTCCTTTTAGATAAGCATAGTTTTTTTTTAATAAGTCTGTGATTGACTTTCTCTGTGGAATTATGTTCATTTGTGTCAGTTATTAGATAACGCCTATAAGTGATATCATAGGATATAGGACTTTTGCTTTCCGACTTACCTCATGTTCTGTGATTATCTCCAAGATCATCTATGGTGCCTCAAAGAGCAGTGTTTCATTGTTTTCCATGGCTAGTATTCATTGTGTACATGGACCACTTCTTCTTTATCCTTTCATCTGTTGATGGACATTTTGGTTGCTTCACTGTCTTGTCTATTGTGAATAAGGCTGCAGTGCAACTTTTGCAGCCCGGGTCTTCATTCTGGTCTTCTCAGGTGAGAGGCCCATTGGTGTGCCTGCTGGATTGAATGGTACCTCAATTTTTCGTTTTCAACGCAGCTCCTTTCTGTTCTCATTATTAGCGTTTAACCCTTTTACATCTCACCAGCAGCTAGAGGGTACACAGTTCTCTAAAACCCCTTCAGCATTTATTGTTTGTAGACTTTTTGCCAATGGTCAGTCGACTGGTGTGAGTTGAAAACATTTTGTAGATTAGATTGCATGAGTCTAATACTTCCTGAGGTGGAGCGTTTATCCATTTTCCTTTCTTTAAAAAGAGAGTGAGTAAAACTTACCTCTTCATACTATCTTCTTGAAAATTTTGCCTGTTTTGAATTTTTTTTATCCATTCCCTACCTCAGCACAATTTTGAGGGCAGGTGTCTTTACAGCTCTGAGTCCTTGTGAATGGTAAGTGACCATTAGCAGTGGGTTAAAAGCTGCTCTTGTGGGAATCGGCCACAAGGCGGCAGCATTTCTCCTTTACCAAATCTGGTTACTAGGGCAACAGAGCCTTACTGGAAGTGGTGTTCTAGGTGGTAAATTAGAATGGAATGTGCGAGGAAAAAGCCCTTTAAGTTTATGTCTCATTACCTCTTGTTGGTATTTTGAACTTAATTTTTATTTTTTATCACAGCAAACTTGATTACAATGTTTTGTTTGTTCTAGTTGTGCAAGATGTGGTTCTTTCACACATATGCATATATCTATTCTTCTTCGGATCCTTTTCCCATGTAGGTTATGACACAATGTTGAGTAGTCTTCTCTTGGTATTGCGTAGGTCTTTGGTGATTATATATTTCACATGTGTTTGTATCTCTCTGTTAACCTCAATATGGTAATGTATCCAATCCTCACACCTTTCCATTTGGTGAACCATAAGTTTTTTTAATGAATCTATGATAGTGTTTCTCTGTGGAAATATCTTTGTATCATTTTTTAGGTAACACCTATATGTGATATGATAGGATATGTGTCTTTCGCTTTCTCACTTACTCCAAGTTGGCTGATTACTTCTCGACTCATCTATGGTGCTGCAAATGGCATTGTTTAATTTTTTCACTAGCTCCTATTCCATCTGTACAGGTAGCAGTTCTTCTTTGTCCACCCATCTGTCGGTGGACTTTTTGGTTACTTCCATATCTTGGCTATTGTAATACTATGCAATGTAGATTTGCGTGCCTGTGTCCTTTCAGTTCTGTCTTCTTAGTTTATAGGTCCAAGAATAGGTCTGCTGGATCATATGGTAGCTGAATGTTTACCTTTTATAGGCAGCTCTATTCTGTTCTCCTTAGTGGCTTTTTCCAGGTTACATCCCACTTAAAGTGGAGGGTATGTATTTCTTCCCAGCACCTTCAGCATTTATTCTTTGTAGTTTTTGCTGATGGTTATTCTGAGTGGTGTGAGCTGATACCTCTTTGTGGTTGAATTTGCATGTGTCTCATAATGCATTGAAGTTGAGCGTTAAGACATGTCCATTTTATTTTTCGAGCTGTGATTAGAGCTTATTACTTCAAAGTGTTTTCTTAAAGTATGTGTCACCATTTGAAATATTTTGGCCATTATCTCCCTCAAGACATTTTGAGGGCAGGTTTCATTTACAGCCCTGCAGTACTTGTTCATATGAAGTGACCATTAGCTCAGGCTTTAAACCTGCTTTTGCAGGTAACGGCCAGAGAGCGGCAGCCTTTCTACGTTCTCCATGCTGGTACTAGGGAAACAGACCTACCGGCCAGTGGTATTCTTCGGTTATAAATTAGAGTGCAATGTGCCCGGGTAAACCCACAAATGTTGATGTCTCCTTGCTTTTGTTTGTTTTTAAATTTAATTTATATTTATTATTAGAGTAATATTCCATTGTGTACGTGGACCACTTCTTCTTGGTGCATTCCTCGGTTGATGGACATTTTCATTGCTTCCAAGTGCTGGCTATGGTAAATATTGCTGGCGTACAGGTTTGCCCGCCTGTCACTTTTTCAGTCTCATTTTCTCAGGTGATAGGCCAAGCAGTGGTTGTGATTGATTGACTGGTAGCTCAATATTTCCCTTTTCAAAGCACCTACGTTGTGTTTTCATTAGTGGCTCTTTACATGCCCCCCCCCTTACAACCGAGGGTACGCATTTCTCCACACTCCCTTCACCGTTTATTTTTGGCAGCATTTTTCCTAATGGCCATTCTGACTGCTGTGAGCTGATAGGTTTTTGTAATATGGGTATGCATGTCATTAAAATTTTTTTAAATTCATCATATTCCTACGCCTTTTTCTTTTCTCTTAAAAGAAAAAACCGTGAGTACAATAGAGCTCTTGAAACTGTCTTCTTCGAAGGTTGCCCTCTTTTGAATTTTTTGGTCGATTTTTGACCCCAGAAATTTTCTGGAGGGCAGGTGCCATTTACAGAACTGCAAGTTGGTGAAAATTTAGTGACCTTTTGCAGTGGGTTCAAAGCTGCTGTTGTGGGAAACGGCCACAAGGAGGTAGCATTTCTCCATTCCCCAAGCTGGGTCCTAGGGCAGCAGAGCCTTTCTGGAAGTCATTGTCCTAGGTTGTAAATTAGAATGGAATTTGCCAGGAGAAATCCCCTTAAGTTTATGTCTCATTACTTCTTCTTGGTTTTTAAATTTTTTTTTAATCTGGGTAAAGTTTAGAATATTGTTTGTCCTAGGTGTACACAATCTGGTTCATTTGTACATTATGTATGTCTATTAATGTACAGATCCTCTTCCCATGTAAAATATTACAGTGTTCCGTCGACCTCCCTTGCTATATGTTCGGTCTTTTTGATACATGTATATAATATGTATTTGTATATGTATAGTAACACTAATCCTCATTTCTCAATTTCCCCCCTCCTTTCCTTTTAGATGAGCATAGTTTGTTTTGTTTTCTAAGCCTGTGAGTGTCTTTCTCTTTGGAAATATGTTCATCTGTGTCAGTTATTAGGTAATGCCATAAGTGATAATATAGGCTATAGGTCTTTTGCTTTCCGACCTACTTCATGTTTTGTGATTACCTCCAGGCTCATCTATGGTGCCCCAAAGAGTAGTGCTTCAAAGTTTTCCAAGGCTAATATTCCATTGTGTACATGGACCACTTCTTCTTGGTGCATTCCTCTGTTGATGGACATTTTCGTTGCTTCCAAGTGTTGCCTATGGTAAATATTGCTGGAGTGCAGGATTGCCAGCCTGTGATTTTTGATTTTCATTTTCTCAGGTGATAGACCCAGCAGTGGTTATGATTGATTGACTGGTATGGTAGCTCAACGTTTACCTTTTCAAGGCACCTCAATTGTGCTTTCATTTGTGGCTCTTACCACGTCCCCCTTAGAATCGAGGGTACGCATTGCTCCACAATCACGTCAGCATTTATTTTTGGCAGCATTTTTGTTGATGGCCATTCTGACTGGTGTGAGCTGATAGGTTTTTGTAATTTGGGTTTACATGTCTGTAAAAATTCCTACAATTCATCATTTTTCCACGCCTTTTTGTTTTCTGTTAAAAGAAAAAAGAAAAAAAGTGTGAGTATAATATACCTCTTCAAATTTTCTTTTTGGAAGGTTGCACTCTAGAATTTTTGGGTTGATTTTCGACCTCAGTATTTTTTGGAGGGCAGGTGTCATTTACAGACCTGCAATTGGTGAATATTTAGTGACCTTTTGCAGTGGGTTTAAAACTGCTGTTGTGGGAAACGGCCACAAGGATGCAGCATTTCTCCATTCCCAAATCTGGGTACTAGGGCAGCACAGCCGTTCTGGAAGTCGTTTGCCTAGGTTGTAAATTTGAATGGAATGTGCCAGGAAAACCCCCCATAAGTTTATGTCTCATTACTCCTAGTTCGTTGTTTTAATTTTTTCAATTGGGGTAATGGTTAGAATGTTGCTTGTCCAAGGTGTACATCTACATATTCTAGATACCTATTTATGTAGAGATCCTCTTCCCGTGTAAATTATTACACAGTGTTCCCTAAACCTTCCTTGCTATATGGTCGGTCTTTTTGATATATGTATATAATATGTATTTGTATACATATGGTAACGCTAATCTTCATTTATCCATTCCCCCCACCTTTCCTTTTAGATAAGCATAGTTTTTTTTTAATAAGTCTGTGATTGACTTTCTCTGTGGAATTATGTTCATTTGTGTCAGTTATTAGATAACGCCTATAAGTGATATCATAGGATATAGGACTTTTGCTTTCCGACTTACCTCATGTTCTGTGATTATCTCCAAGATCATCTATGGTGCCTCAAAGAGCAGTGTTTCATTGTTTTCCATGGCTAGTATTCATTGTGTACATGGACCACTTCTTCTTTATCCTTTCATCTGTTGATGGACATTTTGGTTGCTTCACTGTCTTGTCTATTGTGAATAAGGCTGCAGTGCAACTTTTGCAGCCCGGGTCTTCATTCTGGTCTTCTCAGGTGAGAGGCCCATTGGTGCGCCTGCTGGATTGAATGGTACCTCAATTTTTCGTTTTCAACGCAGCTCCTTTCTGTTCTCATTATTAGCGTTTAACCCTTTTACATCTCACCAGCAGCTAGAGGGTACACAGTTCTCTAAAACCCCTTCAGCATTTATTGTTTGTAGACTTTTTGCCAATGGTCAGTCGACTGGTGTGAGTTGAAAACATTTTGTAGATTAGATTGCATGAGTCTAATACTTCCTGAGGTGGAGCGTTTATCCATTTTCCTTTCTTTAAAAAGAGAGTGAGTAAAACTTACCTCTTCATACTATCTTCTTGAAAATTTTGCCTGTTTTGAATTTTTTTTATCCATTCCCTACCTCAGCACAATTTTGAGGGCAGGTGTCTTTACAGCTCTGAGTCCTTGTGAATGGTAAGTGACCATTAGCAGTGGGTTAAAAGCTGCTCTTGTGGGAATCGGCCACAAGGCGGCAGCATTTCTCCTTTACCAAATCTGGTTACTAGGGCAACAGAGCCTTACTGGAAGTGGTGTTCTAGGTGGTAAATTAGAATGGAATGTGCGAGGAAAAAGCCCTTTAAGTTTATGTCTCATTACCTCTTGTTGGTATTTTGAACTTAATTTTTATTTTTTATCACAGCAAACTTGATTACAATGTTTTGTTTGTTCTAGTTGTGCAAGATGTGGTTCTTTCACACATATGCATATATCTATTCTTCTTCGGATCCTTTTCCCATGTAGGTTATGACACAATGTTGAGTAGTCTTCTCTTGGTATTGCGTAGGTCTTTGGTGATTATATATTTCACATGTGTTTGTATCTCTCTGTTAACCTCAATATGGTAATGTATCCAATCCTCACACCTTTCCATTTGGTGAACCATAAGTTTTTTTAATGAATCTATGATAGTGTTTCTCTGTGGAAATATCTTTGTATCATTTTTTAGGTAACACCTATATGTGATATGATAGGATATGTGTCTTTCGCTTTCTCACTTACTCCAAGTTGACTGATTACTTCTCGACTCATCTATGGTGCTGCAAATGGCATTGTTTAATTTTTTCACTAGCTCCTATTCCATCTGTACAGGTAGCAGTTCTTCTTTGTCCACCCATCTGTCGGTGGACTTTTTGGTTACTTCCATATCTTGGCTATTGTAATACTATGCAATGTAGATTTGCGTGCCTGTGTCCTTTCAGTTCTGTCTTCTTAGTTTATAGGTCCAAGAATAGGTCTGCTGGATCATATGGTAGCTGAATGTTTACCTTTTATAGGCAGCTCTATTCTGTTCTCCTTAGTGGCTTTTTCCAGGTTACATCCCACTTAAAGTGGAGGGTATGTATTTCTTCCCAGCACCTTCAGCATTTATTCTTTGTAGTTTTTGCTGATGGTTATTCTGAGTGGTGTGAGCTGATACCTCTTTGTGGTTGAATTTGCATGTGTCTCATAATGCGTTGAAGTTGAGCGTTAAGACATGTCCATTTTATTTTTCGAGCTGTGATTAGAGCTTATTACTTCAAAGTGTTTTCTTAAAGTATGTGTCACCATTTGAAATATTTTGGCCATTATCTCCCTCAAGACATTTTGAGGGCAGGTTTCATTTACAGCCCTGCAGTACTTGTTCATATGAAGTGACCATTAGCTCAGGCTTTAAACCTGCTTTTGCAGGTAACGGCCAGAGAGCGGCAGCCTTTCTACGTTCTCCATGCTGGTACTAGGGAAACAGACCTACCGGCCAGTGGTATTCTTCGGTTATAAATTAGAGTGCAATGTGCCCGGGTAAACCCACAAATGTTGATGTCTCCTTGCTTTTGTTTGTTTTTAAATTTAATTTATATTTATTATTAGAGTAATATTCCATTGTGTACGTGGACCACTTCTTCTTGGTGCATTCCTCGGTTGATGGACATTTTCATTGCTTCCAAGTGCTGGCTATGGTAAATATTGCTGGCGTACAGGTTTGCCCGCCTGTCACTTTTTCAGTCTCATTTTCTCAGGTGATAGGCCAAGCAGTGGTTGTGATTGATTGACTGGTAGCTCAATATTTCCCTTTTCAAAGCACCTACGTTGTGTTTTCATTAGTGGCTCTTTACATGCCCCCCCCCCTTACAACCGAGGGTACGCATTTCTCCACACTCCCTTCACCGTTTATTTTTGGCAGCATTTTTCCTAATGGCCATTCTGACTGCTGTGAGCTGATAGGTTTTTGTAATATGGGTATGCATGTCATTAAAATTTTTTTAAATTCATCATATTCCTACGCCTTTTTCTTTTCTCTTAAAAGAAAAAACCGTGAGTACAATAGAGCTCTTGAAACTGTCTTCTTCGAAGGTTGCCCTCTTTTGAATTTTTTGGTCGATTTTTGACCCCAGAAATTTTCTGGAGGGCAGGTGCCATTTACAGAACTGCAAGTTGGTGAAAATTTAGTGACCTTTTGCAGTGGGTTCAAAGCTGCTGTTGTGGGAAACGGCCACAAGGAGGTAGCATTTCTCCATTCCCCAAGCTGGGTCCTAGGGCAGCAGAGCCTTTCTGGAAGTCATTGTCCTAGGTTGTAAATTAGAATGGAATTTGCCAGGAGAAATCCCCTTAAGTTTATGTCTCATTACTTCTTCTTGGTTTTTAAATTTTTTTTTAATCTGGGTAAAGTTTAGAATATTGTTTGTCCTAGGTGTACACAATCTGGTTCATTTGTACATTATGTATGTCTATTAATGTACAGATCCTCTTCCCATGTAAAATATTACAGTGTTCCGTCGACCTCCCTTGCTATATGTTCGGTCTTTTTGATACATGTATATAATATGTATTTGTATATGTATAGTAACACTAATCCTCATTTCTCAATTTCCCCCCTCCTTTCCTTTTAGATGAGCATAGTTTGTTTTGTTTTCTAAGCCTGTGAGTGTCTTTCTCTTTGGAAATATGTTCATCTGTGTCAGTTATTAGGTAATGCCATAAGTGATAATATAGGCTATAGGTCTTTTGCTTTCCGACCTACTTCATGTTTTGTGATTACCTCCAGGCTCATCTATGGTGCCCCAAAGAGTAGTGCTTCAAAGTTTTCCAAGGCTAATATTCCATTGTGTACATGGACCACTTCTTCTTGGTGCATTCCTCTGTTGATGGACATTTTCGTTGCTTCCAAGTGTTGCCTATGGTAAATATTGCTGGAGTGCAGGATTGCCAGCCTGTGATTTTTGATTTTCATTTTCTCAGGTGATAGACCCAGCAGTGGTTATGATTGATTGACTGGTATGGTAGCTCAACGTTTACCTTTTCAAGGCACCTCAATTGTGCTTTCATTTGTGGCTCTTACCACGTCCCCCTTAGAATCGAGGGTACGCATTGCTCCACAATCACGTCAGCATTTATTTTTGGCAGCATTTTTGTTGATGGCCATTCTGACTGGTGTGAGCTGATAGGTTTTTGTAATTTGGGTTTACATGTCTGTAAAAATTCCTACAATTCATCATTTTTCCACGCCTTTTTGTTTTCTGTTAAAAGAAAAAAGAAAAAAAGTGTGAGTATAATATACCTCTTCAAATTTTCTTTTTGGAAGGTTGCACTCTAGAATTTTTGGGTTGATTTTCGACCTCAGTATTTTTTGGAGGGCAGGTGTCATTTACAGACCTGCAATTGGTGAATATTTAGTGACCTTTTGCAGTGGGTTTAAAACTGCTGTTGTGGGAAACGGCCACAAGGATGCAGCATTTCTCCATTCCCAAATCTGGGTACTAGGGCAGCACAGCCGTTCTGGAAGTCGTTTGCCTAGGTTGTAAATTTGAATGGAATGTGCCAGGAAAACCCCCCATAAGTTTATGTCTCATTACTCCTAGTTCGTTGTTTTAATTTTTTCAATTGGGGTAATGGTTAGAATGTTGCTTGTCCAAGGTGTACATCTACATATTCTAGATACCTATTTATGTAGAGATCCTCTTCCCGTGTAAATTATTACACAGTGTTCCCTAAACCTTCCTTGCTATATGGTCGGTCTTTTTGATATATGTATATAATATGTATTTGTATACATATGGTAACGCTAATCTTCATTTATCCATTCCCCCCACCTTTCCTTTTAGATAAGCATAGTTTTTTTTTAATAAGTCTGTGATTGACTTTCTCTGTGGAATTATGTTCATTTGTGTCAGTTATTAGATAACGCCTATAAGTGATATCATAGGATATAGGACTTTTGCTTTCCGACTTACCTCATGTTCTGTGATTATCTCCAAGATCATCTATGGTGCCTCAAAGAGCAGTGTTTCATTGTTTTCCATGGCTAGTATTCATTGTGTACATGGACCACTTCTTCTTTATCCTTTCATCTGTTGATGGACATTTTGGTTGCTTCACTGTCTTGTCTATTGTGAATAAGGCTGCAGTGCAACTTTTGCAGCCCGGGTCTTCATTCTGGTCTTCTCAGGTGAGAGGCCCATTGGTGCGCCTGCTGGATTGAATGGTACCTCAATTTTTCGTTTTCAACGCAGCTCCTTTCTGTTCTCATTATTAGCGTTTAACCCTTTTACATCTCACCAGCAGCTAGAGGGTACACAGTTCTCTAAAACCCCTTCAGCATTTATTGTTTGTAGACTTTTTGCCAATGGTCAGTCGACTGGTGTGAGTTGAAAACATTTTGTAGATTAGATTGCATGAGTCTAATACTTCCTGAGGTGGAGCGTTTATCCATTTTCCTTTCTTTAAAAAGAGAGTGAGTAAAACTTACCTCTTCATACTATCTTCTTGAAAATTTTGCCTGTTTTGAATTTTTTTTATCCATTCCCTACCTCAGCACAATTTTGAGGGCAGGTGTCTTTACAGCTCTGAGTCCTTGTGAATGGTAAGTGACCATTAGCAGTGGGTTAAAAGCTGCTCTTGTGGGAATCGGCCACAAGGCGGCAGCATTTCTCCTTTACCAAATCTGGTTACTAGGGCAACAGAGCCTTACTGGAAGTGGTGTTCTAGGTGGTAAATTAGAATGGAATGTGCGAGGAAAAAGCCCTTTAAGTTTATGTCTCATTACCTCTTGTTGGTATTTTGAACTTAATTTTTATTTTTTATCACAGCAAACTTGATTACAATGTTTTGTTTGTTCTAGTTGTGCAAGATGTGGTTCTTTCACACATATGCATATATCTATTCTTCTTCGGATCCTTTTCCCATGTAGGTTATGACACAATGTTGAGTAGTCTTCTCTTGGTATTGCGTAGGTCTTTGGTGATTATATATTTCACATGTGTTTGTATCTCTCTGTTAACCTCAATATGGTAATGTATCCAATCCTCACACCTTTCCATTTGGTGAACCATAAGTTTTTTTAATGAATCTATGATAGTGTTTCTCTGTGGAAATATCTTTGTATCATTTTTTAGGTAACACCTATATGTGATATGATAGGATATGTGTCTTTCGCTTTCTCACTTACTCCAAGTTGACTGATTACTTCTCGACTCATCTATGGTGCTGCAAATGGCATTGTTTAATTTTTTCACTAGCTCCTATTCCATCTGTACAGGTAGCAGTTCTTCTTTGTCCACCCATCTGTCGGTGGACTTTTTGGTTACTTCCATATCTTGGCTATTGTAATACTATGCAATGTAGATTTGCGTGCCTGTGTCCTTTCAGTTCTGTCTTCTTAGTTTATAGGTCCAAGAATAGGTCTGCTGGATCATATGGTAGCTGAATGTTTACCTTTTATAGGCAGCTCTATTCTGTTCTCCTTAGTGGCTTTTTCCAGGTTACATCCCACTTAAAGTGGAGGGTATGTATTTCTTCCCAGCACCTTCAGCATTTATTCTTTGTAGTTTTTGCTGATGGTTATTCTGAGTGGTGTGAGCTGATACCTCTTTGTGGTTGAATTTGCATGTGTCTCATAATGCGTTGAAGTTGAGCGTTAAGACATGTCCATTTTATTTTTCGAGCTGTGATTAGAGCTTATTACTTCAAAGTGTTTTCTTAAAGTATGTGTCACCATTTGAAATATTTTGGCCATTATCTCCCTCAAGACATTTTGAGGGCAGGTTTCATTTACAGCCCTGCAGTACTTGTTCATATGAAGTGACCATTAGCTCAGGCTTTAAACCTGCTTTTGCAGGTAACGGCCAGAGAGCGGCAGCCTTTCTACGTTCTCCATGCTGGTACTAGGGAAACAGACCTACCGGCCAGTGGTATTCTTCGGTTATAAATTAGAGTGCAATGTGCCCGGGTAAACCCACAAATGTTGATGTCTCCTTGCTTTTGTTTGTTTTTAAATTTAATTTATATTTATTATTAGAGTAATATTCCATTGTGTACGTGGACCACTTCTTCTTGGTGCATTCCTCGGTTGATGGACATTTTCATTGCTTCCAAGTGCTGGCTATGGTAAATATTGCTGGCGTACAGGTTTGCCCGCCTGTCACTTTTTCAGTCTCATTTTCTCAGGTGATAGGCCAAGCAGTGGTTGTGATTGATTGACTGGTAGCTCAATATTTCCCTTTTCAAAGCACCTACGTTGTGTTTTCATTAGTGGCTCTTTACATGCCCCCCCCCCTTACAACCGAGGGTACGCATTTCTCCACACTCCCTTCACCGTTTATTTTTGGCAGCATTTTTCCTAATGGCCATTCTGACTGCTGTGAGCTGATAGGTTTTTGTAATATGGGTATGCATGTCATTAAAATTTTTTAAAATTCATCATATTCCTACGCCTTTTTCTTTTCTCTTAAAAGAAAAAACCGTGAGTACAATAGAGCTCTTGAAACTGTCTTCTTCGAAGGTTGCCCTCTTTTGAATTTTTTGGTCGATTTTTGACCCCAGAAATTTTCTGGAGGGCAGGTGCCATTTACAGAACTGCAAGTTGGTGAAAATTTAGTGACCTTTTGCAGTGGGTTCAAAGCTGCTGTTGTGGGAAACGGCCACAAGGAGGTAGCATTTCTCCATTCCCCAAGCTGGGTCCTAGGGCAGCAGAGCCTTTCTGGAAGTCATTGTCCTAGGTTGTAAATTAGAATGGAATTTGCCAGGAGAAATCCCCTTAAGTTTATGTCTCATTACTTCTTCTTGGTTTTTAAATTTTTTTTTAATCTGGGTAAAGTTTAGAATATTGTTTGTCCTAGGTGTACACAATCTGGTTCATTTGTACATTATGTATGTCTATTAATGTACAGATCCTCTTCCCATGTAAAATATTACAGTGTTCCGTCGACCTCCCTTGCTATATGTTCGGTCTTTTTGATACATGTATATAATATGTATTTGTATATGTATAGTAACACTAATCCTCATTTCTCAATTTCCCCCCTCCTTTCCTTTTAGATGAGCATAGTTTGTTTTGTTTTCTAAGCCTGTGAGTGTCTTTCTCTTTGGAAATATGTTCATCTGTGTCAGTTATTAGGTAATGCCATAAGTGATAATATAGGCTATAGGTCTTTTGCTTTCCGACCTACTTCATGTTTTGTGATTACCTCCAGGCTCATCTATGGTGCCCCAAAGAGTAGTGCTTCAAAGTTTTCCAAGGCTAATATTCCATTGTGTACATGGACCACTTCTTCTTGGTGCATTCCTCTGTTGATGGACATTTTCGTTGCTTCCAAGTGTTGCCTATGGTAAATATTGCTGGAGTGCAGGATTGCCAGCCTGTGATTTTTGATTTTCATTTTCTCAGGTGATAGACCCAGCAGTGGTTATGATTGATTGACTGGTATGGTAGCTCAACGTTTACCTTTTCAAGGCACCTCAATTGTGCTTTCATTTGTGGCTCTTACCACGTCCCCCTTAGAATCGAGGGTACGCATTGCTCCACAATCACGTCAGCATTTATTTTTGGCAGCATTTTTGTTGATGGCCATTCTGACTGGTGTGAGCTGATAGGTTTTTGTAATTTGGGTTTACATGTCTGTAAAAATTCCTACAATTCATCATTTTTCCACGCCTTTTTGTTTTCTGTTAAAAGAAAAAAGAAAAAAAGTGTGAGTATAATATACCTCTTCAAATTTTCTTTTTGGAAGGTTGCACTCTAGAATTTTTGGGTTGATTTTCGACCTCAGTATTTTTTGGAGGGCAGGTGTCATTTACAGAACTGCAATTGGTGAATATTTAGTGACCTTTTGCAGTGGGTTTAAAACTGCTGTTGTGGGAAACGGCCACAAGGATGCAGCATTTCTCCATTCCCAAATCTGGGTACTAGGGCAGCACAGCCGTTCTGGAAGTCGTTTGCCTAGGTTGTAAATTTGAATGGAATGTGCCAGGAAAACCCCCCATAAGTTTATGTCTCATTACTCCTAGTTCGTTGTTTTAATTTTTTCAATTGGGGTAATGGTTAGAATGTTGCTTGTCCAAGGTGTACATCTACATATTCTAGATACCTATTTATGTAGAGATCCTCTTCCCGTGTAAATTATTACACAGTGTTCCCTAAACCTTCCTTGCTATATGGTCGGTCTTTTTGATATATGTATATAATATGTATTTGTATACATATGGTAACGCTAATCTTCATTTATCCATTCCCCCCACCTTTCCTTTTAGATAAGCATAGTTTTTTTTTTAATAAGTCTGTGATTGACTTTCTCTGTGGAAATATGTTCATTTGTGTCAGTTATTAGATAACGCCTATAAGTGATATCATAGGATATAGGACTTTTGCTTTCCGACTTACCTCATGTTCTGTGATTATCTCCAAGATCATCTATGGTGCCTCAAAGAGCAGTGTTTCATTGTTTTCCATGGCTAGTATTCATTGTGTACATGGACCACTTCTTCTTTATCCTTTCATCTGTTGATGGACATTTTGGTTGCTTCACTGTCTTGTCTATTGTGAATAAGGCTGCAGTGCAGCTTTTGCAGCCCGGGTCTTCTTCATTCTGGTCTTCTCAGGTGAGAGGCCCATTGGTGCGCCTGCTGGATTGAATGGTACCTCAATTTTTCGTTTTCAACGCAGCTCCTTTCTGTTCTCATTATTAGCGTTTAACCCTTTTACATCTCACCAGCAGCTAGAGGGTACACAGTTCTCTAAAACCCCTTCAGCATTTATTGTTTGTAGACTTTTTGCCAATGGTCAGTCGACTGGTGTGAGTTGAAAACATTTTGTAGATTAGATTGCATGAGTCTAATACTTCCTGAGGTGGAGCGTTTATCCATTTTCCTTTCTTTAAAAAGAGAGTGAGTAAAACTTACCTCTTCATACTATCTTCTTGAAAATTTTGCCTGTTTTGAATTTTTTTTATCCATTCCCTACCTCAGCACAATTTTGAGGGCAGGTGTCTTTACAGCTCTGAGTCCTTGTGAATGGTAAGTGACCATTAGCAGTGGGTTAAAAGCTGCTCTTGTGGGAATCGGCCACAAGGCGGCAGCATTTCTCCTTTACCAAATCTGGTTACTAGGGCAACAGAGCCTTACTGGAAGTGGTGTTCTAGGTGGTAAATTAGAATGGAATGTGCGAGGAAAAAGCCCTTTAAGTTTATGTCTCATTACCTCTTGTTGGTATTTTGAACTTAATTTTTATTTTTTATCACAGCAAACTTGATTACAATGTTTTGTTTGTTCTAGTTGTGCAAGATGTGGTTCTTTCACACATATGCATATATCTATTCTTCTTCGGATCCTTTTCCCATGTAGGTTATGACACAATGTTGAGTAGTCTTCTCTTGGTATTGCGTAGGTCTTTGGTGATTATATATTTCACATGTGTTTGTATCTCTCTGTTAACCTCAATATGGTAATGTATCCAATCCTCACACCTTTCCATTTGGTGAACCATAAGTTTTTTTAATGAATCTATGATAGTGTTTCTCTGTGGAAATATCTTTGTATCATTTTTTAGGTAACACCTATATGTGATATGATAGGATATGTGTCTTTCGCTTTCTCACTTACTCCAAGTTGACTGATTACTTCTCGACTCATCTATGGTGCTGCAAATGGCATTGTTTAATTTTTTCACTAGCTCCTATTCCATCTGTACAGGTAGCAGTTCTTCTTTGTCCACCCATCTGTCGGTGGACTTTTTGGTTACTTCCATATCTTGGCTATTGTAATACTATGCAATGTAGATTTGCGTGCCTGTGTCCTTTCAGTTCTGTCTTCTTAGTTTATAGGTCCAAGAATAGGTCTGCTGGATCATATGGTAGCTGAATGTTTACCTTTTATAGGCAGCTCTATTCTGTTCTCCTTAGTGGCTTTTTCCAGGTTACATCCCACTTAAAGTGGAGGGTATGTATTTCTTCCCAGCACCTTCAGCATTTATTCTTTGTAGTTTTTGCTGATGGTTATTCTGAGTGGTGTGAGCTGATACCTCTTTGTGGTTGAATTTGCATGTGTCTCATAATGCGTTGAAGTTGAGCGTTAAGACATGTCCATTTTATTTTTCGAGCTGTGATTAGAGCTTATTACTTCAAAGTGTTTTCTTAAAGTATGTGTCACCATTTGAAATATTTTGGCCATTATCTCCCTCAAGACATTTTGAGGGCAGGTTTCATTTACAGCCCTGCAGTACTTGTTCATATGAAGTGACCATTAGCTCAGGCTTTAAACCTGCTTTTGCAGGTAACGGCCAGAGAGCGGCAGCCTTTCTACGTTCTCCATGCTGGTACTAGGGAAACAGACCTACCGGCCAGTGGTATTCTTCGGTTATAAATTAGAGTGCAATGTGCCCGGGTAAACCCACAAATGTTGATGTCTCCTTGCTTTTGTTTGTTTTTAAATTTAATTTATATTTATTATTAGAGTAATATTCCATTGTGTACGTGGACCACTTCTTCTTGGTGCATTCCTCGGTTGATGGACATTTTCATTGCTTCCAAGTGCTGGCTATGGTAAATATTGCTGGCGTACAGGTTTGCCCGCCTGTCACTTTTTCAGTCTCATTTTCTCAGGTGATAGGCCAAGCAGTGGTTGTGATTGATTGACTGGTAGCTCAATATTTCCCTTTTCAAAGCACCTACGTTGTGTTTTCATTAGTGGCTCTTTACATGCCCCCCCCCTTACAACCGAGGGTACGCATTTCTCCACACTCCCTTCACCGTTTATTTTTGGCAGCATTTTTCCTAATGGCCATTCTGACTGCTGTGAGCTGATAGGTTTTTGTAATATGGGTATGCATGTCATTAAAATTTTTTAAAATTCATCATATTCCTACGCCTTTTTCTTTTCTCTTAAAAGAAAAAACCGTGAGTACAATAGAGCTCTTGAAACTGTCTTCTTCGAAGGTTGCCCTCTTTTGAATTTTTTGGTCGATTTTTGACCCCAGAAATTTTCTGGAGGGCAGGTGCCATTTACAGAACTGCAAGTTGGTGAAAATTTAGTGACCTTTTGCAGTGGGTTCAAAGCTGCTGTTGTGGGAAACGGCCACAAGGAGGTAGCATTTCTCCATTCCCCAAGCTGGGTCCTAGGGCAGCAGAGCCTTTCTGGAAGTCATTGTCCTAGGTTGTAAATTAGAATGGAATTTGCCAGGAGAAATCCCCTTAAGTTTATGTCTCATTACTTCTTCTTGGTTTTTAAATTTTTTTTTAATCTGGGTAAAGTTTAGAATATTGTTTGTCCTAGGTGTACACAATCTGGTTCATTTGTACATTATGTATGTCTATTAATGTACAGATCCTCTTCCCATGTAAAATATTACAGTGTTCCGTCGACCTCCCTTGCTATATGTTCGGTCTTTTTGATACATGTATATAATATGTATTTGTATATGTATAGTAACACTAATCCTCATTTCTCAATTTCCCCCCTCC